>NC_056502.1:10303184-10307509 GCF_014905685.2 Nematolebias whitei | reverse complement strand
CTTATATGGGTTTTGGGCAGTAAAATTGAAGACACATTTCCTTGTTTGTTGTTTATTGAAATCTTTATTGTTGATATGCTTCATCTAAAAGCATTGATTTGATTAGTTTTTATGCAGGAGTCATTCACGGACTTGATTATTAGCTGCGACAGTGCACACCACATGTTCAGACAAAAATAGATGCATGTAAAAAGTATTTGTTCTGCTTTCTGTTGGTCCTGCTTTTAATCACACACACACAAACACACGGTCTATTGTTCCTTCAGCATCATCTTCATCTGATCCATATTAAGCCACGCTGCGTCCAGAAAGACATTAGGCAAACATGTGGGCAGACACAAGCTGTGAGTGAAGCCAACGCACACGAATTACAAGAAGACACCCAAAGAGTCACGGTGCGGTGCATTTCCTGCTTTTACTTTGTGTTGTTTTAACGCTCTAAATGGCTGCACTGATCCACACAAATATTACTGTGTTTGCATAAATATGCAACATGGAAAAAGATTTTATAGACATACAGTTATTTTTGGACGAACTGAGCAAAGCAGTCTCTCTGTGATCCCCCAGATGTTGCACTGGATTGAATGAGAGATGAATATGCTTCTTCTTAACTCTACTCTGCTATTATCAGTTTGCTAAACTGACAAAGTGTTAGTGTCTTTGCATTGGACTGAACCTCCATATATAATACCTAGCTCCAACCAGAACGCCTAAACAGCTAACAAGAACAGAACGACAACTGTTTTCCTTAAATCGTGTCTCACAGACTCGGCTTCCCTTTTATCTGTCCGTGTGAGATTAGTTTGGCTGAAGGTAAACAGTCTGCTATGTGAGCTCTGTGAATTACAGAAGACATGAACAAACTGCCAAGATTTGTAGAGTAAAGAGGGGAGCAGGAGGCGGGAGGTGGAATGGGAATAAATGGGAACGCAGGAAACCATCAAATGCTCTGACATCAACGTCTAATCCAGCTGTGCGGCGCTCACACCCTGTCACGCTGCTCAACTCTTCTCACGGTGCAAAACAGCAAGAGATGACATCACAGAAAACATCAACTTTTCATTCTTAAACTTAAGAGATGAGAATGTGAAACACTAGAATAATCTCATCAATTTCAAGCATTTTAACAAATACTTTAGATGAACAAACATTAAAAGATCATCTTTTTAAATATGCTTTGTCCAAGAAGTGTGTGCTAAGTCCAAACACACTTTCTTCTACATAACATACATAAGAAGCCTCTTCTCGGGGAGCAGGCGTGGTAGATAAGAGTTTACAATAATCAAGCTCTTTTTGAATTACTTTAGTCTCATTGGTCTTACTTATACACAGCTGCCCACCAACATGCCATCCTTTGAAAAATACTCCAAACAGAAACAAGCTGAGCCTTTACATCAGGGCTATTCAACTGGCGGCCCAGGAGCCAAATCAGGCCCACTGGTGAGCTAAGTTCGGCCCAACAATGGGTTCATTTTTAAATAAAACTATAGATTTTAAACTGTAAAAAACTGTTTTTATTTGTTTTGCCTGATTCAACTGAAACTGAATCTCCTCCCATGACTCACCCTGAGCCCTCACCTCCGTTTACCTCGACCGAACTGCGCACAGAAGTTCATTTCACTGGCGGAGGATTTGTGCGTTTGATAAAAGTGTCTTGTATTAGATGTGTCGTGCCTGTCAGAAATGTTATACCATCTCATGCACTGTAATGGCCACAGAGGCATTTCTTTATTTATTTATTTTGAACCCTTGATGTTCGACGCGCCATAAAAGATTTAGATGAAAGCAGCCAGCCAGCGTAGATGTGATTGACACGAGGGGCTCTGAAGCCAGTGTGGTTTCTCACTGATGCAAAAATTAAGACTGAGTGCTAAAATGCCTCTGTGACAATATCCAAAAGATTTTTACTGCGAGAACAAAGAGGGTCGAAGCCGATAAGCTTCAAAGTCGTGGAAAATCCCTGCTAACTTTAGTTAGCTTTAATGCACTTTAACTTTAGTGCAGAAAAATCAAACGTTACAGCCACCGCTACAAAATCAAACAGCCCCTGAAATAAATACTATGAGAAAGAAAACGGTGTCCACGTTTATTTAAAATACCTGTTCTGTTCACCACTTTCTTTAGATTTATATGGGCTCTTTTCAGCCTGTTTTTTGCATTAAACATGGTGTTTTGGGCATTTTAAGGCTGCCTTTTTGAAAAAGGCCAAATGTCTTAAGATTGACAACAAGATTGACCATTTTCTGGAAGCCACCAAAGTAGCATCTCTTAGGACTTGTAAGCTGCACTGCCTGTACTTCTCATAAACGCCTGATGAAAATGTAAATACAATCTCTGACAACTGAATATCAGAATGTCAAGAGCTTTAAACCCTGAGTATCCTGATGCATGCTCAATAATCCAGGTAGAAAAATCTAAAAAAGTTAAATCTGGTCCTCTGGACATGTCCAGAGGACCAGATTTAACTTTTTTAGATTTAAACCCTGAGGTTTTAACCTAAAAAGATTATGCACTTGTTGGAATACTTCCCTCTTTGGCTGAAATGCAAGTTGTGCTTTTAAAGAGCGTTTTATTTTATAAAAATAATGAAGGTAAATGCATTGAGTATACTAGATTTATATGAAAATAGTTTGACTCTTTATATAGCTGGTAATTAAAACCAAATGGTGGTGAACACAAACAGGATTTCTGTTTTGTCCACAACTAAAGTAATTATCTGTAAAGAATAAAAAGATGAGATATGTTGACTTCTTGCAAAAAGAAAGAATAAAGTCAAGTTGTGTTTTCTATAACATCACAACAAAAAGTACAAATATTCATATAATATAATCCAAATGTGTTAAATGGGTAAATAAAGAATAAAAGAAGGATCATCAAAAATTCAATCTGGATAAAAACAAATTGACGTTACACAAAATAATAGCGATAACATATTGCATAAAATTATTAGAATACTACCACAACATAAAGCATATGAGACTAAAATATTTATTTAAAAACTACATTAAGTAAAATTCTAAGTGTAACGATTAAAATTAAAGAATATAAAATATAAAATGAGCTATGAGCCACTATACGTTGTACAAACTACTGAACTGGTGTGTTTTTCCCACAGTTGAAAATGAAAGTTGTGTATTTTCAGCTCCTCTTGCATCATTGAATGCTTTTCAGAGCAGTTTGGAGAATAATGACTGGAAGCAGCAGCAACTGTTTCTCTTCTGCTTTGACGAAGAGCTAAAGGATCTGAGGAGCCTTCCTGGCTCACAAACTAAAAGCATTTCCAAGGCCGTTCAGCACAAGGTTGTTGTGTAGGTCCACAAGAGCTCGACGAAAACGTTAAAAGATTAAACAAAAGACTCAAGGCAATGACAAAATTCAAGACAAATGACAAACATGGCTAAGAATCCATCGAGATGACCTGACTTAACCCCGTTAGATTTATCTACCAGGATTATTGAGCATGAATCAGGACAAAAATGGCTGTAATATCATATCAGCTTTTAAACACATTTGCCAATCTTGGAGAGAAAAAAAAAACAACATGTCATGTAAGCAATTAAAATAGCAGCTTCAAACTTGTTTTTATCTTCAAACACATCTGTTTCTGCCAAAAATATATCTAAGAGAGCCAACACAGTCTGACAGTCTATGTGAAAGACTGTGTCTTCTGACAATTTAAAAACTTTATGGAAATTTTGGAAAAACAAACCAACTTGTCAATAAAGGCAACCATTGTAGTCAACACTGTTAGCGAAGACAGTCATATTACATTATTATTTTGATAATTACACATCAATAGGAGCAAAATAAGAGCTAATTATCTCCAAAAGGCATTTGTGTTGCAAAAATCATCTGTGCCGTTGTGCAAGGGCAGGGCAGCCGACTTGGGACCCGAAGGTCCTGGGTTCGATCCCTGGTCATTGCACATCTCGTGGTATCTCTGAGCAGGACACCACATCCCCAGTTGCTCCCCGGGCACTTCCAAAGACCGCCTACTCCAAATGCCTTTTGGAGATAATTAGCTCTTATTTTGCTCCTATTGATGGATGGATGGATGCTCCACCTGGTGGTGGATGGGTTAAATGCAGAGAGACAATTTTGCCATTGTATGGGAATATACAATGATGATAATACATACACATTATTATTATTATTAATAATATCTCATAAACATTCAAAATGCCTTTTCAAGATTTTTTTCCAATGCATAAAATACACAGTGATGGCTGAACATGGGCACCAGTGACCCTCGTGCTCCAAAAAGGAAGAAGCGGGTAAAGATGATGGATGGATGGATGGATGGATGGATGGATGGATGGATGGAT
>NC_056502.1:10274592-10303084 GCF_014905685.2 Nematolebias whitei | reverse complement strand
ATGGATGGATGGATGGATGGATGGATGGATGGATGGATGGATGGATGGATGGATGGATAAAATAGATATTAAACCCAGTTTGTCTACCATGAGACCAACCAGTAAATGCAGCTTGCCAAATAAATAAAGTATAAAACCAACTGTTTGAATAGTTTAAAATGTATCCTGATGCATGCTCAATAATCCAGTTCCAGTTTAAAATGTATTTTTAGGAATTATTTTCTTTCAGACAATCCACTGTCTTCATCAATCCTCTTCACGTGACCTCAGTGCTTGATGAGCTTCACCCCCATGAAGAACTTTATTATCCACTAAATGTGTTGGGAATTTACTCATAAAATCTTGCACAACCACATCGTTCTTTGGCAACCAGAGAAAGTACTTTTTTAATTGGGAAAAAAATAAAATGAACAGCCTGATCCAACAGTTCTCTCAAACATTGCTTAAAGACATTTTTAACTAGAAACAGCTCAAGTCGTGCAAGTTCCAACACTGCATGTTTCATGAAGGAACATCAGTCACACACACACACACATGAACATCCACAGGTGGAGGTCACAGGTTGCTTCACACTTTATTTCTTCTGCATGTGAGAATGTGCAGATTGTTACACGCGTGTGTCTCAGCTTCGTTCACGCATGTCTTTGGTGATGTGCGCACATGAGAGCGTTCATAAAGGGTGGGATGGATTTTCTTCAAGAAAGCAGAAAGTCAGTCACAAGACAGAGTTCTACCAAATATATATATAAATGTTGTTAAGCTCATTGAACGCTGATGGTATGTAAAGGTTTGTATAGTTTCATACCACTCTGCATTAATCTTACAGAAGAATACATCAAGAATTGGTCAAAGTATTTTAAGAAAAATTGCAAAAGGATTTAAGCAAGAGACTCATTTACAGCCAGCTTATTTACCCCTGATAAGAAAAGAAAGCCGGCTAAATCATGAGTTACTGAGTGAGCACCTTTATACAAGGGGCTCTAATTGATCCAATTAGGCTATTAAAGTCTGTACGAGATGAGAAAACAAAAGCGAAGGCCATTTCACTTACAGACAGCAGATACTTATCCTGCCTTCATCAATAACCTTCACAAAGAATTCACAATGGGAATTCAGACAAATGCAAAGTCAGTATCCGACATTAGAGCAAAGCCCTTAGAGCTGGGCTGAAAAACAACAACAGACGCAAAACTCTGGTCAAATGTGGTCTCTTGATGGAAAAGTTGTTTAAAAAGTGGGAAAATTTTTGAAAGAGTTAAATATGACTCATTCTTTACATGATTATCTCAAGTTTAATAAAAATACCTGCACTGATTCTTGTTCTTTATCCCATCATATCTTATAAAAGACAGCAGGGTGTGGAAACCTGTCGTGTTTATTTGCTGAAGTTTGTAACAAATCCCCTATAATTAAAGTTTTATGAAAGCAACATCTTGAGCCGATAACAGAAAACTAAGATCCCACGATGAGACATATCCAATCTGGAATGCATAACTTTGTAAGACTCAATTTTCCCCAAAGTTTTTTTTTTTTTCTATCTGATCCCATTTTCACATGAGTATTAATCACATGAGAATGAACCAATAAAATGAGATATCCATTTCCATTTTTTTTCCCTAAGCTCTAAAGTACTGAAGTCTGCTCATCATTCTCCACCAGGATTAAACTTATCCAACCACCACAGGCCAGATTTTCATACTGGGCTAAAAAAAATCTCTTAACTCAGCATTCTGTCCTGCTGCAGCCATAAAAAAAAGGTCCAACAATGGACAAGAGGAGAGTTATCGATACACATATCAATTCATTCACTTCAGCTAACACTCTCCAAACGCAAGAAACCAACCATGTCAGCCCCTTGCAGATGGAGCAAGAACCCATAAAGTCAATGCCATATCCATCAGCTAAATAGGCTGCCAGAGTCATGATTGTTTATGGAGGTGGGCGGAGAAGAGTGTGTGAAAGTGTGTGTGTGTTTGGTCAACAAGATTTAGCTGAAGAAGACCAGTTGAGCAAAAAGTGATTTCCACCGTCTGAGGGGATGTCAATACAAGGTGCAAGGAAAAAAAAAAGAGATGATGCTTCTGAGAAGTATTCCCTCACAGTTTCATAGGTTCAGAGTTGGCGAAGGTTAAGGACGTAAAGACCGCCACGGTATGTTCAGATGACCATAAAGACCAACCTCCTTACATTTACAAAAACAGTTCATTCAGGTGTCCAAAGATAATGACTCCTCAGGGAGCGCTGTAAGGAAAAGAAAAATCTTTGTGTGCGTTTCTCATTTTAGCAGGGCCCATTTTAGCACTCTCTCCCACCTCCGTATCCGAGTTAAATCTCACACCTCTAACCCACATTGTCTCGGCTGACAGGCCGGATCTCAAGAGAGCAGACCCTAAAGAAGAAATGGCAGCCGTGCGACAGACTGAGTGGCAGACTGGAAAGCTGCAGTAAACCCATACTCTGCTAGAAGGGTGTTTAAAACGCACTGACACTTCCCACAGTGGGAAAAGTTAGGCAACAACATTTCATACAGCAAGTCAAACAGTAAACATTTTCTTGTAGTTAGCATTGTTCTTTTAGTGTATTATGCTTTAACAAAATGATTTCTCACAAAGGAATAATTATCAATCCATCCAGCCGTGTGATTGGCCCACTTGTTAGGGTGGGAATCATAGAAGCCGTGTGATATTTTACAATACAAGTCAAGGTCAAGGTCAAAGTCAAATTCACAAATACTTTATTAATCCCAAAGGGAAATTAAATGTTGTTGTAACTCATTATCCTAGTTCCATTAAGAGTTGTTATAGATACTGATGGCTGTGGGCAGGAAGGATTTCTTGTAAAGGTCTGAACCACAGAGGATCCGAAGAAAATGTCCGCAGACGCCGTCCGATCTGTCCACCCAGACTTGGCTGGCCTCTCGGTTTCCCCAAGCTGCAGGACCACCCATATCCTGAGAAGAACTCCTCTCTGAGCGATGGTCACTTCTCCCAGCAGCCTGTCAAGCTCCTCGTCACTGCGGACAGCCAGCTGCAGGTGTCAGGGGATGATCCCGGTCCTTGCTGTCATAATTCATGTTTCCTGCTAGTTCCAGGATCTCAGTGGTCAGGCATTCGAACACAGCCAGCAGGTAGATGGGAATGCATCTACGGCGCCTCCTTTTTCAACTTATTTTACATTTGTGGCTGTGGTTGAGGTATCGTTTGAGCTTTTGAGATGTTAATCAGTGGCTCTCACTTGTAAAAAAAACAAAAACACCTTGTTGTCATGGTTATGCATCATAACAAATGTCCATAAGTAAAAAAGTTTCTGTTAAAATCTTTGTAGCTGCACAGCATCAGATACCAGAGGAAACGATCATCCAAAAAAAGGTGATTTATGTCCAGAAAAGGAGGAATTTAAGTTTCCAAAAGTAAAATCTCAGAATGAATGTAACAGAGGTACTCCAACATGTAGCCACCCCGAGCGGCGCAATTCTAGAATTAAGGTTTCTTTATTGTCATTCGCATCATATGTGGTACATGTGGTGGAACGAAATTGTGTACACAGGGTCCCAGTTACATCCAACAAAAGAATAAAGTGTAAAAGAAAAACGGCAATAAGATCTAAGATATGAACTAAGAAATATGCTAAACTAAGAATACGCTAAGCACTAGTACTACAAAAACAATACGCCGAACAACAGCAGCACAAACATGAGCCTGTGTGAGCAGATGAGTACGAATGAACACAGCAACATGAACTAAATCAGCAGCATGAGATCAGCAGCATGGATAGTCAGCAGCATATCAACAATCAAGTGGCATTACAGTGATTTTTCTTTCATAGTCATTATCCTGGTTAGATATTCATGAGTCTAACAGCTTCAGGTTAGAAGCTGTTCCTCAGTCTAGTGGTTCAACACTTAACGCTCCTCAACCTCCTGCCTGAGTGGAGCGGGGCAAAAAGTATGGCATGCAGGGTCAATTCATTTCAATTCAATTCAGTTTACTGATATAGTGCCAAGTCATCAGTATTGATATCGCAATCGGCAATTGTATAAGTGATAAATATTGGGAAGCATCATTTTGGAATTGCCTAACAAGCACAAGATTTGTCCTGGTGCATGCTCAATAATCCAGGTAGATAAATCCAACATGGTAACTCAACCATGTTAGAAGTACAAGAAGCACAAGATTTATTTCATCCACAAACTAAAATATCAACCTGGTTCTTTATATTTTTAATCAACCTACTGCTGGGACAAACTGAGGAGTAGGTGTCAGATGATGCAAAGTATTTTGAAAGCTGGCTATAAAAGGCTTAAATTATTATTTTTTTTCCCCCCATTCTATTTTAGCTAAATAATACGAAATAGCTGAAAAGGATTCGACAAAATTCCTGAAATGAACTATTCAGTTTATCTGTATCTTGTCTTGTTGGTTTCCACCCTGTGGTGACTTTGTTTTATATTAATTAATTATTAATGAAAGAATTATCCACAGGTAATAAAAACTATTGCTCCACAATAGCACATCTATTTGCTTTACCCCAGCTTCCTAATTGGTGTTGATGTATCTAAATAACTGGCCCAGACTGGTAAGTGGAAGTTAATCAGATTTTTTTTTTTTTTTTTATCAATTAAATAATTAGAAAGACTTGTTTCTAAGAATGTTCAATGCACCTTGTTTGTCATTTTGTTCATCTCAGACTATGTGTTGGGAAACATCAGCTACATCCACGCCCATTATTGGTGCAACTTTTGTAAAACTGACAGAATTATAGTAATTTATTTGCTTAAGTTCAGCTGGCTGCGGCAGCCATGTTGAACTGAGTCGCCTTCAAACATTATGGATGTACATCCGATGAATATGTTCTGCACATTTAATTGAAATTCATCTTCCTTCACCTTTCATGAAGATGAATGAAAGAAATGATAAATTAAGAAAGAAAAAAAACAGGAAATTAAAAAGCACACCTTTAGACTGCTATTTTCACACATCTTTTGAAGTGTCTCTTCAGGAAAAATTGCATGAAAAGAACTAAACTCCAACCTTCTGGGTTACACATACATCACTATACATAAACAATCTGCCACCTCATAGTTTTCACCCCACCCATGACCTCAGTTATGCCATTAAGGCTACTGGATGAGTGGTGTGTTCACTAGGATCACTAAGGCTAATGGCTACACAACAACATCAATCAACAGAGAGCAGTTGAGAGTTGACACAGCAGGACGGAGCACTGGCCTGGGGTCAGTCTGAGCTGGTCAGAGATGCAGCAGGACTCCCACTGACTCATATGGCCAGCCTCAGCCTGTCAGCCTCACATACCACAGAAAATACACACAAATGACTTTACGTCTCATTTTAGTCTTGCCAGAAGGATATAAAGGAGATATTATGATGCAATTTGTTTGGCACTTTTTCTCTCACTGCGTGTTTTAATCCCATTCATAAGCATTTAAAATAGTTTGTAGCCACGGGAGATTATGACGGCACATGAGATAAGGTTTTGACACTGTCTTGTCATTTTTCATACCTGAAACCTTTTAGCTAGTGGGCAAATTTTATGAGCCGAATAACTTATCTGTATCAAATCAGTGCACCAATTCACATTAATGTAATCTTGGGGCATATTACACTTGAAAGAAACCAAAACAACTTACACCAATGAATCTGAACACAGAATAGACTCCAGCAGAGCGCTCTGCGTCCCCGCCGACACTTGTCACTCTGTCAGGTCGGCTGCCTGCCAGTTTTCTAAACCACAGATCAGTTGGTTTTGCAGCATTACTGAAATTGACTTTAGAAAAATAGATTTTTGGAGAATAAACTTGTTTGCTGTCTAGCAAAGTGAGATATGACGAGACAAACACAACTGTCATATCAGCACAGTAAATATCCTGTTTGGCTACACACAGGAAACAGTTATCTTGTATAAACATAAAGGATGCCAACAAAGTGAGGTCAAGTTTAAAATATTACATCAGTATGACATTTTGAGTTGGGAAAACATGATCATGTATTTAGACGTCATACTTGTGCATAAAGTCCTTCGTGGTTTGGCTCCACCGCTAAAAGACGTTGTCCAATTACATTTACAACCAAACATAACTTTAAAAACAGCAGTTAGTAGGGGAGACTGTAAAATAGCATTTTAAAAAAGTTCCTTCGGTCAGTCGTCATTTTCTGTTCGGGCTCCAAATTCTTGGAATAAACTACCATTACAACTAAGAAATATGAGAGCATTAAAGTGTTTTATGAAATCACTTAAGCAATGGTTACTAGATAATCAAAATTGCACTCATGTTTTGAATAATTCTTAAATCAATATTTTACTTATTTTCCTGCCTTTTTCCCCTTTTTATGGTCGTGACTTGTTTTTATGTCTTTATATAAATGTTTACTGTAAATTACACTACTTTTTGCTAGATTTTAAATTGTAATAACTTACAGGTCATGTAAGATGTCATGCATGTTCATGTAATTTGATTTTTTTTATCTTTTACATCAACCTGCTAGGGGACTACAGATGAAAATCAGCCTCTTTGGCAAAATCTGGCATATTTATGTAATGTATTAATGTTGATTAATATGCACTGTCCCTTTATGAAAAAAAGAAACTGAACTAAATGTTGGAATAAAAAAAAACGTATTTAGTGAAAAGAAACACCCAATACTTACTTTAAAATGCTGGCAGGTAAATTTTTATAACAAACTGATACATTTTGTTCTAGTTTTAGATTATTGTTTTCAAATGGACTTAATTTGCCAGACGGACAAGCTTGTTGTTAATCTTCTTCTGATCCAGCCCATTAAACTGAAAAAAAGCCCCAATTTAAAGTCTAACTATTTCTTAAGATATATTACTTGTTACTTTGAATTTTTTTTTTTTTATGGTTGTGTTTTGTAAGACATCATAACAGGATTTTTCTGTCCACAGAAGATGGAAATCACACACACACACACACATATCCAGTCTCAGAGGACAATAGAGCAAAGAAGAAAAATGAAAAGCTGGCACAAAGTGAAAGCTGGACAGAAATACTGATGCAGAGATAGCACAGAGAGGGAACTATTCTCACACAAGTCATACACAAATTTACACTGCCTGGCCAAAAAAAAGTCGCCACCGAAAAAAAGGGTCACACACTAATATTTCGTTGGACCGCCTTTAGCTTTGACTACGGCATGTATTCTCTGTGGCATTGTTTCAATAAACTTCTGCAATGTCACAAGATCTATTTCCATCCATTGTTGCATTAATTTTTCACCAAGATCTTGCATTGATGACTAGGCACTAGGCATGATGGGTGCATCACTTCACCTGCCTCTCTTCTTACCCTGATGCACCTATCCCTCTGGAACAGGATAAATCTGGACTCATCAGACCACATGACCTTCTTCCATTGCTCCAGAGTCCAATCTTTATGCTCCCTAGCAAATTGAAGCCTTTTTCCCCAGTTAGCCTCACTGACTAGTGGTTTTCTTAAGGCTACACAGCTCTTCAGTCCCAATCCCTTGAGTTTCCTTCACATTGTGCGTGTGGAAATGCTCTTACTTTCACTATTAAACAGTGCCCTGAGTGCTACTGTTGTTTTTCTTTGATTTGATTTCACCAAACATTTAAGTGATCGCCGATCACGGTCATTCAGGATTTTTTTCCAGCCACATTTCTTCCTCGAAGACGATGGGTCCCCACTATACTTCCAGTTTTTAATAATGCGTTGGACAGTTCTTAATCCAATTTTAGTAGTTTCTACAATCTCCTTAGATGTTTTCTCTGCTTGATGCATGCCAATGACCCTTTTCAAACAGACTGATATATTTTCCACGACCACGTGATGCATCTTTCAACATGGTTGTTTAAGAAATGAGAAGCAACTCATTGCACCAGTTGGGGTTAAATAACTTGTTGCCAGCTGAAAGATAATTGCCCATGCAGTAATTATCCAATAGGAGGCTTATTTGCTTAGTTAAAGCCAGGTGGTGACTTTTTTGGGGGCCAGGCAGTGTATATTCAATTATATCATATATAAAATATTTTCTTTTTACTCAACAATGTGTTTCTTGACTGATGTCCAAAAACACAATCATCTGGTTTCTAGTCTTGATTAATAATGGTGCCGTGCATGCCACGGAATCAAAAGATGCAAGAGCAAAGGTCAGCCAAATGGCCCTTTAGGGGAATTATGTATGCATGTATGTATATTAAAGATGTTCCGATCTACCAGCAGGTAAATTTAAATGTTTTCAGTTGTCCATTTCACTGAATAGTTGCTGCATTGTGCCTGCAAGTTTTTTTTTTTATATTTTTTGTCTTGAAAAAGTAAATAAAAACATGTTTTTGTCCAAATTAAAGTGATTTTAAGGTTCCTATTTTCCAGATCACGTAGCAAATACATGCTTTTTTTGCCGCAGAGAGTAGTTTATTTTTTATTTTTTCCACCATTCACATTTTGTCGCGTGCATTCCTAATAATAAGATTATGAACAAATATGGCTGCCTTGTTGTTTTGGGAGCCATGCATGAACCGTGTCTCCCCTCTGCTGTGGACACGATAAATAAACTCCGACCGTCACCTCCTCCGTCCTCCGCTGCTGTTTTTATGTCCATGCACTCTGGACGTCAATCATAGGGTGCATGCAACAAAGAGTAAACTCAAGCGAAATGTTTACTTCTTTCTGGGGGGGAGGGGGGCATAACAGAAAATAATTGACAAACGCTGGTTTAGAGCAACGTTCAATGGATAAATGAATACTTTAATCATTAAAGCAGTCGCATTTCTAGAAGATTTTATAAAACTGCGGATACAAGTACTCCGTTGTACTATCCTGATGCATGCTCCATTATACTGAAGCTGTGCACACCTTTGAATGACATCTGACCAGTTTGCTTCTCCCAGGTTAACAGGTTACACAGTATATGATGCCTTCCTATTGTTGTTAAATTGTTTGCAAGTGAAGGTTGACGGACAGCTCAGTAGATGCCTCAAGGACACGGCAACTCAAGAAATAAAGTTGGCCTAACAAGCTCCTGACAAAAATAATAACGATTACCTCAGGAGATGATGCTCTGTGTGGCCTCAGATTTCCCCACAGTAAACAAATTTGCAGCTATACAGCGGTAATTTGAACCTCGCTGGAGGACACAGCTCATTTATTCCTATGAGAAACCTGCAAATAAGAGTTAGCAATTGTTTATCTTTCAGCCACTGAGAGGCTGGGCTCTTCACTGAAGTGCCGCTGAAGTAAATGATAGGTTTTGCTGCCTCCCACATGAGCCAAATGAGCCGTGTGTTATTAGTCAATCTATCCCGGTCTGTGGCTCCGAACAGTTTGAAAAGGCCAGCGAACAGGTAATGTAAATTAGCTGCAATTAATTGATGACCAACTCATCTGTGTTAACACAGACATACGACTGATATAAAATATATATATATATTAAAACAAAGGTGCCGTGGTTGCTGGAGTGAATCTCTACTTTCAGATTGTTTACCGAGTGCCTGGTGGGCGTTTCATCTTCTACACTGGCCTTTATTGCTCCTTTGTTGTTTTTCTGCTCCGTAAATCACCCTCTTTATCTTTGTCCATTCCTTAACCAGTCGTTGCATTTATCTTTTGGAACAACTTCATATTCCTGCACTGTACAGATCAACCTTAGATGACTCACTGTCACGCCATAGTTTAGCGTAGCACTTCTTCTGTGCCCAATTAAAAGTGCTGCTGACTACTCATGCTGTGAGCATATGAATTGCTTCATTATAAAACGTTATTAGAACTAAAAAAAAGTTTCCTTAAAGTGCATATTAATGCAAACATCTACTTCCAACCTCAGCATGATTTAATTAAATATTCAATAAAGCTATAGTTATGTTCTGGCATTAAGCAATGATCCTGTGAAGACTTCTGTTTATTTCTGCAGAACAGAGAATATGAATGAGGAAAGTTGAACTTTGAAGAATGTGAATAATGACCTGATGGAGCTGAACTTCAAAACTGCAGTCTCTAGTTGTGACATAAATTTAAAGTGGTTAATAATGTGCAATTAGAAGTACTTCTGCCTTATTTTAGGGAGTACTAATACCTGAATTGATAGCATGTATAGAAAGCTCACTTGAAATTCTGAACCAGTTATTAGTTATTACCATTTACCGTTACAAAAAACAGAAGAGCAGTTTAGTGAATGGAGGAGAGAGTCAGAAAATAACTGAAATGTCCGTGTGTGAAACTTCTTTGCTTTAGTAAAGGGATAAAATATACTTGCACACCTTCAACCTCAGGACGTGGTTATCGTTCAGGCACTTTTTCCCCGTTTCCCACTCTGTATTGCTCAATTCTTGACAAGCACCATGCATCATCACCAGTGAGAATGAAATAGAGGGAGTAAGAAAATAACAAAGCAAGTCCAGTCAGGGTTTCGCAACACACTGAGAGGAGTATGACCCAAAGGAAATGAACTTGCCAAACAGTATGCAGGGCTGTATGGCGCCCCTCAAGACAAGACTCCAATTTTAAGACAGGTCCTTAAAACCATCCAACTTACTCTGAAATGGAAAAGGAAAAACAATAGTTGTAGGGATAAGGGGCATAAAAGCTTCCAGCTCAGCATTTAGCTGGAAATTTTCTACCTACATTGGTGTTAAATTACACAACATAGCCTCCCGATCACTGTCTCATCACTACGTTAGGACAAGTCTCTAAATAACACAGCTTCATATTGAAATGTAAAAGCAAACAAAAATGCACAATGCACAAAGAGTACATTCTTTCAAGAGCTGCCCTGTCACAGGAGGTCAATTTAAAAAACAGACTTCCCATAAAAACTGCAACATTACTGTGTTCATTTTAAATCACAGCAGCTCTGAAACACCATTTTCCACTAAAATCGCGCACACACACCAAAAAAAAAAAAAAAGGCTTGATTCGTGGTAGTGCCAAAGCCATTCTTCCTCAGCAAGGTTCTCTGCCTTGTGTTAGGCTTTGTTCAACCAGCTGAAGCTGCTCAAACAGAAATGCAGGGGGTGAACAGAGGACAAGCCAACAACAGAAGTAGCCAAGCCCAAACAGTTTCCGCAGAGCTGCTCTTATCTCATTCTCGCCTTAGGCTCCTCCGGGAAGAAGGCTGCTGGGGGGAAGGAGAGACCCCTCGCTACATTTCTGCACCATTGCAGCGCAAGTCACTTTCACCCTGAGACGTGCACACCAACCAACACAGGTTAAATCTGATAGATGGCCACAGTACAGATCCAAAAAGCATTTGTGTATTTCTGTGTAACTACATCTTTTCTCCTCAGCTAACAAACCCATTCTGTTTCATACGCAGAGGTTGTTAACGCACAAAAAAGTGAATTTCACGTATTTGACGTTTGTTCCATTTCACCACACTTGTACAGATAGAACAGATAGCTAATCTGGACCACTAAGGTTGTCAATAACCGAGCATGCAGTGTGACAGTAATCTTATCAGGCGACACAGTGATTACAGTACAGGCAATGAGGCAGAGGTCTCCCTCATTTGTCTTGCTTTGGGTGCAGTGATGTCGCCAAGAAAGGGTGAGAGCTATGCCACGAACACATTACCACTGCAGGCCACAGTTCATTTGGACAGTGGAATGATAATGTATGGCCAGCAGGTGTGTGATTATGTGGAATAGAATATCAAATCTAAAAAATATTTGAAATGCTGCCTGATTTAAGGACAAAGTTTTATAGCCAGAAACTAAAAGTGGACATAACTTTTATGCACAAACCCGCATCCATCCATCATCTTTACCCGCTTCTTCCTTTTCAGGTTGGGGTGGTCACTGGTGCCCATATCCAACAGTCACTGTACGAGAGGCGGTGGATACCCTGGATAGGTCTCCAGTCCATCACACGGACACATAAACGAGGCAAATCCACTCTCTCACTCACACCTATGGACAATTTAGAGTTACCAATCAGCCTAACATGCATGTTTTTGGTCTATGGGAGGAAACCGAGTACGTGGAGAAACCCCCCCGCATGAGCAGAGAGAACATGCAAACTCCACCCAGAAAGGTCCCCGGCTGGGATTTGATGTGGCGACCTTTTCACTGAGAGGCAACTGCTCTACCAACTGAGCCACTGTGTCGTTTGTTACTTTGTCGGGAGATACTGGTAATTCAGTTTAGATATAATGCATTAATGAATGTTTCATTGTACAGATTTAAATTATTAATGTGTTTAAGATGGTTTGCCAGGTCCTACAGCTTCATAATGTAATTAAAAAAAAAGAAATATTTACTGGTGAGACATTAATTACAATATCACAAAATCAATCTGAACTATGCTGCACATACTACAAAAGTACTGTGGGTTGATAGATTTTTAGATGGCATGTATTTCAACTCTTCCTTAAATGTATCTATCCATTTTCCTCCTCTGTTTGTTCATGGACTCACTGCCCTCACCTCTAATTTAGATTATGTTGATAAATATGCTAAAACCTCTTTCATTCATTCATTCATATTCTCATTCAGTCAATATTTCAACACATTCAACAATATTAATGATTTCTCTCTTACTGATGTGCAGCCCTACCTTAGAATAATATTTATAATGCAAGTCGCGCAGGTTATTCCATTACCCTTCTGTCACCTTTCATGATCACAATACCAAAGTAGCTTGGAATGAACTACCTGAACACGGGTTGTTGAGCAGGTTTTTTACTTGCCTTTGCAAACATTTATATAAAATGTATGAGAGGGGGTAATTATTTCAGAGGAATTTAAGCCTTAGAAACTTTAGGTTGGAATTAAAATATTTCCAATTTAATCTGGAAAAGATTAGCGAAAAAAAGCAAAAATTATTTTTCAAATGAATTATGTCCAAGCAACTTTGCTTTCACTTCTTTTGGGATAATTAAAACATATTAAATATAATTTGACAAGATCTATTTAAAGACATCTCATTTTTCGTCTATAAAACTTTGCACAAACCAAACAAAATGTTTCTTTAGAATGGCCACAAAGATGGGCCCGTCTTTATGCTCTGATTGTCAGTGATGGAGCCGGCCGGGTCCTGCACAGATGTGAGCTTTCAGAAATGGAGCAGGCATCCCCGTACCAAAAGATGCATGATGCAGAACTCAGCTACGTTAATGTGGAAAGTGACGAATTAAATGGTTTTTGGATGGTACACTGTAATTTTTTAAAAACATGTTACAACTCAGTGTAGGGCTGGGCCATATCATATGGTTCACGATAACAATAGTAAAAAAAAAATTTTTAACTTGCCCGGAAAAAAATAAGTCATATCATGATATGCTAATTTCATGAAGTAAGTATGTCAGTTTCCCTTACCATTAACAGAACCGAGCATGCCGAACTATCGAATCGAACTGTCCCCCACCACCTGTCAGTACTGACGTAACGCTAAGCTAGTCGCGCGCAATACTAGCTAGCTAAAAAGCTAAAAACAAACAATGCACATTGTATCTAAAAAAGTAAAATCTGGTCCTCTGGACATTAAAAAAAACAAATGCGCATTGTAGCTCAGCTGTGTCTCCCCCCCTGCTCTGGGCTGCTGGTGCGGGTGCATCTCGGCTGTGTCTTCCCACCCCCCGGTTCTAAACTGCCGGTACAAACACGTGCATCTCAGCTGTGTCTGTCGAGCCACGGTTCCACTGTCGGTCCATGGACCAAGAAAAGAGGCAGGTGATCAAAGACAGAGCATCAGAGAAATGAATCATTCCTGCAGGAACAGAGGAAGCTGAAACACCACAAGCTTCAGCTGAAGACACCTCGTCACAAGTTCTGGAAGTTAAGGCTCATTTAAACGCAACATATATTTTGTTGTATGTTACATTTATGCTCAACAGATCTTAAGCTTTCATTTTATTTTGTTTATTTGGGAAACTGCACCTGCACTTTAGTTTTCGTGGTGGATTTTGTTGAGCTATATTTTGTGCAGACTTTTTCAATCTAAATAACAGAAGGATCGTATTTTTTTTTTTATATATATATATATATATACTTTGGGACTGAATGTGTTACTAAATAAAGTAATTTCAGTAAAATTAACCCTTGTTTTTGTTTTTTGTTTTTATATGTTAAGTTAATTTTCTCAAATGAATAACTATGATTTCTTTGATTTTATTATTTTTTTGGTTATATCACAAAATTTTTCGTTAGCGTCAAAATGCTCTGAAATATTACAATATTATATTTGAGCCATATCGCTCACCCCAAACAGTGTAGTGATTCTCTTTGTGTTTAACTCCCGTTCCTTTTAAAAACTCAAGTCGCTGTGTGTCATCGTCGATCTTCCCTTGCTAATAAATTTGTGTCGTTTGTCATCCTGTGACCGGGTGGTCGCGCAGACCAAACGCCATCACTCCATCTCATTCCTGAGCCACCAAGTCCATCATGTAGATCATTTCTGCTCAGTTACGACCTTGCTTCATGGCAGTCACATCCAGGGTGGGTTGGCTTCAACCCCACCTGCTGCTTTGACCTGTTCACAAGTTACTTTTTGAGGACACATTTGCACGTGTTTTATCTTAGATCCTTATATACTGTTTCTGTATTTTTGCTAGTTTTGGAGTGTAACTGGGACAAATAAATTAGCAGTGCCCAATTACAGACTCAAGATCCCAGACTATGCTTAGTACCTTGTTTATCATTGATGGTTACATCTATATTTATAATTATTTGTTCTGTATTTCTAACAGAAAAAAAAGGAAATGTGTAAACTGAACATAGCATGGCAGGTTTCATTCAACAATTTTAATCTTGACAACCTCCATATCTGGATCAGTTGCACAAATAATAAAAAGGAGAGGTCATGTATCAAAAACAGCAGTAATGTATACATTCTTTCTCACACACCTACACACCCACTTACACAAACACACGCATGCCCTTGAGGAAAACATACACTTCCTAATTAGAGTTTAGTGCCGGGATACATCTGGCATGCTGGGAAAGGAAAAAGAAGCTGCCTTACATAACTGTTAGAGATGGGACTGGGGACGGCAGTTAAACCAGTAAACAACTGTTATCACATTCAGCAGAATAAGCTGGAGACCACAATAAACTCCCACTGGAATACAAAAATGGAATAGGAGTACTCTACAGCGCAAGTTACAATGAGCTTAAAAGGGGTTTAAGAAGTATAAATTTATTCAAGGTTAAAGAACTCCATTTTTTAAATGTTGTCCAAGAAACAAGTTTGGAAATTTATCAAGTATCTAAATTATTAAGTTTAAAAATAGTGGATGCTGACATCTCAGATATACATTAGCAGTTTTTAGGGTATCACTCCTAAATCTCTGAACCACTAAAACAAAAACATGTATGTTTTTCTGCTTTTATATTTACTTTTCCGCAGTACATCATGTCTAAATGTAATGCAACTTTAAGCATGATTTGTTATACATATTATTTACTGAAATATGGTGTTAGGTGGTTATGCCATCTTTCTCCTTAGACTGAAAATGTATCGCCTCTATAAAAGCTGTTGTTTTGTAACATTTTGACAAAAGCTGTCAGGTGGAGTGCCAATACGTCACACAAAAACGTAATCCTGTGACAGTGCAGGAACCCATACCATATAATCACATTTTCAATTCTCTGATAGGTCTGTCAAAAAGAAGCAAGTTCCTATAATAAGATGTCAATCTGCAATGCTTCACTGAGGGCAGAAACAGCATCTGCCCAGGAGACCAGACAAGGCCCTGCAGGGTGTCACTCAGCAGGACACCAGTGCATGGGTGCATGAGCCAAACATTACTACAGGAAAATGAAAAAGGGCAATAAAAAGTAAAGTTTCCAGCATCTAGAAGTAAAGGTAGGATGACAACTTGAGGAGTCGAAGCATGTGTGACAGGCCATAACAAATCAAAGTGTTTGAATCTGCAAGTATAATGTGGATGCACCAACTGGAGTGACGCTCGGTGACAAAACAGTATCTGTGTTCTTAAAAACCTCTTTTAGATCATGAGTGGCCTTTCCAGAAGGTCATTTTGATTTGGTTAAAGTAAATAAAAGCCACACATCAAACTGAAATATGGGTCGCGTCTGGTATTCTCATAGACAGTTTTGCTCGTCTGAAAGCCTCATAAACATTTTCTTTCTCTCCTTGATGACAACTATGGAATACAATTAATTATTAGTTAGCGTGCTTGTTTGAAATAATGAAAATCAGCATTTGAAATATACAGTGTGTAAACAGACTCTTGGGACAATAAACTGACAATTTAGATGTCAGTTATTTGCTAACAAAATAGACTTGTATGGTTGATTTGAAGAACTATTGGTTACGCTGTCAAGCTAAACCAAAAAAAAACTATTCTAAAGTTGTTTTTTTATGAGTAGTATGAACTCACAAAATAATTAACCCTATTTCATGCGCTCTCTAAATGTGGTAAAAATGCCTCGTGTTTTATTTTTTTGAAGTTGCTTCCAATGTATTTAGAAAAGTTAGTTGTTTTGTTTTTGTAAGACATTTTTTTTTGGACTGGGTTACGATGGATTAAGGGATTTTTAGGCCTCCGGGCCACATTTTTCTCGTATGCTTTTGGTCGAACGCTACACTTTATAAACTTTCTGTTCAAACGTAAAGTCAAAATAGTGCAGACTCATTTCAGACAACTCTTTGAATGTATGAGCATCGATTTACAATAACTGTGATGGACTTGTGACCTGTCCAGTGTGTACCCTGCCTCTCGCACTGTGGTGGCTGGACAGGTGCACTAGAGACCCTCGCAACTAGAGCTGCAATCGGGCCCAAAAAATCCGACCCAGCCCGTAGCCATAATTTCCGAACCCCACCCAACCCGACGAATTAACAGTAATTACAGAAACCCCCCAGATATTTTTAATTAAACTTTGACTGCTCATATGGTTATTTGTTCTATTTACTTGAATACTTTGATCCATATCAAGTTTTCTTCACAGCTCTTTTCTTCATAATAGGTGTGTTTTATGTAATTTAAGGACTCAAAAGCTTTTCCCCACTATTATTGTCTTTTATGGTCAGAGGCAGGATAAAAAAAAATAAGACAAAAAGGAGGTCAGGCTTATCAAAATAAACACACCAGCTTTGCTAAGAGGATATTGTTGTGGCTAGATTACCACCGATAGGAATTATAAAAAGGTATAAAATATTAAATACAACAATATAGATGACAAATGTAAAATTATCACTAATATTTTATAAACTGTCATAAATAAAAAAATAAAGTTAAATTTGGACAAGTAGCTGTAATTTCACTCTAAAATATGGCTCAACTTGAAACTTTCGTTCTACTTTTTAATCTAGAATGTACCAAAGTTTTGCTCGAGACCTTTTGATTGCAGACTGTTTGCATATTAAAAATCTGTAGAAGCAAACTTATGAACATGCAGACATTATTCCTGGATCTCAGACAAGGTAGGTAAATGCCCATAAACCATTGCACATTAACATTTGAATGTTTCTTAATCTGAAAATATAGAACAGTTTAACCCCGAGCAAACAAATCTACAAGAACAATGGTCTTCAAGTCTCAAGCTCTTATATAGCAATGCATGTATGTATGACACCATGTCAGACAGAGAACAGTGACAAGGAGAATTACTGTTAAAATTATTTTCTGAGCCTAAGCAAAGGGTAAATGTTGACATTTTGCATTTACGTAAAATAATCACACGATCTTCTCTGATGCATGATAAGAACTTTTAGCTTCATTGCCGATTTCTGTCTGCAGAAACCACGACATGTTAGTCCTCTGCTGTGTTCAGTCCGACTTTTGTTAAAGGTGGTTTGAGCAGTTTAATTTCTTACATCACCAGCTTTAATTACTGAAGAATTGTGTATTTTATGCTTGCTTTTATGTTAAGAACAGTATTTCTGCAATTCATGTGTTTAATGAAAGATGTAAATTAAACATTTGTAATATCCATAAAAGATGAGAGTTCAGGGTTTTGGTTAGTACATATATAAAAATGACAACTGTGTTGTTTCAGCTTAATAAAGCACTTTGAAAAACATTTAATTGTTTCAATCAAAGTTGGTAAAGCTGCTAAATTATTAGATGAAAACTCCAAGCTTCAACAGAAACCCAAATAAATTCTTATAAATAAATAAAAAAATCTATCAAAGCAAAACTAAGACGCTGAAATTAAGCTGAGATTTTAGATTTAATTTTAGGTGATGGGTTTTACATCCAAGCAACCAAATGTATACCCAGTCAAGTGAGCAAGGCTGTAACCATGTCTGTTGGGAGAACTGTGATTTAAGTAATAAACGTAATCCCAAAAGATTATCAAGAGATGACAATAAGAGCTTTATGGTCAGCTTTGAGAGCTTTCGTGTGATTATAAGTAAGCTCAACCCAAAAACCTGAATATATGCCACGTTTGATTAAGTTTTATTTCCCTGTTTTGTTCAGGAATGCTTTTGGTTTTATGGGATATGGTGAACTTAAAAAGCAGCAATAATGAAAAACTTGTAGGGGGGAAAAAACACGTTGGCAGAAAGGGATCAGCTTCAATAAGTTAAGGTAATTACAAGACAAGAAGAGTTTATAAGCAGTGATTTGGCAAGATTGTGAAATATGTTTGCACATACAGGGACTCTAAATATTTAAATAGTACATTTACATTCCTTTTTATTTTCATTTCAGCCACAAGTGAACAGAATAGGACGATTCTGATCATGAAAGCTGCCGTGTGGTTTACAGGTTCGTTTTAAAGGCTGTCAATGATTCACAGTTTCCAAGGCTGGGGAGCACCACGAGGCTACTGACCCTCAATTTCAGAGCAGTTACAAAGGCCACTAACAGAGAAGGAAGCCAATTATAACAGAGGGGAAAGTCACTCAGCTAAACGGCCTTCACATTGTCCACAGAAGGACACACAACACAGAGCGATGGAGCCAAGATGTGAGAAGATAAAAGCTACGGTGCACAACGTTGTCCTTTTAATCTATTTAAAAACAGGTCTTCTGGTGTTATCTGGAAAGGTTGGAAAGGATGACTTGCATTCATTAAAAATATACTGAATGGAATAATTTACAATTCTTTGCTCAAACCAGAATAAAGTGTGACTGACAGCATGTGAACCACCACAAGGCTCAAGACAGTAAGCACAACTGACTGCTCCAGCAGACCCAGTCCAGCGGTTTACTTTTTTACTTTAATGATCTGACTAAGAGATGCCATTGTAAAGGTCTTTTGAAGGTGTTGTCATCAATAAAGATATTAGGGGGCCGAGATGGTAAGGGCAGGGCAGCCGACTCGGGACCCGAATGTCCCGAGTTCGATCCTCGGTCATTGCACATCTCATGGTGTCTCTGTGAGCAGGACACCCTATCCCCAGTTGCTCCCCGGGCACTTTCCATAGTGTCCACTGCTCCACCTGGTGGTGGATGGGTTAAATGCAGACAGCCAATTTCGCCATTGTATGGAACATACAATGATGACAATACATAACACATTATTTTTATCTATCATCAGAAATAAACTATATTTTTTATCCTAAAGGTTATTTTGGGAGCTTTTGCAATCAGTGTTCCTTTTAATCCCCATGCCTTAATCCCACTTGATATACAGTTTACACAGTGAAGTGTTCACATAATTCCACTCGGTTTGAAAATATTGTAATAACTTGCTGAATCTGTCTTGGCTTGCTGTTGGATAGCTGTCCACTCCCCTTTTTGCCTTCACCTCATCTAATCCTGGCAGGTCTGAATCCACACTTGTTGCAGCTTGTGAAATTAGGCTTGGAAGAAACTGAACTGAAAGGCGTACATGACGGACGTGTTTGAACGTCAGGTGGAAAATTTCAACCTGTCAACCCCTAAAACACGGAGTGCATGAAACAAACTTTATAAAGTAACAAAGTAGTGGCATTTGCCCCCAGCGTTTCTGTGTTAATTGACCCTTAAAACATTACTACAAGTCATAAAAATGTATAAAACTATGCGAGAGGGTGTTCGTTGTGCACAGCATGTGATACGAGTCTTATCACTCTCTACTGAAGCATCCTGTTTCCTGACTAGCTGACATGTAGGGTTTTGAGCCACGTCACCAGGAAAAACACAGCTGATGCTCGGCCGAAGAAACAAAAAGCCTCTCTCCAGCAGCAGGCAACAGGCTAATTAGCACTCAAGAGGGGCAGAAACAAAGCCATCCCTGACGTCACTCTGGGGTCCCAGATGACCACATAGGAGACGTGCCTCCTTCAGCATTTCACCAGCCTATCCTGCACCCTCTCATCCATTCACCAATTGCTCGCCTTACACAATGTAGCACTGAATGCGTCTATGACTTAAGCGATGACAATCAGAACTACTGTTTCCCTCTTGGGAGAATCGAAGATGCACTTCTTGCAAAGCCTCTCAGAATCCCCTGCTCATAATAAGCAGACTGTCATGTGTCGGGCCTTACGAGGCCTCCGTCCAATTCTTGTTTTTGAGGTATGTTCACCTCCCTGAAGCAGACGATAAAACAATGGACGCCTTTGTTCGTCTCTCCACTTTTCATCAACAGGAGGTTGGTTGCCAGGGCGTGAGCAGGGGGAGGTGAGGATTTGGTGTCGGACAAAAACAAGCGCGGCCTTTACTCATTCATGTCTGTGCCAGCCAGAGATATCTCTAGAGTGGCACAAAGAAAGCAATGCTGCCTTTTGTGAAAGACTGAGACAGGCTGGATTTCAACGCCCATTTTCCCTCCTCTGACTGCTAAAGTCTGCTGCTGACTCAGAAGTGTTGCTTCTTCGTTTCAGTTTTACTACTACACCTCTCATTACATCATTCATGCGTGTCTCTTGCTGTCAGAGACCAATAATGTACTCTTGTATTTCAACAGCCTAAATCAGGTTTTATTCTGCCACATTTAGCAGAAGAGCTGAAACAAGATCTACAAACACCTTGTGCAAATAACCCTTTGAGGCTGGACTGCACTGTTGCCACAAAATCCTAAAAGTAAATACAGATTTTGTTAAAACATCATCTGAAACATCTTGGCACAGTCCGTCCAATGTCCTGGACAGACAGAGAGAAGGATGGGATGCAATGATTGTGTTTTTGCTTGTTGTTCTGATGTAATCTAGGGATGAACAGCTTCTAAGATTTGTATAACATGTCTAATGAAAGCAAACGAATGTATCTGATTTTTTTTAAGCTGTAAATGTCAGCATTTCATGCACGATACAATCACTTTGGTTTAAATCAAATTTAAAACTAGAGGAAATGTATTTCCTGCAAAAATGAAGTGTGAATGCTCATGGCAGAAGAACTTGTTGAGCAACAGCTGAAATTAGCTTAAAAGATGCTGAAATTTAGATGAAAATGTAGAACCAGTGTAAATTAGCAGGAGAAAGCAGATGGAACACAAGAGTTGAAATGAGTGGAATTAACTGAAAAAGCTAATATTAGCATAAAAACTGCTAAATACTAGCTGAAATTATAGAAACTAGCAGAAATATGCCGAAAGGAGCATAACGAGTTGAAATTAGCAGAAAGAAGTTAACTTAAGTAAAGAAAATTACCATGAAAAACTTTAATTTATCTGAAAACAGCTAAAGTTAGCTAAAATGTGCTAAAAAGCTAGCTGAAAAGGTAAAACAAGCTTAAATTAGCAGAAGAAAGCAGAAAGAACACAGATTTGCCCCATTAGGCTGAAATAAGCAGAAATTTGCACAAAGACAAAATTACCTGAAATAAGCTGAAATTAGTATAAAACAGCTGAAAATTAGCTAAAAAAGGCAGAAAAAACAGAAAGAAGTGAAGAGAGCACATTTTTTGCTGAATTAGTCTGAAAAAAGTTGAAATGAGTGCAACATATGTGCAATTAGCTGAAAAGTTAAAATTGGCAACAAAAAAAACAACAACTAAATACCGGTAGTAGCTGAAATACCAGAAAAGGCTGAAACTTGCAGAAATAAGCTGAAATGAGCATAACGTGCTGAAATAAGCAGAAAGAAGTTAGAAGAAGCACAAAAATGTATTAGCAAAAATAATCTGCAAGCAACACAAAACAGCTAGAAAAAACAGCTGAAATTAGCTGAAAGTAGCTGAAAAAAAGTTTAAAATTGCAGAAGGAAGCTGAAAGAAGCTGAACTAGAACAAAATGTGAAAGGAGCAGTAAAATGTAAACACATCTAAAGATGTGAAGGATGTAAAATGAGCTCAATTAATTTTCTATGAGGAAAAAAATGGCAGAAAAGGCTAAATATTTCAAAAAGCTGAAGTCGCAACAATACCAAAAATCATAGCAGGATTGTCCAGAATGAGTTGAATGTTTTTATATACGATTTGTTGAAATAGCTTAAAAACAGCAGGACGAGAATCGTGCTGAAAAGCAGAAGAAAAATGGATCACAATGAATGCTTCATAAACATTCACACAATAATTATGGAACCACAAAACTGTGAGAACATGGAAAAAACACAAGATCTGTTAATGTGTACTTGACAACTTTGAAATACAAATACATTTGATTAATAATGTAAAAAATGTTATGTTCAAGTATTTAACAGTCAAAAATAGTAGTAGTCAACACAGAAGAAGATGGTGCATAATGTACAAATACCCTTAGACAGAGTCACGGTCCTACAAGTAAACAACAAAAGTGTCTGAAAAGTTCGTTAAATCTACTTGACAGACACGCAATTAAAATGTGGTTCTTTCATTCAGTTTGAAGACGGCAAGAAAAATCAATCTGATGGAACACCACAGAAAGATTTTTCTCCAGACGTGCTAATTAACTTCAACATGTGACATAGTTTTGCTTTTTAGTAAATTAAAAACTCTGCATACAATGCAATAATGTTGTTAAGCTATTGAAAATGCAGATGTGGGCAAGGTCAGAGAGAAAAATACCAAATCTATAAAATATTAAGGATCTCATGGCCTTCCTTGTTCATTTATTTCATTTTAGTCTTTAACCCTTCGCAGATATTTCAGACATTTTCTGTCACGTGTTATGAAAACTGGGATGCAAACCAAAAGAAAAATCAATGTTTTCAGATGGAGCAGTCCGGTGAAAAACCCATCACAGCTTTCTTATTCCACCCTCGGTGCAGTCGGCTCAGTGAGCCCGGCATGCTCTGCGCAGCTCAACAAACAAATAGGCCAATTCACCTGCACTGCTGCCGTAGATGGAAAGAAAATGGACCACTGCTCTGAGAACATTTCTCCTGGGCATGGCAGTCAAATTGGATGGATCAGTGATATGGCGGATGCATATGTGACAGACAATCTAAGCAAAGCCCCTTATTTGACACGCTCTACACCTCCGTCAGTCCCTGAAGAACATACCTGAACCCTCTGTGAGGAGATCTAGATTTCTGAATCTGTTGGCTCTGGCAGAAAAGAGGCTGACACTCGACAAGTTGAACAATTACCTTGATTAGTGTGGCATGAAAACCTTTCAGGCGTCACGTCAAAGACATTAATTTTACAGATGGCAAGGTCAAACTACAGTTTACATTAAGATGTGCTGAACAAAATCAGTCTTTTACAATGAACCACAAACACACTTAGAGGTCATATTCAATTAATTGATCATCTAATCAGTAAAAACAATCTAGTTATCGTTTAGAAAAACTTGCAGACGTTCCCTGCTGTGTAGCGTTCCATTTTCTCAGCTTCAGTATTTTAATATTGACTAAATGTCTAGTGACGCTAAGAAAAATGATTGTATTCATTAGTCTGATTACCTCAAGTTTCCATTTCACCTTGAATGCATCATCACAGGGTGTAATGTAGCACAAATCACCACCCTGGAAGCATAACGAGCTCTAATGTGTCTCATTTGCACGGCAGATCCACTCACATCATTTCAGATCTACAAGTTTCACTGAAGGCTTCTGTGATAGAGATCACCTCTAATCTTTCACAGGTGTTTCAAACGGAAAACGATCTGGGGTTTTGTACATACACAACGTTTGAGTCTTCTTAATTTAAGTCTTCCCTCTAATCTGTTCCTCTTCAATAAAGAGTAAGACACGTGTGCATAATCAACAGCACTTCATTTTGAAAATCCAGGATGTTATCCCTCAAAGTGTGAAACATCTGCAGATCAGTTAAGCGTGTGCAATTCTCTGAATTCCTCTGCTAATCCTAAAAGAACAGAAAACATCACAACAAGGAATTTTCAAAGCAAACAAGCTGTTTGATTTGTTAGGATTCCCCTGCATGACCCTCTCTGCAGTGGCCTCTTGTGCTCACAGCTTCACGCATTACGTGTGAATGTAAAGCTCATTACAAAAAGGAAAAATAAAAATGAGCTAGAGAAATTGCATTTCCTGCGAAAATGCAATGTGAAAGCTTATTGCAGAAGAACTTGCTGAAAAACAGCTGAAATTAGCTAAAAAAGCATGCTGAAATGTAGCTGAAGTTAAAGAAACAATTATAAGAAAGCAGAAAGAACACATATTTGATGAATTAGGTTTAAATGAGAAGAAATTAGCACAAAATTTAGGAAACTAGCTAAAAGAAATGCTAAAATGAAAAAAAAAATCTAAAAACTATAGCGTAAAAGGCAGAAGGAAGCTTATATGAGAAGTGAAAAGAGCTGAAATTAGCTAAAAAATGTGGAATTAGCTGAAAAAACTAAAATTCACATAAAACAGCTAAATAGTCGCTGAAATAGCAGAAATAGCTTAAACTGGCTGAAAATAGAAGAAATAAGTTAATTAAGCTGAAAGTAGCAGACATTACCATGAAAGACTTGAATTTAGCTGAAAACTGTTAAAAAAATAGCTTAATTTTTTTTCTATAAAGCTAGCTGAACAGGTAGAACAAGCTTAAATTAGCAGAAGAATGCTGAAAAAACACGTTTGTGCAATTAGGCTGAAAAAAGCAGAAAAGAGCACCAAAAGTAGAAAAAAATCTGAAAAAAAGCTGAAATTAGCACAAACAAAAAAAACAGCTGAAAAGTAGCTAAAAAGGCAGGACGAAATTTTAATTACCAGAAGGAAGTAGAGAGAGCACATTTTAGCTGAATTAGACTGAAAAAATGATTAAATTAGTGCAAATGGTGTGGAATTAGCTGAAAAGGCTTAAATTAGAATAGAATAACAACAGCTTTATGGTAGCTGAAATAGTAGAAAAAGCTGAAACTTGCAGAAATAAGCTGAAAGGAGCATAACAAGCTGAAATGAGAAAAAGAAGTTAGAAGAAGCACAAAAATGTTGTAGTTAGCAGAAAGCATCTGAAAGGACCATAAAACAACTGAAAAACAGCTGAAATTAGCTGAAAAACGTTAAATTTTTTACAAGGAAGCTGAAAGAAGCTGAACCAGAACAAAATGTGAAAGGAGCAGTAAACGGTTGTAAACAGATCTAAAGATTTGAAGGATGTAAAACGAGATATTCATTTTTTATGAGAAAAAAGTGGCAGAAAAGGCTAAAGATCTCAAAAAGCTAAAGTTGCACCAAAATAAAAGTCATAGCACCCGTCTCCTGAATGAGCTGAAGGTGTTGGGATATGATTTGTTGAAATAGCTTGAAAACTGCGGAATGAAAAACGTACAGAAGAAAAAATGGATCACAATAGTGTGAATGCTTCATTAGCTGAAACTATTTCCTTCTTTTCTTTCAGAATCAAACCATATATGTCGTGCACTGTTTAAAACAGATTTTACATTTTTACAAATGAGGAAAATTTTAAAACTATTATTTTTTTTTATTAGCATTTAAAAAAACAAGATGATCTTGCTACTGCCATTAAGATGTCTACAGAGGGGCAGCTGTATGTACTACTGCTCTCGCAATCGGAAAATCTGGACCGCCGCAGTGAAACGGGCCATCTGCTCGTGTGTTTTGTCCCTTTATGAACATGATCTATTCGTGCCAAGAATTTAGCAACCAATTATTCTCAGATATGTACATGAATTCGTACCAAAAGTATTTTCCGTATGGATATACAAATACAACAGACAGTTCTTTATTTAGTCCACAGAGCTTTCATTTACCATCACCTCCTGAAGGCTCTAAGACACTGTAGATGCTTTTCAATATTACCAAAGTGCTCAAACACAGATTAGGTAAGCAAGGCTATGAGTCGACCAACAAATTGCCACAACCTATCCTGTCCACCACCTCCCGCCCCCCTCAGAGTAAATAACCTGAGTGTCAGCCACTGACCTGACAGAAAATTGCCTTATTGATCCCCACAGTGATTTTTCAGCGTGGCCTTTTCTCCACAACCTGACTTGAGTTTTGTCAGAGGCACTGAAGGACAAACTGTTCCAGAAAAATGCTTTTATGCGTGTGCGAATGTGTGTGTTTATTTGGAGGCATGCAGGTTTATTTGGAATTGGGAGATTAAATGGTCCTGCCGAGCCATTCGCCCTCTGTTCTCTTGACTTCTAGAGAAGCAAGAAGGAAAATCGCTTTTTCACATTTTCAATTCCCATAAAAATAGGAAATGGTGAAAGAGCACACATGGCTGTTTTAGATGCCTTTGGAAAATGCATTTCATGCACATTCTTCATTCTTTTGTATACTCAGCTGTACTCTACAGAAAACCCTTGTGGTAAGAACGACTTTGGTAAAAAGAGTCAAAGAAAGGATTTGTCAGTCCAGCCTTCGTGTACTCGCCCCGAGGCCATGCTCAGCATTCTGAGAAAACAACATAGATCACAATAAAATCAACAATTGCTCCAACAACTCTTTTTCCTAAAAGTGTTTCTTTTTAAACAAATGTACTAATCCCACCTAACTTGTTTTTTGAGTGACAAAGACTCCACATGCATAATCATTTTACTGGCCCACAAATAACCCCAGACACATAAGGAGAATAGTTTTGAACACATGCATCCATATTACTAAGAAACATTGACAGTTTTTATGTTTTCTAACAAAGTGAAGGATTTTTTTTTCCCAGCATGCCAGGGGTGGATCCGACTACGAAGTGCTGATAAGGCACTTTTTTTAAGCGCAGCACTCCTGGACCTTTGATGTGTGATAACACACTGCAGGAAAATCCCATCCCTGATTTCTGCTTTATTTTACTTTGTGTGGAAGACTGTGAGGTGACCTCTGACCCTGATTCTGCATAGCCTGACAGTGAGATGGCAAAATGGCAGCAAAGTGACACAGATAACGTTAATCTCTGCTGAGTCTGTGTCCTGTTTCCTGCAACAGACGTGAGAACATTCACCAGTTTCCAGCTGCTCAGCTAGCTTTCCTGGCAGGTTCTGAGTCTCTCCAGAGTTGTTCTAGGACCATTATTAGATTGAATCAGATGGAAGAATCGCATAGCTGACGTGGTTAATTATCATACTAAACTGCAAAGACTGGTGCAAAGACCGAGTGCTCAAGGAAAAAATGATTATACTTTTGAAAATGTTGCATGGAACAGGAAAACGTATCTATCTCACTTTTACTGGTAATGATGAGGTTAGACTAAAAACAAAAGCCTCTTCAATTGTGTCAGAATGATTTAGTGCCAACCTAAACACACGGTTTGCACTAGGCCTGTCGAAATAAACAATAAATCAATTAATCACAAAATAAAAGAAAATTATCGACCTCATTTTTATTTAGCGGCTTTATCATTTCCTCGTGTCTCTCTCTTTCTGCTGAAGACACTGGATGACAAAAAGTTCAACGCAGTTGTTCTTCACTGACCCCTCCCTTTCTCTTTTCTCTTCAAAATCCATTTTAACCGTCCAAAATCGTGTTTTTGGATCGTTAAAAGCAGCTAAGCTGAGAAGCTAAGCTGAGAAGCTAAGCTACGAGCTAAGCTAACAGGCCGACCTCGGGGAAAAAAAAACTCCGTCTTCGTCTTGTCCAAGCTCAAAATTCACGGTTGAAACCCGTGCCTTTGTTTAAAACGTTGTTTTTCTTTGCAAAAAGAAGCAGAGAACGTGTTTACTGATTTTTTTTTAATTAATTAAATTCTAAGCTAAAGAACTCAAACCACACCGAGCGTCCGCCATTTTGAGAACCGAAGAGAGACAGTCCATGTCACGTCAAGGGGTCTCCCTCCCATTTTTCTTACATAGACACGCTGCTGGCTCCCTCACTATCCATCCTTTGGTTCAAACAGTCTTTTACTGCAGCCGGTAGTCAAAAAAAAGGTGCTGCATGCAAAACAAATTAACCAACATTTCTTCTTAAATTTGACAATAATTACTCATTATTGTCAAATTTCAAACAATATAATTGCTTATCGCAATCATTTCTGAGACAATTAATGGCCCAGCAAAATTTGTTATCGTGACAGGCCTAGTTTAGAACAGCCTAGTAACAAATGTTAAACTATTAACTTATCTAATCTGTGATTGTAATAAACACAATATGGTTAAAACTAATCATATTTTATTTTAAGACTTATAGGAGTATCAGTGTCTTATAACTCATAAGAGACTGAATCAACTGTCCTGCCTCCTTCCTACCCGCTAATATTGTACAAGCCACATGCTCTCAATAACCATTGCAGCTTGTGTGGAGATGCAGATGAGGCTAGTTTTTTTATATATAGGCCTACCATCATGTTCTGCATTAGTTGTAGTTTATATATATATATATATATATATATATATATATATAT
>NC_056502.1:10262270-10274192 GCF_014905685.2 Nematolebias whitei | reverse complement strand
AAAGCTTGAAAGCACTTTAAAGAGCTCCAAATGCAAATCTGAATATATATATATATATATCTAAAAACTGGAAAGATATATGTTCCATAGAAACAAGTTGAAAATTACTTTAAAGTCGAGTTTATGGATTCATTGCAGCAAGAGCCACTGAAATTACGTGTTCCACGTCTTTTACTGGATGTTGAAAAGTATCTCTCTCTATATATACATATATATTTATTTATTTATTTATTTATTTATTTATTTTTTCTGGTTAGATGTCTACTTTCACATACTTTTTGATTCATGACTATTTTGACAAAAGACAAACTCAGATTTGCATTTGGAGCTCTTTAAAGTGCTTTCAAGCTTTTTTCCGCTAAGAATGTCTGCAAATATTTATGTTGTTATAAACTGAGATATTCAAGCAATCACCCTTCCAGCTGATCCAATCCATCTACCTACTGTGAGAGACTGTCACTGGTGTCTCTACAAATTAGGCAAATACAGTGAGTCACAAAAAGCTGCTGAAAATATCTCAGTTAAGCTGTAAAGTTAGACGCAGCAGGGTGCAAATTTACTATGGATACACATAATTATTGTCTGTCTTCTGGTAGGAATAAACAAAGATAAAACAGTTTCCCTGCTAGGTAATATAGTCTAAAGTAGAGAAGCAGAAGTGGATATGTGGCGCGTTAACATGTCAGACAAAAACAAGAAACATACGCCTGCAAATACACCATTGTGAAAAGAAAAGTGTTAATAAACTGCTTCAACCCATGTGAGCAGCAGGAAAGAGGAAGAGGCCAGGCTGGGCACTACAGTTCACATAGAAAATCCATGAGAAATGAGTTCATAGTGGAGCAATAAGACATGTTGGTGCAAGTGTTAGTGTTTAAAATGCGTACTTTCTGTGCATGTTAGGAGACAGGAGGCCACTCTTGGTAGCGTCCATGTTTAAATCTTGAACGCATGAAAACAAAAAATATTTAATACATTTATAATCAGAAGAGTGAGTCCACAGGAAATTTATAGAAAAAAGGTGCACATTAAGCAAAGCAACAGCGCAACTAAGAATAATTAGAGCAGCCTTGAGCGGCAGAATTTTCTTGGTCATTAATAAAACCTTTAATGGAAAATTATTCTGTTTCCCAAGTCCACAGTTGTTCCTTCCAGTTAAACAAGCTGATAAAAAAAAATGTTGCTTTCTGACCTTGGCAGATAATATAAAGTGGTGCATTAAGCAAATCTTTCTAAATATGTCAATATTCATGAGTGATCCCTCAGGGATGCACCCATGCTTCATGAAGACTTGACATTTTCCACATTTAGTGAAACTGCATGGAGAGCACGTCGCGTTGGATTGAGAGCAAGACTGCTCAAGTAGACCATAAAAGATGGTTAATATTGTCCAGACCTCTCAAATGGACAACATATTAAATTAGCTATGATCATATTGATTATTATAATAAAGACTGTCCATGGCAACAACTCCTGAAAAGTGAGCTTCCGCATGGATTGGTGTATGTTCAGTGACGTTTACTCCATTTCACCATCCAACAGTGTGGGAGTCAAAGTGCTTATTAATCAGCAGCTAACTCCCTTTGCAGCAGCATCCTACGTGTTGGAGCAGGATGAGAGCTGGAGGTTACGTTTATGAACCCGGAGCTGAGAATTTTACTGAACAAGGGCCGTGCTCGCTTGTGCTGAACAGAAAGTGGAGACAAACATGCTGCCAGAAGCATGAGATAGAGATGCTTCTGTCGGGGTGGGGTTGTACGCTGCTAATGTGAAATCCCCTGCTTTTGTGCGTGACTATTTATAAAGAAACCTCTTTTTCTTAAGCCACTTAGCTCTGACCCATGAGTCATTCAGGCATGAAAAGGCTCTAAAACTCAAAAGGATAAACCAGTATTTTGTCGACAAAATAGCTATTACAGTTTAAAGTTTGGTTGTTAGGCACATTATAAGCAGCTTATCACACAAAGTCACAATTTGTTCCAATGTCTTGAATGTGAAATTGTACATCAAAGACAACATTTTGACAAACAAAACAGTGTTTTAATACCAACCAATAAGCCTGTCACGATAATAAATCAATTAATCGCATGATAAAAGAAAATTATTGAACTCATTTTCATTTATTGGCTATATTGTTTCTTTGTCTCTTTCTAAATGAAGACAATGGATGACAAAAAGGCTCAACTATGGTCTTCACTGATCCCTCCCTTTCTCTTTTCTCTTTAAAATACATTTTAACCATCCAAAATAGCGTTTTTGGGTCGTTACAAGCAGCAAAGCTGAGAAGCTAAGCTACAAGCTAAGCTAACAGGCCGACCTCGGGGAAAAAAAACTCTGTCTTGTCGAAGCTCCAAAATTCACGGTTGAAACACGTGCGTTCGTCTAAAAAGCTGTTTTTCTCTGCAAAAAGAAGCTGAGAACTTGTTTACTGATTTACTTATTAAAAGTTTTGTGTGACAAATGCTATGCTAAAGAGCTCAAACCACACCAAGTGTCCGCCATTTGGAGAAGCGAAAAACAGGAAGGAGAGACAGCCCATGTCACGTCAAGGGGCCTCCCTCCCATTTTTCTTAAAGAGACACGCTGCTCGCTCCCTCACTATCCATCCTTAGGTTTGAATGTTCTTAAATACTACCATCTGGTGGTCAAAAAAGGTAATACACACAAAACAAATTACCAACATTTTTTTTTTACTAATTATTGTCAAATTTCAAACAATATTATCGTTTATCGCAATAATTTCTGAGACGATTATTCGTCCAGCAAAATTTGTTATCATGACAGACCTACCAACCAATTTGTTTTCAAAAAAGTAAAAAGAGGCACACAGTGGATGATCCACAGAAATATTGTGGATTTTTTAGGTCCCATGTTAGGTCTTTGCTGGATTCTTGACCATTTCCTAAAGACATGACTTTCAGTTAGGTTGTGTTGCTTTGCTTTGTCCACGTTCCTCATTTTGTTGAGCACACTGCACTGGATGCAAATATACAAGACGTTGACAAAAATGTGTGAAAATACAGCCAAAGTCAAAAGGAAAACTTTAAAAGAACTTTTTAAAAAGCCTGAAGAAATACAGATTAAAAACTTTGTAAAATATTACAAGAAAGCCTGTTTTTTTAAGCCAAGCATAAAGAAATTGAGTTGTTTTAATCTTCTTTGTAAGACCTAATACGTGTATTAACGCACAAGCAAGTCTACGTTTTAAACTTCTTGGACTGTAACATAAATCTAATTATTATTTAATCAGTTATCATTGAACAGTTTTCACAATGCGACCTTTTCAATAATATAGTACTTTTCTTTGCAGTTTTCCTCACAGAGGAGAATGCTGATCGTCACAACCGCTGCATTATCTTACTTTGAATTATATTCCCTGGAGCACGCTAGGCTCCCTGCTCATTACCATGCTAAGATATTAGGATCTGTATTTTCTACACAAACTCCCACTGTGACAGTTAATGGTTGACGAATGGATCAAACAACTCAGATGATTTCTGCATTAAATTCCTGTGTTGTACTGATGAGGGTCATGGAAAACTAACATTTGGTGACGTGTGGTTTACTAGCAGAACTCTCCAGAAGATGCGTCTGATCATATTGACCTAATGTTGCGTCAAACTTAACTTTTTATACACCTCTGACAAAGGCCGACTTGTGTATGTATCTAAGATTATGCGACTTGTATAAAAGCGCATGTGTCCTTAAGTTATACCGTATTTTTCGCTGTATATCGTACCTTTTTGCATAAATTTGCCTGCAACTTACACACCGAAGTGACTAATGTACATTATTTTCCCCATATTCATAACCCACTTTTTGTCTGAGATCTGACGAGTTCATTAATTCTGACATGAAAAATATTGAACATTACCATTTTCAGCCACTAGAGGACCCTCAAGTAATATGGCAAATCAAGTGTTTCATTAATAGGTAAAAGTGGCTATTAATGGGACACTTGGCTTGCCATACCAAGCCACCTTTGTCTCGCTCCGAAACTCCTAGAGCAAATGTCAAATCAGCTGCATTTTGCCGTGGCGCCCAGGCAAAATGCAGCTGATTTAACCATTAAAGTGCATTTATTAAAGAAAAGTTCAACTGAAACACACCTTTGCTATAATTTTGAGTAATCAAATAATGGTTTTTAAGTGTTAATCTTGTTAAATTCTTGTTAAGGTCCTCCCGTGCATGCTCTCGTGGCTGCTAGATTTTTGGCACAGCACTGGCCCATGTTTCTGGGTGGCCAGCGGTGACACATAAACGCGACGCGTCAGCGGTGATGCATAATAGATGCGACTTATGCGACAAAGCGACTTATTTAGGTATTTTCCCCACTTTAATAGACATATTTGGACTGATGCAACGGGTACGGCGGAAAGTACAGTACATATCATGTGACTCAGAACTGTTACATTCCCTAAGATTTCAACATTTCCTTTTTTAAATAAAAATGAACAATCCGGGACTTCCTGTCTCTATTTTTATCCCTGCAGCGATGATAAGTTTTAGCCAAACATCACACTAATCCACAAAGATCCCAAACGTGTCACTCTGATCAAATTGTCTAAGATACATCTGAAGCTGTTCAGTGAGGATCAGCTTATGTTGCATGCAGTTTTTTTTGTCGCTCCAATAAAAAAATCGTTTATTTTTTCCTTAGAGTTGTGAGAAGTATATATGAACAGTGAATAATTTAGAGGAGACAACAGTTTAAGTGATCTCTGACAGGAGAATCAGACGACAGACAAGCAAGCGCTCATTAGAGAAAAATAGAAAAACTTTTCAACTTCACTTGAACCTCAAAATAATCATAGCAATATTAGACTTTTAAAACACATAATTAATGCATGTATTACACACTAGGCCTGCATCACAAGGTCTAATTAAGCATTATGTTGTGATTGGGCCACATTGGCCTTCAGAATAAAAACTTAAACACAAATATTGCTGTATAAAACAATTAAAAATTCACACAAACGTTTATGACATTTTGAGGCTTGAATTGTTTGTGACTGCAGAAAAATTGGTTCTTCATTTGCCAGTTTTAAGTATTTGTCAGTGTGTAGAGGCGCAGGGCAGATCTGTGACGTGGAAACCAGGCTAAGATTGTTCTGACAGATGATATGACCGCAAATAAAAACCTCACACAACCCCAGGTCAAAACAGAAACTATCCCTTTAAATGGGCAGAACAACCAAGCTATATCTGTCAGATTCATGCGGCTTCAGTGAGAGACTAAATCGCTTGAAGCAATTAAATGACTCATTTGGTGTAATTAGCTTTATCCTTCTTGATCTTTCCGTGAGACAGAGCTCGAGAGCCAGTCTGACCCTTCACAACACGCTGATCCGTCCTACGATTTACCCGCTGTGTCAGTGTGTGCATTTCTGACACTCTACAATCACAGTTTACATCACTGTCATAACTGGAAATATAATCAGCATGGCCTTCAAACAGTAATGTTAAAACACACCAACATGAGCCATGTTTACCAGTGGCTCCATCTGGTTCATGATTGTAACGACAGTCAGGCAGATGGAGGAGATCTCCAACAACCAGGAAAACAAAAGCACAATATTTTCTTTACTGTAGGCTAGACTGAACCAGCAGATGGAAGACGAGGAGTCGCTGGAAAAGATAAATAAAGAGAACAAAAGTGATAGGACAGGACGATGTAACTTCACTAAGTAGTGTGCAAGAAGAGTTCAAATAAAGCTGCAGCTTATAGCCAGGAAGTTGAGACGCCCCTCAGTTCACACTTATCATAAATTATTCATTAACACACTGAAAGAAATGAGTTTAGCGCACAGAGAGGGGTAGATAAATCACACAATATGTGTCCCTAAGAAAACAGTTTGCAAGATTAGGACAGAAGGCAAGAAGGTTCGTCGTTTCAGTTCAGTTCAGTTAAACGTCACTAAATCAGGGATTCTCAGACTTGTTGGGTTCAGGGACCCCCTCATAACCCTCGTGTTTATTAAATAATTTTCTTCAATTTGTCTCTTTAATGCAATAGAAATATTTGTGTAACATAAATACTTAAGACCTGTTCTTTAATAGTGTTAATGTCATTTTTATACTTTTAAACATTGGGCTATTTTTCATTCAAGACACGTTTAATTAAAAAAATAAATAAAATTGAATTTCAACTTCCAAAAATTACAGTTTTGAGAAAATTAGGAGTATCAAAAAAAACGTTAAAACTATCTATTCGCATAAGAAATAATAAATGTATCGCCACTTCTTCGAAATTATGACAGAAAACTTTTTACATAAAACTGAATAGGATCATAACAGACGTCGTCATACCAAGTAACAGGACTTAATTTGTAAACTGATCGATGCCAGAGCGCAATAGCGGGCAGGCCGGTGGGGTGCGGGGGGGGGGGGGGGGTCTGGGGGTCCTCCCCCAGAAAATTTTGAACAACGTAGTGGTAGATGTGATTTCCTGCAATTGGGTGTATTTTTAACAGGTTAAACATCTACGTGCTTGTCAAAAAATACATTAATAATAATAATTATCATTATGACATTATTATTATTATTGTTACTATTGCCATTATTATTATTATTATTATTATTATTATTATTACTACAACATTATCAGGCTGTAACTACCATACCCACCATTGCACCCTGTATTCACTGGTTAACTGGTCATCATTAATTTCACGCAGACTCTCCCACTGGTACATTTTCATCTTTTAATCACTTCTTGGTCTGCTGCCTTCATACATCTCCTCCTAGATGTCTCTGCGTGAGTGCAGCTACAGCGTGCACTACAAGGACATTATTACCTGCAGTGTCCTCTCAGTGAGAACTGAACTTGGAAAAAGGGTCTTCTCCTACTTCGCTCCCGTTTCCTGGAATACCTTACAAAAACAATTGAAGCTCTCGACCTTGACCTTTCTAAGTGTACTTAAACATTTGCTAAGTTCATGAGAAAAGCTTATGCAGATGTTCCTGTTTTTAGTTTTCTACATCGCCTTACAACCTAGCTTTTTTTTTGCTACTTTTCCTTTTAATTACCATTTTATATTGACTTGTTAGAAAAAATAATAAATTTGTACGCATCCTTTATGATTGTTGTTGTCTTTGTTGTCCACTGTTGTCATCCCTCTTTGTTAAAATCAGGTCTCTCTTGTAAATGAGTCCCTGAGGCTCAATAGGATTTACCTGTATAAGTAAAGGTTGAATGAATGAATCATTAGTAGTAGTAGTATTATTAATAGTAGTAGTATTAGTATTAGTAGTTATTATATATATATATATATATATATATATATATATATATATATATATATACACACACACACACATATATACGTGTGTGGACCCCCACGGGTCCAGGGACCCCAGTTTGAGAACCACTGCACTAAATGACATCAAAGGTCATTTTGTGACACACAAATAAATGTACCCGTAAGTTTACTTTAAATCTAATGTTTTTTTTTTAACCTTATGATTATTAGAAAAATGTAATTAGCTTTCTAACTGTTTGTTACTCATTAAAAACTTACTTTCACAGAAGTAGTTTGTCTTGAATTTACCCTGAATGTTACTTTCAATCAGCCTTTTCAGGACATAAACAACCAGCGTGCCTTCAAGAAGGTGCTGATGGAATATGGTTGCCACTGACAAACAGTGAATAATGATTCAGTTCCGGGGGGTGGGGTGGGGGGGGAGGACACTTAAGCAAAAATAAATGGCACTTTGTCACTGTTCCAAATCCACAACAGTGAGCTGCCTGTGGCAACCTGTACCCAACATTATCAGTTTGTTTTAGTCTGAGGTGTTCTGCTCTTTTAGCACAGCAATTGTACTTGTGTGTCAACTTCTCCACTAAGATAAGTTCATTTCTGCGGCCAACACACACCTACATGCATAATTGTAATGTTTTAGGCAATCCTTCAGGTCCAAGTGGAGTTAAAAAAAAAAAAAAAAAAGCACGAGCCTCTAAAATTTGGCCGACCGCAGGTCTGAATATAAAAGCACAGATCTGCAAAATGAGCTGCCCTTTTGATATATAAAATCACTTAAACATGCAACAATTCAGGTTAACAGCTTTTGATTTCACTCAATCCATCTCTGATCCTGTGCGCTGAGGGTTTGTTGCTCTCTATACTTCTGAAGCCTCAGTTGAGGAAAAAAAAGACCGACATATCTAAAAAATCTGAGCAAACTGCAGACGACTGATATTTTATGCATATTCTTGAAATATGCCCCCTGGACCATTTCTGTGAAGTTTAACATGTATAGTATTTACTTACTTCAAAATGCCAGCCACAATAAAACTGCTCTGTCTTTTGCTTCAAACACTGGTCTGTAGATGACAATGATATACTTTATGTTTCATGCAACTAAAAATAGACCAAACAGAATTTCTCAGAGACAGAACATGAATCATGTTTCTTTTATTCTAGTCGGAGAGTAGTCACCTTGTGGAAACACTTGGTGGGCTTTAAAGCTCCTCAAGCAATCTGTCTTTAAAGTAGTACAAACATACACACTGCATAGCTTTTTTTTTTTTTTTTTTTTTTTTTTTGTCACATTGCTTATTCTGCAGGACTCAGCTCGAGCTAATGGTCACTACAGAATTAATTGCAAGCATCCATCTCATTTTACTTGGAAAACACATCACATTGGCAACACTGTCGTCAGCCTCCCCCACACACAGGCACATTTTGTGCTCTGTACCCCATGAGATGCATCTGTTATTCATTTACCTTAGCTAAACTTTTTCCATAAGCCTCAATCCCCTTTTGAGACCAAAAGTGCCTGGCTTTTCCAGAAGGCAAGCTCTGCAACAGATGCTTTACATTTCACATAGAGCATGCAGCATGCAGACAACTGTTACAATAACTTCCAGATCTATGAAAATGGCCTGTTAACATCTGAGACTCCTTAAAGTAAACCACGGTTTTCGCTACAGCTGTTTTCTATTGGTTAGATGTAATCGTTTTAGAAGTCAGAGTATGAGAGACACATGATTAAAGATGGCATGAAACAGTTTAAGGGCTAAAGGTTTGAGAGAAAACTTTAAGATCAGTAAGATAAGATCCCATATCTGATGGCTTTTCTTTCGTTCCTCATTTGAATCAAATTTTTTTTTAAAAACGTCAAATTTTAGTGTAAAATGTCAAAGAGCGAGTTGTTCAGCCACAAACTTGTGCTTTGCTCACACCCTGGCAGGTGTTTGTTGATGCTTTTAAAGTCCATTGAAAGTTAAAGCTGAATATATTTTATCTTTATTTAAATAAATGAATTAAGTAGAATGTTACAGCTCAGACACGTTGTATTTTGTCATAATTATGTCAAACCTTTCATTACGGTCACATTACTGCAAATTGCTTCTTTATCATTATCGTCTGAACTGCCATTTTAAATTTGCATATTGCATTACAGTAAATTAGAAGTGACCTAATCTCAGTCTCTGATACAATAATTCTCCCCTTCCATGTAAAGGCCACATTCATATTAGCTCAGCGAATGACTGGTAACCTGTTCTAAAGGTTTGCCTTGCAGCATTAGCAACATTTAAAAAGGATGTCGCCTCATCTGGCTCAGGTTTGAATCTTTGCTGTTGGATAAAAGGAGAAAATGCACAAAAAGTCTACGTGATATGCAATTTACTTTTATTTAAATAGGTATGTTATGGTTGATTTTTTTTTACATTTTTTATAAAATACTGGGTAGTGACATGCACAGCAAAACTGAAGACAAAACGGAAGTAATTAAACGACTACCATTCCTTGAAGAAATACACATCACCCACCATCTTTGGTGTCAGAGTTTGAAAAACATAGATCATCTTATGTAAAGAAAAGATGAGAATTAAAAACCTTAAAAATGATGTTGTGCACAATCTTGTGTAGATGTGAAGAACTCAGCGTCTGCCACATCAAATGTTAACATATTAGTGGAAATGACCACATTATAACCATGTTTATGTTACTAATGTCAGTTGACTGTGGCAGCCATCTTGAATCAAATGGACTCAAAATGTTAATCAGTTTTAGATGTACATGCATAGTTACCTTCTGCATGTGTCATTTAAATCCACGTGATTACTTCATGAGATATTTTCAGACGCACACACAGACGTGGGTAAATGCATTGCACCTTTGCTTTACAGCAGCAGGCAATAAAAACATCAAAAATAAAAGATCTGATCGTGACAAACACTAAAACTGTAAGAAGTTTACCCTACACAGAGCTGGAGTTGAATTTCGCTCTTAAGAGATTAATAAAACCACTAGCTGTCGGTGCAGTTCTGCATCCTGCTCAGAATGCTGGCACAGAGCTCCTTATAAAGGTCTGCCATGATCTCCCGTCTCTCTGTGACATTTGATGCAGTGGTTTTCCCAACAGTGGAGTATTGAAACAGGAAGCAGCGTTAATTACAGGCTGAGAGTTGGAGGTACAAAGATGATTCTCTTTATTTAGGGTGTTTAAAGAAATAGTCAAGCTAAAAGTAGATCTAAATCTCTAAAATATTACCCACTATCGTGATGTAAAGATAATATCCATCCCAGAACATCTATTTCACCTCAATAATCAAATCTTCTTTATTCCCTAATAATATTTTACAATTATGTTCAGTTGATGGACTGACTAACAGATGAGGTCAGGCAGGAATCCCCGTGGACTCTGATGTTTGCAGATGACATTGTGATCTGTGGTGAGAACAGGGGACAGGTGGAAGAGAACTTAAAGAGGTGCAGGTATGCACTTGAAAGAAGATGAATGAAAGTCAGTCGTAGTGAGACAGAGTACATGTGTGTGAATGAGAGGGAGGCCGGTGGAACAGTGAGGCTACAAGGAGCAGAGGTCACGAAGGTCAGAGGAGGGACAGTGGGTATATTGGTAGAAGGATGTTAGAAACGCAGCTGCCAGGAAAAAGACAAAGAAGAGATATATGGATGCAGTTAGAGAGGACATGGAGGTAGTTGGAGTGAGGACAGAGTGAGATGGAGGAGGATGGCTCGCTGTGGAGACCCCTGAAGAGGGAAATGCCAAAAGAAGATTTTCAGTTTCATTCAAAACTGTCATAGTTGTTCAACTTCCCCACATGAGATCAACTGAAACATCACATCCTTCCACGTGCTTCAACAGTTGTTTTGTTTTTGGGTTTTGTTTTTCATTTTGCTGAAGTGGTTCTTCAAACTCGTAGGTGGTTTCCTCAAGCTTATGTTACACTTCTCATTTACCACAATCTTATTTTTAGCTTTCCCTATCAGTTCAATGGTCAGCAAGATTTCCTGTTGCAACACTTCCGATTTACTTTTTTTAGTGAAGTTAAAACCCAAAAGTTAGCATCAGGTCTGAGAACATTAAAATGTTCTTCTTTGGAAGCCGGTTTCGTCAACCACCAGTTCATAATTCACAAGTTTAACAGCACTTCTTCATACAGTTACAGTTGATGCACTGACGATACACATCTGAGTTTTTCTAAAAACCATCAAAGACTTGTGAAACTGTCAAAAGTTACACCCATTTCCGGTTATTGGAGAACACTATTGCCATGCACGCTTTATTGTATGAGAAAACAAAACTGCCACTGCGACACTTGGGTTTGTAGAAGAGAGAAAATATTGGAATGTTTTTTTCTTTTTTTAAATAATCATCTAGTGTGTTTTAAGTAAGTGAAATGTCAGGAAGAGGTTCACTTGTTAAACCATAGCAGCCAGTTTCTATTTTAGAACTGAAGGAGGATGATCCTGAAGGATTTCCTGCAGAGAACTGACATTTAAGCTAACTGCATTGTTATCTGTCTGGTCCATGCAACATCTGAAGGAAGGTTGTTCATCGTCTAAAACAGCAGTCCATTCTTTTCTGCATCACGGACACGTTTTATATAAGAAAAATCCCACAGGCTATCTGGGGTAATATATATATATATATATATATATATATAGACCC
>NC_056502.1:10222919-10257270 GCF_014905685.2 Nematolebias whitei | reverse complement strand
AAAAAAAGATTTGATAGTCGGGATGATGAAATTCAAGAAAAAGCAGAAATCCACTTTCAAGAAAAACACAAAGCCAAAGCTGATGCCTACACACAGATCTTTGAGCTCTCCACTTGGAGCAAAGGGTCAAAACGTGACAAAATGGGATTCAGATTCTACACTCTGCTTTTACCGGCAGCTGACGCATTACCTGTAGGTTAGAGTAAACACAGGCAGAGAGGCCCTGGAAAACAAGTATCGCTTGATTTAGGACCTGTGCAAATATGAAAGTGAGGGGAGTTTCAGGACAAACAGGAGGAGTAAAACAAATCTGTGGACTGTTGACCTAACCATGTAATACAGACATTAAAACTGGTAAACATTTTTCAACAACAGGAACCCACAGTCTTATAAAACTGTCTTTGTTAGGACAATTTATGCCCTTTACATGACTAAACACCTTAACTCAAACCATCCATCATCTTTACCCGCTTCTTCCTTTTCGGGTTGCAGGGGTCACTGGTGCCCATGTCCAGCTGTTACTGTGCAAGAGACGGGGTACACCCTGGACAGGTCTCCAGTCCATCACAGGGACACATAGAGGCAAACGAGACAAACAACCATTCACTCTCTCACTCACACCTAGGGACAATTTAGAGTTACCAATCAGTCTAACATGCATGTTTTTGGTCTGTGGGAGGAAATGATGATGATGCATGGAGAGAACATGCAAACTCCACCCAGAAAGGCTCCCGGCCGGGATTTGAACCAGGGCAACCTGCTCACTGAAAGGCAGCAGCTCTACGAACTGTGCCACCGTGCTGCCCTTTAACCCAAACCATAGAATTCAAACCTAACCTTTAGTCAAATCCAACTATACGCTTAAACAAAAACACTAGAAAAAATACATAAAGTTTGCATAAAAATTACTGGTTTATCCCAAAAGATGTTACAAAAATGAGTGTACACACACAACCATTTGCATATCACCCTGTTCCAAAACAAAACTTCTCCTGACAAGACATTCAAGAAGTTTTCTTTATTGAAATTATGCTATGAGCACCCTAACATTCGTCAACCTTACATAAAAAAACTTACAGCATGAAGATCTATAGCCATACATAGCAGTCCATGTACAGTATCTGTCTTCAGAAAGTGGCATATATTCCTGAACTTCCAGAAACTGGGTCCACAAGCACAGAAATGCAGATTCATGCACTTGCTAAAAATAATTCCTCAGAGAAAATTTCCCCAAAGGTGGTTCCCTACCACAATGAAAATATGCAGGAAAAACACTGCCCTGAATGGTGAATGTTGTTAGCCAACACACCACCCCCACCCACCCATCATTCACTTTTACTTCCAGTTTTTGGTACAAACAGATAAATAAAAAGGTTTGAGACACAATGAGTCAGTTCAGCTGTGTAGGATTGAACAATTAATCCAAAAATTTCCATTTTGATTTAAAGAAGTTTGTCTCTTATTTGCTATCGATTACAACTAACTTAAGTTTATGCTGCATTTACCTACTCATCGTATAATCTCACTGGATATAAAAGCAGTCATTTTGTTTTATTATAAGTAAATGTGATTGAACTAAAATCTATCATTTCGCCTGTCAGACCAGAGATTAGGAATAATTCAGTCTAGTCATACAACTCAGTCACGTGCGTCATCTTTTTCCATTCGGTTTTCATTCATGTGACATAACAAGAAGGCAGACATTAAATAAGCAGATCTCTTGAAATTGGACACAGTGAAAACAAGAAAAACGAACACAACTGAGGAAAATCTGTGGCAACAGCAATGGCGTAACTAAGTGCTGCGAAGGAACGTTCCGTCTTGTAAAGGTTTTTCAGCTTTTAACCTATCGATAATGAACAGTCAGTCATAGCTGTAAGTTGTGTTTTAGAGTTGTCACAGCAATGTAAACAACAATATCTACAGCCACCTCAAATGTCACCTCACAATGAGTTACGAAGGACAAGAACAACAACTGAAAACAAGACTACAAATGTCAATGGCGCCACACCCTTCAGATTTTCTGCGATGTAAAAAAAACGCTGCTGACAATCACTCAGCTGGAGACAAAGCGTCCATCACTACAGTTGTTGAAGGAAATGTTGCTCTGTAACTGGTACATTGTAACAGTGTCTCTCAGGCAGCATTTATTCGATTTATCGCTCCCTTACTGCAGGTTTACTTGTGGTTCCTATAGTTTCCAAAACTCGAATGGGAGGCAGAGCTTTCAGTTATCAGACTCCTCTTGTGAAACCAACTTCCAGTTTTGGTCTGTGAAGCTGACGTCTTGTCTACTTTTAAGATTAGGCTTAAGTCTTTCCTTTTTGATAAATCCTATAGCTAGTGTCAGCTTGGGTTTCCTGAGCTATCCCTTAGCTCTGCTGCTAAAGGCTTAGACTGCTGGAGAACAATCTCACCACATTTACTTACGCTGTTCTCTCTTCATTTGCTCTACTCTACCGGTTTGAATTTGTAAATATTTATATCCTTAATATCTGTTTTGTTTTTGTCTTTTCTCCAATAAAAAGTACACTTGGACCTGCCATTCTGTGTTTGTTGGCTTCTACTTCCTGTCCTCTCAAACCTGAGCCGGTCCAAGCAGATGGCTGCTCGTCCTGAGCCTGGTTCTGCTGGAGGTATCTTCCTGTTAAAAGTGAGTTTTTCCTTCCCACTGTTGCCAATGCGCTTGCTCAGGATGGGAGACTGTGACGAGAAGAAGATTCAACACAATCTGCTGGCTTCCTTAGATATACAACTTTTACTAGTTGGCTTTTATAATGTATGTGAATGTTTCTGTACAGTGCCCTGAGATGACTTCTGTTGGGACTTGGTGCTATATAAATAAACTGAATTGAAGTAAAATGCCATTGGGTTTGAGAAATAACCATATTACTACCCTATCAGAAAATAGCTAAGTTTCTTGAAATATGGGGTGTCTACTAATAATGTTAGATAAACTAGAGTCAATATTAGATAGCAAAAAAATAAATAAATAACAGCACAATGTCCCAGAGTGGATCCAAAAAAGTCAAATACATTCTGTTCAGAGACATCATGTCTATGAACATTAAAAAGATAACTGTGACTGTTGTCAGAACTAACAGAATAGTATAAATATATATATATATATTTTTTTTTTTTTTTTTCCTATTGCGAAACTGCACAGTCATGTATCAAAAGGTAATTGTTAAAGCCTGTGTTGCTCAAACTGCAGTACAAGTACCACTAGTGATAGCCAGGATCCCATCAGTGGTTCTGAGGAGAATGTTTGGTATCAATCTACAAGTTAAAAACAAGCTAATAAGCTGGCTGACCTGTGATGTAAACTGTTGAAATGGTTGAGCATGTGTGGTTAAAGAAACATGCAATTAATCTGATTAAAGTTATCTCAAAATTGTATTCAATGGTTGTGGTGCAGAAGAAATGCATGTGTGGTCCAGTTTTCAGTAACAAATGCATGAAACCATCACATCTTACACTGCGCCTTTCTGCCGATGTTAGAGCTAGGGCTCACAGATGCCAACTTGTACTACGGTTTTTTTGAATATCACAATATGGGTACTTTAAGAGCTTAGTAATTTCTGTAGTATGCCATGTAAAAAGTTTAGAAGTAACTGGTTTAAGTCATTGTTCTGGTGTACATTTCTCCTGGTATCCCAATTTCTGAATCATATATAATAATACAACATATTTTTTTCAAATGTTTGTCATTTTGTTTACTTTGCTATAGCATTAGCACTATTTTGCATCTGCAACAAAACCAAACAGCGCAGAGCAACCGATAATATCTGCCTCTGCTGTCGCTGACTTGCACAATACATCAATATCCATGGGGGGGTGGCAGCTCACTCCCCCACATAAACAGACCAAAGACAACGATGAGCTTACATTCCAAACACCAGCCCCTGACATTTGCAAAGTATCCGCAGCGGAGAAGAAAAGCACAAATGTTCCAGCTTTGTGGGTATACTGGGTAGAGTGTGAGTCTTTTCTTAAGATTTTGTTCACCTCCCGTTTCTTTCTTCTCACTCAGCAAGAGGCCATTTTCCTGGCTCAGACAAAAACTTGTTCAGTATACCTGACTAGGAGGAAAAGAAGCAGCAGGGGAATGAAGGGTGGAAGGAGTTCACGGCGCTCCAATCTGGCCAGGAGGTGCCAGCCTAACAGCAACGATTTATTCAGACAGTTGCCCCACTCACTGGTCATTTGAATTTGAGCAGAGCTACAAGTTCACCTATTTGATTATTTGTGTTAAGTTTGAGTATCTGTGCATGTGTGAGTTTAAGTGAAGTGACAGTTTGGTTACAGACAAGTCATTTGTTTCTCCAATTAATTAATTAATTAATTGATTTGATAGTCTAAAAATCAATGTTTTTGTGTTTGTCTCAAGAGTGCATCTAAACATTAAAGTAAAAAAAAAAAAACTAGATAAAACTATGGCTTGAGGAGGATCCTCAAAATGTGTTCCTCCAAAATTGCCTCAGTGTGTTTTAACTACATCTGCTTTTGATTCTGTGCAAACTTTGCCTCCAACTTCCACGACAAAATGACCTGCAGTCAGAAATGTGTGTCAGGAGACAGAGGGAGAAGAGGACAGTCAAGAATGTAGGACTGAGGGTGACAACATTAAATGTGGGGACGAGAGGCAAAGGTAGAGAGCTGGCTGACCAGTGGAGGTTTGGAAATGTCTAGGAGAGATGGAAGTGAGGTTTTTGATTCATATATTCAATGATATGCGAGGGTGATAAAATGTCTGAGGAATGGAGGAGAAGTGTGCTGGTGCCCATTTTTAAGAACAAGGGTGATGTACAGAGTTCTAGCAGCTACAGGGGGATTAAGTTGATGAGCAACACAGTGAAGATCTGGGAGAGAGTTGTAGAAGCAAGACTTGGAGGAGATGTTACAATTTGTAAGCAGCAGTTTGGTTTCATGCCAAGAAAGAGCACCACAGATGCCATCTTTGCTTCGAGGATGCTGATGGAGAAGTACAGAGAGGGTCAAAAAGAACTCCCTTGTGTCTTTGTGGATTTAGAAAAAGCATATGACAGGGTGCTGAGCGAGGAGGTGTGGTGTTGCATTAGGAAATCTGGAGAGGCAGAGAAGTATGTTAGACTGGTACAGGTCATGTATGAGGACAGCAGGACAGTGGTGAGATGTGCTGTAGGAGTGACAGATAGCTTCAAGGTGGAGGTGGGATTCATCAAGGATGGGCTCTGAGCCCCATCTTGTTTGCTCTGGTGACGGACCGACTAACAGATGAAGTCAGGCAGGAATCCCTGTGAACCATGATGTTTGCAGATGACATTGTGATCTGTGGTGTGAACAGGGAACAGGTGGAAGAGAACTTGGAGAGGTGGAGGTATGTACTTGAAAGAAGATGAATGAAAGTCAGCTGTAGTAAAACAGAGTACATGTGTGTGAATGAGAGGGAGGTCGGTGGAACAGTGAGGCTACAAGGAGCAAAGGTCACAAAGGTGCAGGACTTCAAGTACTTGGGGTCCACTGTCCAGGAAAATGGGGAGTGTGGTAAAGAGGTGAAGACGAGAGTCCAGGCAGGATGGAGTGGATGGAGAAAAGGTTCAGGAGTGATTTGTGACAAAAACGTGTCAGCAAAGGTCAAAAGAAAAGTTTACAAGACAGTGGTGAGACCAGCTATGTTGTATGGTCTGGAGACAGAGACATGGACAAAAAGACAGGAGAAAGAACTGCAAGTAGCAGAAATTAAGATGCTGAGGTTCTCCTTAGGAGTGACAAGGATGGATAGGATTAGGAATGAGATCATCAGAGGTACAGCACTGGTTGAACAACTGGGAGATAACGTTAGAGAGGCCAGACGGAGATGGTTTGGACATGTCCAGAGGAGGGACAGTGGGTATACTGGTAGAAGGATGTTAGAAATGCAGCTGCCAGGAAAAAGACAAAGAGGAGATATATGGACGCAGTTAGAGAAGACATGAAGGTAGTTGGAGTGAGGACAGAGGATGCAGAGGACAGAGTGAGAAGGAGACCCCTGAACAGGGAAAAGCCAAAAGATGAATAGTTAGAAATGTGTTCAAAAAAAATCTGATCTCTAAAGTTCTTCTATTTAAGATTAGTTTGATTTTTTTGTTTACTCCAAAAAAATTATTAATTCAATTCAAAGTTGTTATTTTTCAGAAAGCTGAAGAAACCAGAAAAGCTCAGGCAGTGATAAAAGTGTCAGCGAGGTGAACAGTCTTATCATTATTGTCTTATTTTGCAAGAATAAACAATTTTCCTGCAGCCCGTAGAAGATTCCCATTAAAAGAAAAAAAATCTGCTTATTGTTGTAAGTTTCATGCAGACACTCACACACAGATAGATGACCATGTAGGTCAAACAGTGATGCAGGGGGGTTCGAAGCTGGATGAATAAAAACATAAACAAGACGTCCATCTATAACACCTCAAACTCCACATTCCTATCAAAGATTTGAATAGCTAAAGGACTGTGTGAACACAAGCACACAGAGAGAGCACAAAAAAAGCTGTGAAGCTTTTTATTGCTCCTCTGGAAGAAGCTTTACTACAAGAAAGGGCAAAAAGTCTGTCCTCTCTCTGCAGAGCTCAGCTGTCAGCTCCATCTCCTCCTCTCTGTTAGTGTCTTCCCCTTTCAAATGCATCATGTTAGAGGCCACATTATACAGTACTTTCCAATTTCCTCAAGCAAAAAGCCCTCATTTGACTGCACCGGCGTATCTCTGTGAAACAGTTCGTGGACGAAGGAAGAAGCAAATAGACTTCACAGATACAGCCTTTAGATGCACACTTCTCCTCTGATGTATGCAGTGTTGTGGAGACCAACAGAGGACAGAGATGTGTAGGCTTCAGTCCATGAATGAGCTCCAGCCCTCCAAACCGAAGAGCTCGCCATCATTCTGTGTCGTCCTTTTTATGGGTTCCCTCTCTGCATTTCATGTTTGACTTCCACATCCCAAGTGCTAGCCTAAAGAACATCAGCAACAAAACACGCATGCCAGAAAGGACATCCTCTTGGCGTGCATTTTTGTGGTGCAATTCCTGCTATCCAACTTCTTTTCCGGAGCCAGCGAAGCAGCAAAGTAGCCATGCAGGCTCCTCAAACAACATCACAGAATTACAAATCGGCCATTGCATGAAATTTACTTCCATTTATATCCTGCTGGGGACTTTTGGAGGTGAATGACTTCAGCAGGCATTTGCTAGAATAAATATGCAGCACCCTTGGCAACTTTGGGAGAACAGACTGGCATCCTGAGGGTTGCCTTTTAACATTTGTGATGTGTGATCAGGCAGTTATTGTCCCTGGTTTCACCCTGTCTTGGCAGTGGATGTGCACACAGAGAAAGAAGGTGGGGAGTCTGCTTTCTTGTTGTTGGCAGCTTAGAAAAATGATGCCCATTCACAGCTTAGGCATTAAAGCAATCAGTGGGCCATACCAGACTTTTTTTTTTTTTTTTTTGGCTTGGGGGGTGAGGTTCCCTTTCTTTACATTCCATTACAGTAGTGGAAAGAAAGCTCCATGTAGATTTGCACTGGCTGCAAACAACATGAACTGGGAAACAGAAACCCAAAGTTAGGGCTTTGAAGGTATATACAAGAATCATATCACAAGAGTGACATGATTCAAGAGTTTATTTCTGTTAAATTTAATTAAAAATCAGCTTCTCAAATCTTACGAAAGACTACGATTGATGAGGCATGGACTACAGCTGGAGTCAGTGCTCCGAGGGCCACGCCCAAGAAACGGATCAACGTTCATCGAGTCAGGCCACTCGTGAACCAAACATGTCTTACCTGGGCTAAGGACAGGAAAGGACTGAACTAGTGCTTGGTGATCCAAAGACGCCTTTTCAGTAAAAGTTAATTTTGCTTTTAATTTTTAATTTTAAAAAAAATTAAGAATGGAGAGGCATGAAAATGCAAATTGCTTGAGTTCCAGTTGTGACATTTCTACAGACAGTGATAAAGTGGGGAGCCATGTCTTCTGCTGCCATTAGTCCACTGGGTTTTAACAAGTCCAGAATCTACCAGGACTTCATGCTTCCCTCTGCTGACAAGGTCTATGCAGATTCTGATTTTATTTCCCAGCAGGACTTGGCACCTGCCCACACTGCAAAAAGTACCAATAACTGGTTTGATGACTACGATATCACAACCTGCCAGCAAACTGGCCTGACACAAACCTGACAGAAGCTGTGGAGCTTGGTCAAGAGGAAGATGAGCGACACCAGAGACAACAATGCAGACAAGCTGAGGGCCATTATCAAAGCAAGCCGAGTTTCTAGAACATCTCAGCAGTGGCGCACGCTCATTGTCGCCATGCCGTGCAGCATCGACGCAGTAATTCATGCAAAAGGAATCAGACCAAGTATTGAGTGCATATACACTTTCTGTAGACCAACATATCTGGTTAAAATTCTTATTTTTTATAGGTCTTAGCTAATCTTTAAAATTTCTGATAAACTGAATTTTAGGTTTTTGTTTTCTGTAAGCCATAACAGAAAAATAAATAAATAAATAAAAGCTTAAATGTGTAATGAATCTATATAAGTTTTACTTATTGATTTAAATTACTGTGATGGAAACTCCTTTTTTGAAGTTATTCTAATTTATTGAGAAGTACCTAAATATCAAAACTGTGGGAAGACAAAAAAAAACTTTTTTTTTTTAATTGTTAGCCCTTTTTTCCCGTTTTACTTTAGTAAACCTGGTCAGAGCTAAAAAACACAAGTCAGCCTTTGGTTGCAGAGTGATATAAGCGTTCAGGAAAAACAAAAGCTAGAGAGACAGACAACAAGCTAGAGGATGGATTTTTAATGATAAATTGAAACTACAAAGACAGATTAGGATTATGCAGTGAAAATACTTGTGTTTGCATCAGTTCTCATTAACGAGCTTTGAATGATTAGATGAGAAGAATATGTTGGGGGGGGAAAAATAACTTTTACTTGGATGACAACTGAGAGTTTTGCAGCGAATATAAACAGGCCGAGTCTCACTGTTGTTCGCTTGAAAGAGCATCAAACACAGAAACTATGACTCAGTGGAGTTTAAAGGCAAATAACCCTTTGTCCTCTGACGCCTCCGCCACCATGTAGCACATCACCTCTAGGTACGAAGCATGCGAGGAGCGTGAGAGGGCGACGCCAGGCTGGAAGTGAGAGTGACAACAGGACTTAGCCGTGTCACATACCAAAGCTGAAACCCATCTGTAAGCACTGGCCAACAACCGACCTTCCATCACACTCCTGCCTCCACCCCCTCACCAGCCTGACTCGCCTTGAGTGGGTACAGATGTGTGATCCGCAGACGCTCCCACTCTGGAGCCCTTATTGGTGCCACAGGGCTCAACAAAGGCTGGCACACAGCTTGAAGAGCTCCTGGCCAGAGAGTCACTGCACACAGTCGTATCATTTGCAGGCGATTGCATGAGGGAGACAGCAATGCTTCAGCTACGAGGAGTGACCTTAGAGCACATGAGTTAACAGCTACAGGAATTTAAAAAAAAATGTCTTTAAGGATACAACTTCATTGTTGAAGTAAAGCTTATCGCCTGCATTTCATGCCAGAGTTAATGAGAAGGGGCCAGAGATAACCTTTTAGTAAAACTTTGTAATTAACATTACACATGATCTCATGCGATATCTCACTTGATCGGTTAGTCCCTAATGCTTATGTGTCAAACTCAAGACCCAGAGGCCAAATATGGTCCACGTTGACATCTTATCTGACCCCCAAGATGATATTTTAAATGTAAAATACTTGTATCACTTTTTTTTTTCCAGTAATCTTTGATTATGATGTAAAAAGTGTAACAAAGAACATCAAATGAGACCAAAGTTGAGGAACCTGCAACCAAGAAAAGGTGTTTGGTGTCTTAATCTTGAGTTGATGTAGATTCTGAAACCGGCCCTTAGTTTGAAAAAGGTTATAATTTTGGCCCCCTTTTGTAAGTGAGTGTAACACCCCAAAGTTTGTTGAGGATGACTCTCAGCTACTACCACACCAAATTCAGAATAAAATTCTGCAAACTTTAGTTCTGGACATTTTTCGTGTTGGAAGTTGATTAGCTTCAGCGGCGTTGAAGTGTGCCGACTCCAAAAGTTAAGCAGTTGTGCGATCCAAGGACTACTTTGCAAAAGTTCCATTAAAAATCTGTACACCGGCTCATGATATTTTGTTAACACTGCCAACAAATGAACACACACACTCAAAGGCAAAAGCATTTAGGCCTTTGACTTCAGCTGAGGGCAATAATTAGAATACGATGGCCGTCTCAATCTAGTAGAATCTGCAGACTCGGATACAGCAAGAAGAATTATTTAGGTCATTTTAGCTTCATTAAGAAAAACCTGACAGGGATTCATGCGGCAACATCTGTACACTGAGGATTGTGTGCGTTTCACAGCAGTTAAAGACACAAGACAAATCAAATTCAACACTAATGATTGTATGATCATGATGATCAGCTGGTTTTGGTTGTCAGCAACAAACTGGTTGATCCACCCTGAGAAGGTGCTATTTAAGAGACTGAGCTGAATACAGCACCTCAGACTGAGGAAGTCCCTCGGATGAGAGACGAAACGTTTCTACATTTTTTTTGTTGTTTTGCTTTGTTTTGTTTTTTTGAATGTCCAGAGGACCAGATTTAACTTTTTTTAGATTTTTCTACCTGGATTATTGAGCATGCATCAGGATACTAATGATTGTATTATTGAAGTATGAATGTCTGTTTCTGCGTTAGCATAAAGAACTGGTATTTGTTAAAAGATTCAAACAACAGACAGCAGAATACTCAGCAATAAAAAGAAACTGCCTGCAGGCTATGTTGCCAGGTGTTTGTTCCAACTTCCTGTTTGTTGAGACTTTTATACAAGTCCCAAAGTGTGGGACATAAAGACAGACCCAGCAGACTCACCTCTCGCACTTTGTCCCGGCGCTCGTTGGTTTTTGGGTCGGCCGGCTTGCCGTCGTCTCTGCCCAGTGGAGGTTTGAGGAGGCACCTCTGGAACTTCTTAAAACTGAAAGTATCCGAGTTGGCGTCATGGTGGCCAGTGGAGGTGGCTCTCTGCGAGGCGGACTCCGTTCTGAGCCTGGACAGAGTCTGGTCCTCCTGCGCTCTGGCCCCAGCCTCGGTCTCCTCCAGGGACGCGGAGGGTTTGTGGCTCAGACTTTTCGTCTTGGTGCCCGTCTCTGCCTTGGCCGGGGTCATGCCCCGCGCGTGCTCCTGCTCCTTGGGTCTTTTCAGGTGCTCCCTGACATCGTTCTCGGAGCCGACGGTCACCGGCTGGACCTCAGTCTTGGACAGGAAAATGCGCTTGAGTCGAACGGAGTCCGGCAAAAAGAAAAGGGCTCCAAAGCACAGCGTGACCAAACCCGAGAGGAAGAGCAAGAAGACGAACTTCTGGGACAGGCGCAGACCCATGCCCGATGCCGAGACACCGGGCAACTTTCGGAAAACCATTGAAACTTTTTTCTTGAGACGCTGCCGTCCAAAGTGCACGTGCTGTGACAGTCTCTGCTCTCCGCAGGAGGTGTGCGTAAAAAAAAAAAAAAACAACTAAATGCGCTGGACTCCAAACACCCCCCCGTGACACTCGCAGAGCAAACAACCAGCCACAGCCGTCTTTATCTCCCCATCGATGGAGATTTGCATATGTTGGGCCTGCCTACTTCTAATTTACAAAAACCATTTGGCAGCTCGGCGCGAGCGACGCATCCACTGACACGAGCAGCAGATGTGGCGTGAAACTGTAAATCACGCGGACCTTCAGGGCTGATGCCACTGGCGCTCACCTAAAGCGTGCACCCGGGGTGAGGGGGGTGGGGGGGGGGGGAGAGGATAAATGCGCGTCCCGTTTCGCCATCTATCGCGTCTCTAAACAAAGTTGCGGTTCAGCGCGTTAATCCATGCGGTTCGGGGGGGGTAGAACACGCATCGCCCTGCGGTGCAAAGCGAACATCACAGCATCTGGTCCTCGTCTCCGTTGGAGCAGCGCCGCCGCTGCATCACAAGCCCCCCCTGAGCTCCGCAGATGAGGCTGCAAGCCGCTCGGGTCGCCTCTGTATTCCGATCAGCTGGTGGAGGGGGCCAGCGCGCGTAGATTCATGTCTCATCCCAGTCAACTGCGCTCCCCCTCCTCCTCCTCCTCCTCCTCACCTCCGCCGTCAACACGCCAGGCGAAACAAATCGCTGGCAGACGTAGATGAAGGCGGGTTTTTGTCCCATGCGAAGTTCTCCCAAACCCCCACCACCCCCCACCCCGATCCAAATCCGCCAACAAATCCACCGTCCGCTCCGCGCGCAGAGACACGCGTCGTCGCTCCCGGCTCGCTGCTGTGAGCGCCGTCGCCGTGCACGTCCGCTTGCGTGGAAAAGCCGAGAGGAGAGGGCTGGATGTAAGTGCAGGCAGGCAGGGTGAGGAGGAGGAGGAGGAGGAGGCGCAAACGGTCCACTGCTCGACAATCCAGTGGGCTGGTCTGGTTCTTGATGGATCTTCGCAGCAGCTTATCACAACCCGGTGACACCGACTCTTTGTGTTGGACATGTACAAGCCCGGGGAAAACGCGCAGTGATTCATCCTGGAAGAGCCGGCGAGGATGCACATCTGTTGCAGATGTTTCAACGTTAAACAAGACGACTGAACTGAGTAATAAAGCTGACACCTGCTTTGTTTGTTGTTAGACCTTATTGAAACCATCTTCTAAAACCAACATCACTACGAGTTTTATTGTTGTTGTTTTTTTTATGGGATTAACCTGTATGAATAAAGGTTGAATGAATAATCAAAAATAATTTGCCACCTGTTTGCTGAAAAGTTAGCATCAGGTATCTTTAGCTCTGGAGGCACAGGGGTGCCCAAAGTGTGGCCCGCGGGCCGAAGTTGGCCCCCAAGCTGTTCTCATTACTATATTAAAATGTCCTTTGAAGTGTCAGTGTGTTTACACTCAGTCATTCTGACTTTAATGTTAATGTTAAATGGAAAGTCAGCCCAATGACTACCTTCATGCCACTATACAGCTGGAGTGGCTATTTTGTGCATTAAATTATTTAATTTTACTCATTTACATTTTATTTTGACATACTTCCTACAGCTTCCTGCCACTGAAGAACAGCTTCCTTTGATCCTGCAGTAATACACTTATAAATCACACATAAAATGTTTAAAAATAACCTGAATTATAAACATGAACTGGCTTCAGAAGTGATTTTAGCCTCTTTTTTGGGGGTGCTCAAGCACCCTAAATTTCAACTGAAAACTAAAACATCATTAGGATTTTGTAAGTAAACAGTTCTCAAACCTTAGGTTCACCAAAATATTGAATATGGAATAAATGACGACAGTCTCAAACTGACCAGTAAAATCTATGATTTTTTTTTTCCTGCACGAGTCCTGCCACCTGTCAATCAATCCAGCATGTCAGCAACTGACCAATCAGCAATCTCAATTTGTCCTGAAGCGAACGCCCCTTACCTGCAGAGCTGCAGCTTTGCAGTCAGGGATTTCAATGAGTTTACATATTTTTTTCATATTAATCTACTGTAAAAAGCCTTTGTAAAATACACCAAAATACAGGAAAAGGCATTTATTTTATTCAAAATTCTCTGGGGGAGGACCCTGAGATCCCCCACCACCACCAACGCAGCCTGTTCTGTTCTTTATACAGAATTTAAGGTTAAATAACTGTATGATAAATAAATGGACTTTACTTCAAGAAGTATTTGCATTTCATGTCTTACTGCATTTGGACCGCAGCCCTCTGATGGATTTTAAATTTGGCCCGCTCAGGGAAAAGGTTTGGGCACCACTGCTAAAGGAAATAAATATTTTAAAAAAACATTAAAAATAACGTAACACTTATCCAGCTTATGAAGTAGTGTTCCTCATCATTAAAACAAAAATACACAGTATATTAACTATCAAATGTGACTTTTTCTTTTCAGTAATGGTGTAAATTTTAGCTACCGGTACCGGTCTATGTTCAATAAAGTTTTTTTAGGTTAGCATCCCATTAGCAACAATTTAAATATCTTAAACAGACAAAAACTATAACACCCAGTTATATAGATGTGTTGAATTTCCTTTAACCCTTTTACATCAACAAAAGTACACCATAGAGTGAGAAAAAATTAGTATTAGTAAGATTATTGATATTGTGAATAATTAGCTACCAGATGGGAAACAGTATGTATCTGCCCAGATTTACAACAGCTGATCAAAGTTTAAATTAAAATCATGTCTGAAGACTTTTAAGGTCTCAAAAGTTTAAACAGCTTGGAGAAAATCACTAGTTATATTTATTGTAAAATATTAATTGTTTGTTACCCTGCAAGATTTTCATGCACCTGTGGTAAAATTTGCATTATGGAACAGTTAGCGTCACATATCCTGATGCATGCTGAATAATCCATGTAGACGAATCTAACAAAGTTGAGTCAGGTCCTCTGGACAGATTCTTCTTGTTGAAATGTTTCGTCTTTTATCCAAAAGACTTTGTCAGTCTGAGGGGCTGCAATAAACAATAGTTTTGGCTGTCGCCAGCAAACTGGTTGATCCACTAGGAGAAGGAGATATTTATAAGACTGAGTTTATTGCAACTCAGATTGATTGACGTCTTTTGGATAAAAGACGAAACGTTTCAACAAGAACCAAAAAAGTCCATGCTCAATAATCCAGGTATCCAATCCAACAATTTTCAGTCAGGTCATCTGAGCAGTTTCTTTTTTTTTTTTTTTTTTAACGTTTCACCTTCCATCCAGAAGGCTTCATCAGTCAAGGAAACACACAACACAAAACTGATTCTTCCCCCAAACAGCTTACTCCAAAGTGGAACAAACCAGTTATGTTGGTGCTAAGATGGTGTCTTTGAAACGCCCTGTCCTCTGGAGCCAGTCCTCTTCCTCATCGACAGTCATGTCAAACTGGTTCAAAACCAACAAAGTCCATGCTCAATAATCCAGGTATACAATCCAACAATTTTCAGTCAGTTCATCTGGACACCCAGAGGAGGGGGCATGCCAAAGACACCATCTTAGCACCAACTGATGACCTGACTGAAAATTTTTGGGTTTCAAGAACAAGAATCCGTCCACAGAACCTGACTTAACTTTGTTAGATAAGATAGCAATGATTTTAGCTTAGTTAGGAGTAACACAAAAAGAACGAAATAACAGCAAAACTATACATTTATCTATTTTAGAAAAACGTTTTCCAATTGTTCAAACTGTTCTACATTACTGAAACAAAAATGCACTGTAAAATTAGACTTCAAGCTTCTAGCATTGCAAATTTGATCTAATTACAAGATGTGACTCAACATCTGCTCCACATGTAGATTCAAATTGTGAATTCACCGCTCATAATTTTGTTCATTTTCTTTGGTTGAGGTCACTTGGGCTGTCATCTGTCACCCAGCATGCTGATTTCTTTAGGTTGTATATAGCTCTATTTAAACATAAATCTCTTTTTATTATAATAACATTAGCTAAAGTATTGCAGCAGTTGATTCAGTCTATTTTAACAGTGAAACAAAAGTCTACAGAAAATAATTTCAGACTTTGTTTTTGTGTCATAGATGGTCTCTTTCATACCAGTTGGGGAAACGAGTCTCGTGAGTCTGAGCATTGAAAGCAGCTGCAAGTGCTGTGAAAACACCGTCGAGGGTTTAAAGTCTCCGTTTTTAATAGAAACGGCTCATATACTTTTTTGAGAGACACTTTTTTAATTATGCTCATTGATCTGTATTGACAAGTTTTATGCATTTTTCAGCACGGCTTGATTTTTATTTCCTTATTACGTCACAGTGTTTTCTTCATATTTTTAGACTTTTCACATGTTTGAGAGAATAAATGACTCATGGCATGAATGCAAAAGTAACAAGAACGATTTCCAGCTCAGCAGAACAAACTGGATTCAATTTATCAGCCTTTTTTCTGGCGCTGTGAACCTCATAACATCTTTACCTGCAGGTGGAAGTTGTTCAGTCACAAAGATTATTCTGAAATCATCTCCATGCCTGAACAGCTAGTGAGCGTGCGTGTCAACATCTCCATCAATAAACCAGCACTTGCTGCTGAGGAATATGTAGCGCATCACGTGTTGGGATCATTCTCTAATGCTTAAATTCTTCGGCGCAGTTCCTCCCTTTAAATCGAACGGTCTGAATAACGTGTGCTTGAACAGCACTATGCTTGGGCTAAGGTGTGCACAGAGGAGAGTGTGTTTTTAAATAGCATTTACATGAGCAGATTGCAAGCTGAACTGTAAACACGGTGTTTCAGGAGATTAAATAAGATGGATGAGCAGATGAGTTGGCCATTAGCGGAAAGCCTGCAAAGCACGATTAAAGTAACACCTCTGAATGCAGTGAGCCTTTAGGAGCGCCAAAGTCAGGAAATTATTCAATAATTGAAAATCAATTTTGAGCTCACCTTCACCCATTCAAAGGCATCCATTTGGGTTTCTGTGCCTACAATGTTCTTTGGGGCATGTTTGAAATTGCTGTAAAAATCTTAAAGTCAGTCTTAACAGCTGCTGCTGCAATAATTGTTTATAAGAGCGACGTTGATTTTCTTCCCCCATCCGGTTCAAATCAAACACTGGCCTGAATATTTTACGGGAAAAGTTCTGTCTTCACAAATAAACGCTCATTAAAATCGAACAAGGCATAAAACTCATCATGCTTTTGTCACAACCAAGTATATGACATAGGACTGTAAGCTCATTTATAATCTATTTGACTGGATCTTTATTGTCAAGCCATTTTTACTGAATCGCTGTGTAATTTGGAGAACAGAGGAATAAGTCGAGGACAGAACTGTTGAATTAGCCTTTTTAGTTTGGGATCCAACAGTACCTCCTCTGGGAGTGGGTACATCTCTGAAGCATTTAGTGGGTTTCATCAGTGACAAAAGGACAGTTTTTATTCAGAGAGAAGGACTTTGTGTGGGCTCAGTGTCTGTGTAGCTGGTCTTGATTAATTAATTAATTAATTCATTTCATCACTGCTGCAACATTTTTTTAAAGCTTCGTGCCCCTTTTCATTGATTATGTCTGTGTGTCGGTTCATATGTTATATAAAGCTATTGATCTATGAATTAGGTAATGATTTGTGAAGTGTTTCTCTGTGTCCAACAAAGTTAATCAGGTCCTCTGGACGGTTTCTTTGTGTTGAAACGTTTTGTCTTTCATCCAAAAATCTTCCATCAGTCCGAGGAGCCACGACAAACTCAGTTTTATAAATAGCCGTGGACAAACCAGTTTGATGGTGCTAAGATGGTTTCTGGAGTCCGCCCTCTCCCCCGCTGACTCGTCTGAGGCAGCCATGGCCAAAGTGGTTCAAAACATCAAAGTTCATGCTCAGTAATCCAGGTAAAAAAATCCAGAGGACCTGACTTAATTTTGTTGGATTTTTTTACCTGGATTATTGAGCATGAACTTCGATGTTTCTCTGTTTTTTCACAGGGGGGGTAACTGATATTCTGACCATTTCATTTATGTAAAACAACTAAGAAAAGATTATAAACTTGCCTTAAATCTTTGAAGTAATAATTTTACACTAGTCCAGATGTTTTCAAGGGGTTAAATAGTTTCCGTACAGTTGCAATAATAAATAGTTATCTAGTCAAAGAGCAACATCTGGTTATCATAGCTCAATCCCTGCTACGTTGTGCTGTCTCTTGTCTCTGATCCTGTTTGTGGAGTTCATGGACAGGACGTCAAAACACATTCGTGGAGACGAGGGGGTCTGGTCTGGGAACCTCAGGTTTTTGTCTCTGCTTTACACAGATGATGTGGTTTTGTTGGCGTCTTCAGGCCATGACCTTCAGCGTGCACTGGGGCGGTTCGAAGCCGAGTCTGAAGCAGCTGAGATGAGAGCCAGCTCCTCTAAGTCCGTGGCCATTGTTCTTGACCGGAAATGGGAGGAATGTCCCCTCCGGTTTGCCTCAGGTGGAGGAGTTTAAGGCATCTTGTTCAGTGATGGTGATATGGAGTGGGAGTGGGGTGTCGTCCTCAGTGATGAGGGCGCTGCTTTGATCAGTTGTGATAAAGAGTTGAGTTGAGAGGCAAAGCTCTCGATTTACTGGTCTGTCTATGTTCCCTCACCTATGTCCATGAGGTTTGATCATGACCAAAAGAACAAGATCCCAGAGACAAGCATTCGTCTTTGGGTGGCTGGACTGGGTTAGAGACAGGATGAGGAACTCTGTCATCATGGGGAGCTCAGATTAGAGCCATGATTGAAGGAATCAGTTGACGTGGTTCAGGCTTCTGATAAGAACGTCTCCCTTTGGAGGGTTTTTGGGAACATAACATTGGGAAAAGACCCGGGGCAGATGCACAACTCGCTGGATCCACTAGGGCTTGGGATCCACCAGGAGGATCTGGAGCGTGCCAGTGGAGAGAGGGATGTCTGGATTTCTCTCCTGAAACTGTTTCCTGCCCGACCCGACTACAGATAAGCGGTAGAAGATGGAGATGGATATTTTCTAAACCTTAAACTGTGTCATCATCTGGTCTTTTTATGACTTCAGGATTTAGTAAATCCAAATTAAATGTATTTTTCCTAACTTCATCTAAGGGCAAATGCATGCTTTCAGACTTCAGACAGCCTCTGCCTAAACCTTGATAAAATAATATTATTGTGAATTTATTATAAGATGATGGTCCACCACATTGAGAGGAACCGGTTGAGATGATTTGGTTATAAGGATACCCCCTGGACTCCTCCCTAGAGAGCTGTTCTGGGCTTGTCCAACCGGGAGGAGACCCCTGGGAAGATTCAGGACACGCATGGCTTCCATGCAGCTTGGTGTCCGACAAGAGCTGGAAGTGGTGGTTTTGAAAAAAGATGTCTAGGCCTCACTGCTCAAGCTTCCCCTGTGACCCAACTGTGCAATAAGCAGCAGCTAACGGATGGATAGACGGATATTCAAAGATTAAAACTGTACATTTAGAATTTTCTGCTGAAACAGCAGCAAAAATCATTCATACGGTTAATCTAGATGATTAACGTTATATGCTAGTTCTAACTAAATGAAATACCATCTCCTGCCTTTTTGTAATAACCTAATAGACACATCAGATTGGGGTTTCTCAAAATGCCAAGTTATACACGGGTCCACTCATTGCGCTTGCATGGAGCTGCGCTGGTCAGTGACAGCCTACTTCATCACTGGGATCGATGGGTGAGGCAATGCAGTGTCACCGCTACCAACAGGCAAGGGTGACACCAAAGCAGAGGCTTAATTTTTTTTTTCTCCACCAAAAAACAATAAATGGTTTGCACACACAAATATCCTTCACAAAAAAGAGCATTTCTTGTGCACATCACATTTACTCTCCCCTCCCAAGATAACTGGATGTTTGATTTATTTATTTTTCTTTTCATTTGCTGTGACAGTGGACTCTTCGTGATGCAGCACCGGCTCCACTAACTCGCACAGCGTCCTCGTTAGTTCATTGCTCAACATGCTGCCATCACCAATCCTTCATGCACAAACATCATTCTGGCAGAAAGCACCGTGATTGGAATCTGGCGCTCGGTGTGAAAACATTTGCAAGCAGTTAATGGGAATGCATCCCTCAGCCGGGCTTTGTAATCAGGCCGACTCATGGTTTGTCACTTGGGAGCCGTTCGCCAAAACACGGGGGAGCAGAAGCTATCGTTTTCTGCCCTTTTTAACACTGCGAGAGGGAGTTGAGCATTTTACAGTCGAAGATAATTAGGACTTGTAAAAGTCATATAATGGCCTCTAAGTTTCTCCTTGTGCATGCAGGACACTGTGCAAACAGCTGACTGTCTTTGAAACACTTTCTGCAGAGGGTCACAGACTGTAAAGTGTCCTGTGAGCCATAACCGTTTTGCTCTTGCGTTCAAAAATTCAATTCTGCTCCAGCGCTGATGTTTTATTCATCAAGATGCCAATGAAAAAGCCCATCTCTGTGTTCTGCTCATTCTAATACATCAAACAACCAGTGGAAAAGAATCAGCCCATGCCAGTTTGTCTGGATTAATAATGTCACCGTGCTTATGTTGTTTTATTCTTTGTTTTGTTTTAGCTCCGCTGCAGAGCATTTTCTGACACCGGGGATTGTGGCCCAGCAGGTTACTTGATGCAAAGCCATGAATATCAGGGATCAGTTTCAGGTGCAGACCTTGATGTGCGATGATGAAGATATAGCCTGACAAAGTACTGCAGGGACGCAGGCCTCACTAAACTGGAATAAATTCAGGGTCACGAGACACGATGTGACTTGGCAGCTCAGTTCAGAAGACGTCTGTGAGTTTGCTGAAGCCGAGTGTTTTCTCCTGGGATGGAAGATGTTTGATGCTATAATGTGACAAAATGTGCAATAGAATGTCACAAGTTATAATAGTCTGTTTAAGTCCATTTAAGCAAATATATGGAAGAAAAACAATGTATTCATATTGTTGCCGTAATATTATTACATAAACAGTGTTTTCACATCACTGCAGTTTAGCTGTTGTGCTTCAGCTCGTTGTCCTGAAGTGCTCGAGCTGAACTGATGCCCGGACGTTCTCCTTCAGGGCTTTCCAGTAGAGCAGAACTCATGGCTCCATTAATTATGAAATGTCCTCCAGGTTCTGAAGCGGTAAAGCAGCCCCAGATCACTGCTCTACCACCACCATGTTTGGCTGTCAGATTTGCAACAAATGTAACGCTCACCTTACGAAAAATGTCACTTTTGTTTCGTCAGTCAACAGAATAGTTTTCGAACAGTCTTGTTGCTCATCAAAATGTTTTTTGGTAAAAATGAGATCCTATTTTTGGTCAGCGGTGATTTGGGCCATGGCGGCCATTTTTGTCTCTAGTCTCTTTCTTATTGAATGATGAACTCTGACCTCTGAGGCAGGTGAGCCCTGCAGGGCTTTAGTTGTTGCTCTGGGTTTATTGGGGACCTCCTCGATGAGCAGCTGATGCTCTTGGAGTCGGCCAGCAGCTCCTGCATAGGTTCACCACTGTTCCATGTTTTCTCCACTTACACCGGCTCTGTTTCAGTGATTTCTTGATTCTACAAGTCTGGCAGTGACCAGAAAATAATCACAATTTTCATATAATGAGTTAACGAATGGTTTGGGTTGTAACTTTCCCATAAAAAAGTGAAATCATCATTTTCAAACTGCATTTTGTATTTAATTAAGTTATCCTCATCTCATGTTAAACGTTGTTGGCTCATCTGAAACATTTATGTGTGACAAACAAACAAAACCAACATAAACGGCTGAGGTGGAGGATATTTTCTCACAGCTGCAACAAGTTCAGGAGGGCTTCTAACCTACAAACACATTTCCAGATAAAATCTCAACTTGCAACGTAGAAACAACATTGGAAGAAAAACATTTGCAGCATTTCTTTGCAAAATGCACAAAATCATGAAAACAAATGGGTCAAAAAAGAGCATTTGGAATGAAACTGAACCCTGAAGGTGTTGCAACACTTTCCACTAAACTCCCAACTGAAACAACTCTTGTTGTGCAGCCGAAGTACTTTCCAAAGCACAGCTGGGGGAAGCTGAAACTTTTATTTGTCAGGAACATCAGTGAGGTGGTTTGAGGTTTTTAAAGCCTGAACACAACAATTAGCTCTTACAGTAGTTGTGGTATATGAGCCATGTAAATGAGAGGGAATGCAATAGCAAACACACCATTAAACTGATGGAATGAGGCCACAGAAGTCTCACTCCCTCCCCAACACCGATTAAACCTGCCGCAACGTGTTCAGCCTGCAAACTGTTCCTACTGTGAAACTAAAAGTATGAAAGTGGAGTTTGTTCAGTGATGGCTCCACCTGGAACCACAGCGGTTGTGCAGGTGCATAGTGCCACCTGGTGTGTGGAAGTTCTTTTTGCTTTTGAACATATTTGTGATGTATGAAAATTAATATTTCATTTAAAGGACAAAACAATATAACATTTGAGGTAAATTAGGCGACATGCTTCATTTTAAAACACTAAAATTGGCAAATTACCTCTACATTTTGTGCATTTAGTGGAGACTGTAGGTTAAAACGCACCGATATTCAAAACTTCTGAGAAGTAAATGTTGACGTGCAATCAGGAGCAAATGAACAGAACAGTCCTTGTGCAGAATAAAAGGTTATTTAACTGCAAAAACCGTTTGATAGATGCATATTGATTTAACTGGAGCAAAGTGAAAATACATCAGGACTGCTCTGTTTCAAGCGCTTTCAAGGTTGTTCTACTCTACCTCAACAAGGAGCGCATATATAAATATAATATAAATATCTAATATTTGGTTCTAAGCATAGGTTTGATTTAGTTATAAAGTTAAATATATCAATACTGTATTTTGTTCTGCTTGACAGGGCAGTTTTTGCTTGCTAAAGCAGATCATGTGGTATTTAGTTGGTAAAATTTGATTTGAACTAAAGGTGGGTGGAAACAAACCAGCAGATCTCTAATATTAGCATATTTTTAAAACATTTTAAAGTAGCTTTATAAAACCAAGAACCTAAAGCATCATTGGTTGTTATTTTATAGCTTGTAAGGAGGGTTGTAGGGAAAGAATAGCAGATACTGGATTTTTGTGGACCTGGAAAAGGCTTTCGACAGAGTCCCGTGAAGGTGGATTATTGGAGCCTCAGACAGAAAGGCATTACGGAGAAGCTTATTCGGATTGTTAGTTCCATGTACGAAGGTGTTAAAACAACAGTCAGAACTGGTAAAGGTGACAAAACAGCATTGGAGATTAAAGTTGGCATTCATCAGGGTTCATGTCTCAGCCCACTGTTGTTTATTGTTGTGATGGATGCAGTTACTAAGCTTATTAGGAGAGAAATGCCGTGGAATGTATTGTATGCAGATGACCTAGTTGTGGCTGGAGATTCTGAAGTTAATCTCCAAGATAGTTTCACATGGTGGCAGCATGCAGGCACTTGAGAGTAAAGGTCTGAAAAGAAACGCAGCAAAAACAGAGACCCTGGTCTGCTCGAAAGCTAACGAGACTGTAATAATTACTGATAATAGAGGAGATGTACTGAAGCAGATCGAAACGTTCAAGTATCAGGGGTCAGTGATGAATGCCAAAGGAAGCTGCTTTGTGGAACTGAGGTACGGACGTTTAAAAGAAAGGAAGAGGAACTCCTGGAAAGAACAGAAATGCGGATGTTACGTGGGATTCTTGGAGTGTAGACGGCAAAATGACGGTATTGTTTTTCTTACCAAAATGAATGAATGTCACATCACTTCTAAAACAGCAATGTAAACTAATTTTCACAATAAAAATAAAAACACACAATATAAATGCTGTGCCTAAAGCTGCTTCTCTGAAAGAATGATAGCGCAAACACTGGAGCTACAAGTTTGGACACTTTAGTCATAAAGCTTTAAAAGGATTTGGCATAAATGGAGTCGTTCAGAGCCTTTGTGGACAATTACTAGATCTATCCAGCTGATTATTTAAGGATTCATTACAGCCGACAGATTAAAGAAATATGTTGACACTTAGTGTGTAGCTCAGCTTCTCATTAATAATGGAGAGATAGCAGCATGTTATACAAGCACCATCTCTAAAAGTTCATGTTTATTATGGGTTGTTTTTGTTTGTTCTACAGTATAAAGTGATGTCATCGTTCCATTTTTCTTATGCACAATCATAAAGCAGGTTTTTCCTCTCTTTCTTATATCATTGTAGATCTTTGACAGCAGAACCGCTGTTTCTTTAAAATTTAATATCTTAGTTTGTTTTCTGTTCATTCTTCAGAAGTAAATTATTAAATCTCAGATCACAACAATTTAAGCCTCAGATTAAAAAAACATTTGATGACCGCGTGGCTCGGATAGAAAATTGTAATATGAAATATTAATTTTGACAATCGTAGTGAATAAACAAAGCACGGGAATGACAGATATTACAGCAAGTCGTTGCTAAAAGAGCTACAAGAGTCATTTTATGACGAACACAAACTGACGTAGCATAAATAAACTGGGCCCGTTCACCTAAAAGCAAGGCTACATTTTAACATCAGTTTATTGTGTTTAAATTAATTCAACAAAAGCATCCAGTTATAAAATAGTTGTCAAGGCCTTTTTAAATCGTCCAGAACTAAATGCTTATGTGCACGGTGGAGCAGTTGGTAGAGCTGTTACCTCAGCCAGAAGATCGCTGGTTCAAATCCCGGCCTGGGATCTTCCTGGGTGGAGTTTGCATGTTCTCTCCGTGCATGCGTGGGTTTTCTCCAGTTTCCTCCCACAGACCAAAAACATGCATGTGACTGGTTAGTAATTCTAATTGTCCCTAGGTGCGTGAAAGTGAATGTTTTGTCTCGTTTGTCTCCATGTGTCCCTGTGATGGACTGGAGACCTGTCCAGGGTGTCCCATGCCTTGAACACAGCAACTGCTGGATATGGGCACCAGTGACCCCCATGACCTGGAAAGGAAGCGGGTGAAGATGATGGATGGATGCATGCATAAAGGTTTTAAAATTATAGCTGCACTGCCCCCTCCTGACCACATCATGTTACTGCAGGTTAAAAGGAGTGATGGAAAAAAATAGAAATTCATTCTGCTCCAAGAGACATTTTTAAAAAGTTTTAGAACTTGGCAGGAGTCATTATTTTAACTTTATTTTCCAATTCATTACATTTTAAATAGACATGACCTTTTAATACACCAATATATTTTGTTCTTGTTACAAGCCTGAACTCTAAAGTCGATACTCAGCTACATGACAAAATGAATTCACATTTCAGCAGATTTTCAGTTAAATGTGAAGGACAGGATAAAAATCATTTTGATCCATCAACAGACGTTCTGGGTTTCTGGGTCCTGAACGTTCAGAGGAAACTGATGAACAAAGATCAGAACGAAAAAATTTAGTCTCATATGTACACCAGCTTTAACCTACCACCTGCTGTTATTAGAACAGAGTGCAAAATTATTAATCTACTAAACCTTTCAAATTCCTCTTAGTAAACACAACCATCTGATGATCCATCAACTAAAATAACATTTTGTGTCACAATAATGCCTTTAACAGAGACAAAGACACAAATGTGTTATAAAGCAGAACTTTAATATATCTTCTGTCATACTTGACAGTAAGTTGTTAGTGGTCGAACAATGGCATGGAGAGGTCATGATACACTGCACATCTTTTATTTTATAATTCTGGTTTGTACGTCACAGATTCAATATTCTTTACTTTTTTCTGTACAGTATAATTACCATGTATATAAAATGAAAAAAACAAAAACAATGAACCGTTACGTTTCAGTTTGAAAACTGCAAACAATCGACACGTTCTGCCAAGACAAAGAGACGAATCTAAAGGGTGACTTCTTTGACTCCCAGCTGAAATAAGGCCCATCATTCCTGTCCCTGCTAGGCGTCGCCTGACGTTCACACTAAATTAAAGCCTTTTTATTGCTCTCTGCAACATCGCTGTTCGGAGATAAAGGTTCTGCTTTAATAAAGTGCTCTTTATTGTGTGGAATAGAAACGTTCGATGGGAGTCAGATCAGACGAATTGGGAGGAAATCGAGGTAAACGAGGCAGAAAAGACACCGGATGGTGGAGAGAAGACACAGCAGAGACCGTCATGATGGCACACCGTGAACGCAGCCTGTTAAAAACTAGTCATCATCTGCATTGTGACTGGAATGTGACTTATTTTTTTAGTTCATGGAATCAGTAGAATGTAATCTTTGCCCACCTGCGACAAATTATTTTAGTTTTTAATGTTGATTTAAATGTACGTTTTAGGATTTTGGAAAGATTGCCTGCCTTCTTACAGAGTTCCTGGAATATTAACGGTTTAATAACATTTTTCTGCCCAACTAATTCAATGTAGAACACCAGTGTGACCTGAATTATAATAAAAGGTTTGATTTTTTTTTTTGTCCAGGTGAGCAGACTGATTCTGGTTGGTTTGAGTGAATTTAGTACATTTCTGCAACACAAAGCTTGAACTTAAAACATTAAAGTAAACATGACGTGAGAAAAAAACCCACAGTGAGAGTGAGACAATGCACATGTGATAAAGAAGGCCTTCAAATCTTATAAAGTGATTTAAAAAAACGTTTCACGAAGCACATTAAGTATTGTACAAAAACAAAAGCTACCGTATTTTTCGGACTATAAGGTGCACTTAAAATCCTTTAATTTTCTCAAAAATCGACAGTGAGCCTTATGTATTAATTCTGGTTGTGCTTACTGACCTCGAACCGATTTTATCTGTTTATTGTGAATGAGTAGAATAAATTTTGACTCATCTGTTTTGTTTCACTTAATGCGCCTTTTAATCCGGTGTGCCTTATGGTCCAAAAAATATGATAAACAACAAAAAGACGTTGTAATGACCGCTGGTGAAGAGACTTTATCGAGTGAAGACGACCTGTATGGAGTAGATTAAACTCGTACGAACAACAGAACAGGTTCTTCTAAAGGCTGCATGGCTTCAGATTAAAGTTTTTATTTGCACCAAACATTACTCGCAAAGATGCTCCGAGAATGTTTGCTCAAAAAGATGCATTTGGTATGAAAAATAGTGTTTCTTTCTTTAGAGAAACTAAAATCTTTGGAATAATGTAACGTCGTCAAAATGTATAATTTTTGAAAATAGCTCAATCAAAGCAAAGTTTGGTTCCCTCTTGAAGTAAATGTTTAGATCACCTACTTTTCAGCTGCTTTAATTAAAATAAATAAATAAAATAAAACCGACTAAACTATTAGATTTAAGGATGAGCAAACTGCATCTGAGGCCAAATTAAAGCTTCTTTATACAGAAAACTTCTAACAGAACATAGTCTGCAGCTTGTTCATTTTAAACTCAACTTCAAAATGTTAATTGTTCATTCATGAAACTATAAAAGAAGACGATGTCGTGAACGTTCCTAAAATCATTTGACTTGCTATTCTCTTAAATTGTTTTAATGAGCCTTTCAGCACAAGTTGGACTGAATCTTCCACGCGAGTCGATGTTTCTGACAGTAGACTTAAATTTGGTCAGATAACAGTGACATTTTGTTACGGTATACAATATACACACAAATACAGCTTCATTACAAAAGAAGAAAACCAATCTGCTGAGCACACGATTTATGAACGAAACGTGCAAAAACAAAATTTATTGCAACTCTTTCTATGCAACCAAAACTATTTTAAAGTTATAGAGTAGAAAAAATAATAAAGAAACTTCTCAGGTCCTATTCTGCTGTAATTTGAGCTTTTTACATCAGTTAATCTGAGTGTATCAGAGGTGAAGTTAGTGCGTTTTGAGTTTTAAATTACCTAAATACATTTCAGGGGTTCCGAACCCTGGTCCTTGAGGAACGCCATCCTGCATGTTTTAGTTGTTTCCCTGCTCCAACACACCCGATTCAGCAACACACCTGATTCAGTGATTTAATTCCTTCCTCGTGTTCTGCAGAAGCCTGTAAATCACCCATTAATTAAAATTAGGTGCGTCAGAGCAGAGAATCAACTAAAACATGCAGGATGGTGTTCCTCAAGGACCAGGGTTGGGAACCCATGCATTAAGGTACACCATGAGAACAGAACAAACGTCAATGAAAGGGTGTAAACTCATTCAGCTCCATCAAACCGTGGTAAACGATGTTACGCTCATCCAGCTGTTGTTTTACAGGTAAACAACGATGATCAGAGTCATCCCCAACTGGTAAGATTAGTTGATTAGTAGTTGGATGTGAAGCTGTGCAAAAGTTCTGCAGAGTTTGTTAAAATGCTTTTTAATGCCCGTGTTTGTTTAACGTTGCTGCGGTTTGCACAAGAGCGTAAAATGACTTTTAAAGGGTATTCAGAAAAGAGATTATAATTCAACTACATATTTTACACCTATACTGCATAGAAACTTTTTTTTTTTGCCACGTCATGCCTGCAGTGTTTAGACTCAAGATGGAGGCAACATAAGGACACGTTTAAAATGTAGTGGTTCTTGATGGGCATGTTAACGAGTCCACTCTCAGTGTAAAACATAAAACTTCTACAACAAAAGGGAGCTTGACGTTGATGGCAGAGCAAAACATCTATGCAAAAAGCTTTGCAAACATTCAGAAATACCCTTTGTTAGGGGTTCAAACTCCCTGAAGTCCAGCAACACTTTCCCGAGTGAACATAAAAACAGCAGATGAACTTTCTCGAGTCAGCTACAGAAGGCCACAAGCTCCTCGACTCTGCCGACAAACATCTCATTTCTTTTACACAGTGGCTTTCAAAGTAATTAAATACATTCAATTAATTGCAAACAAATGTTAAGTCAAATTAAAATGGTGAAAAAATCAATTAAAAAAACAGGAACCAAAAAAAAAAAAAAAAAAAAGTGAAATAAGGCCAAATGTTTTAAAATGCTACATCTAAATGATGGATGCGCAGCAGTCTCCAGTGACAGAACGACATGTTTAAGTCTAATTTAAAGTGCAATGAGTAAAAGTGAAGAAATGATATTTTGTTTTGTTGAATATGATTAGGTCTAGAGGCCCCGCGTGTCTCAGAGAAGGTGACTTTAAAGACAAACAGATCGACACTAAACTAAAAGACCTAACGCTAAAACAGTCCAACCTTTTGGTAATGCATAGCTCTTTCCTGATCTCAGAACATCAAGCAGTAAATCAGCCTTTTCTCTGACGGCTGCTGATTTTCCACCCCGTCTAAAAAAATAAAGAGCAACGACGATAAAGAAATGGCTTCTTTTATCCCCTTGGGCTCTTGCTCTTACTTGGAGTTTTCGTTTCTTACAGCAGTTGCCGTTTTGGCTTTTTATCTTCGTTTCTGAACCCAGCAATGACGCAACCGTCTCCAGTCTGAACAGTCGAGACCCGACGTTGCTCTGGTCTCAGTCTCAGGGCAGGAAAGGTTCATCCTCGTCGTCGACTTCGTCTGAGCCGGGACCGGGATCGCTCAGACACCTCATCAGCTTCTGCTGCTCCCTTGCTTCATCTTTGTCTCCAGATTTCTTTGGTCCACTTGAATAAGGTCTCATCGTCAGGCCTTGGTCCTCCTCTCCTCCCTGCTTGTCCGCCTCTCTGAAGGTTTTCTTCGGGTTTAAAAAATCCGGGGACTCTGGAGACGCCAGGTCTATCTTGATGGTTGGCACACCATCTGCTGCTGGTCTCGTGCGGTAAGATTGTGGATCTGAAGGCAGAACAAATCATTGTATCAACAAGAAAGAACTTTAAAATACAATCCTAATTCTAAAATATTGGGGCACGGTGTAAAACGTTAATAAAAATAAAACGTAATGATTTGCTCATCTCATAAACCCATGTGTTATTCACAATTAAACGTATTGAATGTAAATATTTTGAAGGCATCAAACAGGAAATTGTACCAGTTTTTTTGTTTATGTAATTTTGAATTTGATGGTAGCATCATATCTTTAAAAAAATGTTACAGGGACAAAAAAATAAACAAAAAAAACAACTGTAAACAAAGTGGTACCACTAGGATCAGATGGAGGAGCAATTTGCAACGAACAGGTTTACTGGCAACAGGATGCGGAGGACAGAGTGAGATGGAGGAGGATGACTCTCTGTGGCGACCCCTGAAGAGGGAAAAGCCGAAAGAAGAAGAATCGAAGAACAACAAAAACAAAATGAACAAAAACAGCAAGAAGAAGTAAAACAAGAACAAGAAGATCAAGAAGAAGAAGGTTTATTGGCAACTGGCTGGTAAGAGAACAGGGTATAAAATGAGAAGTTTAGAAAGACCGAGTGTCTTGGAAGTAAAGATGGGCATTGGTTCATGAAATCATGGACACCACGTCCTCTCTACTGAAGAAGAGCGGGACCATCCAGCCATTTATCAGTAATCAGTTCACAAACATGCCTCGGGGGTGCATTAGTGCCTCTAGTATTGACAGTTTACAGATTTGGAACGAGTCCATCAATGTAGAGAAGTAGACACTGGTTTTAGAACATATGCTTCCATCCAGATGTCTTTTTAAGGAAAGGCCTTGCATGCACAAGACAACACGACACCAAATACTGAGTTTATTACCACAGCCTGGGTTTGTAGCAGAAGAGTCAGGGTGATGAACCCACCTGCCTGCAGTCTAGACCTCGCACCAATTAAAATAAACATTTAGTGCATCGTGAAAAGAACTCCAGCAATGAAGACAAGGCTGTTGAACAGCTAGAATCCTACAACAGAAAAGAATGGGACATTTCCCTCAAAAAACTCCAACGCTTGGTCTTCTCTGTTCCTAAACGTTCATACTGTTGTTGAAAATGAGAAGATTCTTCACAGTGGGTCACATAGATGAGTCCTAACTCTGACATGCTTCACTGCCCTCAGACTCAATATGAGCTTTTTGTTTTCCTAAAACTGGTACAATTTCTTAGTTTAAACATTTGATATATTTACCAAGTTCCACAGTGAATAAAATGTAAGTTTATAAAATGTGAAAATCATTTTATTCCGTTTTCATTTTACAAAATATCCCAACTATTTCCAGAGTTAGGGTTGTAGATGAAATCTTCTGCCGTCATTCCATCAACATGCGTGTTCATACAATGGACAAGGGAGGGACGTGGATAACAAATACCAGACTTGGTGTCACTGCAGGCATTGAGACCTTCATTTGTTTTTAACACAAGCGCAATGCAAGTCACCACGATGCGTGATGGAAACATGCTGGAATAACTCTGCTATTGTTAAAACTAAGACAGTGCTGCTCAGGCTTCCCACTGGGAACATGCTCATCAGAACTGGACCTGTTCTGCCTCACCATTCGTGAAAAGTTAGTAAAACGTACATGCAGGGCTTAATTTGTAAACCGATCGATGCCGGAACGCAAATAGCAGGCGGGCCGGGGTGGGGGGGGGTTGTCTGGGGGTCCAAAGGCTGGAGGTGGGAGATGTCTGGGCGTCCTCCCCAAAAATTTTTTGAATAAAGTAGATGCCATTTCCTGCATTTTGGTGTATTTTAACGGGGTGGTGAAGATTCTGAGTCATCCAGGCCATGGTAAATTCAAAAAGTCCAGTTGTTTTTGTCTTGAACTCTTTTGAATTTTAATGGGTTGTCAAACATCTGTTTACCTACCTTTGTAAACACTCGTTTCTGTCAAGCATCCTACACCCTGCACTTAGTTGACGGTTCTGAGCCCGATTCTTCTCCTCAGAATTCACTGTCCAACGCCACATGTGAAACCTCCAGGCACCTCCTCCGTCTCTTCATGGCGGCTGCTTGTGGGCTCCTGCCTGGTTAGCTCAGCACTCACCCCCCACCACTCGCTTGCTCCTGCTCCAACCCCCATTGCCGCTGCCTTCAGATGCTTCAGTTCTCGGTTGTCCAACTAAGGACAATGATAAGACTTTTTTTATTTTTTATGAAAGTAAATTGGGACTGTCTTTTCGACATTTTGATCGCTGTTATTTTGATAAATTAGCGTTGTTGTTTCGATATGTGATGTGAATAATACACATCAAATATTTCTCTTGCATTGTTTAATAAATAATCAAAAATTTATTAATGACCCACTTAAACTGTTTAACTGATTTGCTATTTAGTTGTACTGTTTAATTATATTTTTAGTTTTTTATTAAAATTTTGCAATGACTTTGGACTTTTAGGGGCAGAGATTTTTTTTCAGGGTAGACGAGGAAATGTTTCCTTGAAGGGGCAGATCGTACGTGATATTAAGAAGCTCGTAAGTGGCTATTGTGTTTAAAATTAATGTTTATGTAATAATTTTCAGATTACATATCCAATATATTTTATTCATTCAAGGCAGTTATATTTGTTCATAACTTTATTATTAGTAAGCCTGAAAGTTACTGAATCCATACAACGCACCATCAAAATAAGAGAGTTCCCAGATCCTATTCCGGCAGGATCCGGCTCAAATTAAGCCCTGCATACAAGCATGCGTGGTATAGTTGTCCGTTTACCTGAGCTTCAAATGAGAACTTCTACACTCTCTACATACCTGAAGACTGTCCTTTTTGCTCTTGAGCAGGTATGAAATCAGTGTGTCTGCCTATAATGAAACCACACTCATTTACATGGAGGCTGGCACATGCAAACATTTCCATCAGAGGGAGGAAAGCTCATTTTCTGCAATATAGATATTTCACCACTGAACCCTAAACAGTGTCTGAGCTTTCTGAGTCCCAGCAGTAATGAGGTGGATTTTTGTTGTGGGTTTGAAGCTGAAAACAACATGTTGGAAGCTGATTCACGTCTGTATTTGGTTGATGCTCGGGTGTTTTTACCTGAAGCCAGTCTGGCTCTAGTCATGGTCGGGGAGTCAGGAGCAGCAGCAGGAACCGTCAAGTAATTACTCATCTCCTTTATCTGGCAAAACACAGATGTCACTGTTTTTATTAGGGTTTTGTAAACATGAATTCCATAAATGCTCACAGTCAAAGCTTAGACGGGATGGAAAAATGACAAGAAAACAACATTCTGACTCGTTTAATTACTTGTGAAAACTCTACCACACCAAGAGCGCGTTACCAACAAGCAACGTAATTTAAATTATGTTTTGCTTTAGGGGAGCCTGCAGAAATCAGAGTCCACAGAGACTTCTACATTTGATTCACTCTGTAATGGAGTCCTTCTCATATTGCACTTACAGGCTGACGAAATGGAAACAATATAGAAGCACTCAACTGACAGAATAAATCAAGTGAAAAATATTTAATTTAGTCATTTAATTAGAACACAAATGTTTTGACTGAATCATTTAACTGATAGAATGACTCTACAGGAACTACAATTGTAAAGATTCACAAATAACTTTATAGACTGTGCAGAAAAGTTTGACTCGTCTGAATTATTTAAGCCTCAGTGGATATGAGCACAGTACAGTACATCCTGATATTTAAGTAATGTGCCTTAATGCTGCTGACTATCAGGAATAATTGGTTGACTGCAGCGTAATTAGTATTCATGATTTATGAGGCGAGCTTGAAGTTGAGGAGTGTTACCCACCTTCTTGTCGAGCTCAAACATCTTTTGTTTTTTCAAAAGGAAGTCATTAAATCCGTCCTCATATGGATCAGCCACCAGAGTGTGTCTGTTGTAAGAGTGCAACTGAAACAACATCAGAAAAACATGCATGACTAATTCAGTAATGTGGCTTGTTAATTAAGCACATGACGTTCACGGTAACAAAACTTCAACGTCATCAAAATATAAATTGTTGTGAGTGTTCGGTTCTCGGTGAAACAGGGCTGTACGATAACAAAAATAAGAACAAAAAGCCGATGATGTAACTATCAGGCGTGTTACCCTCTGCCGAGTCCTTTGAAGGTTGCTCTTGAGGATTTTCCTGATCTCCTCCTCTCGACTTTTCCTCAGCTGTGGAAGAGCTCTCTCTGCAGACTTTGGAACAGCAGGAGGAACCTTGGGCTGAATGTTCCTGAGAAACACGCAGGAAAAAAAAAAATACTCTGATATTCTGTGCTGACAACAGATGTGAGGAAATAAAAGCAAACGAAAACTGTGAGACATGTTTATGAAAACATCATCTATGAGATTTAAACGTATTAAAACAAATGGTGTACCTTTATGAATCCAAACTAAAAAGACCTCCAAACAAAGAGCCAGCCCACAGGATAACAACACCTTGATGTTTCTTACTAGTTTGTACCCAAACTGCCTTGTTAAAAATCTCTAATGACATATTGATGGCTGCAGACTCTGGTCAGTGCAGCATATTGATTTTATTGGATCTGTCATCAGCTTTTGGCACAGTCGACCACAAAATTCTGCTACATCGACTGCAAAATGAGTTGGGAATCTCTGGAATTATTCTTAAGAGTTTTAACTCTTATCTGAGCAACAGAACCTTTTCCATGTTTGTGAATAACAGTCTCACTCTGTTATTGTATGGTGTTCCTCAGGGTTCAGTCTTGGGTCCTATTTTGTTCCTTTAATACATCAGCCCCCTTGGAACAATTATCAGTAGCATCAATAATGTGTCTTACCATTATTATTTTTATGTACAAATGTTTCTGTTCAATGCCCTGAGATGACTTCTGTAGTGACTTGGCGCTTTATAAATAAACTGAACTGAATTTGTATGCTGATGACATTCAACTGTACTGTTCGTTCTGTGATTCAGAATTACACAAGTTAGCTGAATTAGTAAATTCTGGATTAAACTGAAGCTTATCCTTTCAGGCTGTAGCCCTCAGGCTGTGGAATACCCTGCCCCTGTCTCTTTGTATAACCGTCTCTGTTGATCCCTTTAAAAAGCAGTTTAAAACATTTTTATTCAGACAAGCTTTTAGTTGCATGTTTTACTTACTGTTTTTATCAGCTGTTCTTAATGTTTTTTATCAGCTGTTCTTACTGTTTCTATCAGCTGTTCTTACTGTTTCTATCAGCTGTTCTTACTGTTT
>NC_056502.1:10221700-10222909 GCF_014905685.2 Nematolebias whitei | reverse complement strand
TTTCTATCAGCTGTTCTTACTGTTTCTATCAGCTGTTCTTACTGTTTTAATCAGCTGTTCTTATTGTTTTTATCAGCTGTTCTTACTGTTTTTATCAGCTGTTAATGTTTTTATCAGCTGTTCTTACTGTTTTTATCTGTTGTTCTTACGGTTTTTATCAGCTGTTCTTACTGTTTTAATCAGCTGTTCTTACCGTTTTATCAGCTGTTCTTAACGTTTTTATCAGCTCTTATTGTTTTTTATCAGCTGTTCTTACTGTTTTATCAGCTGTTCTTACTGTTTTTTAATCAAACTGTTCTTACTGTTTATCAGCTGTTCTTACTGTTTCTATCAGCTGTTCTTACTGTTTCTATCAGCTGTTCTTACTGTTTTAATCAGCTGTTCTTACTGTTTTTATCAGCTGTTCTTACTGTTTTTATCAGCTGTTAATGTTTTTATCAGCTGTTCTTACTGTTTTTATCCGTTGTTCTTACGGTTTTTATCAGCTGTTCTTACTGTTTTAATCAGCTGTTCTTACCGTTTTATCAGCTGTTCTTAACGTTTTTATCAGCTCTTATTGTTTTTTATCAGCTGTTCTTACTGTTTTTTTAATCAAACTGTTCTTACTGTTTATCAGCTGTTCTTACTGTTTTATCCTTTGTTCTTACTGTTTTTATCCATTGTTCTTACTGTTTTAATCAGCTGTTCTTACTGTGTTTTATAAGCTGTTCTTACTGTGTTTTATCAGCTGTTCTTACTGTTTTTATCAGCTGTTCTTACTGTTTTTATCAGCTGTTCTTACTGTGTTTTATAAGCTGTTCTTATTGTTTTTATCAGCTGTTCTTACTGTTTATCAGCTGTTCTTACTGTTTATCAGCTGTTCTTACTGTGTTTTATAAGCTGTTCTTACCGTTTTTGTCAGCTGTTTTTACTGTTTTTTTAATCAAACTGTTCTTACTGTTTATCAGCTGTTCTTACTGTTTTATCCTTTGTTCTTACTGTTTTTATCCATTGTTCTTACTGTTTTAATCAGCTGTTCTTACTGTTTTTATCAAGTTGTTTTAATGTTTTTATCAGCTGTTCTTACTGTGTTTTATAAGCTGTTCTTACTGTGTTTTATCAGCTGTTCTTACTGTGTTTTATAAGCTGTTCTTACTGTGTTTTATAAGCTGTTCTTACTGTTTTTATCAGCTGTTCTTACTGTTTATCAGCTGTTCTTACTGTTTATCA
>NC_056502.1:10220084-10221690 GCF_014905685.2 Nematolebias whitei | reverse complement strand
TTTAATCAAGCTGTTCTTACTGTTTATCAGCTGTTCTTACTGTTTTTATCAGCTGTTCTTACTTTTTTTATCAAGTTGTTCTTACTGTGTTTTATAAGCTGTTCTTACCGTTTTTATCAGCTGTTCTTACTGTTTTTGTTTTAAGCCTGTACTCTGTATTTCTGTAAAGCACTTTGTGATTTTATCTATGAAAGGTGCTATATAAATAAAGTTTACTTACCAACCTTTTAAATTCATACTGTGACAACTTTCTGCTCCATTTACTGTAGCTTAATGTTTTCTTGTTAACCCACAACCAATATAACCTGTCACTCATGTAGAACTTAACAACTTAACCCAGTTTAGTTGAAATAAAACGGCCGTAAGGCTCCATAAAACTCACTGCATGGAAACAGTGGAGGGCATAGCAGAAGGTAGCCTGGAACCGCTCTCCACCAGCTGAATGGCTTGTTTCATCTCCATCTTGTGGTAGAAAGCGATCAGCTGTGGCTCTTTGGAGCGCTCGCCTACAATCAGGAAGTTCTTCACATATTTCTTGTTGAAGCGGTTCAGTCTGAGAAAAAGACAGGAGTAAAAAATTATACTGGAGGGCAAACCAGGTTTTAAGTGCTAAGGACAACACAAATTACTGCAGGTTGACTAATTCAATTCAATTCTGGATAAAAAAAAAAAAAAATCATAATTCTTGTTTAGATTACAGAAACTAAAACATAATCTGAAGAGTGTAGCTCATGTCCCTCATGACTACAACTGTCTAAAGTCAAGTTGAATAAATCCTTACTTGTCCTTCCAGTGGTGATGTCCATAGTGTCCACAGATGTCCTCGATTCCAGTCAGTAAGTGGTCAAGAAACTGCAGATTAAAAGTAGATAATGTGTTGAAGAATCAAAACAAATAAGAACTCTCTCTGAACTAAACAGGGCTCAAATGTGTTTTGTTTGACCTTTACATGTTTACCATGTTTCAAGTGTTGAGTGTAAATGAAACTTGGAATGAATCCAATTACTCTTGTTTGATGTCTATAAAATTCTGTTTTTTAGAACAGTTACATGATGGACATTTAGTTTGTTTATTAGTAGGAATATAAGTGACACTTTACGTGGGTATATCGTGCACTTTTTTGCTTCACCAGTTTCAGGCCTCGACGGTAAAATAACACCCACTCAAGAGAACCAGCCTGCGTCAGTTTTATGAAAGCAGGCAACAAGTTTTAAAATAGAAACCATGAAAAAAAAAGCAGATGATTGACTGGACTGAGCTAACACTTTCTGCCATGAAAACCAGAGAAATGCACAGGTGCGCTTGTTGTTGTTCCGACTGCAGCTGACCCGCAGATCGCCCCGGTGCTCTCACTACGCCTGCACATGACAGCCAGACCGGAGGCGTTGCTATAGCAACACATCATTAAGCAGAACCGCAGACGTATCCAACTCCGCTTCGACAGAGGTGAGTGATTTACATAAAACTGCACTTAGTTGTCACTGTAGACGACAAACGAGCTAAATCATTAAATCAAACAAGCGCCCTTTGATTATTACAAACATTTAAACTCTTTTTTTTATATATATATATATATATATATATATATATATATATATATATATAT
>NC_056502.1:10212903-10220074 GCF_014905685.2 Nematolebias whitei | reverse complement strand
TATATATATATATATATATATATATATATATATATATATATATATATTCTGTTTGTCTATCTGACATCTGAGCACAGACACAGGTGTAAATGTTGTCAGAAGAGACTGGGATGGAAACTGTACAGATGTGATTTTGGTCACTTAGTTTTAGTTTGTGCAAAGTTATTATGTATGACTTCTGAAAATCTGTATTTTTATTATTATTATTATTATAATAAACTAATTTTACAGACAATACAAAACAATCCATCAATACAAAAACATCATAATCCATACCACAGCTGTTTGTGAGAAGCACATCTGAGTCAAACTGTCACATTACTCCCATCTAAACCCATAGACAGGGATATTTAACCCACAGGTGACTTCAATCCAGCCCACTTCATTTAATTAAATTAAAAAAAAGGGGGGGGTCCGTTTATTGCATTTATGATTCAATGCAATAAAATAAACAAATTTAAAAGGCAACAGCTCATTGTAAAGCTAGTTTTATTTACATAATGACTTTAATCGCTGGATGTCCGGCCCCTGAACGGCTGGCTTTCAGAAACTGAGCAGTGTTGTTGAATAGCTCTGCCTTAGAATATATTTGAAACAATCCACATCATGTTTAGCACTGGTGAACAGTAATTCCACACTTGGTGTTTGAAAGGTAAATCAGAAAATGAACACACAGTCTGTCAAAAGCCTGTGTGTCTTTCTTTAGATTCTTCCGTACACTGAAGGGTTCGGGTGACTCTTCTCGCTCTAATCACTGGTATTTTACATTGAAGGAGCCATGGGGGCTGTCTGCTGCTCTTGTCTCGAGTGCTGGTGACTCATCGCTAAGCCCTGGAGAGGGATGTGTGTGTGTGTGTGTGTGTGTGTCAAGAGCGGTTGAGCAATGTTAATACTTAAATATCCAAGCAGTGTAGACTTGTCGTGATAATCTAAAATAGTTACATCCAACCAGATGCAAATAACAAGTGTAAGAGAACGTAAAAACAAAATGTACTTGGAGAGAAAAGTCGGACTTTAGTGCACAGATGTGAGGTACCATCAAACGGTCAGTAGATGGGGGCAAAGATCAAAATTTGATTATCTAATTGCTCTCAGAAGCTTTAAGTGGAAAACACCAGCCACATTTTCCACAACAACAACCAAGAGGAACGCTCTAATTGACTCCTGTGTGCTTTAATCTGAAAATCGGTTATTAATAGGAAAAAGACTGGCTTTTGATTGGTCGTACCTGAGTGTGGATCTCCTCGTTGATCGAGCGCTTGGCCTCTTGTTTCTTCTTCACTGCCAGCAGCTCCACCAGGGGTTTGATGGTCATGCCCTGCAAGGAGGATAAGATGAGCAAAGGAATGCTCAGTTTAAAATACACCCTAATCTTTCTCCAAGCTAGAAATGGGTTATTACCACCAGCGTGTCTCAAGTGTTTTAAAACTGTGATAACTTCATCTGCAACGTTTTGTGATTTTTCTGTGTCAGAGTAAATTATAAACACAAGAAGCAGCACTGTCTGCTGACCATTTCATCACATTACATCACTTCAGACGTCTAGAAAGCTGGAAAGAAAATGGTGCTCCACTATTGTTGAGGAATTTTACGTACAGTATCTTGGAGAGATAGCCTGCTAACGTACAAAAAAGCGCTCCGTAAAGCTAGAACTTTATATTATTTATACATCCTTTATATTAAGTAAAAATAATGTTAAGTTTATCAAGTTTTTCTGCATAATCTTTCTCTTTAAGTAGGGAGTGATAATCTGTAAAGAGTTACAGATATTCTTTCTCAGCTGCTGCTCAAACAATGTTACACTTTAACTTTTAAAATCACGTTAACAAGAAAACTTGAGAAAAATAAATTCTAGCATGAGTTTAAAGTCTTTCAGATCATAAACAGGAACCTGAGCCAATGTTGCATAACCCGGACATTAGGACAGGGTTCTGTCTGTTTGTGTACCCTTGATCCTGTCTGCACCTGAAGATTTGAGTGCATCATTCTGATACTTCAAGAGATTAAACCCGTCGTCTGACTAACTGCAAGAGCAATAAGTGGATGACAAGATTTCTGCTATTTAATAGTATCCAGATCCACTAAAATATATGAATACAAGGTGACCCTAGATTCAATTATGTTGTGCTTTTAGCAGACAAAACAAAACACATGAAGTTTTAAAGTTGCTCAGCGTCCATAAAATCACGACCAGTTACAGCAACCATCTTGGTTTAACCACAAGAGCACAATTTGCCAAGTTAAATAGCTTTTATCAAAAAGCACGAGAAGTAAGCACGTTTTATTCACCTATATTTTATAAAAATATTACAGCTATGTTCACTTTTTACCCAAATGTAATAACCATTACTCCCAGCCTTACCCAATATACTTCCAACTTCACAGTCCCCATCATCCATCACAGTATGAGAGCCTCAACTGGCTCCGGCAGCTTCAAAATGTTCTGCTCATACAAATGTACGCAACAGCATGGCCAAATAGTTGCCAAAGTCATCTTAAACTGTGGAGCCAGGAAAAATTCTAACTAGATGCATTAATGCAAATTGCAGCAACAAAAGCGCTTTTGCAAACCAACGTGACAGATGCAGGTTAGGGAGTTCAAGCTCAGTTTGAACAGCTGACTGAGGTCCTATTATTAAAAAACAAATAAAAATCAGGTTTGTATTCGTACCTGAACAAAGACTGTGAAGAAAATGACCGTGATGATGGCAGTCAGGAACATATCCCTCTTAGGAAAGTGATTGGGATCCAACAGGAAGCCGAGGGAAAAGGCGATGGCACCTCGCAGGCCACCGTAGGCTATGATGAACTGATCTTTGGTTGTCAGCTTTACGATGCGGAACTTGTTAATCACAAATGTAAGACTAACAACACCTGTAAAATTAAAAGAAAGCAGAATTCAGTTAAAATTTGTATCTGACTCAAACGACTTTGACAATATGAACACAGCTTTTAATTCTTCCTTCATCTAAAACAATAAAAAGTCCTTGTGATAACAGTTTCTCTCTTATGTGGCCATTTTTTCCCTATTGATGTGAAAAGCAGCATCAATTTTTATGAACCCAAAAAAAAAAAAAAAACTTATACAGTGAAAAAAGTCATGTTTACAACACAGCTAAAAAAAGACTTGATATTTAACTCAAGATCAACTTGAGGTGTTTTTCATCCCATGATCTTTAATCCTGAGAAATTCTCAACCGCATGAAAAGCTTTTTGTGAATCTTTCACTATCAATTTCTCTTTTTAACAAAACTACTCCATTAGTTTAACAACTGGAGGCAAAAGTCTTCATTCAGAACAGGCTAATGGCTTGGTCAATGAATGTCAAAACTATTAGAACATCATCCGATATGAATAAACACTTTGAGCTGACCTATGACTCGAGCAACCAGACACAAAATGACCGTCGACATGACAAAGATCCAGTGCCAGTTGTGGTTTCCATCCACTGTGGCCACACCGAGGAAGATGAAGATTAACGTCTCACTAACGCTGCTCCACATCTTCAGGAAGTACTTGATGGTGGTGTGGGATTTGTGGGATATGTTAGCCTCCACGTAGGGTCGCATCACCGCTCCACAAGCTATTAAACTGAGCAGAGAAAAGGAAAAGGTTTAGCTGTTTTAAGGAATAAAAATGTGTTGATGCTTGTTAGCAAACGTATTTTATTTGTTTCTGGACATTGTGTTCTCGAAATCAGCTTACTGTGCAACATGTGATTATTGTAGTTTAAAGGAAGCAGATGACTGATCACGGGAAGTACTTCAGTTTCTGAGCTGCAATTGATTCACGTCTGGCAACCCACGAGAGTCATGCAACAATTCTGTGTTGAAAATGTGCAAGTAAATCTGTCTTTGTAGCGTATATACACTTCATGAGTCGCAGCAGCTGTTTCAACATTTCCTGCCACTTGTGAATAAATTAGTTTTATTGGTATATTGGTTTGGCTTTCAAAGCATTAGAGAAGTTATTTTAAAAAAACAATCACAGCAGGAAGTCTCCTTCAAAAAAATGATAGAAAAGTTGAATCAGATTTTGACGTCAGGTGCAGTGAGACTGCTTCAAGGCGCACCAACGAATACAAAAAAGATTCTCCTTGAAGCTGAAAACACATCAGTGCCTCCTGTCAGCATCATCCCAGGTAATAGATGATGTTCTAGAGGAGCGGATGAAATGCCACTTCAGGAAACGCCGAGATGATCATAAATCCAGACATGATTCAGGCACCAGTTTAATATCTCACTGGGTTAAGAAAGGTGTGCAATTTGCTGCAATGCATGAATGAAATAAAGTTCTGCTGCAGCTGCAGAGCTGCATAGACCGGGATGTGTCATCGGTGTGCAGAAACGTATTTGTCGAAAACATGAGGGTGTAAAGAGTGGATTGCAGCCAAACAGGTAAGTCAAAGGACTGAAAAATGTAAACAGTATTTTAGAGAAGCTTTTGGTTTTCCTCTGTTTGGATTCCTTTAGAAAAAATGTTCTGCACAATGAAAGAGTTACCTACTTTTATAAAGATTCCACAGAAATAAAACATTTATATCTACTAAACTTAGTTTCTGAAAACGTTCACATTATTTCTGCCTTTTTAGCTAAGATTGTGCTACTTTTAGCTACCATTTTGCCAATTTTAAACTAAAAAATTAGTTTCAGCTACTGATTTGCTATTTTAATTTTAGCTACTGTTTTGGCAAGTTCAGCATTATCACTTATTTTGCCAAATTTAGCTTTAGCATTGGTTTTGTTTATTTTAGCTAGTTTTGCTAAATTTCGCCTTTGTTTTGCTAATTTAAACGTTAGCATTTTTTAATGCCAACTTTAAAAAAATGAATAAGTTAATTTTAACTTTAGCAACTATTTTTACTACATTTAGCCATTGTTCCAAGTACTTATCTAATGTTCTGTTACTTTTAACTATGGTTCTGCTACTTTTATTTACTGTTCAACTTTTAGCTACAGTTTTGATATTTTTAGCTACAGTTCTGCTAATTTTAGCTACAGTTCTGCTAATTTTAGCTACAGTTCTGCTACTTTTAGCTACAGTTCTGCTACTTTTAGCTACAGTTCTGCTACTTTTAGCTACAGTTCTGCTACTTTTAACTACTCTCCTGGTACTTTAGATTACTCTCCTGTTACATTTAGTTTTTAGCTTGAGTGTTATAGCTTGGCTTTTGCTAATTTCAGCCTGTGTGTATTCGCTCTGCAATTTTACAGAAAACGCAGCTTCACTAGTTCTCGTCTTCTCTCCCAGTTTGTCTCTCTGACTCTAAATGAAAACTTACGCCATGATGCCAGACAGGTGGAACACCTCAGCTGACAGGTAGGCCATGTAGCTGTACACAAAGACAAAAAGTGGCTCGATGACGCGGGTATGGGAGGTGAAGCGCGAGGTGAAGGCTGCAAGAAACCCATAGATGGCTCCGATCAGAACGCCACCCAGCGCTACAACGAGGAAGGAGATGACTCCCAGGAAGCCGTCCAACACCGTCACTGTGCCGACACTTGCAAACTCTTCAAAAAGGTGGTACAAAACCTACAAGCAGGGAGGAAAATAATGAAGGAGTTAGTAAGTAATGGAGATTTATGACATGGTGTTTATGAAAAAAATAAAACTTTTATACTATATACAGTTTGGCTATATTACTGTATATTAGAGTGTTGCAATACTGCTTAGGTGTTGGTTTACAATTTAACAGCACAAGGTCATGCAACACATGACACACAGACAGCATGTCAGATTTATTTTTTTTGCACTTGAAACAACTTATGGCACCTTGGCTTGTACGTTTCCTGTAAACATTGTTCATCTGTGTGAATTAATTAAAAAAACATACATTTGTTTGAACAAACTACTAGCTCTGTGTTTCACAATGGCACATACATCCAGTGATGACTGTCAGGTTAATTTAAGAACCGTCACACTTTTCTGGACGTGCACCAAAGACTAGTCAAAACTGTCTGTGCAACGCTGTCGCTGTAACGCTCAAGTTTGATAAATGCACAATGGTGCTAATCTTAGAGCTAAACATATGACCCTGAGGCAAACGGCTCCGGTGGAATGAGAGTGCAAGGTGCATGGGGGACAACATTTGGAAAGCATGCGAGACGATGGATGACGTTAAAAACACAAGTCGCTAATAATGCAGTTTGTGCCAATAATAGCTATGACTCAGGTACTGGTTGGTAACTTTATACTGTCGATGGTGCTGGATTGACACAGAGCAGGTAACAAATGTTATTTGAACATTTATGAATGGTGACAGGCTGGACAGTAAATTAAATATTTAAGTTTTATTCTACCACTTAGTGGAAAAAACAAAACCTTTGTCAAATAGAATGTGTCACTTTAAAGTGTTCTAGATAAAAGGTGAATTCATCAAAAACAAAATTGGTGTTTGTTTGTTTGTTTTTTTAATCAGCGATTGTTCCATTGAAAGTCATCTTATTTTGACTTTTCCTCATGGGAAAACCAATAAAACAAAAAGAACCTTTGTGTAAATGTATGACATCGTGTCATGCATTGAGTACTTACCACAGTCACAGCATCATTGAGCAGTGATTCACCAAACACCAGGATGTGCAACAGCTCATTTATATGAATCTCTTCAAAAACAGCGAGTACAGCGACTGGATCCACGGCGGAGATGATGGAGCCAAACAGCAGACAGGGCAGGAGCCCAACGGTGTCGAGCCCAGCTTGTGGGATCTGACAAACGGCAAACAGCAGGCCTCCGATGAAGAAGGCGTTCCAAAGAGTCCCCACGACAGCAAACATCAGGATCGTGCCAAGATTTTCCATGAACGGGCGGATGGGGAGGAAGTAGCCAGCATCCAGGATGATGGGAGGTAACAAGCAGAGAAAGAATAATTCGGAGTCCAACACTGGGGGGACCTTCTCTCCAGCCAGTTTGATGAGCCCCCCCACTAGCAGGCCAACGACAATCAACAGGCAGCTCTCTGGAACGATACCCGACAGGCGAGGAATCAAGTGGAAACCTGAAAATATGCAGAAAAAAAAAGATTAAAACGAAGATACGACTTAAAAACGATAGTGCCAGTAACAACAAAAAAGGTTGAATCATGTCATCTGGACTTCGTTTTTTTGTTAAAAAGAAACATTTCGCCCCTTTTTTGTTGTTATATACCTGGATGACTGAGAAAACAAACTTTGT
>NC_056502.1:10169177-10212893 GCF_014905685.2 Nematolebias whitei | reverse complement strand
AAGTCCAGATGACATGATTCAACCTTTTTTGTTGTTATATACCTGGATGACTGAGAAAACAAACTTTGTAATAGTGCCAGTAGTTCTCTTTTTCTGGTTTGTGAAATTAGGAGGCAAGAGGAGGAAATAAGGCTGCGCTACAGGTCAAGCTAACCCCAGAAAGTAAAAAATACAATAAAATAAATAAAAACACTGTTGGTTTGCGAGCCGTATGGTTGTTGCTTGTGATGACAACTAGAATGTTACCAGCAGAGTTCATCTGCTCCACATGAACCGAGACAAAATGTTTAATTGCGTAAGAATCAAGACTGTACATTTGAGTAGACGCAAAGAACATCTAGAAGATGGTTCTAGTTTTTCTGCTCTACGAATGCTGATATCAGAAAAACAACAAGATGTGAAATATTACAAAGCGGTGGTAAAAGACATGGAGGTGAAAATGTTGAACTTCTGCTTTAGATTTAGCAGCTGCTCATAAAAGGCAGAGCTCTCAGACACAAAGTTCCAGTCCGCTGCAATGAAACTGCTCCAAGGAAATACACGGGCATGTGTAGGCCGTGCAGACAAGTAGGAGCTTGCAGATACAACCTTAACACAACGGACCATTAATGGTATTGAAGCTGCTGCTGAACTTATGCAGGATGTGATGTTTAACAAAACATAATCAAAAATGTGTACTGTAAGCACGTCACATTAAAGTAAAAGAGTAAAAGAAATAAATCTATCAGCATAGATTAGGAAAACAAGAACATAAAAGTGATACAAGGCAAAAAACAACAACTTTTGTCTATTTAAATGACAAGTTAATCTACTTTGAAAAAGATCCACACAGGCCAAAACAAACTTTTGCTATCGTCGACCAAGCACAATACTTGCACCACAGCAAATCTGCAGAGTCCTCAGGATGATCAGTTAGATAAACAAAAAAAACTGTTGGACTTTAAAAGTATCTTTGTTGGGCCTGGCACGATAAACAATAAATCAATTAATTGCACGATAAGTGAAAATTATCGACCTTAATTTAATTTACTGGCTTTATCGTTTCTTCGTCTCTCTCTTTCTATTGAAGACACTGGATGACAAAAAGCTCAACTCAGGTGATTTCACTGACCCCTCCCTTTCTCTTTTTTGTTCTTTTCTTTAAAATCTGTTTTAACCGTCCAAAATCATGTTGTTGTATCGTTATAAGCAGCTAAGCTGAGAAGCTAAGCTACGAGCTAAGCTAACAGGCCTACCTCGGAGAAAAACTCCGTCTTGTCCAAGCTCCAAAATTCACGGTTGAAACCCGTGCCTTCATGTAAAAAGTTGTTTTTCCCTGAAAAAGGAAGCTGAGAACTTGTTTAATGATTTTTTATTAAAAGCTTTATGTGAAAAATGCTATGCTAAAGAGCTCAAACCGCACTGAGTGGCCGCCATTTTGAGAAGCGGAAAACAGGAGAGACGGTCCATGTCACGTCAAGGGGCCTCCCTCCCATTTTTCTTAAAGAGACACGCTGCTCGCTCCCTCACTGTCCATCTTTTGGTTTAAACGGTCTTATACAGCCATCCAGTGGTCAAAAAAGGTACTACACAAAAATTAACCAACATTTCTTCTAAAAGTAGACAATAATTACTAATTATTGTCAAATTTCAAACAATATTATTGTTTATCGCAATAATTTCTGAGACAATTAATCACCCAGCAAAATTCATTTTCGTGACAGTCCAGCACAGGTAGGTTTACAACAAATTGAAAACTAAATCAAAGCTACATTTACATTGTGAGGTGTCTGAACAGTCCCGATGTATTTACTGTACACTGCTGCCGTGCAGGTTCATGTCAGGCTGGAGCAAAATAAAATAAATGTCTTCATGCGGCACCGACTGTGTCACAAAAACAAACATGAAAGTTTCAACTACTGTATATGAGAAAACTAGCTCATGTGTCAAGGATCATAACCCAACACTAAAAACATGACTTAATTTAGAATCATGGAAAACAACTACAGGAGAGCAACATGATGGATTTAACCCTGAACTATTTGATGAAGCATTGCTCAACATAAACCCACATAAATCTGCACAGCTCATTGTTTTAACATTAATACGGTGCATGTCATCCACACACAAACACACTCTTCATGCTGCAGGTTGCATCTGCTGGATACAAAATTGAATGCTGGCTATGCAGTAGCTCAGTGGTTAGTACCACAATTGTGTAATCCGGAGGCTGCAGGGTTGAGCCCAGGTTGCATCAAGAAGGGCAACTCGCCACATTTCTCATGCCAGTTTGTTTACTGTGATGACCCCTGAAGACCATGAAGCTGTTTGGTAATCATCTGCAAAACGAAGCTTAAACATGCATTATCATTTTTAGGTCCAGATACAAAAAATAGCTTTACGTTTGATTTAAAAAGTAGCATTTGATGCCAAGTACCGGTAATGTTTGTTCAGCTGTCAACACAAAAGTAGAGAATAGGGAACAGTTTGCTCAACAAATGAAACAATCAGTTCAACTCAAACATATTCATGCCTGTGTGAAGAGGGCCGGCACAAGAGGAGGGGGCGTGCCAAAGACACCATCTTAGCACCAGCGTAACTGGTTTGTTCCACTTTGGAGTAAGCTGTTTGGGGGAAGAATCAGTTTTGTCTTGTGTGCTTCCTTGACTGATGAAGCCTTCTGGATAGAAGGTGAAACGTTTCAGAAAAAAAACAAAAACTGTCCAGATGACCTGACTGAAAATTGTTGGATTGTATACCTGGATTATTGAGCATGGACTTTTTTTGGTCATATTCATGCCACTTTTTATATTGCAGCCCTGATTTTACAATAAAACAGGAAGAGGTGACGTGTGCTTGTTTCATTTAGTTCCCTTCTGTAATAGGCACGCAGTGTTTGTGTGTGTGTGTTTAAATTAAAGGCACACAGTGACCCATGCCATCAAGGTGTTGTGCCCAACCACACAGCCCTCTGTGGAAAGATGTGGTCTACCTCTATAATTTTATATTCAAATTACAACGTACACCCACAAGAGTGCTTGAAGAGGAACAGATCCAGTCCATGGCAGCGTATGCTAAACTTTTAGGTGGAGCAAAGCTCAACAGTTCAAGGACTTTCAGACAGTACAGAGCGGTGAAGAACTGGCGGTATACATGTTCACTCATAGGCTGTAATGGTGCTGCCCTTACACACATTCTGTCAGTATGTCAACCTACCTAAAAAGAGTATTTGATTATGATTTTTTTTATTATTACAAAGTTACATTGTCTTGCCTTTACAAATTGTACAAATTCAGACGCAGAAAAAAAACTTCTAGCATCCACAAGATGCGTTTGAACAGGACCTGAACAAGAACACGACTGTGGGTTAAACAGCTGCATGCTCAAAGGAAAGACAGAAAGGGAGACTTTAGGTTAAACAACCTAAACAGATTTACGTTCTCCGAAGAGATTTTTTTTGTCTAAGCACTCTTCTTTGATTTTTTTAAAAGGGAACTGCCCAAAACTCCAGAAGCTAAGGAGGTAAGCCAACAAAGCTATTCTATAACAACTGCTGCGCCCAGTAAACAGAACCTTCATGCGAGTTCTCAGAAAGGCGGGGACAGGATGCAAACTCCTCACTTAGCTCTGACGCTACAGAGCTCATCATCTATTCATGAGGAGGCATCATCTGATCACTGGAGACTTCCCAACTAAAGGCGACTCAGCACATTCATGTTTAGACCATATCAGATTCCAAAGCCATCGTTATGCAATTACAGTCGTGTCTACACGTGTTAGAGGCATCGCTGTTAAAGACATCGCTGCTCAGTTTGGGAGGACCAGATTACAAAAATGACTCTGTACAACGCCGGACACATTCATTGGTTCTCAGGAGAACAGATTGTGTGAAAGTGATATAAGGAGCTCTAATGACAACACAAAGGCTTTACTCTAAACGGAAAAAAAACAACTTATTTACCCATTATTAAATAACCAATCAGCATTTAAAGAGCAGGCTACACGGTCTTCATTATCTTCAAGTTACTTAAATATTATTTTATTAAATAAACAGTTTGGCACAAACTTATTGCAAGCAGTGCCCCGAGGCAGAACGATCCATTCAGTCTGAAAGCAGCCTCTGGGACTGCCAACTGAACAGCTCACTTTGTGCGTTTAAAAAGTTTTACCAGAGAGAAACGTGGCAACGTGCAATCTTTCTAAGCTCCACCAGAAAGAGACGAGTAAATGAAGCTAGAAAGTGGCGTGGGAAACCAACCAGTGGTATTATTAGGGTGCATGCAGTCCCATGATCCCGTATGTAAAGAATTCCTGTGTGATGTCGAACTGCGATCCATAAATAGACCACAATGAACTGGTATTTATTGAAGCAATAAAAAAAACTGAGACCTTTTTACCCCCAAATAACTTCATGCAGACACTAGAATAGAAGTCCGTGATTCACAATAATTAAGGTTTCTCTTAAAGAAATGTACATAAAACGTCTGCTAAATATAGTCCTTCTGGAAAATGCAAAGGACTTTTGACTGGTTGGTATACTGTAAATGCTGCTTCAAGGAGAGGCACAATCAATACTGGATCTAAAGGGAACCTCTAAATTAAACATTATATTTGATGAGTAACCAAAAGGGACAAAGAAGGGTATGCAGCCCAATCAGGAGGAGCAGAAAATACTGTTTTTAATGGGAATATGGATCCTTCAGCAGGAAAAAGCTCTTAAAACATCTTAGACTTGGGTCACAAGTCTTAGATGAAGAATTCAACCCTGGTTAAATGAGAACATTTAGTACAGGTGTTCCTTCTACTGCAACTTCAATTATGGCCACAACACTCTTCAAGTGAATTAAAGTGTACATAAGCTCAGTTTAGTCAAAACGTCCGTGTATGAAGAGAATTACATGTATGTTACAGTTAACAATGCAGTAGGTTTCTTTTTTCTCCGGAGCCGTTATGCAACAAGAATTTGGAAAAGCAGCAAACGGTGACAGCTCTTTCAGTTGTGTAAATGTACCCAGCGTCATACGGCCTGGCAAGTGCCACACCACTATGGATCTGAGTCTTGTTGCCAGGTGACTAATTGTACACCACTGGCAACCATGAGACTCACTGAGCAAACACAAAAAGGAGAAAAACAGAATTTTATAACTATTTACTGAAGATTGGCGGGGGGGGGGGGGGGGGGGGGGGGGGGGGTGACTAATCAGAAATGTGATTATTTTCCTAAAACTTGTAACATTTGACGAGCTGGCCAGCTTGCAAACACCAAAACTCACTGGGTGTTACAGAAAGGCTAGAAACGTAATGCAGTGTGAGGCAGACTGTGTTCATAACCAGTGCTGTGTACAAGATAAGCTCTGCTGAGTCATTTCATTATTTAATGCCAACGATTGTGAGACTTCAGCTGTGCCAGATGATAATTGGTTTGAATTATTTATCATGGACTGGTGTTGGCATTTTTCACCACAACCCCTGGTGTTATGTCTGAGAAAATGCTCCAGGCGTCTGTTGGCGACTTCTCAGATCGATTTCTGAGTTTTTAGCTTTGGTTCTGCCACTGACGTGGTATTTCTGACTAAAATTACTAACGATCATCTATTCTAACTTTTAAATGACTGGATATTACTACATAAGTTTTAAATAATATAAAACATTTGCTCTAAAGTGACATTTTAAACAACTTATCAAGTCAAGTTTCATTGTCATTTGCATCACATGTGGTACATGTAGTGGAACGAAATTGTGTACACAGGGTCCCAGTTGTTACGTCAAACAATAGCAAAAATATAAGGTGTAAAAAGAAACAGTAAATAAGGATCCAAGATAAAAACTAAGATATACAGTAAACGAATGCTCAATGGTGCATTAAAAGATCTAAAATATACGCTAGTCACTAATAGTGCAAAACAATACACCGAACAACAGGAGAACGATTCTCATAAGTTCGGTTCAGCTATAATTTGCACTCTTAATGCGAGCGGAGTTGGGCTCGGAGCAGACCCCAAATTACGAATTGACTTTTAAAGAACACCTCGAAGTCCTTAAAGTAATTATGTTGTGTTACTTGCTGCCTATATCCTCTTTAACTGCATTTTCAGAAAAAAAATACACTTCCTTAGACAAAAAAAAGTCGCCACCAAAAAAAAAAAAAAAAAGGTCACACACTAATATTTTGTTGGACCGCCTTTAGCTTTGATTATATCATGCATTCGCTGTGGCATTGTTTCGATAAGCTTCTGCAATGTCACAAGATCTATTTCTATCCAGTGTTGCGTTCATTTTTAACCCAGATCTTGCAGTGATGACTAGGCATGATGGGTGCATCACTTCACCTGCATCTCTTCTTACCCTGATGCGCCCAACCATATATATATATATATATATTTTTTTTTTTTTTTTTTTCCATTTACCCTTATACACACACACACACACACACACACACACACACACACACACACGCACGTGAGAGATATAATGGAAATGATAACAGTGGGTTAAGTAATAACGTCTCCACATTTTTCTAGTTTAGCAACCGTCAAGTAGATCATGGTATAAAAACACGTTTTGTGGCTTACATGACAACAAATCTTGCCCAAGTTTTCTGCACTTAACGGTGGCTTTTGTATTAAACTGAATGAGAGTGCACGAATCCAGATAAAGCACATAAAATTGTTGAAATAATGAGGTTCTAGATTAAATGTTAACAAAGCAGCCCGTGCGATTATGTGCAGGAAACTGTTAAGAAATACCCACCAACATTTTGAAGACAGTGACCCACTGCATATTGTGATTTAAATTACTTTATGTATTGAAATAATAAATAACTATTTTTTTTACAACATGCTACACTGATGAATACAGGTGTTCATAGCTTTGACTAAAGGTGACAGTAAATCTTATACACTGGACATATGAACACGAGGAAAACAAACTTAGGTTTAAGATAAAGTGAGAATCAATACAGTCTTTCTCATTTTTTAAGAATTCCATATTTCTTGTGGACTTAGTCTTAACTTAAAGGGCACAATAAAGATACGCAGATAAAAATCTGGCACACTGACTTTTGCTTTGTCAAAAGCTGAGAAGCATTTCATGATGTGGCTTTAGACCAGTTTTAAAACTCGTTTTAATTTTGGGTTTGCACATTCCCCCACAGCAATTAGTATCATAACTGATACTAGTGCTAAATGTATTCATAAGAAGCCAACTCTTAAGAAATGTCTCAGGTCTCTTTAATAAACAACCAGCAACATCAATGGTCATCCATCCATCGATCCGCACTTTTCCTTTCCACATTCCTAAAATAGCACTGATCAAGATAAAGTCCGTCTTAAAAGTCTAGACCTAGTGCTGTTTAAAATAACTGTCAAGCAGCTTTAGGATAATTTATTTATTTATTTACCCTTTAGTTATAGTCTCAGTGGGTCATGAGAACTCATTTTCAAGAGAGACCTGTGTAGGTTAAGGGCCTTGCTCAAGGGCCCAGAGTGGGGAAAATGAGGGTGGAGGCTGGTGTGGGTGTTTCACCTTTTCCTCCCACATTTTTTATGCTGTCAGTCTGGGGAGTTGAACCTGTGACTTTCCAATCACAGGCCCATCTTCTCTAACCTCTGTGCCACCACTCCCCACAGTTATTTTCATGTACTACAGTAGTCCCTCGCTATTTCGCAGTTCGTTTATCGCGGACTTGCTCCATCAGGGTTTTTCAAAATAAGACTGGACATGACACACAAATTGTCTGATTGATGGATGAGCTGAACGATCGGCATGGAGTTTTTATTTAAAATAAATTATTTATCACCTGCTGCACATTTGTGCAGCCCATACTGCAGGATAAACTTCCTGCTGCAGCTGCTCACCATGCAGAGCGGAGAAGTGGGCGTGGCCAAGAGCATTTGCGGGTGGAAAAGAGCAGAGGCAGGGAGCTGATTTCATGACATTCTGTGCTCTTTTAGAGAGTTTAGAAACATTGTTCAGAATATTGCAAGTACATATATATATATATATATATATATATATCTATATATATATATATACACACACATATATACATATACATATATACATATACATACACAAACTACTTGTACTACTATTCCTACTTCGCAGTTTTTCACTTATCGCGGGTCTTCAGAGTACGGATCCCCCGCAATAACAGAGGAACTACTGTACGGATTTAAATGGGTACCTCATAAAATCATTTAAACAGAAGACAACTTTGGAGTTGATCTAAGAATACTGAAATATGAAAGGCGACCAAGAGGTTTCAGTAAATTTGGGTTTAAATCAGTTTAGTCATCCTTTCGTTCCCAGTCTTCCCCTGTCTCCACGGGTGTCCCCCAAGGCTCTGTCCTCGGACCCCTCCTCTTCATCATTTACCTCCTTCCTCTAGGTCACATCTTCCGTAAATTTGGTGTCCATTTTCACTGTTATGCTGATGACACACAGCTCTACCTGTCAACAAAACCAAACTCCACCCACCCACCCTCCATCCTCACAGACTGTCTCAATGAGCTAAATCACTGGTTTTCTAACAACTTCCTACAACTAAACAGTAACAAAACAGAAATCATTCTTGTTGGTACCAAAAACTCTCTTTCAAAATCAGAAAATCTTCTCATCCCCCTTAACAACTCCCTGCTATCCCCCTCGCCTCAGGTCAAGAGTCTTGGTGTCATCCTCGACACCACTCTCTCCTTCACTTCACACATCAACAATGTCACTTGGTCTGCCTATTTCCATCTCCGAAATATTAACCGTCTCCGCCCTTCTCTCACACCCCGCTCCACAGCCATCCTTGTTCACAGTCTTGTGACTTCTCGGATTGACTACTGCAACTCCCTTCTTTATGGCCTCCCCAACAAATCTCTCCAGAAGCTACAATTGGTCCAGAACTCAGCTGCCCGTGTCATCACTCAAACCTCCTCCTATAACCACATCACTCCAGTCCTGCAGCAGCTCCACTGGCTCCCAGTTAAATCACGCATCGTCTTCAAAATTCTTCTTCTCACTTTCAAAGGTATCCACAACCTTGCCCCTCCGTACCTATCTGACCTCCTACACATCTCCATCCCCTCTCGCTCTCTCAGATCCTCCTCTTCACTACACCTCCATGTACTCTCTGCCCGCCTCTCCACCATGGGGAGCAGGGCCTTCACCTGCTCTGCCCCTCATCTCTGGAACTCTCTACCCCCTGACTTAAGAAACACCACCTCTCTTTCTATATTCAAGAGTGCTCTGAAAACACATCTCTTTAGACTCGCTTATCCTTAACTTTGCTGTAAGTATTTTATATTCATGGACTTTCATGACACCCAAGTGTCCTTGGGTGTCATGAAAGGCGCTTTTTAAATAAAATGATTATCATCATTATTATTATTATCTATGAAAATGATGGACGAACACCAGACGTACGTCTCATTCTCGTTTCTCAGAGTTGCAGAACTCTACTGAGGCTAAACAGAGTGCTTCACACGATGTCTGACAACAGAACAGAACATGTTTTCCTCAATTCACATTAACAAATCTTTTCACTTCGACGTGTGCCCTTTAACACTGGCATTGTTCCCAACCTCCAGCCCTACGTGCCCACCCAGAGCCCAGTAAAGTATCAGTGGAGACATCGGAGTCTCCACAAAGGCCAAGGACAAAACAATAAATTACCTTCTCAGTGGGTGCATTTACTTATTGCGTGTGCATAAATCTAATTGTTATCATTATCTGCTGTCCACATCCCGTTGATGCAAAAATATGACAGTAAAATACTACAAGGTGGTCAAAACTTAAACTTGAAACACAATCAGGAATATGATCCACATTACCAAGAAATATCAAGCAACCAGCAGGGACTCTGACTGATGCCATGGTCATGTTATTCACTTGAAACCAAGAAGTCTTTTTTTAATCACTCATTATTCTGCTTGCAATATTTGCTCATCCACAAATTGTTGTGGTGCATAACATTTATAGTTAATTTAACCACTGACAATCAGTGATGGTACTGTTGTATTATTTTATATTTTACAGTAGCTCAATAAAGATGTGTCCTTAATGCCACTCATTCGAAGGGTTTCATATTATACCAGTTTTATACCACCATTTAACAAATGTCACAACTACTATAAATAAAAAAAGCATTTTATGATAGTAGTCTTCAGCTGATACCGTTTAATCCTTTTTCTTTTACCCCCATTTGTAAGAAACAAGCTTGAAGTTGCAGTTAAAACTCCAACAGCAGCAGAAACTATTCTCATATATCAGCTACTGATGGATGTAACTGTGTATGCTTTCACCGAGTGCCACAGTGATGTAACACACACTTCTTCCAATTGTTAGGCCAGCACTGCATGATAAAAGGAAAGGTGAGACAAACCAAACTCGGCAGACTTGTTAGAGGAACCTTACTTGAGAGGTGAGGGGGACGCAGGATACCATTATCCTCAGAAATACTACAGTAATTATCTCAAGGTGTGCCCCACTGTCTACCTGAGAATTACTAGTGAATGTTACCTAAAATGCAAAAGTTCACCAGGACAATCAGTGTTTGATGCAGGTTAGACAAAGCTATGATTTGTTATAGAAGATACAGCATAATTGCTATAAAATGTTACATATCACAGCCAAAGAATGATTATAGAGTCATGTTATTTTCCTGTGTCCAACTTGATATTTCAAATATTATTTTCCTCTCAACTCGGAGGATTACTTTATGAGGACTATAAAGTACACGAAAAGTGCCAAACGTAGCCTTTAGGTTAGGGCTATTCAACTGGTGGATCGTGAATTACTTAAGTCCGACCTGCCGATGAGTTTGTTAATAAAAAGAAGAGATTTAAAAAAATCAGAAAAATCACGAGAGAGACATTTAAACTATTTGAAATGGTAAATATTTCAGTCAGAGAGGCAATTTTGTTCTATGCCCATCTCAATTTTCAATGTTTTCATGAGCGTACAAAAGACCATCCTGACGTTATGTTTGTTTATTTGTCATGTGCAGGTTAACACAAGGTCAACAACGCAATGAAATGTTCAGGATGACAAGAACTGGTACGACTTGCTAAAAAAAAATATATATATATATATAATATATATATATATATACACATATACTAAAGTACGCAATAAAGGTACAAAATAAAGTACCAAAAAATGAAAAAGAAATATTATATTTACAAGCTCCAAAAGAAATACAGTAACATAGTAGAATATAACGGTGCAAGTAGGATGAATTTGTATAAATAAGTATTAAACACTGAGGCATGTGGACGTCTCCGTGTTCAACTGCCTCCCCCTTACAGTGCTGTTATTGCTAGTATCACTCAGCCCTCTGTGAATAGCAAGCGGCCATCAGGGCACTAACGATCGGTCGTTAGGTTGACAGTCCTCCTTTTGCATGTGAACAGCTAGTTTTGGCTGTCACCAACAGACTGGTTGATCCACTATGAGAAGGTGTTATTTATAAGACTGAGTTTACTGCAGCTCCTCAGACTGAAGAAATCTTTTGGATAAAAGACGAAACGTTTCAACAAGAATCCGTCCAGCAAACCTGACTTAACTTATACAAGAGAACATTTTAGGAAGAGCCCCCTCCCCACTGAAAGCACTGACCTGCACAACGTCAGGCCAAGTGAGGCTACCCGCTGTTCAGCTACTCGGTGCTTTCCCCTTATCCCCAGGAACAACCTCTGACTGGTGGCATCAGTTTACAGCCAGTAACAGAGATGTCAACATAAATGCCAAAGCAAACCTGAACAGGACATTAACAAGAACCCATTTCCACTCAGAAACATTGTAAACAATCAGAAAACATCGCACGGATCATTTCCACAAGGATACCCAGCATGCTTTGCAGCTCACACAGTCTCTCTGGGACTCTCTCACAGAGAGAACTTTGCGAGTTTTGGGGGAAATAAAATAAAAGTTAAACCGAGACGCACTTCTTTGCTTTATTCTGGGGCCTACAAATATTCTTATTTTGGTGTTAATAATGTTTAATTACAAGAATTAAACGAGCATAAACACAAGTCGAAGGGCTGCACGCTCTCGCGAGGGAGCGCCCTCTCTCTCCTGCTGTGAGAAAGTTTTAATAAACTGATCATATGCACACGAGTCAGATTATCAACAGATTAATTACTGGGGGAATATTGATAATGATGCACAGCAGCTTTGTAGTTACGGTAGTTAGTCAACCACAAATAGGATTAAGTGAGGCTATTTATTTTAGTAAATGACACGAAGAACATGTTCAACACTTTAATCTTGCAGAGTTCTGCTCCACTTCTTTGGGCTCCTCTCAAAGCTCACACCTGAGCCGGACGTGGACGCTTCACCTGTGATTTATGAACTGTTTGAGGAAGAACTGGTCTGTGCAGCCATTCCTTTGTAAATGAGAACTGGTTCTTAATGGACCCTGGAACAGCAACATGACAGTCATTCAGGGTCAGGGAACATCAAAAATGATCAACTTTTTAAATTTTTTTTTACTGAAATCAGAGATGGCAGAATAATTTTTGTGTTAAATGAGAGGCATCATGTGTCATTTTGGTTTTTAATATTGATTCAAGTTAGAATTTCACTGCTTTTATTGCAAAAAATATACAATATATCTCGAAACATCATTTCTTTGAATTACACTTTTGGGTTCTGTTTATTGCATTTATGATTCAATGCAGAAAAATAAATAAACTTAAACGGTAACAGATCATCGTGATACTTTATTTACATAATAACTTTAATTGCTGGATGTCCAGCCCCTGAGCTGTTGGCTTTCAGTAACTGTAGCTCCTCGGTAATTTAGTAGAATTTACTTCATGCTAAGCTTTAGGTCCTGTCCTGATATTAATATAAATATAATACTTTATTAAAGCAACACAAATAGACAATGTTCCAAATTTAAAAAAAATAGCTTGCACCTTTAGGACAAGTGCTCAGATAAACAGTAATTCATGGGTTTGATTTATGCAAACAGTCCGACTAATCAATTTAAGAAAAAAGGAGTTGAATGGAACAAGAAAGGGCTCTGCAAGGCAGCTTAAGAGATAAACAGATGGTGGATTTGTTTATCACCCTGTAAAATATAAAAGCCTACAATCATAAAAAAAAAAATTGCTGACACTGACCTGTGTAGCAGCCACATTCAATTACCCACAGCCTGTTTTCAGCAGCTGTGGAATAATCAGAGCCTTATGACAAACACATTTCTGCCTCTTATTTTGTTTATCTACATCATTCCTTTAATTTCCCTCACTTTCCCTGAGGTGTTCCACTTCATGTCCTTGAGCTTCTGCGAATGCGATTCTTGAGCCAGGTGGACATTCGCTGTCTCCGTCTCCCCCGAGACGCTGGGCTTTTCGCCCAGACAGTGAGGCAGCATCCTTCCTGACTGCAGGCTGCTGCTCAGTCAGGTGTCTGCTGTCAAAGGCAAGTGACAGGCTGCTTGGCTTTTAGAAAGAAAAAAAAAAGAAGCTGAGAACAATGTAGTTCTGCTCAAAGCTCCAAATGAAGAGGAAGGGATGACTGAGGGGGGAAGAAATAAAGAGCTGACAGCAGGAAGGGCAAGAGCCTCAAAGAGAAAGGAAGCAGAAGACAGAAATAACAGAGACTACACAGACATTTACATCAGTGGCAAAAACACAACCAGGGGATCTTCTGAACTGGATTATTTCACAAAAGCTTACTGGTTTTGAAATAAGCCTCACGTCGGGGTTGAAATTTGACTTATATAAAGTTAACAGGAGGCATATGTGTGTTAAAAACTTGCCCAATACTGTAGTTCATTCCCTACGTCCAGACTGCTGGATAAAACTGCTTAGTCATCACAGGAGTACATAGAACAGCTCCAGAACTTCCTATACGCTTCAGTGGACAACTCTTAACAGGTAAACTGCTCTGCCACCATTATAGGTTCAGTCCTTTGACTAAGGTCTGGTCTAACTAGTTATGTCAGTATACCAGCAGAGAAGACCAGTCATCGAATACCATCGAGTACCTGTAGGGCCGAGACAGACCAACTGTTTGGCTGAACGATTATTGGCATTAATAAATAAATTATTGGAATTAGGCTGTTTTGAGCGCATGTCTGTTGTGAAAAACAAACACTTTGATCCTGTGTTTAACTCTCATCATTAAAAACGGGTTATACACTCAACACACACTTATGTGCTCATTCATTTTGCACTACATTTTATATATATATGTTTTTTTTTGTTTTTTTTTACTAGCCTTACTATATTGCATGTCACTTTACCTTTATATAATTATCAATGACTTCATACATATACGGTGTACATTCACTTCACATGTTGCATTTGTTACTTTACTTCAAATGTCAATGTCAGGACCTTCATACATATACTTTTTATATTTATACTGCTATATTTACAATTTAGGATACTTTTATTATTTTATTTTATGCTAATGTTTATTAAATGTTTAAGGGTTATTGTTGCACCAGGGGTCCGAGAGTAATGAAATTTCAATCCTGTGTATGTCCTGTACATATTGCAGTTTTGACAATAAAAGTTGACTTTGCCTGACTTGGCTTGTGCACTTCCAGTGTTATAATCTGCCCTAATATATGTGAGTTTTAAGCTAATGTAAAAATTTGCACACCGACAATGACAGAGCTGGCTTATATACCAGATATATAAAATGTAACATCATTAGAGGTTGAATGACTGGAAGATAACGTTGGAGGCCAGACTGAGATGGTTCGAACATGTGCAGGGGAGGGACAGTGGGTATATTGGTAGAAGGATGGTAAAAGACAAAGAAGGCTAAAGAGGAGGTGTGTTAGAGAAGACATGGAAGTACGGTAGTTTGAGTGAGGACAGAGAGATGAAAAGGGGATTGACCATTTTACAGCTACTAATATGCATTCCCACAAAGAGCTTCCTTTTTCCAGTTGTCATTCATCTGTATTGTTTTGGTTCTTTACACCTGCTTTTTTAAATTTATGATTATATACAACAATATACTGTGATGGACTTGAGACCTGTCCAGGGTGTACCCTGCCTCTCCCACAGTGACTGATGGATATGAGCACCAGTGACCCCCATGACCCGTAAAGAAAGAAGCAGGTAAAGATAATGGATGGATGAACGGATGGATGTTTTCTACAAATGTATTTGTTTTCGTTTAACTTTTATTTGTAAGTTACCAGTAGTTTTATTGGTATTTTACTTTGTGATAGCGATGTGAAATGTTCCTGGTCATTGGAATGACTGCAGAGTACAAGAAGCTAATACATAGGTAGATATGAACACTGTTTAAACTAAGTCCATCCATCCATCATCTTAACCAGTGTCTTCCTTTTTGGGTCACGGGTGTCACCGGTGCCCATATCCAGCAGTCACTGTGCGAGAGGCGGGGTGCAACCTGGATAGGTTGCAAATCCACCACAGTAAGCTAGGTCTATATTAACAAACCAGAAGTACCAAGCATGACACTATCTAGACCCCAAAGCATCGTAAAATACTGACTTGAGCATGCACATTAGTAACCGCAAAAAAGTCAGTGACTCGTTGTGACCACTGAAGAAAGAAGGATGTTACAACTAGGGGTGCACCGATAAATCGGCCGGCCAATTTATCGGCCATCGTTTCCTTAATTTTGGAAAATCGGAAATCGTCCAATACTTGCACGAGAAACCGATTTCACCGATTGTTTTAGTTTTAACAACAATTTAAAATTTCATTTATATTTCAGAGCCCCACCTCATGGCCAGTTAAAACAAGTTTGTATTGTTTCTAGGATATTGTTCAGGGGTATGTTTTTCAATAAAATAAGATTGGAAAATTGAAAGTGCATTGTGACTTTATAACACCCGACAGTGTCGCTTATAAAACAAAATCAGTATCAGCAGGTCAGACTTTTTAGAAATCGGTGATCGACCAGAAAACTGCAATCAGTTTATCCAGTTTCATGATACCAGTTTTTTTCAAACATATTACAAGCACTTCAGTTTGGGTACTTGCCAATCAATACCAAGTACCAATACCAAATAGTTAATGAATTAGTTCTAAACATTAAACAATGACTTTGGAACATTTCTTTTATTAAGAACATAGCAAGCGGTCTACTGTGTTAATATCACCTGTGTTTGTCTTAAAGTATCTCTAAACTACGAACATTTTTTATTTGTCGTCCTCAATTACTTGCAAAGTGAGAGAGGAAATGACATCACCAAACATAAAAGTGGTAATTTGGTAAAGAAACTGAAAGTTAAACTGGGTTTCTTTTTCAGAAACAGATCCTGTCTAACTCTGAATGCTAGGAAACGCCTTGTAAATGCGACTTTCCTTCCCTCCATTGATTACGGTGACATTATTTACATGAACGCTCCTACAAGCATCCTGCAGATGTTGGATGCTGTCTATCATGGTGCGCTAAGATTCATAACTGGCTGTAATTACCGTACCCACCACTGCACCCTGTATTCACTGCTTAACTGGTCATCGTTAACTTCACACAGACTCTCTCACTGGTACATTTTTATCTTTAAATCACTTCTTGGTCTGCTGCCTTCATACATCTCCTCCTACATGTCACTGTGTGAGTGCAGTTACAGCGTGCGCTCTCAGGACATTATTACCTGCAGTGTTCCCTCAGTGAGGACTGGGGTCTTCCCCTTCTCTGCTCCTGTTTCTTGGAATATCTTGCAAAAATATCTGAAGCTCTCGACCTTGACCTCTCTAAGTGGCTTTAAACATCTGTCAAGTTCCTGGCAAGAACCAATGCAGACAAGTTCCTGTTTTTAGTTTTCTACACCGCCTTATAATCTAGCTGTTTTTTGGCTACGTTTCTTTGTCCTTTTAATTATCACTTTGTTTTCAATTGTTAAAAAATAATAATAATAATAAATTTGTATGCATCATTTGTGAATGTCTATTGTCGTCATCACTCTTTGTTAAAATCCAGGTCTCTCTTGTAAACGAGTCCTCGTGGCTTAATGGGACTAAACTGTTAAAATAAAGGTTGAATGGTATCAATTTAAAGTACAGGTATCAGTGTTTGTATGAGCGCAAGTACAAGTACTTGAGGCTGGTATTGGGTCCAATACTGATGCTAGCATCTGTACCAGGATAATGATAATATAAATATATTAGACTATCTATAAGCTATCCAAGTATAAGCTAAGGAGCTTTAATGCAAGCAAAATTACTTTGCAGCTGGTGTACAGGTCACTGGTTGAAAGTGTTGTTTCATTTAATATTGTCTCATGGTATGGGAACCTCCTAGCCAGAGACAGGAACAAGTTGTCCCGGGTGGTCAAACAAGGTAGTAAAGTCATTGGTCATCAACAAATGACAAATGACAAAAAAGGCAATACAGGTTTACAATGACCCAACTCATCCACTGCAACCATTATTCAGGTACCATCTGGTAGACGACTGCTGGTTCCTTTGGCAAAGAAAAACGGGTACAAAACGTCATTTGTTCCCTCTGCGGTGAATAAACGCAGCCTCACATAACAAACTACTGTCTGCTGGGATGTTTCCATATTTTAATGTATAGTGTATTTTAGAATGGTTTTAACTGCATGTTTTTAATTGATTTAGCCTTGGTTTTAAAGTTTTTTTAATCGCATTTTTATTTTGTTTTTATAAGCCAGATGTCAAAGACAAGTCTCCATTTCATTGAATGTTACGGACAATAAAGTTGAATTGATTGATTGATGTGTGTAAAAATGTAAAAATGCCACAAGGCTGTGCGCTACGGTTGACCCACAACCCGGCTGCCCTCCAGCAGCGCAAATATCAGGAAACAACAATGTTTATCCTTTCCTAAACCTTTAACAATTTATTTAAAACACAATGATATCCATGATGGGGGGGTGCTGTAGCACTCCCCGCACCCTGACTTCCCATGCCTACTGGACAGTCCAGTCAACTTTAGCCAGGGGTCAGAACTGGTCATTAGGCAATGATTTCCTGAAAGGACTGAAGTGAACCCCACAGGACACTCACCTAGTTTCATCAGCGAGGCGAGCAGCACCCACAGAGAAATCTCAAACGGGATTTTGACGTGGTCGTACTCGAGGCTGAGGACCGGGAAAGCCTTTTTCGTGGCGTTGTGTTTGGTTTCCGCGTGTCCGTGGCGCTCCTCGTCACTCCCGGCGCTGCTGCCGCTGGTGTTCGGGGAGCTGGCAGCTCCTAGGGGGAGCACGGAGCCCTCCAGCAGCACAAGGAGCACCAGCAGGAGCAGCCCGAGCTCCGGGAGACTCCTCCCGTGACCCGCCCGGCTCCCGCCGCGGGCTCCTTTCCTCGAAGGCATGACGGTTTTTTTTTTAAAAAGTCCTCCTCAAACAAACAAATAAATAAATAAATAAACAAACAAACGGCCAGCAAGTTCAAGGAAGTTGACTCGGCTTCAGTTTCACAACCAGGGCCGACTCTTCAGACACTTCTGGTCGGTTCTTCCTCAAAGCGAACCAACCGTCCATTCTTGGGTGAGCCGCGCAGGTAAGCCGCCTCACGCACACGCGCAGGCCGCCGCTTCCGCCGCCGTTAAATTGGAGGAGGACGCAGGAGACGCCAAGATGCTGAAGAGGAGGTTCTCCTTTCTTTAAAACCTCCGTGACGACTGTCGACACAGACCACGGAATGCGCTCATCAGACCTGTTTCACAAGTTCTCGCGCCTCCCTGCGGCGTCGCTCAAAGAGTTGATGCTGAAGGCTGAGAGAGGAGCAGCATCTCCTTCCTCCTCTCCTCGCCACCTCCGACTGCCCAAGAAGCTCCTCCGTGAGGAGGTGCTCGGATACTGACCTTGAGGGGAAGCCGCACGTCTGCCACGCAGCATTTTGCCCCGCACCTCGTGAATAATATCAACTTTTTGATCCAAGTGGCCGTGAATGCGGCATCTTCTCTTCACCCGGCGGGAGGACGGCAGCCCGCAGGGCTCAGTCTGCGGCGGAATAAGCGAAGACCTTTTCAGGGCTCCGGATTCAGACTCTGGTTTGGTTTGTCGAGTGGGGTCTAGTTTTGTCTGCAGGGATGTTGTAGCTTCCTACAACCTTCAAAGCTCACACCCTTTCGCGGAGGTTTACTGGATGGGAGGTGTTAAACAGCAAGGGAGGGGGGGCTCGTCTACAGTGACACCTATAGGAAGGGAGGTTAAGATGTTAATTAGGTAGGACCTCCTGGTGTTTCACTTCTCCAGAATCAAAAGACTCAGGAGGAGCTGTGGTGGCCATCTCCACATGTTAAGTTTAATGATGCACAAGGGTTGGGTTTTTTTGTTTGTTTGTTTGTTTTATTACAAAACTTTATCAGTTTTACAAACAACTGACTGCCACGGGTATATTAGCAGGTACAAAAGTATAGAAAGAACAATTTGGTTATAAAATCGTACAAAGGATAAAAAAATTCTAAAGATACAAAACAATATATTTACATGTTATACAGATAAATTCACATTAAGTTTTTTTCTAGATTAATGATGCACAAGTTAAATCCCGTCCTTCTTGCATCTGTGACATCACGTGGGAGCAAAGATGGCGTCCAAAGAGGGCAACGGCTCACAAACGGCAAAGGCAACTATTTGATTAACAGCAAGCCCAACTGGATCTGTGTCATTTTACCCTTTATTTATACAGATAATCTCAGTGAGTCACGAGAACTCGTTTTCAAGAGAGACTTGTTTTTGGGAGCAGATGGCGAGGGTTAAGGGCCTTGCTCAAGGGCCCAGATTGGGGCAAATGAGGGTGGAGACTGGTGTGGGTGTTTCACCATTTCCACCCACATTTTGATGTTGTCGGTCCGGAGAGTTGAACCTGCGACTTTCCTCTAACCTCTGTGCCACCACTCTCACAAAATTGTAATATTTTTACAATAAGTTAGAAGAACTGATCATTAATGTTAATTTCATTCAGCAATCATTGCTCAATATCTATAGAATTTACTGTGTTAAAGCAGTTTGTGTTTGGTATTGATTAGCTGCAGTGGCCATCTTGAATTGGATCGACTCCAAATGGTATTCAGTTGCAGATAAACATCCATTGATTATGTTTTGAGAGTTTTGTCAGAATCCAAGACGGTCTTTTAAAAACACATCATGCATGATAAGTTATCGTTCAAAGTTTGTGTTGGCAATGACTCTCAGCTACTACCACGCCAAGTTTTACCTGAATATCGTCAAAATTGGCTCAGTTTTATCCATTTCTGTGTTTTTTAAGAGTGCTGAGCTGCAGTGGCCATCTTGAACAGAGCTACAGTGGCCATCTTGAACAGAGCTGACTTAATGATTACTTTCAGAGAGTTTCTTTAAACTCTGTCCACTGGTACATGAGGTATTTTACTAACACTTCATATCAAAAAACACACACAAGCCAAAACATTATTGCCTCTAGCCTTATGTCAGGCTACAGGTACAAAATGTACCAAAGAAACTCAGCTAACTAATGAAACATGACCAGATAGACACATTGACAAACCAAAGATGGCTAAAATGAGATAGAAGATAAACAACAGATAAATTCAAAAAAGAAATGAGTTCTTAAAGCACAAAGGTATTAGTTGTCTCGGTCAGCGCAGTCGTTTTCCACATGTGGAAGAGTGGTACTAGTACAACACACAAAGGATAATTGTCATACAAGTTAAAGATATGCGAGATCTGTGTCGTAAAACAGTAATCTAATACAGCTGCGGTCTTAGCAGGAGGTTCAAAGGTCAAAGGTATGCCCGTGTGCCCTAATCTGAATTACACCAAAATGCACTGCCTAAATGCTTAGCAGAACACCTGCTTTATTACAATGTACTCCAACATTTAGAACAGGGGTGGGCAAACTTTCGGACTCGCGGGCCACATTGAGTTCTAATATTGGAGCGAAGGGCCGATGTTCTGTTCACAATATACGCCAGTGTCTGTAGTGCGCCTTTACTGGGGAAATGCTGGAACTACAGGGAAAACGACACCAGTTTTTTTTTCCCCCCTATTAAATTCAGGTTTTTTTTCATATATAATTTGAACCAGTGGCAATTTTAACCTCTTTGTGGGGGTGCTTAAGCACCCATAAATTTTACCTCAGCACCCCTGAAAAATAAAGCTAAAAAAATATATATATTTTTTTTAATTGTCCAAATTTTGGACAATTTGGGCGGACTAATTAAAATGCCCAACGGGCCGGGGTTTGCCCATGCCTGATTTGGAACATAAGATGTGGCTTCTGGCAATTCAGAGGTGCAGAGAAATGTAGCGATGAACTTGGAGGCATCACATAAGAAGTCAGCGATGAGCTACAACCCAAAACCCTCCAGATCGATAAATTGTTTAAACAGCTCTTACAGGTGTGCTGTAGATTCAGTGAGAAAAACTCACAGTCTGGTTTCATGGGAGTCGCCTTGCAAAGTTCTTATTAATGACTCACTGCGGTAAATTTTTGAAGACAACTTCAAGGATCTAGGAACGAATACTCACTTTATTTGTAAAGGTGGTGAGTAATGGCACTTTCTTTGTTTTAGAAAAGCGCTGCTCCTGCCATTACAGGTTTGTCGAGTTGGGGATGTTTCTTTGTGTGTGAAGTTGATCCAGAAGCATGACAGGGGCTGCGAGGAAAACTTGTAATGAAACGAGAGGAAGCAAACGTTGATTCTTATATATTTGTGCTCATATTGCGAGTCTAGATAATAAATTGGTGAAGGAAAGGCAGGTAGTGTTTCTTCTTCTAAACAAAAGTGACATCATGTCTATCAGAACTACCTGTGCTGCTCCATTAATAAGGGATGGTCAACGTTGATAACAGTGTGCCATTTTAGACACTTATTAAGTGGTGTTCAGGCGACACACAGTCTATGCCGTCAGTTATTTTTATCTTTACTGCTCTTTATGGCTGTTAGGTGCTTGATATTTTTACAGCCCATTGTGTTTGAGGAGAGACTTCTGACAGTTTTGTTTTATTTCAGCTCTAACTCCATGTGGTCGACACTGATTTCCACTGTGTGCTGTTCAGCAAAGTTGTACAAAAGTTGTGGTGCGTGGTGGTTTGACATATTTAGGTGTGAAAGCATATTCAATATCTTTACATTATATTGTTGGTTAATTGTCCCCATTGACAGAAATACACATTCAACAATTTTTATTACATGTAAAAACTGTTGTAACTAGGGATGCATGATTTTATCAGCATGGTATCGGTATCTGCTGATATATATATGTATATATGTATATATATATATATATAGTGCTGTTTTTGTATGACTGTTGGAGTGTTGTCATTTTGTTAGAGAGTAAATGTCATGAATAAATTTCACATTAAACATAATCCAAGTTGAAGTGTTACATCATTTTTCAGCCCCTTTTTGGCATGTACATTTGGTAGCAGGCCAAACTGACATGAAACCATGCAAAATAATGTAGTATTTTAATTCCACAGCATATAAAGCTATGTAGTCTCTGTAAGTAGGCCTAGGGAAAAAAATATCTGTATTGGTATCAATTATCGGCCAAATAAGTTTTAACATATCGGATATCGACCAAAAATCCAATATCATGCATATCTAGTTGTAACATCTGCCACATTGACTTTGAGGAAGGATGTTTTGTAATAGTTTTGTTAGTGTTTTTAAAGATAACTTGAAAAAATAGATGTTATTTATCAATGTTGAGAGAAAGACTTGGATATGTCTACATTTTTTTTCATTTAAGTTATTTTGTCAAATACCTTAATGCTGATGAAGCCGATTGGTTTATGGTTTTGTATTTTGCAGTGGAACTGAATGTGAATGCTGGTAGACTGGTTACGTTGGGTTTTATATTAAACCACAACTGGAACAAAAGAAAAAACCCACATAGATTATATTGTTTAAAAAAATGCATTTTCTTACACAAGCGTGTGCCGGTTTCATCCGGGTACTCCGGTTTCCTCTCACAGTCCAAAAATAGCAATACATTACTTATTTGAAAATGCAATAAAAGAAAAGAATAATGATAATAATAATGTTTTAAGTGATTTCTCATTAAATATGAACAATGTGTCTACTTGTTTGTCTGATTTGTGAACATATCTCGTGAACCAGAGGATGAATTTTCAACTGATTAACTTTTCCACTCAACCCAATGCAATATGGCTGCCTCAGCCAAGATACAGAAAAGGGCTGTTTGACAAATTTTGAGCTAATATTGGGTGTGGTTGTATCAGAGACTCATCACCAACGGTGATAACACCCAGGGGCGATTCTAGAATCTGACCTTTAGTGCTACTTGAGCACCCCTAAAAGAGGCTAAAATCACCACTGATAACTCCCAAAACAAAAGTCTTGAAACATTGACCAAAATGACAACAGCTTGGTCATTTCCTCACATACGATGATCTTAGTTTAAAACTCTGTCCTGAAAGCGGTGAGCGATGTGCATTTCTTTAAGGAATGCTGGACCTTTGGTTTTAACTTCAGTGTGTTTATGTGTAAGATCACCCCCCTCGGTTATTATTATCACTCTTTGCAGCAGCTCATGTACGCCATGCTCAGCATGACTGTGCAAACTATTTGCTCCATTGTCCTTCATGTGTTCCACCTCCTCATATAGAGCTCATAAATCTTCGGTTCACATCTTCCCTGCTGCAATGCTCGAGTCCAAAGCAGAACCGAACAGCGTCAGATCCTCGAGGAAAATGAATCTGAGACACGTTGCTGTCGGCGGCAGCTACGAGGCTCACCTATCAAACTGAGCCTGAAACAATTTTAGCAAATGCACTTTGTGATTTATGGAAGCGTGACCCGAAAGCCCTAAAGGCTTCAAATCTTTAAAAGGGCACACAGGCCAAAAGTTTAGATCCAATCACAGAAAAAATATAGTCTACAAAATAAAACTACAACCTGAAGGAAACCGAGCCGCATACAGAAAGTTTTATTCATTACAAATCAAAAACAAATGTTTTTTTTTTTCTTGGTGATCAAGCATGCAGTCCAAAGCTTGCTTGGCTTTGCTTGTGAGAACATTGCCATGATTTTAAACTAAAGAAAGCATAGCCTCTGTCATAAAAGTCCACTTTTCATCTTTACAACCACACAACTTTAAATGACAAAACTCAAAATCCGTTTTTGTGTTAAAGTCATCTGCATGCAAAATCAATCAGTCCACAAACCTGGATGAAACTTGACTATTTTCTGTGAAATTCAAAACAGCACCAAAAAAAGTTAGTTTAATCTGTTTGGTAAGAAAATATTAAATTTCTATCACTATACATTATATTAATGTATAGTTTTTATTACTGGTTTATGAATTTGAAGGTTGTTTCATTCAACCTTTATTCAGACAGGTTAATCCCATTGAGCCTCGGGGACTCATTTACAAGAGAGACCTGGTTTTAACAAAGAATGATGACAACAATAGACAGTCACAAAAGAGACACACAACATTTAAATTTCTTTTTTTTTAATTTTTAAACAAATCAAAACAAAATGTCAACCAAAAGGACAGTCAAAAGGAAAAGTAGCTAAAAGGGAAAAAAAACAGCTAGATTATAAGGCGGTATAGAAAACTAAAAACAGGAACATGTCTGAATTGGTGTTCTGTAACAGACCCAGGATCTGAGCCTGGGAAATGATGAGACAGGCGACTGGTGACGTTTCTCAATGTCTCCCTTCTGCCACATTGGAGAGGGAAGGCCTATGACTGTGCTAGACTCTCACCGTGCAATGCGCCACCTTGTGGCCTGGGGATGCAACTACAACTTACATACAGTCATTCCCAAAGTGACTTTTTCTTGCCAGGAACTTATCTGCTATACGTTATAACAGATGTTTGAAGCCACTCAGAGAGGTCGAGAGCTTCAGATCTTTTTGCAAGATATTCCAGGAAACAGGAGCGGAGTAGGAGAAGGCCCTTTTGCCAAGTTCAGTCCAAACTGAGGGGACACTGCAGGTAATAATGTCCTTGTAGCGAACACTGTAGCTGCACTCACGCAGTGTCATGTAGGAGGAGATGTATGAAGACAGCAGACCAAGAAGTGATTTAAAGATGAAAATGTGCCAATGGGAGAGTCTGCATAAAGTTAATGTTGTCCAGTTAACCAGTGAATACAGGGTACAATGGTGGGTATGGTAGTTACAGCCTGTTATGGATCTTAATGCATCATGATAGGCAGCATCCAGCATCTGCAGGGTGCTTGTAGGTGCGTTCATATTGATAGTGCCACCATAGTCAATGGAGGGAAGGAAAGTCACAGTTACAAGGTGTTTCCTAACATTCAGAGCTAGACAGGATCTGTTTCTGAAAAAGAAACCCAATTTAACTTTCAGTTTCCTTATTAGGTTTTCCACATGAAGCTTAAAAGAGAGATGCGAGTCGACCAAGAGACCCAAATATTTATAAGAATTGACAAACTCAATAGGGACATCATTTTAGGATAAAATCAGAGGAAGAATTGCTGGGACTGACTTCCTGTTTGAAAAAAGCATCCCTTTGGTTTTATCGGCACTTAGGACAAGTTTGAGATGGAGCAAGTCTGTCTGAATGATGTCAAAGGTGGATTGCAAAAGCTGTAAAGCCTTAGCAACTGTTTTAGCTCGACAATAAACAACTGCGTCATCAGCATAGAAATGTAAGGATGCATCAGGGATGTTCTAACCTACCGGTACATTACCTATTTTGATTGTAAAGAGGGTGGGTTCTAAGACTGAGCCTTGTGGTACACCATTGCTGACTGTTAAATAATGGGAGAAAGTACCATTATGTTGGAACACATTGCCTCCGTTCTGAAAGATAGTTAGAGAACCAACCAATGGTATGATCCCTGGAATGTTGTAAGGTTGATTACACAAATATATAGGCAGGAATACATATGTATTCTTACTGTATTTTGATTGATAAATTGTGTATTTTAATGCGTGGAAATGCCCAACCAGGGACCAACCAGAGTTGCAAATTAGCTATAGCTATATTGTGCAACGCATCAGTCACAGACTTGTTCTGTTCTATGTTTGTGTGCATTGTCCTTGTCAAATAAACTAATAATAAAAAAATTTAAAAAAAGGACTTCATGCGTGATAGCTAAATAATATCAGGCTGATTGGGGCCTCTCTTTCCCCGTGTACCAAACGCCAAATACAATTAATCAGTCTCACACCACGTCCACAGAGGTGTTTATGATCCACCAGCATTCTTCAGTTGTTTGCTGAGAAACTGTCTGCATCACTTAGCGAGCGTTGGCTCTCTACTAAATGGCTTTTCATTAGTGGCTCACTGCAGGATCCAGAGCTGTCGCTTGTTTGGATTTATGATTCTGAGCCCGGAGGGTTCCGGGACAAACAAATGGTGATATGACACCACCTGGTATAATCTCTAAAAATGATGACACCTCTGACAGCACGTCTGTCAGCAAGACATGTTGACAACTTTAATTGCACTCCCTGGACAGAAGTGGTTGTTTGAGGCTTCTTTGGACTAACGGTCACCTCTGGATGACGTCCACCTCTGCTTTTGTTGGCCTCCTCCCCTTCTCAGTACGATCGCTCGCTGCTGTTTCCTCTTCATCCCTGCAAATATCACCGCTCCAACTAATGCCTGATTACATTATGCCTGCAGGGCACTGGCTTCCATAGGGGATCATTTCCATCAACTTTCATTAGAGCCATATTGTTATAATTATGGCCATGAGCTCCTGACAGACACAGATCAGACAGTCCAAACACTGTAATGTCTCTGATTTAATTTGATGCCTGCTCAGAGTCGTCATGACCGGATAAATGATTTCAGCCATGTTCTGTTCTAACTAATCATTTTGGTAAATAACAAAACATGATCATAATACACACTACATGGAGACATGTTAAAACGAGTTCTGTCATCCATTTGTTGGAGTAAAACTAAGTTTAAAGAGGTCAATCATTTATGGGAGCTCTCAGTCAAAAATAAAACTTATTTTGCTGAAAATGCGTCACGTCTCATCCAAGAAATCAGTTTCAATTCAAATTAAAAGGGCAACATTTCGAGCTTTAAGCTGCTTAAACCTTTTATTTGTGTTCATTAAGTGTTTAAAGTTGCAGAAACACGTCAGAAAGACAATATCAGGAGGAAAGTTTGCTTTGTTTGAATTTTGCTGATATCGTTTCCAGTTTATTTTTATAAAACACGTGTTTTTTTTTTTTACATTGTATTTGTTATACATTATATAAATAAAGATATTTTCATCATCTACTTAAATAAAGGAGCTCACACAAGACGACAGGAGAAGATTTTTCCACTTAGTAAGGGCAGAGTTCACACACAGGTTTACACGGATGTTCAAAAAGTTACATGCTCAAAAGATCTGCAACCGGACAGTGATGCAGGAAGTGCTTTACAACGCACGCTTATCATACAGAGGTGAGGTCAAGACGACCTCGGCTTTCCAGCTTATAGACTCCTTAGAGTTTATCAAGTGTACCTCCGTGCACCTCCTCTCTGAGGAGACAAAACAACTCTAACTCACACACATTCATTTAACATTAGTTAGTGATAAACATCCGTAACCTTTACCCGAATTCCCCCGACAATAACCGTAGAGTGTAGATTGCTCATGATCTTTTATTTTCTCTGTTTTTGACTGCTAGGATAAAATTATACATCTGTCATGAATACAAAGAAACATCTCATTTTTATAAAATAAAATAAAACCATTTTTCCAGCAAATAAGTACTGGTATATTACAAAGTCAATTTGTTGAATGCGGTTTAAACTATTAAAGATTAAAAGCCATTCAACAAAGTTAAGTCAGGTCGTCTTCACATAGTAGGTCAACCAGTTTGATGGGACTCGGGTGGTTTCTGGAGTCCGCCCTCTCCCCCACCCACTCGATACTCATCATGGCCAAAGTTAATTCATTCATTCAACCTTTATTCATACAGGCTAGTCTCATTGAGCCACGGGGATTCGTTTACAAGAGGGACCTGTTCCAGACAGAACATATAAAACACAGACAACAATAACAATAAACCATGACAACAATAAACTACAGTAAAAAAAATGCACTTAAAATAAGAGTAGTGTATAAAACAATGAATCAGAGTGAAATACTAAAAACAAGAACATATTCTGCTTTGCTTTTTCTATTGACTTTATCAAATGTTTGAAACCCTTTAAAGAAATCAAGGTGGACAACTTCAGTTCCTGTTGCAAGGTGTTCCAGGTGCAGGAGCTGAGTAGGAAAAGGCCTTTTTGCCAAGTTCAGTCCGCACTGAGGGAACGCTGCAGGTAATGATGTCCTGAGAGCGTATGTTGTAACTGCACTGACAGTGTGACATGTGGGAGGAGATATAAGAAGGTAGCAGACCAAGGAGGGGTTTATAGATGAAAATGAACCAGTGTGAGAGCCTACGTGTAGATAATGATGATCAACTGACCAAAACATCTTGATTCATGCTCAATAATCCAGGTAGAAAAATCCAACAAAATAAAGTCAGGTCCTCTGGACGCTTTCTTTTTGTTGAAACATCTGAGCCCCATCAAACTTGTTGACCCACTATGAGAAGGTGCTATTTATAAGACTGAGTCTGTTTGTGGCTCCTCAGCCTTTTGGATGAAAGACAAAACGTTTCAACAAAAAGAAACCATCCAGAAGACCTGACTTAAATTTTTTGGATTTATTACCTGGATTGGTGCGCATGAGTCAAGATATAAAAGCCATTTTTTCTTCATTGCAGCATTAGAGTCATTAATAAAAGTTGAATACTTTTTCCTATTCGAAACTCTTATTCTTTGCATCTTTCTTTCCTTTTACTCATTTATACTATATATATATATATATATATATATATATATATATATATATATATATATAGTATAGTAATATATATATTAATGCAAAAGATAAGAGGAAGTCCAACATGATGCAGCAGCCCCTCCTAGTGTAAACCAGAAGTTATTTTCATGCACATGTATTTACAAGCTTCTGCCTGGAGGTGGCGCCACCGTTTTATGAACTAGAATGGCTGCTTCTACAGAAACATGACTCTGAGCTGCTAAAATATAAACCTTTATTGGATTTTTATTTATTTATTTTTTTTTTATTTTGCTTGAGAAAAGAACTGAATTTATTGCATTTCTGTTACTCTGAACCAGTAATTAGGTCAGCAGGGCCCCAGAAAGTCTGGAGAATAAAACAAATAAAGCAAAGAGATTGTTTGATTGGACGTTATGGAAGTAGAAAGCTACAAAAGAAAACTACCCAGTGGATAATTAGATTAAACTCAACCGAAATGCACTTAATATCTGATCAGTATAAACGAGTTTCAAATGAGAATATACTGTGCAAAACGAAACCTCTTGTTGTTTTCCTGCCACACACGCGGTTTTAATCCAAGTGTTTCTGTGCATCAGAACCAGATCTTGCTTTGTGCTGTGAGGGCCAGATTCTGAAACTCTTCTCCTCTGTGTGTTCCAGGGGAAACCTTTTGGCTCCGAGGCAAACCATAACTTTTACCTCATTACCACAAAAGGTGTTCCCGCCAGCGATTTCTGCTCAGGTCACATCTGGAACGTCCTGGAGATGATGAAGGTTAAAGAAGTACACAACTTCAAAGCACTCAGTAAAAAAAAAACATCTACTGGATTTACACATGGAATTATTTTAAGACTTGAATGAGCTTTTCATCCCTCATAATATAAAAAGAAGAAACAATTCGGCTTCCTGAAAATTTTAAAGACTTAACTTATATTGCTGTTGTGCTTATTTGAGAGACCTTTTCTGTTCTTTAAGTGTGAAAATGAGATCTTAACCTTTATGAATCCCTGTCATTTCATCAGTGACGTTAAACATCTGTTACATTTACATCTTCAGTCTCAAGGCCAAGGATGAAAGAGAGACAAAGAATGGCTGAGCTCAAGGGCAGCTGTGACTGTGCAGCTCTTTATAAGAGAGATTCTAAACATGAAGTGTCAATGACCCAAAAAAAAAAAAAAGCAATGTTGGAGCTCTGCTTTTTAAAAAGTACTCACACAGAGGAGTGCCAGCTGCTTCCTTGACACTCCACAAGTCCTGACTTCACTCGTAAAAGCCCAACCATGACGTCAGCCACGAGCCCGCTGGCTTCAACAGTCTCCTGACTCAGTCGTTGCTCATTGGTTTGCTGAACGTGAGCATAAATCAGTCAACCAGGTTTCAACGTGTTTCTTTACACGGCAGCTCTGTTTTTATGATCCACCACCGGAAGACGTTTCACTTTCAGGTCTTATCAAATAATAACCATTATTGTCTGTTTCACTGGGATGCCACATAGTGCACAAAACAAAGAATTACAGGCCGTTCATTGCTTGGAGTGATGCTTGCTGCTCGCTGCCTTTAAGAGAACTGTAGTCGTTTTGATCAAACCTTGGACATATTGTTTAACACAATCTTATGCAATATTGCTGAAATGTCACACAGAGTTTCAGAATCAGAATAAACTTTATTGGAATTGCACCGAGGTACAACGCAAATATGAAATGTCACACAGAGTTTGTTTTAAATGACTCTCAACTACTACCACGTAAAACTTTAGCTCAGTTTCTGTAAAACCCACTGAGTTACCGTACTTGCCGTCGTACACATCGCACTGCCGTATAAGTTGCATCTATTATGCGTCACCGCTGATGCATCCTGTTTGTTATGCATCACCACTGACCACCCAGAAATGTGGGCCGGTGTTGTGCCAAAAATTGACTGGCCACGGGAATGTGCATGGAAGGACTTTAACAAGAATTCAACAGGATGAACACTTAAAAATAATTATTTGTTTACTCGAAATTATAGCAAAGGTGTGTCTCAGTTGAACTTTTCCTTAATAAATGCACTTTAATGGTCAAATCAGCTGCATTTCACCTGGGCGCGAAATGCAGCTGATTATGGCAAGCCAAGTGTCTCATTAATAGCCACTATTACCTATTAATGAGACACTTGGCTTGCTATATTAGTCGAGGGCCCTCTAGTGGCTGAAAATAGTAGTGTTCAATATTTTCCATGTCAGAATGATTGAAATTGTCAGAACTCAGCCAAAAATTGGTTTATAAATATGGGAAAAAAACATAAATAAGTTGCTTCGCTGTATAAGTCACAGGCGTGCTATCCATCCATTTTCTTCCACTTATCCGGGGTCGGGTCGTGAGGATAGCAGCTTAAGTAGGGAGGCCCAGACTTCCTTCTCCCCAGCAATTTGGGCCAGCTCCTCCGGGGGAATCCTGAGGCGTTCCCAGGCCAGCCAAGAATCATAGTCCCTCCAGTGTGTCCTGGGTCTTCCTCTGGGTCTCCACCCGGGGGGACGTGTCTGGAACACCTCACCAGGGAGACGTCCAGGAGGCATCCTAACCAGATGCCCGAGCCACCTCAACTTTCTCCTCTCGACGTGGAGAAGCAGAGGCTCTACTCTGAGTCCCTCCCGGATGATCGAGCTTCTCACCCTATCTTTAAGGGAGAGCCCAGACACCCTGCGGAGAAAACTCATTTCGGCCGCTTGTATCCGAGATCTCGTTCTTTCAGTCACAACCCAAAGCTCATGACCATAGATGAGGGTAGGAACGTAGATCGATCCGTAAATTGAGAGCTTCGCCTTTTGACTCAGCTCTCTCTTCACCACGACAGACCGGTACAGCACCCGCTTCACTGCAGACACTGCACCTATCCGCCTATCGATCTCACGTTCCATTTTTCCCTCATTCGTGAACAAGACCCCAAGATACTTGAAATCCTCCACTTGGGGGAGGACCTCCTCCCTGACCTGGAGAGGGCACTCTACCCTTTTCCGGCTCAAGACCATGGCCTCGGATTTGGAGGCGTGCTAATTTATGCAAAAAACTGCAACTTATATAGCGAAAATTACGGTATCACCATTTTTGAGCTGACTAATGTGCACACGGACAGAAACACTATCACCTATTTTGCATTTTTTCTCAGCGGATGATAAATCAGTTTTATATTTTGGTTGTGGTAACACCACACGATGACCTCGTACTGTTGGCTCAGTTGGACATAAACTATGAACAACTTAGAGCTGCTGAAGTGTACTGTTCATTCACTCTGTTCCCAGACAGTTACTTTCAATCTTTCTATACTTTCTGTGTGGGAAGACAGTGGGAAGAAGGGCTGTTATTTTTTTTATTTTTTTTATTTTGCCTAAAACTTGGACTCTTGGGTTTGTGCACCATGTTATCATGCCATTGTTTCTAAGCACAGTGAGTCTTATGTAAACTGTGTTCTTCTCTTGCTTTTCTAAATCGGTCACCGTGCACCAGCTCCGTCTTTAATCAGGGCCAGACTTCTCAGTTTTAGCCACATATCAACTGTCTGTGTCACCTCAGGGCGAGGAGTCAGCTCCAGGGTTCACTGCCGCTGAGCCTCGCAGTGAAACCACATGAGATGAACACAGTGATGCTTAAATCTATAAAAGGAGCAACTCGTTGCCAAGGAGGAACCACATCTCCCTCATCGGTCCATTTTCAGAGCAGGGATGACACAAATATATATCCAGTTAGTTATGCTGGGAATTATTTCTACTAGAACTACTGGAGCATGCTGAAACCAGTTTATAGACCCGGATCTACAAGGTGATGACATCTTTTACGAGGAGGAGAGAATGTATGTGGACATTTATAGTAGTCGGACAGACAGGAAGAGTGAGCCAGGCCAGCGCCGGACCAATCACGTCCTTCCTGCCTTTCTTTATATCGCTGTACAACGTGCACTACATCTGAATTCAGCTTCCTGAGGAGCTTTTTCACTTTAAGGGATGACTTTGCAGGGAGAGCAGAACAAAGGCTGGTAAAATGAAAAATAATCACCAAATTAAGAGCTTTTTACTAACAAAGTTGACTTCAAATAGTTCAGGGTTAGGGTTTTATTCATTTTATTAGTGCTCACAAAATGTATTGTCGATTGGTTTCAGGTTCAAATGCATAGAATTGACAGAGTTGTAGACATATTTTGTATGTTTTTAGGGTTAGCTGGCTTCAACGCAGCTTAAATCAAACATGGATGAATAAATGGGCATCGAAAGTGGCTGAGCTTATGGCTGGATAGCCTAGAAATCCATGAGAGCAAAGAGGTGCAGGCCATAATCTCCATCTCTGATTGCATAAAGAATGTTATGCAACCAGTAGTCACAGATTTAATTTACTCACATGGCAGAGGAACATGGTCATAAACTCTATGTTCTGCTGAAAGTAGCACTGTGTTGTAAGCGAATAGTTTAAGCCTCATGTTCAAATATTTACAAGAAATAGATCACTTACTTCCCACTACAACTAAACGATTCTCTTACAATAAGAATAATGTCAAACATGACCAGAACTAACATTTATACATTAAATGTGTGCCCACTGTTCATGAATAGACAAAAAGCTCCCTAAAATAGAATGCATGTCTTCATGTGTGCATACATGTTTGTCTGAGTCCATGTTCCTGCATGTGCATTCACCCCCGCTGCCCTGGAGCCGTGCAGAAAATGTCAAGAGTCTGTAAACGCTGTGGAGGCAGCATCTGCACGAGGAGCATGACTCAGCGTGGACAGTGATGAGAAAAGACAGCTTTGCAGCAGCAACGCTGCACTCTGCAGCATCAGGGCTGGCTTTTAATACTGCATAGGAGAGGAGGAGCTGTGTTCGTAAACACCAAAGAATCTGTGGAGCTTCAGGATTTTCTGATGTGTGTCTGCGTGAATATGATGACACGATCGGTAGATGTGAGGAGAGGGAGACAGAGCTCCTGTCTCTCTGTCTGTCTAAGCAGTGGCTCGCCACAGCGCTGCCATGTGGACCAAACCCAAAACCACAAAGAGGAAGGTGCACACAGTCTGAACTCCAGAAGACTTGAGTGTAGGAATACAGAACTGCAGTGAGAAATTCCTCTGAGGGTACAAAAACAGAAGCCAATACAGAAAGAACAATGTTTATTTTCTTGAATGCAATATATTTTTTTAATACATACAGAATAATTGGACTGTTGAATCCATTAATGGTTGGAAAGACTTGCCTGTGGCACATCTGGCAGCCCAGATGTGTTGTTGATCATCATCTAACTAGACAAAAAATGACCACAAAACACGAGTACAAAGCTCAAACGGCAGCAGATTTAAACATTAACTACAGCAGCTTTTATGCTGAAGTCACAGATGATAAACCTTTGTGGGGAAAAAAAAAAGATGTTGAGCGTTAGTTTGAGTCACAGCTTGGAACAATACCCGCTGGGAAGCCAGACGTGTCAGCTACCAGGGGAACAGCACAATAGACAAACAGAGCTCTGAAACAGCCCCACCCACTGAAGGATTTTATATCAAAGTGTCGTGCATTGTATAACTCTGTTGAGAAGAACAGTGGTATTTCTAAAAAAATTAAATAAAAAGGGTAGAATCAATCTTTTTATTGGAGCTCTGCCAGGACAACCGCAGAAACTACACGGTTAATTTCTGACAACAATCTTGATGCTGTGGCGTGAAGTTTTACACCCCAAACTCGTTCGGTAAAAGTGCAGTCATTTCTCCTTCTGGTCGAAAAGGCCGAGCAGGTTCACCCAGATGTGTTCAGTGTCTGCAGCTGTGACCTACAAACCCCATCCTCAGACTGAACCACACTGTGTCTGAACACAAGGAGACACTCACAAGTTCTGAACGAGCCATTGTTTTGTGTCTCTGGGTCAAACCACCAATAACAACAAAGGAAAATGTCAGAAAAAAAAAAACAAGAAATCCTCTGTTTTTGGAGAAGACGAGTAAAAAAAAGAGTTGGGTAGTCAACATGTCACACTGCTCATCAGGGGAACTCAGACCGTAAGAAAAACAAGACAGCTGTGTGATGTGGGGTGTGAGCATGTGTTTGATCTCTGCTGGGTGCAGAGGAGGCGTGCACGTGGCTTTTGTTTCTCTGTTTATGTGAAAACACATTTACATATAATATGAGCCATGCTGCAAGAATAAGAAAACAACATTTGATCAAATGAGCAGGCATCATGTTGGAGTTTCAGAGAGAAAAAGAACGTTGGTACTTCCTGTGGTAAAGCTCAGCTGCACAGCAGAGATGGTTGTATAGTTTATGTTGCATGGTTTTATTGATTTGAGCTTCGTAAATCATTATATTTTATCAAAGGCTAACTCAGGGCTAGCCACCATGTATTGCATGTGGATTAACACTGAAAGATCATAAATTTGAGTTTTGTCTGTGTAAAAGAAAAAGATTTTTGTCAGTTTGTTGCAGGATTTTCAACAAACTCCAGTTCCTCTGTGTGTTTGTGCTCAGCTGATCAAACCTGTTGAGAACAATAAATAACTATTGTTGCAATAAATTGTAATAAAAAAAACGGACCATTGCCATGATACCCCCCAAAAAACAGTTTTCTGGAATAGTTAAACATAAACTACTCCATTAAACCATAATTTTATACAGTTATATTCCTTTAATGATGTGATCAACGTGGTCACACAGATATCAGCAAATATACTGTTGCAAAAAAAAAAGAGAGGTAGTATAGTTTAAAGATAAACTGAGACAAAATGCAATAAACTTAAAAGAAAAAATTGCTATTCATTTTAGTTTAAGCCTTTTGAATCAATTTAAGTTGCATATTACAAATAAATGAGATGTTGTTCAAGCTGTTCAGAACAAATATGAAGAAAATGAAGCATAAAAAGAATAAAAGTGTCCAACAAAGTTCAGTCAGGTCATCTGGACGGTTTTTGTTTTTGTTGAGATGTTTCATCCTTCATCCGAAGGACTTCGTCAGTCCAAGGATCCACAAACAAACTCAGTCCCACAAGAAACACACTCCCACTGTGGCCCACCCAGTTTGTTGGTGATAAGATGGTTTCTGGAGCTCGCCCTCTCCCCGGTCGATTCCTCTGAGGCAGCCATAGCCAAAGTGGTTCAAAATATAAAAGTTCATGCTCAATAATCCAGGTAGAAAATCCAACAAAGTTCAGTCAGGTCATTTGGACAGTTTATTTTTTGTTGAGACGTTTCATCCTTCATCCAAAGGACTTCATCATGGGGAGAGGGCAACCATCTTATCACCAGCAAACTGGTTGGTCCGCAATGTGAATGTGCTGCTGTGGCTCCTCGGACCGATGATCGTCCTTTGGAAGAAGGACAAAACGTCTCAACAAACATGAAACCATGACCTGACTGAACTTTGTTGGATTATTTACCTGGATTACTAAGCATGAACTTTGAGATAATAAAAGTGTGTTTCCTTCTCAAAGTTGGATTGTCGGGAGAATTATGAGTCAGTAAACTGCACAACGATAAAAAACGTTAAGATTCTCTCACGCATGCGTTCAGAGGAGGGTTTGCGTGGATTTGATCCGTTCATAACACACTCAAATAGTAAAAACTTTAATAAATTCAACATTTAAGCTCATCTTTTCTCCAAAGTGTGAATTAAAACCAAAGGCTGAAGGAAGAGGCACGCCAAGACTTTGCCCTTATCTCCTCTGGTTCTCCTGCCTCCTTTTCTGTCTGACTTTTGTGTTTTTCCAACTCCTGCTGACACAGCTGCAGCCCAGTCGGGTTGGACTCCCCCTCAGACAATCCTCATCTGTATGTGGGTGTGTTTCTGGACGAGTGATGGCGCACCAAGAGACACAAATTCCTCTTGATAACGGAAAGAATCTTATCAGACGTTTTGCCTTTGAGAGCAAATAATTCATGTTACTACTAGACTGGAGCAAACGTTAAATCAAAAGTCCTGCAGAATAAAAATGAACTGCTCTCGGATTTCTCTTAAAAGTGTCTTACTGCTAATAATAATTATTATATCTGTATGGATTCTGCCTGTTTTACTAAGCATAAATGGCCCTTCCAGGTTTCTTTAAATCTTGTAAATTTCCACTCATTGGGTCAAGAAGTGGAAGACGAACGTGTCAAGTTGGTAAATAAAGCCCGACGTCTGAGAGGTGCCGAGGACTTTAGCTGTGTGTTCTGGGTTGTGTCACTCAGTCCCTGAAATGAGGTTTGTCTCTTCCTAAAACCAGAGAGGCCCTCTGCTTCCTGTTTATAGCTTCACCACTGTTAACGCTGCACCTCTGGAGACGTTACACAAACCTCCAGCTGATAAAAAGGAACTGATAAATAAACAGATTGAGGAAATGAACCTATGTTCTGCCACATCTTATCTCCCTTAAGTGAGATCAGAAGAGTCATCTCATCATGTTATCTGTGAACAAGATGCTACGTGGATTCGAGAAACCTGTTTTTGGTTTAAGTGTCGGATTGGAGCAGAGTGGTTTATTTTCTGCTCAGTAAAACAAACCAGTTAAAGTTTGGGATAAGCTGCGACAGAAACCAGAGAAATGGGTCAACAAAGTGAGCTTTAGCTCCTGTTTGTAAAGAAAATAATAGACTTTGACTTTTCAAAGTAAGATGGAAAGCTCTAATAAATGCAGCAGATTTATATTTTGTAGTTTGTTAAGGAGTCAAAACTCGAGTTTAACACACACAACAACCAAAATGTGTTTCGGCTTGAAAAATTGAATAGCATTGAATTTAAAAAATGATGCCGGCAAACAGTTTTCTTTTATAATATTTGAACACCGTTTTTACTTTAATGTTTAATTATTTAGAAACTAAGGATGAAAGCAGTCATATCCTACAATGTTACAAGAAAATAAAAACTTTCTCATGTAGGTGACTTTTACTAATTGGCCTTTCCAACTCAATTGTAATACTTTACAGGAATGAATTGATCCTAATTGGATTTGAAACTGGATCTGAATTGGATTTTGTGGTTTGGACTTGTTTGCTCTTTTGTAGAAAGCCCTAAATTACTTTTGGTGTTACATAAATAAGCAAAAATGAATTTATTGTTTAGAAAATGGGCTTTCAGCTGCTCAGCTGTAGTGCTCATTCTCTTTGCCATGGTTCAGGCTTTTTCCATCAGATCTGGACCTCGAGCAGCCGGGTCAGTCATGAACTCTCCGAGTCTATAAAAGCATGCTGCTGAAAGTTGTGCTGAAGGAGGTCTGGCACCGAACTGCTGAAATGACCCCCAGATCTTTCAGGGAAGCTCATTGTCTGATGAGTACTACAAGCCTCTGTAAATTTCAGTGTACACATTTGCATCAGTGGTTTCAAACTAGGGAAGCACGATATTGTATTTTTGGTCGATATCCAATATGCCGATATGTTAAAACTTATTTGGCTGAAAACCAATTCCAATAACAATATATATATTTCCCTAGATCTACTTACAGAGACTGCGTAGCTTTCTCTGCTGTGGAATTAAAATACTACATTATTCTGCATCGTCTTTGTCACTTTGGCCTGCTGCCAAATGCACATGCCAAAAAGGGGTGCTGAAAATGATGCAACACTTCAACTTGGATTATGTTTTAATGTAAAATTTATTCATGACAGTTATTCTCTCTAACACAATGACAACACTCAAACAGTGCGAATTTGTAATTTTTCCACAAATCTAAACTCAACCTGTTCACAAGCGACATGTGAAAAAGTAGTAGTGCATTAATAGATACTTGACAGTTTCTTAAATTAAAAATTAACTTAAAACAGAAGCCTTTTATATCAGTGAGTTATTTTGATGGTATAGCCGATGTCCGATATTTAACTTTATCGTTAATATCGTCCGATACCAATACCATGCCGATAATATTGTGCATCCCTACTTCATACATATGAGTTACCCTCACCATGAACACTGATGAGTCCCTTCATCATTAAGTCATCCTATTTGCTGACAACAGCAAAGAGCATATTAATCCCAATACTGACGCCTTCACTTGCAAAAAATAGCAAGAATTTTATAATCTTTATCTTTCTCTGCTTTTATTTATTTATTTATTTTTGTCTGGATTCAGAAACAGTCCTAAACTCTTGCAGTGTAGTTTTGGTTGATCCTCACACACAGAAAGAGAGAAGACACGGACCAAAACAGACTTGTGACCCTTGAAAACAACCTGTGAGTGGGGGGTCCTAACCAACTGGGAGAAATGGGTCAAGCTTCGTTTGACATTGTTTTCAGGGCATAAAGGTCCTGGCGTCCAACCAAGGCCTGACTATTTACCTCCTTTAACTACATGAGAGAAGGCTACATGATAAATAATCAGAACTCACTGCTGGATCCATAGAAGACTGGAAAAGGCTTAATTTTACTCACAGGGTCTCAGCGGGAACCAAATTCTTATCTCACAATTAGTTTAATGATGAAACAGGAATCCTGGAGGCGCCAGAACAGAAAACGGTTTGAAGTATTCCTGCAGCCCAGATGGGCTCAACACATCGTCAACATTTATTTTTGTTTCCCGCATGTTCATCTCAATCCTTTAATGTGAGTTAAAACACAATTCATTTGTTAAATAAATTTCTTGGTTCAACGTTTCGACCACACTGCTTTCTGATTTTACTTTTCGCTAACGTGTACTGAACATCTCATATGGATGCTCAGTCAGTATCCTCTGGTGTCACTTTTCAACACACAATGGAACATTTTAACTCGCAGCAAAGGATGGTAGGCTTTATTGTGTCAATTCAGCTTTGTCAATAGTTTGATTCCTCCAACCTCCAGATGTATTTGGTCAATATTCCACAACATATCTATTAGTCCACTATGCTACGAGGACGTGCCGAGATGAGACACAACTGATCGTGTTTGTGATGAGCTTGGAAGAAGTTTTCAGAAACACACACTCAACAAAACACATGTTGTCCAGGTGCCACGCAGGAAATCGTGTGACGCTGAAGACAAATCTCTGCAGAGGTTTGCAGCTGGCTGGCATTCTTACCTCACAGCAAGAAGGTCACAGGTTCAAATCTCAGCTGGGTTCTTTCGGTGTAGAGTTTGCACATTCTCTCTGTGCATGCTAAGATTTTCTGTGGGTTTCCAATGCAAAAAAAAAAAAGCATTTTGAGTCAGTTTGTCATTTTAAATTGCCTACATGTTTGTGTTTGATTGACAGTTTCCCCGTGTGTTGGGTCTGTGAGAGAGTGCTCACCTGTCCGGGGTGCACCGCACCTCTCGCTGGCTGCTGGAGATAGACAAATTAAAAATAAAGGAGCCGTTTGCAAAAATGAATGTTGCAGAGATGACTGTAGATCAGACACAGATTTACAGATGACCACAGATGTTTTTCATTTCCGTATGAGGAAATAAGTCAAAACAAACAACCAACAAAAAAAAAGTCTTGAACATAAAATAAGTTGCACATGCAAATGCAAAATACATATCGAAGAGGATTTTTCAAAATGGCTGCAAGTGAAGCCTGGAGAAGATTATGTTTCAAATCATGTAAATGAAGCAGCCTATATGTTACTGTTATATCTCGAGTTTCATTTTATAATTACATTAAACTGAATTAAACTTCTCATGCATTCACTATCAACTTCTGCACGTAAACAGTCAATCTATTGTTCAAGCGGCAGTGTTGTGTTGAAGCATTGTCAAACTTCCCCTTCTCGTCAACCACTTTGCACAGGGCAACCCTGCTTGTAATTGTCCCATAAAGGGTGTGAGCGTGTCAAATCCTGGCGTCAAAAGCAGTTGTGTCCAGTTTAACGTCGGCTCCTTGATTTAATGACCATGTGACATTAGGCATGGTGGTACCCTGAGGTTATCTGCGTTTGGAGCCAGACTGAGAGTCTGCTGGTCAGACCCTGCTTTCCTTTTTAATGCTCACATTGTGGGTCAGTCTCCTTTCCGCACCCCTCGGGGAAGCTTGAACTGGTTCTCAACCTGCTGATTAGGGGAGCTAAAGCTTCCTGCAGGAACTCCGGCAGATCAAAGAGCAACAAATGTTGGACGACTCGGACCAACGAGTCAACCTAATCAAAGTAAAGTTCAGGATAAGCCTCCTAGTTTCATCACGGACCAAAAGATTGAGACAATGTGACTTTAATTAAGACATGGCATTGAGAAAATCCTTCTTTTTTAAGGACTCCACGGGGTTACGAGCAAAGACCACCTCTGTGACTGACAGCCCTGAAACTTGTGGACTGCCAGCATCAGGATGAGATTTGCCAAATAACAGAACCAACGTTCTTTGAGCATGATGAGCTCTTGCAAAGTTGCACCAAATTCCCTTCTGGGACACTTAATGAAAAGCTCTCATCTGTGTACTGAATGCGTTACCATGAAACATTTGTTTTGGGAGGGGACGCAACTTTCAAGCGACTGTAAATTTGTTTGCTTGGGACCACAAACTCATTAGCAACAGACATCCGCTTAATGAGATTAACATCACATAAAGTTGGAAATTTAGATTTGATGAATGGTTTTCATTTTAAAACAAGCCTGGCTGGAAAGAAGAGTACAGCATGAAAGAGCCTTTAGCTTTTATCCATTACTTGAGGTTTTTATGGCCATTTTGACACTGGTTGAGTTACAACCAATGGGTTGGGACAGATGCTGTCTGCCTGTTGGTGTCCTCATCAAACAGAATAAGACCACTTTGGCACCTGGGTGCAAAGCCTCTGACAACAAGTTGCTGCACTCCAGCCCTCATTAAGCTGAGCAACGTGTGGTGAACACATGGCCGATCCAGTCCCCTTTTCATTAAAATTCTTTAACTATTCCAGATGTTTTGAATTGTATAATGCTTACTTGTCGTCTTCAGAGCGCTCAGAGCTGTGCTTCAAATTATCTTCTCAAGCTTAAATTGATGACATGAAACGTCTACGTGTGTGAGCCTGTTCAGCAGCAGCGAATCGTACCACGTCACCACAGTTCATGTCCCTACAAGGTGCACCCACTTAGTTTCATGTTTTGGGACAAGATATGTGTTGACAAGCGCCACTTTACCGACATCCGACCACCTTGCAGTTCAAAAAGCAGAACTGTGGTTTAAATAAGAGTGAGCCACACATGGCCCCACGGGCTGAACCCCCTACCTTTTAAGAGACCTGTGTTTCCTGGTGAGGGACAACCACAAAAGGAGGCCAGACAACCATCCCTGGGGGGACAATGGGGACCGCTCACTGAGTCTTCAACACCTCTTTCATGGACCAGGTGAGGGGACCTTCGTCTTCCTCCCGGGCAACGAATCAAACATCCTTTTTCAATTGTCTTCACCCAAGGGCGAATCGCAACAGGAAAAGCTGTTGGAGCATGACTTTATATACATGAGGCTTTGCTAGTCTGTTCACTACAGTGGGAATCTATTTCAATCTGCAAACCATATGACCCCTGAGCATGCTCAGCTCATTAAGTAGCACCCAGGAGCCATAGATCACCAGGTGACAGAAGGACACATGGAAACTATTTTAATTTCACCTGATTGCCCTGATCCAGGAGTACAGTTGAAGTGGCCTGCTTAGGATCTTGAGCCCCGTAGAATATTAAAATTGATGCAGATAATATGTTGGCTCTTATTCATGCCGGATGAGTGTAACAAATTCCTTTTTGTTAAACTTCAAGGAAATGTTGGTAGCATCTTGCTTCTGCATCTCGCATCACGTCAGCTGACTGGTCCCCGAAGCTCAATGACGTTGAATGAATGGTTTTTAGTTTGCTTTGTTTTTCCCTAGCAAAAGAAAAAAATTGTTAGAATTGTTTGTTTTGCTGTTTTGTAATAGTTTCAACATTTCTTAACATATGCGCCGTTATTTAAATAAATGCACCACCAGCACAAACATTATTAGCTATGTTTACATGGACACAAGTAATCAAATTAAACGGCCATTTGGAATAAAAATGCGTCATGTAAGCACCCCATTCGGATTATTTTGATCTGATTCAGCTCGATCCGAATGAATTTGCAATCCGAATGAGAAGGGTGGTTTATGCCGATTCATAATCCGAACGGTGTGCATGTAAACACTTAATCTGATCATGTCATTCTGATTGTGGAAAACTGACCTGACTGTGCATGTGCAACCTGTCTATAGCTATGTTTACATGGACATAAGTAATCAAATTAAACGGCCATTCTGAATAAAAATGCGTCATGTAAGCACCCCATTTGGATTATTTTGATCTGATTCAGCTCGATCCGAATGAATCTGTAATCCAAATGAGAAGGGTGGTTCATGCCGATTCATAATCCGAATGGTGTTCGATTGTCCTTGGTTCCCAGTGTGTTTTTTTCATCATCATCCATATTTTTTCCGCGGTCAGTCTCAGCTCCTCAGTCTTGCCATGCCCACCTGTTTTCTAACGTCATTAACCACCTGTTTTCTTTTCTCTCATCAGCCAACATTCCACATAGACTCTCAGTCTTCACTCCTCTGTAGCCTAGCATTGTGCTTTTATGCCCTGTTCGGTTTTCCTCCCATGTTTCTTAAGCTTCTTCATCTTTTTTTTCTATTTATCAATTGCCTCATCATCTTTTCATTTTAGTAGTTAATAAATCAAGTTCCCCGAGTATGGTCTGCTGTCCTGGGTCGGATCTGATCTCCAGCCAAACCGTGACAGAAACTGATGCCATTATTCAGTTTGTTGCATCAGCATCATTAGCAACCCTGGCATGATGCGCTTTAGGTTTAAAATGAGTTTGAATCATTTAACTTGAAGCCCTTTAAGCATTTTTCATAAGAATTTGTGCATCTAGAAAAAGAGATCTTTATTCTGTCAGAGTATTTTTACATAATTTGTTTTATCTGTTTGACATGTTTAAAGCTGCACAGAAGAAACTCAAGTGCACTAAAAGACCTGTTGCACACACACGCCCACTCTCACACACGCAGTAAATATTAGTTTGCAGCTATTGTAGTGCAAACTATTGTATTTATACATTTTGAACTTAAAGGTTTAAGTTAGAATCAATATTTTCTGATATGTAAATGTTTAATTTTGTGTGACATTTCACTTTAACATCAGGCATTTTTAACCTTTGGCTGTTTTATTTTTGTTTTGTTTCAAC
>NC_056502.1:10167683-10168777 GCF_014905685.2 Nematolebias whitei | reverse complement strand
ATATATAATGAGAGCAGTCATTCTTGTTGCAGGTATCAGAGAGCTGCTACATAAACCCAACACATTCTGTATTTCTGCAGCAAAAAGACCTAATCTCTTTATTTCCTGTATTTTCATAGCAAGCTGAAAGTGTTAGTTTGGATTGTTTATATGAAAACCTTTCAGATGGACTGAGTTCTAAGCATTATTTTTTTCACAGCTCTCTTTTCATAATGCCAGTTTCTTCTCTAAGGCCCATGTCAACTTCTGCTATTGTTTTTGCACGAGAAAGATGTTTTGCCAAAGGATATAAATCCCTGCGTCAACTGGAATTACCCTGAGAATGTTTCCCTATGAGGTGAAACGGGTTTTATTCACTGTTGCTGCACAAATATTAGTCTTTAATATTAGGAGATACCGGTCATGCTGCATTCTTGTAAATCTAACCATACAAACATTGACCACCCTCTTTGACAAACAGCAAGACTCAGCCCTGAGCTGTGCAGAGATACGTCAGCAGATGGTTGAGATCTTTAACACAGAGCGTCACAACCTGTCAGGACATCAGTCAGAGCAGTGGCCTGTTGGGGCCCAAAGAAAACATGGCTTCACGTACGTCCAAACAACAAGTCTGGTGTAAGGTCAACAGTCCTGACGTTTTCAAGACTTCGAGAACATCTTCCTTTCTGTCCTCGGCGCTCAGGAAGATTGTGAGCATTAAAGAAAATCCATCCCAGGGCACATGGTTCCTCCACCAGATGTAAACTCCAAACAAAAGGCGTCGTTACTGTTGGGAGAAAGGTGGGCAGAGGGCTCGGGGTCAACTCGAAGGGTAAAATAAACAGAGAGGACACTGCGGTGCAAATACCTTCAGGTCAGACTTCAGGTTTGGACCGACGCGTAAAAAAGAGCCAAAGAGGACAGGAACCAGTGTATCCTGCTTAACTCCCCCATGAGATTAATAAAGAATCTATCTATCTATCTATCTATCTATCTATCTATCTATCTATCTATCTATCTATCTATCTATCTATCTATCTATCTATCTATCTATCTATCTATCTATCTATCTATCTATCTATCTATCTATCTATGTATCTATCATCTATCTTTCT
>NC_056502.1:10129037-10167583 GCF_014905685.2 Nematolebias whitei | reverse complement strand
TATCTATCTATCTATCTATCTATCTATCTATCTATCTATCTATCTATCTATCTATCTATCTATCTATCTATCTAATGCAGCATAGCTTATCTAAGAATCACAAACAAAACCCAATTTTGTGAAAAGTTGGGACTTTTTCTAAAGTGCAGCAACAGTTTCCAGGATTTGTTAATCCGGTTTATTGTTATTTCACAAATGCTATTGCAAAAAAAAAAAAAAAAAATAATTTTCTTCATTGTCCAACTCACTTGTATTAACCTATCTTCACTAAATTCTATCGAGTGTTACATGAGATATTTTGCTAACAGGTAGACATATTTGATTTCAACAGGTAATGTGCAATATGCATTGCTTAATGTATGTGTTAGGGATGATGCCCAGCTACTACCACACCCAATTTTAGCTCATATTTGTAAAAATTAACTCAGTTTTGGCGGTTCTAAATACAGATAGCTGTGGAGGCCATCTTGGGTTTAGTTGACTCCTAAAGTTAATCAGTTGTAGATGCAAATCTATTTATTATGTTCTAAGCATTTTTTTAAATTTCATCAGTTCATGTGAGCTGATGGTAGAGCTGCTGCTTCGCAGCAAGAAGGTTGCCGGATCAAATCCCGGCCGGGGGCTTTTCCGGGTGGATTTTGCATATTCTCTCCGTGCATGTGCGGGTTTTCTCCGGGTTCTCCGGTTTCCTCTCACAGATCAAAAACATGCATGTTAGGCTGAATGTAACTCTAAATTGTCCCTAGGTGTGAGTGAGAGAGTGAATGGTTGTTTGTCTTGTTTATGTCTGTCCCTGTGATGGACTGGAGACCTGTCCTGTGCAGCATTGCATGCAGCCGCGTCATTCCACAGTGACTAAAAATATCAGAAGGACTCGTAAAAAGCTTGAAGAGTCATTTGAACTTAACTCAATGCACTGCCGCATCCAGATAAATGACTGGAAGCTGTTTATATACAAGGACAGCAAAGTTCCTGGCTTTCTGCTGGGCAGAGACAGTGCACGTGGTCGGTATCAGTCCAAATATCAGCATCTTTTGGTTTAAATTAAAACCTCCTAAAGATGGAGGAGGGTCAGCTTTTTCAAGAAGAGTTGTGAGGGTTTATTGGTGCCACATGGGTAACAAATGACAGAAAAACCTTGCTGCGAATGACACTTAAGTACTGAATAAACACAATTCAGGAAAGTTGAAAATTGACTCCATTCGTGATCAAATCCAACATGCATCCCTCTTTTTCACCCAGAGCAAACAAAGTGCAGCTACATCAGTAGGAACCTCGTATGATTACCTCTGCTTCTCTAAACAGCACCACATGGCTCACAAAGACCTCGTCAGGCACAACGATGCCAGCAAATGGTTCTTTGTGGGCCGGGGCAGGAAACGGGCCTGCATGGGGTTTCCTCCTTTGATGTGTCATTAAACCTAAAGTCTGTGTTTGTGCTGCTACCTTTGTGAGGCCAAATCTGAGTTAGAGGGTAATAATAATAATGATTAAAAAAAAGCCAAAAATAATGAGAACATTTAAAGCATCCAGAGATGTCTCAGAAAATTCAAGTTGTGTTTTAATTAGGATAATTATGAAAGCATCCACAGGAGTAAATGTTTTCTTAATATGTGCCAGTTTTCAGACACCATTATCCATCCATCCATCCATCCATCCATCCATTATCTTTACCCGCTTATTCCATTTTGGGTCACGGGGGTTGCTGGTTCCCATGTCCAGCAATCACTGTGCGAGGGGCGGGGTACACCCTGGACGGGTCGAAAGTCCATCACAGGGACACATAGAGACAAACAAGACAAACAACCATTCACTCTCTCACTCACACCTAGGGACAATTTAGAGTTACCAATCAGCCTAACATGCATGTTTTTGGTCTGTGGGAGGAAACCGGAGTACCCGGAGAAAACCCACGCATGCACGGAGAGAACATGCAAACTCCACCCAGAAAGGCCACTGGACCGGGGTTTGAACCAGGGACCTGCTCGCTGAGAGGCAGCAGCTCTACCAGTTGCGCCACCGTGCTGCCGCGACATAATTATATTGTAAATAATTGTAATTCATTGATCATTTAGTGAGTTTTCTCGTTTTGTTCTGTTCTAAAGCGATCAGCTCCATAAAGATACCAGAATCGAGCTCACACGCTCAGAGCTCTCAGTTTTATGTTTGTTGGATTTTGTTTAAGATCCCTGGAAGTTTGATCTCATAATTCAGAAAGGAGAGTCATCATGCTTTTTGTTGACAGCAGGGGCGATTCTAGAATCAGACATTTAGGGGGGCTTAGCCCCCAGTGCTGACAATGGCTCTTGGCTTGAACAACAAGGTGGCCATTGGCATCAGAAGCATTCACAATGTGTGTGTGTGGGGGACCCCAGGACCCCCCCCCCCCAAAAAAAAAAAAAGTTGTGAATAAATTAGCCATTTCCTGTGTTCTTGTATTTTAACAGCTTTGTACAAAATCAGTTTAGTGTTAACTGATCATGACAAATGAAGACTAAACTTGTGCAACCAGAAGTTACAGCATATATGTACATATAAAACACACAAAACAAAGCACAGCTTGCTTTAAGCATTAACCTTTAATTTAACCATTAAGCATACAATGTGATAATGACAGAAAATGGAGGATTTACTTGCAGTTACATCAAAGTCCATGCTCAATAATTCAGGTAAAAAAAAATCCAGCAATAACCTAATTTACCTGGATTATTGAGCATGGGCTTTGATGTCTTGAACCACTTTGGCTGTGGTTGCCTGGAAGGAGTCGACGGGGAGACGACAGCACCCAGAAACCATCTTATCATCAGCAAACTGGTTGGTCCACTGTAGGACTATGCTGCTTGGTGAGAAAAACAGTTTGTATGTGACTTCTCCGACTGATGAAGCCCTTTGGATGGAGGGTGAAACGTCTCTCAACAATTAAAAGGAACTGTCCAGATGACCTGACTGAACATTGTTGGATACTTGCAGTTACCTTAATACAAATGAACATGTTGGGGCTGCTGTTGATACGCCGTGTTGATTTACATTATTAGTGTTTAGTGTATATAGATCCTTAAATACTGTTTCTCTTTATACTTTATATTTTTGCAATTTTTGGATGTAACTGGGACCCTGAGTACACAATTTTGTTCCACCTCATGTACCACATATGATACGAATGACAATAAAGAAATTTGAACTTGAACATGCGGTACTTCCTGTTTATCATCGTTGTATTTAGCTCATGAGGTTGGCCGCAGGACTTTATTCATATTTTACATTTTTCCAGACCAGTTTAAGTTTTGGAAATGGAATAAACTGTATTCCACCCTTTAAAACAGGATATTCAACTAAACTGCTCAGGAGGCCACAGGTTCTGAGAGCCAGCAACTCAGTCACCGAACATCCAGAAATTAAAGTCATAATGCAAATAAACCAAGTATTACAATGATCTGCTTGAGCACCCTCCAAAAAGAGTCAAATTGTCACTGTTTGACAGACAGATTTAAAAAAAAAAAAAAGATTGAACATTGACTAATCTTGTTGAAAATGCTTAGACTTCACTGCTCAGGTGAATGTTTTGTTCCTGGCTCACACAGTTTAATTTTTCCCAGGATTTTTGCAAGATCATTCTCTGATCCTTGAGCTTTAATTGTTGAGATATTTTTCTCTGTTCTCATCAAATGAAGTAGAAATATTTTCAAACGGACTTCCTTCATTCGACACCCGGTTCGGATGTTATCAGCCTATTAAATGTCCACCATCAGTTGTTATCATCCCCATGATCGCTTCCTATGGGGATGATAACAACTGTATCAGGTGCATTTGATGGTGTTGTGTCATCTTTTAAAAGTCAGGTGTTGCTGTTAATGCTTTGCTATTTTAACATTTTCATTATAAAGATAATACTTTTAAATGGTATTCCTGAGTATCTGTTTATATTTTCACCTTGGTTTATGTGTTTTAAGTGAATAAGTTGTTATTTTTGCAAACATTTGTGAAAGTGAAGACGTTGCCTCACCGTGACTTGGCACCTATAACTTTTACCGGTGTGGTTTTTCACAGTTGTGGCTCTGCAGGACCTTTTGGACCCTGAATACAACCCTGCTGTCCATGCCATCCTCCCAGTACGTGATGTTTTATGGATTTTACAGGATTAGTGCTCTAACAGGGTCCTCAACAGCTGATGGGTACAGGAATCGAGGGAGGAATGAACCACCTGCCTCATCCACCGACTGCAGCAAAAGGACGGCGATGGAGTTTCATTGGGGGGTGGGGGTGGCATCAAACAAGGTAGCAGCCGTTTGCCAGCCAGTGCTCAGCAGGAAATGTGGCTTCCTTGTATTGAGGCTGTGAGGGCAGAGGTCAAGGAGCAGATCGTGTTACCCCCATCACCACCCAGATGTGGCAGAGGACAGCGGCGGCTCCAGTCTGGGGGTGCCCCAAATGTAGCATGACCGCCTGCTCACAAGTTATTCTGCAGAATCCAAGAATTACTATTCTGAGAAGTGCCACTCTTCCACACGCAGGAGCGTCTTGGTCTCTATTTAAAACTTCTTTCAAGCCTTTGCAAGGCCCGTCTGCTATTTTTAACCTTTGAAGTTGAATTATTTTTTTTTCCCTACCTTGAAACACCCGTTTGCAGATTTTCTGTAAGTTGCAAAGTTTCCTTCCTGGCTCTGTTTTAGTGGGTTAAAAATATTTCAAGATAAAAAACACAGAGAATGGAAGGGAGAGAGTGGCTGTGATTTATGGTCTGCGTATGGCTCATGTAGGCTCTGTTTTGGAGTCTGTATGACGTATCTTCAGCGGCTCTCGCGCTGTAGTCCCTCACAGACCTGTCTGCTCAGTCAGGAGCGATGAGTTCAGGAATGAGAAACAGGTGTGTGTGAAATGTGGCTCTCGATCCTTCATCTCTGTCTTTTCCTCTCTCCTGACCTCTGAGCCGTGGCAAGATAAAGACTGTAAAGGTAGGAGTGAGAGCAGAAAGGAAAGGAGGAGCCGAGTAGAAAAAGCAACCCGGCTAACTTTTGCACAAAGCAACAAAAAGGAGAGGTTAAACTCACACTGTAATGAGTCATGTAAATATGCTGCAAAGCTGTGCTTTGGGGGAGTTTCTGGTCTTCTTTGGATCATGTTTGAGTTGTGTTCTTTTAATTACTGACTACGTTAATGGGTTTAAAGATCACACCATGCCTGAGGCTACCAAAAAGATCTGTTTAAGGGGCACCACCAGTCAGCAACAGGAAAACAGTAATTAAAGCACTCAGTCAGGTCGATAACATGTTCCTGACATACCGTACTTTCTGGCCTATAAGTCACACCGGAGTATAAGTTGCATCAGTCCATAAATGTCTAATAATTTGGAAAAATCCATAAATAAGTCACGTCGTTGTATAAGTCGCATCTATTATGCGTCACCGCTGACAACCCAGAAATGTGGGCCGGTGTTGTGCCAAAAATCAATTGGTTGCCAAATGGCAGCCGCGCGAGTGTTCACGGGAGGACTTTACCAAGAATTTAACAAGACTAACACTTAAAAACAATTATTTGTTTGCTCGACTTTATAGTAAAGGTGTGTCTCAGTCTAACTTTCCCTTAATAAATGCGCTTGGATGGTCAAATCAGCTGCATTTTCAAAAGCCGGTTCACGGAAGCGGGAGTGAGCAGAGGGACGACTCACTGTGCATTTCTTTGAAATTTAACAAGATAAGCACCTAAAAACAATTATTTGTTTGCTCAACATTATAGTAAAGGTGCGTCTCAGTTGAACCTTTACTTAATAAAAGGACTTCAGTGGTGAAAGTAGCTGCATTTTGCTGAGGCGGCGCAACAAAATGAAGCTGATTTGACGGGTGATCCAGGCGAGTTGAACGAAGGTGGCAGGCTGTGGCAAGCCGATTGTGTCATTAATAGCCACTTTTACCTATTACATGATACAACAGCATGCCATAATACTCGAGTGCCATCTAGCAGCTGAAAATGGTAGTGTTCAATATTTTCGATGTCAGAATGAATGAAATCGAAATGAAATGAATATCTCAGCCAAAAATTGGTTTATAAATATGGGAAAAAATCCATAAATACGTTGCTTCTGCCTATAAGTTGCAGGGCATGCAAATTATGCAAAAAGGTGCTACTAAGATGGTAAATTAAACTTAATTCACTTCATTTAGAAGATCAGGTGGTTTCATGTTAAAATCCAACATTTGAGGATGTTATGTGAAAGGTTGATTCTCAAGAGCTCAGGTTAAATATCGGCTTCCTGTTAAATACAGAATTAATTGATTTTAAAAGTCTGTTATTTGTTTTAAGGGCTAAACTTATCTGTATTTATTCATCACATTCAGATCCTCTGAACAAACACATCCTCAACGCCCTGGAACAGTCCAGTCTTGATCAATGTCCTTCTTATGATGAAACTTTTAATACGCAACTTAAGACACTTTTATTTTGGGTACAATTAAATGTAATCATTGTAACATCACAACGAGCGGTAAACACAAAAAAATCATAACTCTAAATAGTAAATCTGCAGGTTTCTTTTCATATCGAAGGTCAATGTGTTTTTAGTTCGAAGTCTGAGACCAGATGCAACTGTGCGTGTTTATTTACCTACAGAAACAGCTAAAGTAGCTGAAAATAGGTCAACAATGGCAACGCCCACTGAAGAGCAGTTTGGGATTAAACAGTCTGGACGCATGAATACATTTTTATGCTCAAATTTGTTAAAAAGTACGCAAATAAAAATATAGGTTAGGTTGAAACGCTACATTATTTGGACTAATGAACGTTTTGCAAAAGCTGATGTAGTTTGAATGCCAAACTGACATTCTGTCTGTCTCTCCCCCTGATCATTGATATTTATACTTAACAGCACCCCTTCTTCAGCCTTGTTGTTTGGTCCATTACACCTGATTAAGACAACAGAGATGTGAGGCTGCCTGAGGACTGAAGATCTGGAGCTAACATGGGTCAACAAGTAAAGTGGTATTTCCATCTATCACAACAGAGCTCCCTGACGGGGTGAGTCATTGTTTCATTGTTTCTATTGTACTCCCCCCATTCAAAAAAAAAAGTTCATTATCCTTCTCCAGTAAGGAAATAGAATTTCCACCCTTGCTTGGTGGCTGTCTGACTCATTCTTTGTGTTTCTTAATGTCACATGAGTCAAGCTTCCTGCTTTGTTTACATTCAGCGTGGACCCGCATTTCAGAAATGCATATGTAAATTCATGGTATTAAACTGAAACAGATCTATTTAATCCATTCATTCAACCTGTGCAGGTTAATCCCATTGTGCCTGAGGGACTCATTTACAAGAGAGACCTGATTCTGACAAAGAGTGATGACAACAATAGACAACAAAGACAATAATACACAATCATAAAGGATAATTAGAGATTTTTTTTCAAATAGTTTATATTTTATATGTTTTAGTTCATATACACCTTTAAGGATTAGGCTTTTTGTTTTCGTTTGTCACGTTTCTTTTGATCTGCTTTCATGATTTTTTTTTTCTTGTTGTTTTACTGAATTTATGGTTGTTTTAAATGAGCGTTTTTCAATCAATTTGATTCATTTACGTTTTTTATCCGTCGTGATTTTTGCTTTTTTTTTTTTTTTTTTTAATAAATAGCCTGTTGGATTAAAGTAACGCACTTTCACGGACTTGTCAATGGGATTACAAGCGGTGTCGTACCTGCCCCTCCTCTCTGTGCGTGTGCGTGTGTGCGCTCTGCTCGCCTCGCTCGGTCACAGTGTTTCCAGGCGCAGAGCGCAGCGCCACGCTGACGGAGCGTCACGAGCAGGAGCTGTGCGCGCTTTGACTGGACCCGTGGAAACCGTCCGAACGGAGGACCAGAACAAACGAGGTGAGCTTGAAGGGAAATGTCGCTTCCAGCTGCTGAAGGTTGATCCGAGGGGGAAAGAATCGATCTGGAAGTTCGTTTCGAATCCCGACGATCCGCGCGCTGTGAATCGATCCATCCGCTGTGAGATTATCCAGCTCTGTTTATGTGTGACAGCTTTATTTTAGGACTGAACCCTTATCAGATTCTCATCCACTGCTGAGAGAATAATCTTAAACTACCTTCTCAAAGAAAGCAACACAGTTCACAGCCACTGTTTTGTTCTATTTGAGACGTTTATGGGTTTTTGGTGCCCTGTGGGGTGAGTTTCTCCCTGGCAGTGTAATTGTTGGGTGTCCGCTTGTGCGTGGAGCCAAATAAACAAAAAGAGGAAAAGTCCTGAATGAACCCAAAAAACAGATTTTTATTTTGGAGCCGATGACAAGTGCATTAATTTATCATCTGCAAGTGTAAACCTATCCGCGGAGCTCCTGGTTTAAATCAGCCTTGAAGCCCAGTTTAGCTGTGTGGTATGGAGTGAATGGGATGGTTGAGTGAGCCATGTGCAAATATACAGCTGACATGAGGCAGCAGCTTGAAAGAAACAGCATCCAGGTTTTCAAATTAAGAGCATCACTCTCAAAAAGTTCACGAAAAAGTAAAAATAGCAAGTTCATTCAGACAGTGCCACTTGGTAAAAGAGAGCGAGGGAAGGTTATGCAACTGAGCCACTAATAATGGAGTAAATTGTCTCCTGCAAGAGGTAATCATGCCCTCAGGGTCAGCTCCTCCTCGACCCACGTCCTCCCCTCCAGCCCTGCCTCTCTACATAAGCATCAAGAGCTGGTTTGATCAGCAGCGGGGTCAGGAGAATAAACAACTTAGCACCCAGACTAAACAGACCACACATGTCTTCTAAATTCCTGTGTCCGTAGAAGAGCGCGTGTCGTTTTGGTCAGCGAGCAGCAGCAGGAGGAAGCCGGTTGGAAGCTGACTGCTTTATTCTCACTTCCTTTAAGCAGAAATGTTGTTCCCTGTGAAGCAATGCTTAAGAGGTACGCGTGAAAACTGAGAAATCAGCCTGCTTTGGAGCTTTTGAATGCATCACGATTCAGTGACAGCTTAAAATACCTTTTTATTTTTGTCCTTACTTTTATCAGGCGCTTCCTATCTCCGCCTTCACGTTTCTTAGTCTGCGTTTTGTTTGAACCCCATAAATCTGTCCTGACTTCATCATGCCTGGCTCTATTCCTGTATTCATATCTCACGTAAGCACAGCAGACAGATATCTCCCAGACTGTAAAGACACCTGTTAAATTACAGTGTGGCTCGTCATAAACAACCCTGCAGATTCAGGTGGGAGTCTTATTTTCCAGCAGTCGTGGGTTTGATGCTAACCCAGCGCTGCAGAGACAACGTAAAAGGCCAGGGGGTGCAGATCTGCTCTTGCCATGAGGTGTTGACAGGAGTCCTAACGTCATTATCACGACTAAATAAAATACGGTCTGCCTTTCTGCTGGGTTCGTGGCACCAGCAGGGATGCAGAAAGCCTGCAGAAGCTTGTTGACTTTACGAGTGTTTCGTGTGGTTGCATAGTTTACGTTCACCCACCCTTCATGCACCCTGCACATCTTCTTGGCCTAGTTCAGGTACAACTTTCAGTCATGGCTCCTCTGTTTGTTTTGACTTCACAAGTTAGGTTGCACAAGCGCATGCTCCGCTGGTCCCGAGCCACATCAGTGTCAGCTGGAGGGACCGAGTGGAAACCACAAAACCGTTGATGGTTTTAGTTCACAAAGGGCCACTCATGTGTTTCTTATCACCTGAAGTTCAGTCCTACCACAACCGCTCTGAAGACATGGCTTTGGTTTCCTGAAGAGAATAGCCCTGACAGGTTTTTAAGAGACAAATCGAACATTTTGTTTTGTTAACCCCCACTTTTTGTTGCATGGCTGCATGTAAAGACCCCCAAGTTGCGGCGAGGAGCTCGAGTTTCTAATTAGAGGGGGAAACGTACCCTGTTAATGACATCATCTTCCCTCTGGCTCAGGGTTGTGTGGCAGTCATGTCGGTGTGAAACTTCAAACAGTTGCACACAAAACATCAGGCTTATAATTTACCTTCACTGCCTCTTTATCGCCCCGTTGAACCGCCGTGTGCTCCAAGTCTGTGGGAACTTCATTACGGACCGTTTTTAGGAAAAAGAGGAAGAAAGAGTTGTTTTTTTTAAATGAGCTGCTCGGTTACATTTAGCATCGAAACAATATATTCAGGCAGACGCTGTATGCTAAAGTAATAGCTATGTTTACAAGCAGACAGAAGGCAGATGTAAAACCTACCATCTATTCTCCAGACGGACATTTCTTCTGTTTTGTAAACACCAGAGTGTGGAATCATATTCACTGAAGTAACAATTTAACGAGCAATCGTATAGTTTTCAAAAAAGACGAGTCATTTCGGCTTGAAACATTTTTTTTATTACTGTACTTTCCGCCGCACACGTCGCACCGCCCTATAAGTCGTATCAGTCCAAATATGTCTAATAAAGTGGAAAAATCCATAAATACGTCGCTTACCTTATACGTCATTATGCATCACCGCTAATGCGTCGCGTTAGTTACGCGTCACCGCCGACAACCCAGAAATGCGGGCCGGTGTTGCGCCAAAAATAGATTGGCTGCCAAATGGTGGTCAGCGTGCACGGAAGGACTTCAACAAGAATTTAACTAGATTAGCACTTACAAAATGTTTTTTTTTGCTTGAAATTATAGTAAAGGTGTGTCTCAGTTAAACTTTTCCTTAATAAATTCACTTTGACGGTCAAATCAGCTGCATTTCAAAACCCGATTCGCAGGCGCATGCATGGGAGGACTCGCTGTACATTTCTTCGAAATTTAACAAGACGACCACCTAAAAACATTTATTTGCGTGCTTGAAATTATAGCAAAGGTGTGTCTCAGTCTAACTTTTGAATAATAAATGCACTTTGACAGTCAAATCATATGCATTTCAAAAGCCGATACGCAGAAGTAGTCGCGTGCATGGGAGGACCCGCTGTGCTTTTCTTCTTTAACAAGATAAGCACCTTCAACAATTATTTGTTTGCTCAACTTTATAGTAAAGGTGTGTCTCAGTTGAACTTAATAAAAGGACTTTAACGGTCAAATCAGCTGCATTTCAAAAATATTCGCTGCCTCTGTGCTCCGGGAGCGCGTAGACAGCGAGGAAATCGGGAAGAAGAAACACTGCGCATTTCTTCTAAATTTAACAAAATAAGCACCTAAAACAATTATTTGTTTGCTCGACATTATAGCAAAGTTATAAATGCACTTCATTGGTCAAATCAGCTGCATTTCGCTGCGGCGGTGCAGCAAAATGAAGCTGATTTGACGGTTGCTCAAAGCAAGCTGGACAAAGGTGGCAGGTTATGGCAAGCCGATTGCATCATTAATAGCCACTTTTACCTATTACATGACACAACAGCATGCCATACTGTGCCATCTAGCTGCTGAAAATGGTAGTCTTCAATATTTTCTGTCAGAATGAATGAAAACGGCCATATCTCAGTCAAAAATTGGTTTATATACTGTATATAAATATGGGAAAAAATCCATAAATAAGTCGCTTCGGCCTATAAGTCGCATGGCATGGAAATTATGCATAAAAACATGACTTATAGGGTGAAAAATATGTATCTTGGTTAGAACTTTAGCAAGGATTGCTCACTAGTTTACGCAGCCTCACCTCTTACGTCACTTCCATCTTCAGACGCTCATGACTCAATCTATAATTCATTGAAGGCAACGCAAGTCGTGAAACATGATCTGACAGATCTCCGTCTCCTGTGTGTGGGTGACAGCTGCGAGAGCCGCCGCTCTCACATCACTGTAATTGTTCGCGGCCTGACCGAGCGCCTCCGTTGCTCTGCCACATCCCATCACGATCAGCCGTGCCACGCCGTGTCCGCTCATCCGCGAGAAACACGACGCAGGCCTGGACAGTCCCTTCAACAAAGGCCTGGCCGAGGCTCCAGCGACTCTTCCACTTGTTCTCAGATTCCGACAGGAACGGTGGGAATGAGGCGGTGTCTCTTTCCGCTGCACCAAGGGGTTGAAAGTCGAGTCGGTTCATCGGTAATGAGAAAGGACAGCTGTCTGGTTCAGCAGAGGTTACAGTTACGAGTAAATGGCAGCAGGGAATAAAAGAAGAACGTCGTTTGTGTAAAAAAAACTTGCAGGTTGTTGTAGACTGAGGTTTCTGGTAGAAATTAGTTGGATCAAACTGAATATTTGCAGCCTTCATTTGGACTTTTTCTTGTTAGTTTAAAGTTTGGTTGTTTTTCCATTAGTTGTGCAAGAAGCAAAGTTCACACCGAAACTTGTCCACCTGCTGCAGACTACCTTGTTTTTGTTTATGATGCAACTGGAAACCTCCGCAATGCTCAGTTCTAACCCAACCAATGATTTCCTCCTTAACCTGAAGTAGTTTTGTTGTCCAGACTAACAAAGCAGCAACATTGATTGCAAAGTTTAAAGCTAACGTGATAAAATACTAGGCTAAGGCTATACTAAGGCTACACTGAATGTCAATTTATTTATATTGTATTATCAATATACTAAAGGATTGCATGGGCCAATCCCACTCTTAGTGCCCTTGATGCCCAAACCCAGTTTAGATAATAGTATATACAAGGGCCATATACAAGCAAACTATGGCCTGAGAGCCAGAAGTGGCCCCTAGACACTCTCAATCAGGCCCCTGATGTCCTAAAAACACATTTAAAATAGGTCTATTAAAATGTGTTTTTCAAGTTCAAGTAGGTTTTGTCTTTTCACTACATGTAGTACATGAGGTGGAACGAAACTGTGTACACAGGGTCCCAGTTACATCCAACAATAGCAAAAATACAAAGTGTAAAAAGAAACAGTTGATTCAACGATTCTGTAATGAAATTAAAGTTAAACTAAACATCTTAGACTCTAAAATCTGAAGGTTTTAGACTGACGCGGGGCACAAACTGTACTTTGCCTGAATTATTATTACTTGTTTATTAACCTTTATTTAACCAGGCAAATCCCACTGAGATCACAGATCTCTTGCAAGGGAGGCCTGGGCCTGAAGGCAGACTAACATGCATGTTTTTAGTCTGTGGAATAGTTTGTGGTGGCAGAACCAAACTGAAATAAAATACATAATAAAAGCTGTAATGAATATCTTGTCACAAGTTCCAGTACAGTATACAGAAAGTATGTCTGATAAGCCCAGAGAGCATATTTTCTGACTGGGTATGCTAACTATGCTACAATTTGTCATTAAAAAAATATTTAAAAGCCTGAAAATGCCCTCCAAATGATGCGTCTGAATTTTATTTTTTTGTTCATTTTGCAGCTATTTAACTAAATCAGTGTGGCTCTACAAAATCAAGACATTACCCAGCTCTGCAGCAGAGGCTAAGATGATAAAACTGAAAGTGTTGTGAGCATCGTGATGACAGAGCAGAAAGAAAAGAGCGATGATAATATGAGTTTATTGCAGCTGATACGATTACGCAATATTCCACAATCATGTTTATTAAATATTGAGCAGCCCATGCATCAGTATATCCACTTCTTCAGGTGGATTTTATAGTAAACAATGCATATGCACCTTTTTGTGACCACGTGCTTTTTACAACGAGGCGGTGCATAACTCGATTCTGACATGTCGACGTCCTGCTGTGAATTAGCAGCTCTGTTCCACTTTGTGCTGCGATATCAGATTTACAGACCCAAATAATATTTTTTCTGTTTTGTGTTCTGATTTTTCAGCAGCAATGGGAGACAGAAGGACACAGCATTGAATACATGCTGCTGTTGCTCACATTTTCAGCTGTGTCATTTCCAGTTAATCAAACGCACACCCCTGACGCAGCACAAGAGACGCATTAGCTTTTTGACTGTCAAACGTTTTAATAATTAATAACCAAGCTTAAACACAGAATCCTAATGATTAACTCATGACTATTTAATATTTCAAAACCTCAATGATTGAAACCCAAATGGTTTGAGGAGTTTTTTGCTAACCCACAAAATAAACACTTTCAGAAACAGACGAATAATCGAGTGATTGTATAGGGTGGCGTTTGTAAAGTTACACAGTCAAACTTGAACAGCAATATTTTGGTTTATTTAGCCTTTCATAAGAAAAAAATGTTTTTTTTTCAAAGTCATATTTTCACTTTGTTATGCATACATTAATAAATGTCATAGTTCCAAACTAAATATTTAATTTGCAAGCTAAATATTTAGTTTACAAACAAAATATTTAGTTAGCAAGCTATTTAGTTAGAAAGCTAAATATTTAGCTCCACACTAAATATTTAGTTTACAAACTAAATGTTTATGTCCAAGCTAAATGTTTAATTTACAAACTAAATATTTGAACTAAATATTTAGGTGTAAATTTAATATTTAGTTTCCAAGCTAAATATTTATTTACAAAACTAAACATTTCATGTCCAAACTAAACAATTAATTTCTAAGCTAAACATTTTATTCCTAAACTAAATATTTAATTTGCTAACTAAATATTTAGCGCCGACCTAAATATTTAACTTGCAAGTTAAACATTTAGCTAGCAAGTTAAATATTTAGGTCTGAGCTAAAAAAAAAAAATCAGTTGGCAAATTAAATGTTTATTTTGGAAATTAAATATTTATTTGGAAAATAAATATTTAGGTCTGAGCTAAATATTTAGTTATAAAATTAAATATTTAGTGTAGGAATTAAATGTTTAGCTTAGAAATTAAATGTTTAATTTTGAAAACAAATATTTAGCTTGGAAAATAAATATTTAATTTACACCTAAATTACCCTCAGTTTTTAAATAAAACATTTAGCTTGGAAATAAATGTTCAGTTTTTATACTAAATATTCAGTGTGGAGCTGAGTATGTAGCTTGATAACTAAATATTTAACTTGCAAGTTATGTATTTAGTTTGTGAGCTAAATATTTAGCTTGTAAATTAAATATTTAGTTTAGAACTATAATGTACAGTATGAATAATGTGGTGAAAATATGACTTTGAAAAAAAAATTCTTATGAAAGGCTAAATAAACCAAAATATTACTGTTAATTTTTGACTGTGTAACTTTACAAACCGCATCCCATATGATTGCTCATCATTTCCTGATCCATTCGTGTGCATCTGGGAAGGGTTTTTTTTTTTTTTACTATAAAAGTTTAAATGGAGCATTTTGTTTGCTTAGAAGTCATCCCCTTTAATACTGCTTTGTTATGCAGACAATAAATCAATGCTGACACATTTTAAAGCTGTGGAAAGTCTGTTGTTACACAGAAGGAGGGGTTGGATGGGGTTTGGCACCACAGTCAGAAGAACCGGCGTTCGGGGACACAGCTGGAGCAGCTTTAAGCCCTAACCTTCCCTAAACACCCTCATCACAAACACGTTAGTGCTAACCTTTTCCTGCTCACATCAGCAACATGTGTTTAGAGTAATGCTGCAGAAGTGCTGCGACTGTGAGAAGTGACAGAGGGTAAAGGTTTTCTCTGCTTTTCTAAGAGGAAGAAACCAGGTGTGTGTTTTAACACCGCTGATGTATAGTAACACTCTCCATCCACTGCAGCTTCATTTGGGACTGTCGGGTCACACATATGTCCATCTGGCAGAGTGAAAAACGCAGTAAAATGAAACATCTGGCCGTGTGCCAGACGGAGCTGTCTCTCGGAGCGTTCGCGCCAGCTGAGATCTTAATGAGGGTGCACAGTGTGGGAACAGAGCTTCATAATTTAAGACTCTGGGAGGTAGAGGGATGTGCAGAGATTTATGCCCCTGTACTGGACTGTGTAAACACCCCCAGGACTGGCTTTTTTGTTGTTTTGTGGAGGGGTCTGTGGAGGGCTGTGCTGCACCGACACATAGCAGGTTGCTGTGGTTTGTATTGCTGGTCACATAATCCAGGCTGGCATGTGGAGGGAGCAGCAGTGGTGCTCAGAATTTATACAGAACTGTGCAGGTCCGAGCTCCCAGAGCACGTCTTATCTCGGAACGGCACACAGCCCAGAACCAAAGACATCATTCATGTTAAAATATATTTTACAAGACTCTTTCACCGATTCAGACGGTTGCTACAAACACGTTCTGAATGTTTATTATTCAAAGAGCTGTTTCAAGAAGCTTTAAATGCATTTTAATTTAGAGTAATTATTATTATTAAAAAAAAAATTTCGGCTGCTCCCTTCTTCAGGGGTCGCCACAGCAAACTAAGTCGCACGACGACTTGGCTTTTTTTTTAATTTTTATGCTGGATGTCCTTCCTGACCAACCACAGGCTACCGAGCTACCACAGCCCTCTGTGTGGAGCAGAGAGCTGCTATCTAGGGCACCCAGGAGGGGGGTTAAGGGTCTTGCTCAAGGGCTCAGAGTGGGACAACTGAGGGTGGAGGCAGGTGTGGGTGCTTCACCAATCCCACCCACATTTTGATGTTGTTGGTACCGGGAGTTGAACTCGCGATCTTCCGATCACAGGCCCATCTTTTCTAACCTCTGTGCCACCACTCCCAGAGAGAGTAATTATATTAGAGAGTAATTATACTTTACATAAAAATGCAGTGTGACTTTGCTTTGCTAAAGAAGCTAAAATTGAGTTGTCAAAGCTAAAAGAAGTGAAACTTTGGGTAAATTGAGCAAAAACACTAGCTAAATGCTATAGAAGCTAAGTCCTAGCTAAAAGCCAAAAGTCGCAAATTGTTAGTGATATAGTATTAATAAGTTAGGTAGATGTCAGAATAGTAGATAAAAGCAAAAAGCAAAAAGTACCAAACACTAGCTAAATTCAATTCAATTCAATTCAAAAATACTTTATTAATCCCAGAGGGAAATTAAACGTTGTCATAGCTCATCATCCTGGTTTCATTCAAGAGTTAGATGCTGATAGCTGTGGGCAGGAAGGATCTCCTGCAGCGAATCTGAAGAATCTGGCCACAGATACTGATCCGTCCACCCAGATCTAGCTTACTGTCAGATCCAGCAGGCCTCTTGGTCCTCCTGGGCAGCAGGACTGCCTGAATGCCGGGCAGAATTCCTCCCTGAGCCGAGCTCTTTGTCACCACGATCAAACAGGTGCCATGGGGATGATCCCCGTCTTCCCATTGTCACGAACTGGGTTTCCCACCAGCTCCAGGATCTCAGTGGTCAGGTACCCGAGTGCCGCCTCCAGGTTGATGAGAATTCGTCTGCGGCGCCTCCTTTTCAACTTATTTGAGATTTGTGGCTGTAGTTGAAGTATTTGAGCTTTTGAGATGTTAATCAGCTGCTCCTTCCAGCTGCACAGCATCCATTACCAGAGTAAATAATCATCCAAAAAAAGCGATTTACATCCAGAAAAAAGAGGAATTAAAGTTTTCAAAAGCAATAACTCAGAATGAAAGTAACTGAGGTACTTCAACATGCAGCCACCCCGAGTGGCGCAATTCTAGAACTAAATGCTATAGAAGCTAAATCCTAGATAAAAGCCAATAGTCACAAATTGCTAGTGATATAATATTAAAAGTTAAGTAGATGTAGCAGAATAGTAGCTAAAAGCAAAAAGTAGCAAAACACTAGCAAAATGCTATAGAAGCTAAGTCCTAGCTAAAAGCCAAAAGTTGCAAATTGCTAGTGATCTGTAGTATTAATAAGTTTGGTAGATGTAGCAGAATATTAGCTAAAAGCTAAAGTAGCAAAAAGCTAGCTAAATGCTAAAAGCAACAGAACAACAGCCTATAGCTAAGGATAGCAACAGACTATCTAAAAGCTAAAAATGGCACAAGAAGTCAAAAATAGAGCAATTATTCTAAAACAGACTCTTACGGGAATGTATGTGAGAATGTGCTAAATTGTCTTATTAGATAAATACAGCATTTTCAAAAGCACTAAATTGACTAAAACCTAAGACCATATCACCCAACCCCTCGATTAGCGAAATAATTTGATATATGAAATAAAATAAATAAAATTGCACATAGGAGTAAAGTAGTTAACAACGATTTTATGGAGAAATCCAGAACAGGTGAAATCAGGTGATAACAATAGTGTGAAAGCTCAATAAGCACATTTTCAGCATATATTTAACCACATTTAGAGGTTCAATTTCAGATGTCGCATGGGCCCATCTGCTTGTTGGGATGCTCTAACAAACAGGCAGACAGTTTTAGGATGCTCTCTTTTGTGCAACAGATAAATGCAGTGCTAAAGTAGGCGGTTGAAAATAGTTTTTAAATAAAGACAAATGGAAAGTGGTTTTTATTACTGTGCTGCAACGGCTAATCTTTAACTGGTCATTCTCTATTGATTTAACCATAAAAACAATTTGAAATCAATTTTTACACTGAGGAAGAAAACGAGCAGGCTTGCAGGGAACGCCCGTGCAAATGATCCAGGATTTGTTTAGCTGGTATTTTACTGGATGTTTCTCTTTTACACGTGGACTGTTGGAAATGCACACATACAAGTCCTGGAGGACAGATACGTGTCTCAGATGTTACCCAAATAAATGAAGCAGTGAGATAATTAGAGTCTTTTTATTCAAATTCTAATCAGTTTAAGATTTGAGGTGATGGATTATTCCAAACGAGCGGCAGATCTTTGGAGCTAGAGTCCAGATTTTGACGTTGCTTGCGTGCCAAAGCCTGTGAGTTGCTACTCCTCCTTCAAAAGCTGCAAGTGAAGAAGCAAACGGTGACTCATAAAACTTTATAGGTCAGCACAGTTTAGCGATCAGCAGCAACACCCTTCCTGATCCTTTAGAGAAAAGGGAACTTGCTCATTCTGTTGAGGCAAGAATAAAAGGAAACTTGTTGGCATTAATCTTATCTATGTAAACACTACCTGGATGTTACTGCAGTGATAAAGGCTTGACTTGAAGTACAATGGCCGGTGTGCCAAAGGTTCACAACGGCACAAGTTCAAGCGAATTTACTATTTGCTATTTAGTTGTTGGAAGCAAAAATTTCAGGCTACTGTGTGTTGAACACGTTCACACACGGCTGATCTCCGTGTAGCTGCACAAACGCCCAGCACGTCATTGGTGCTGTTAACCAGTGCTCAGCTGTCCCTGCGTTAATTTGATCTGAATGAAAAAAGGAGCTGCAACAGTGACTTGAGAGCCCGTCTTGTTCTTTTTACGGTTTTGAGGGGAGGTCTATTCAGGTCGGGGGGGTCTCAAGTCATCCCAGGTGGCTCTGCTACTGCTCCACTTGACTGTAAATAAATCCCAGGAGGAGACCCGGTTGCTAATGGAGCTGAAGTCCTCACAGTTGTGATAGGATTTAGAGGTGGCCTCTAGTCTTTGCGTCTGGTGGGGGGACAGTAGTTTATGTAGCCTCATCTATTAGATTTTATTGTTGTTCTTTTCTGTCTCTGACTAATGAGGCGGAGCAGCTAGGTCAACACTTATCTGTAAACCTGGAGGACGACCATTGTTGTTGTCCATTAATAATGCAAAGCAAGACCAGAATGGTTCTTTGTTAGGAGGGTAGGCGAGGACGCCACCTTTTCTTCTCCGTACACGATTGCCGACTTCTTGAGGTTTGGGTCTGTAAATTTGGTTAATGACCAAAGTGCAAAAAGCCATGAATCATGGCTTGTTGGTGACTTAACGCCTTCATTCACACAGTACAGAGTGAATGTTCAGAGATGGTTTAAAAAGTTTTTTTTTTTTTTTTTAATGAAGATATGTTTGGTGTTGGTTTCTTCTTGTCATCTGATTCCCCTTATCACCTCAAACATTGTTTTTTACTGCATGCTGAATACACTCCCATGAGCTTTAAAGGTGGGGTTTGTGGTTTTATTACGTCTTATCTTGTGTTTACTTCCCTGAATACATAATTCATCGAGAAACTTGAACGTTTTTTTAGACAAGGCCAGCTGGTTCTTCTTTGGGAACGCCCAACGAGCTTCAGTCGAGCTACTCTTGACAATTAACAAATGCTGCCCGGAGTTTTTTTAATATATATATATATTACATTTGTCTTTATTTAAAAACTATTTTCAACCGCCTACTTTAGCACTGCATTTATCTGTTGCACAAATATATATATTAGTGTTTAATTTTTGTTACGCCACTTTTTCACTTGTAATCTTTAAAAAAAAAAGAATAAGCAGTATCAAGCTCTAAAGTCAATTTAAATCAATTCAGTTTATTTATACAGAGTCAAGTCCCAACAGAAGTCGTCTCAGAGCACTGTACAAAAACATTCACATACGTAAGTCAATTAGTAAAATTCTCTATTTAAGGAAGCAGCAGATTGCGTTGAATCTTCACTTCGTCACAGTCTCCCATCCTGAGCACGCACAAAGGCAACAGTGGAAAGGAAAACTCCCTTTTAACAGGAAGAAACCTCCAGCAGAACCAGGTTCAGGACAAGTGGCCATCTGCTTAGACCAGCTGGGTTAGAGAGGACAGGAAGTGGAAACGAACAAACACAGAATGGCAAGTCCAGGTGTACTTTCTATAGGAGGAAAGACAAAAAACACATGTTAAGGATATAAATAATTACTAATACAAAACAGGTAGAGTATACTGTGGCAAGTAAAGACAGCAGCAGAGTGAGGAAATGTGGTCAATTTGTCCTCCAGAAGTCTAAGCTTATAGCAGCATATGGGATAGATCAGGAAACTCAAGCCAACCCTAACTATAGGATTTATCACAAAGGAAAGTCTTAAGCCCAGTCTTAAAACTGGACGTGTCAGCCTCACAGGCAGAATCTGTAAGTTTGTTCCACAAGAGAGGAGCCTGATAACTGAAAGCTCTGCCTCCCCATTCTGCTTTTGGAAACTCTAGGAACCACGAGTAAACCTGCAGTCTGAGAATGAAGTGCTCTGTTAGGAATATATGGAGCAATAAGATCTGTGCTCAGTCTGCGTCCATGTGTCACAAACAATGCAGCTGCTTTAAAAAAAGCTCCAATGACAGGTTTCTGGTGGCGTGACCGTCACCGGTAGGACAAGCAAGCCGGTTTTATTAAATAACAAAAGGAAAAGGCTTAAAACAGAGGGGCCACACAGTTGTGTTTGGTGAACCAAGAGTCTGTTAGTTGTAACGTCAGTGCAGAACTTTTTCTGTAACGAACATTTAGATGTTCAGTATTTTTTAAATTCTTCAAGTTTTTTGTTTGTTTGTTTGTTGCTTGGTCTTTTATAAACAATTGCAAGTGTTGAGCCTCTCATCTTTAAATTGCTTTTAGCTGTTCCCAAATCACCAATCACATCGGCCATGTCGGCAAAGATGTCAGCTTGAACAAAGATGGTGTCATTATGCAAAAATAAGATGAGGTGTCTGACATCTATTCCAGATCCCTGGTAATGTGGTAATAGCTCTACACATCCTTGAGCAGCAAGCCGGCTTTCTTGTACACATACTAACCGCTTCAGCTCTGTGACTACCACCCTTGGTGACTCAGATGCTGGTTCAGCATCCATGCTGCCTCAGTTCTTTCAAAAGTCACATAAAGATAAAATGAAGACATCTCAGGTCCAACTTAAGTGTTTTTTTTTAAGTAGGCTTGTAACTCACATCTTTTGGAAATAAAAAATAATAATAATTATCAAGCAAAGACTTGACACAAAACCCAAGAGATGCTTCGTTCTCATCATGCTTATCATCTACTCTTAAGCTCTTTGTGAATCATCTTATTGACACTAAAACAATATTCATGACAGTTTTTAAAAGGATCACAAGCTGCCTTTCCGTATTTCCATCTTTTAGAGATAAATGTCCAAAGTTGTTTTCATACTTTTCTAGACAGTCAAGCCTTTATCTCACTTGTCTTTAAAACGTGTATTTCTTGATCTCGAGTGGGACTCAGGTCTTAAAAATGTTGCTAGCTTAACCAAAATGTGTCCTAAACAGATCAACGTTTCCCAAATTTCTTGGCCTTTTTTAATACGTCATTGTGCAACTCATGAGAGTGATTGGTTTGAGTTACTAAAAATACAACAACATCACCAGAGCGTAAACAGAAGCAGTTCTCACGTATTTAACACAATACATGTTGGCTCAAGTTGGACAAAAGCTTTTGAAGGTTTCACTCAGATACTGGGAATACCAATAAAAGAGCTGAAGAGGGAAACAGATACAGAGAGAGGGGTCAGGCGTGTGTTTACGAAAAGTGAGGGAAAATGAAAGGGTTAGGAGGTTTGAGAGTGCAGTGGGCATGGCAGCATTTTGAAGGAAAAGGTGGGGTGGTGTTCACTGTAATGAGAAGACAAGGGAAGAGTTCAGAGGTTAATAGCAACCTACAGTGGCAGACAAAAGAGGTCGTGAAACACGGGAGAAACGTTAAAAACTCTCACGCTTTAAGATCACAGGAGAATGTGCTGGCTACTTTGGCTAATTACAGACACTGGAACTAATGGCGGACGTGTGTGCACCAATGGATCAGTTTTAAGTCCTGAAAACACAGAATGCTCAAGTAATTAAAGTCTATGGGGGGCAGCGTTTTATTAAATATTTGATTGCTCAGAAAGCACTTAGAGTGAGAGGCTTCTTTTGAAAGCAGCAGATTTCCTTCAAGCCATTAATGTCTGATTCGATGATTGCACATCAGTTGAGCTGGGGGAAAGCGCTGAAAGTAGGGCAAACACTCGTATTTTTCTTAGTTTCTGGGTTTCAAAGCTATGATCTTCATCAGGATTAGTTCATTTATTTAATTTTCTTCAGCATTTCATTAGCTTTTTTCCTTTTTTAATTCTCATGTCAGACCAGGAGCCCAATTTTTTTGTATCAAGGATATCTCATTAATCTGTCATCTGGACAGGTTTTTTTTTTTTTTTGGAGACGTTTCATCCTTCATCCAAAGGACTTCATCAGTCTGAGGATGGAGCCACAATAAACTGAGTCCCACAAGCAGCAAACCACATAGTGGACCAACCAGTTTGCTGGTGATAAGATGGTTTCTGGGGCCCATCCTCTCCCCTGTCGACTCCTCAGAGGCAGCCGTAGCCAAAGTGGTTCAAAACATCAAAGTCCATGCTCAATAATCCAGGTAGAAAATCCAACAAAGTTCAGTCAGGTCATCTGGATGGTTTCTTTTTATTTGTTGAGACGTTTCGTCTTTTATCCAAAGGACTTCATCAGTCCGAGGAGCCACAACAATCTGAGTCCCACAAGCAGAAAACCCACTGATTGCCTCATGGCAAAGTGCTTTGTCTACGGCTGCCTTAGAGGATTCGACGGGGGAGAGGGCAGACCCCAGAAACCATCTTATCACCAGCAAACTGGTTGGTCCACTATGTGGGTTTGCTGCTTGTGGGACTCAGTTTGTTGTGACTTCTTGGACGGATGAAGTCCTTTGGATGAAGGACGAAACATCTCAACAACAACAACAAAAGAAATGTCCAGATGACCTGACTGAACTTTGTTGGATTTTCTTCTTGGATTATTGAGCATGAACTTTGACGATTACCACCCTAGCTACCCACTGCAACCAAGTCCCACTTCCTCCTCATTTTTCATCCATTTTTTCCCCTTATGCCAAGTCTTTCTTTCCTCCTTCCACACCTGTTGTAAGACATTTTCGTTTCCCGGAACTTCACCTAAACAACGCTTGACTTTTCTGAGCTCCAACATCTGGAAAAACTAACCAGCATGCCAGGGCCCCCATTCCTCAGGTAATTTATAGTGGCATGCCCTGTGACAGGCTCTGTTAGAGGTATGGAGACTGAATGAAGTTGATCGTGGTGAAACATTAGCTTTTCTTCTGAAGTTTCAGGAGCACCTTAAAATTTAGTCAAAGCCGTAAGGTACAAGAACAAACATGGCAGTGTGGCAGATTAAAGATCATCAAGGGTGCCAATGATAATAGAAAATAAACCCCAGTTAAATATGAAACACACTTTGTTTTCTTGTTTATCTCCATGAGCTCATTAAAAAAAGGATCTCAAGAAATTAAAAAACTTCGAACCAACTCGAGACCTCTACGGACAAACACAGCATCACTCTGTTTCCTTTTAGATTTTTTAAAGTTTGTTGTGTTTTGTTTTCCATATTATAAAGAGTACAAGTTAAGTGTATTTGCACAAATGTGGGTCACAAAAAACAAAAAGTCTAGTAAGTGAATGCGACCTTGTTCATAGTTAGGATAATGAGCATGAGACCAATGATTACAAAATAAATAAATTTAAAAACATGTGCTCATCGTTTCTGCACAGCTTTCATGTCATGAATATTAAAACAGTAAAGCTAGAATCGCTCTGTACTGCGACTGTTGATGACAAAGTGCAAACAGCATTTGTGGGTGAGTTTTAAAAACATTTGAAAATGATCACAGGAGCCCCTTTTGTGTGTTGCAGGAATTTCAAACATTTAAAATCATTTATGTGACGTATTCATTCTCAAAGTACCGGTAGTCACAGAGTTGTTTCAAACGTCCTCAACCCATTCCAAACAGGCCGAAATTTAGCCAAGAGTTCATTCAGTTTGATTTCAATTGAAAATTTGCGTATTTTCTCGCAAATTCTGTCTCCAATTAGTCCTCAAAGGACAAAGCTCAGCAGTGAGATGCTGTCTTACACAGTAGCTTAACTGATTGACTGACCAATAAAACGTACATCGGTACTGATGTGCACCGTTATTAAGACCACTCTGATAGATAATACACAGCAGTAAACAAAAATAACAGTTTAAAAAAAAAAATCTCAGAGCAGATTCAGAAACTACTCTGAAATATAATGTCCTGTTTTACATTTAAAACACATTTAATTATGAGTTTTAAAAGGTGGAAATGTCTAAACTAGGATGTTTTCTTCGCATATTTATGAGAAAAACTGAGATGTTTGAAAACCTACTTGTAGGGATTCCCTGTGAATCAATGGTGCAGCCATTAGAGGGTTTTGACTCACCATTGACAGAGTCCCAGACTCGCTTTCTTTAGTATCTTTAAGTTTATTTATCTCCATTTACCATATTTATTTCTAACATTCAGCATGTGCGATGCGTGCAATGCAGTCAAAAAGCTATATGCCTCTGGGCTACGCATCGGCCCTAAACACAACTCGAAATATATACCATATTTTTTGGCCTATAAGTCGAATTTTTTTGCATAATTTGCATGCCCTGCGACTTATACGCCGAAGCGACTTAATTATGGATTTTTCCCATATTTATAAACCAATTTTTTGGCTGAGATATGAGCATATGCATTCATTCTGACTGAAAATATTGAACACTCATTTTCAGCTGCTAGATGGCAATCGAGTAGTAGGACATGCTGTTTTGTCATGTAATAGATTAAGGTGGCTATTAATGACACAATCAGCTTGCCTTAGTTGCCACCTTTGTCTAGCTCGCCTGGAGCAACCGTCAAATCAGCTTCATTTTGCTGCGCTGCCCCGGCGAAATGCAGCTAATTGGACCTTTGAAGTGCATTTATTAAGTAAAAGTTCAACTGAGACACACTTGTGCTATAAAGTCGAGCTAACAAATAATTGTTTTGAGGCGCTTATCTTGTTAAATTGTGAAGAAAAAGACAGTGAGTCCTCCCAGGCACGCTCCAACTTTCGCTTATCGGCTTTTGAAATACAGCTGATGTGACCGTCAAAGTGCATTTATTTCAGAAAAGTTAGACTGAGACACACCTTTGCTATAATTTCGAGCAAATAATTGTTTTTAAGTGTTAATGTTGTTAAATTCTTCTTAAAGTCCTCCCGTGCACGCTTCCGCAGCCGCCATTTGGCAGCCAATTGACCGACCCACATTTCTGGGTTGTCAGCGGTAAAGCGTAACAAATGCGATGCATTAGCGTTGATGCATAATAGATGCAACTTATATGATGAAGTGACGTATTTATGGATTTTTCCACTTTATTATACATTTTGGACTGATGTGACTTATAGTGCAGTGCGACATGTACGGCAGAAAATACGGTACAACTCAGATAATTATCATGAACCACAGGTGCATTCAATCAACAACAATGGAATGGTCTGTACACTACTTTAAACACAGAATAACAAAGACAAGCTTAATATCCTGCTTCACAAATGCAAATACTCCTCTGTTATTTTCATGGCAGCTTCTCACTGCTTGGTGCTGACACATATGCTCATAGACTCATGCATGCACATGTACATAGATACATGATAACTGTGCTGCAGGGTGTTCTGGCTAAAAATACTCCCTGTGCAGAGCTTTAGTGTGTTATAAGCACGTGCAGCCCCTTTTTACCCCTTTCATTCCTCATAAGCATGAAAACGTTAAAGATGAAGCCTGTCTCTTTGAGAAACGTGGCGGCCTTTCTTACAGCTGCTGTAACTTTTTAAAAAGATTGTTAATCCGAGGAGCTCTGACTGTGAAAGTTGTTACTTTTAAAGTGCATTAGTTCATTTTGCAAAGAAAATGTTTTAAGCATAGCTTCCCTGTTTTGTTGAAAATGTTCATTTCTCAAACTTTTTTTATTTTTGCTTTTCAGCTCCAGTTGATGCTGAAATAGTTTGTTTACCTCTTAAAGCCGAAACAAAAAGAAGTATAAAATTCCCCATTAAAATTCTATAATAATCTGCTTGCCACATTTTGCTTTGATAAGTGAAACAGGATGTTTTTAGTGCCGTGGAAAAGCTGAAACAAATGGCCCCAGAGACTTTAAATAAATAAATAGTTTGGTCGTTTTCATGTGCAGAAAACAGAAGTAAGCAGACATGCCATCATCTTTTCTGGACAACAGTATTTATTGAGACTTTTGTTCTCATTTATTTAATTTGTATAATCCTGATGGTAATTAAATCCTAAAACATGTCGACTTTACATTTCTGCTACTCCTGCAGCTCCCTCTGGCTTTAAATAAACACAGCCTGAGCTGAGCTTTAGGATTGCTCCTTTTCCTGCCATCTGCTTTCTGCTGCTCGCCCTGGAGAGCAGAACATCTGACTAAAACCACTTTTTTATCTCTCTCCATTTCTCCCAGGAGTCTGCTTAGCTGAGGTGAGGACGAAGACGCGACCTGCTTCTTTGCTGTCTGTCCATCAACAGACCGAGTGCCTTGGTGCCGGCCACCCTTAGGTCAACTCGACCGAGACGAGTGCCAAACATTAAAAGTCTCAACCTGGTGTCCCCTGGAAGGCCGGCCCTAAACAAATATTTGAGGCTGTTTTATCTAATTTCTCCAGGCATCTCCAAAAAGACCAACAGTGAAGGGTGCTAGGAGACAGAGGAAAGAGAGAAAAAAGTGGGGTGAGAAGCCGTCACCCTTTCAAAGTGCACCCCGCCTGCTATTTCTGCTGCTCTGTGGTCAGGGAGCATCTTATTTGGGAGAGCTGGAAAAAGGACTTCCCTCTTCACTGCCTGTTTAAAGACTGGAGAAGATATCAATTTGTCTGGGCCCAACAAAGAGACTGAGCTATCTTTAGAAAACATCCAACAAACTTTAACTTTGTGGCCCCGTGAATTGCCACTTCTCCATTACCTCTCAAAAAGATTTAGGAGCTGTGAGGAGAGGAATGAAAGCACAGCTCCATTCCTAGAAATTTCTCCAAAGCCCACAGCAGCTCTCTGTGGGACACCGGAAGCTAAAACTTGGTCTAGGGCTTGGAGTTTTGATGTTGTTCGCAGCTCAGTGAAGTAACATGAAACCTTTGTCACCGATTGGGTCCCCCTCTCCTTTGAGGCTCCTTAACAAGGGTCCAGACTACCTGCGCAGGCAGATAGATGGAGGAGGCCATGGCCGCTTTGTCAGCGCTGTGGAGAGACTAGAGGCTGATAAAGCCAAGTATGTGAAGACTCAACAAGTAATCAATACCAAGCAAGAACCAGTGCTGGCACCCTGTGCCACACCGCCACCGCAGCCACGACGAGCAATTTCCGTCCCCGGTAGCCTGACTCCTCATCTTCCCCTGCGCCGTTCATCCTACACCCCCTTCTCGACACTCTCTGGCTCCTTCACCTCAAAGGATGAAAATGAAAATGATGACGCAAGAAAGGAGAACAGACGGACCTCTGTTGATGTTGAGGCTCATAACAGGAGCAACGTGAACAACTTGACGACTCCCAGCCCCAGGACACCTCGGGTTATTGGTCTGGTAGCACCACACAGCGCCCCTGTTCTCAGAAGGAGTACAGGCAAACGTATGCTGAGGCCAGACTCCCTTGTCATCTACAGACAAAAGAAAGAGTGCAAAAACCCCAACAGTGCTACCGTGGGAGAAAACGACAACATGGAGATAAAGGGCTACAGTTTTGTTCGCCGGCTCTTCCAAGGATCCATGAGGGAGAAAGGAAACGGAGGTGAGAGCCGAATCCAGAAGATGGTGATTGGGGAAGAGAAAGCAACGTCGCGGGATGGAGACTCGCGTATGTCTTGGACCAATGACAAAGATGCAACAGATGGGGGACCAATGAGTAGGAGGTCTAGTAAAACTGACCAAGAGCGAAGCCCAGAGTCTATTCAAAGTCCAGGTTTTAGCTGCACTGTTGAACACACAAACAACGGGTTTACAAATGGCACCGTAGATGGAGTAAGCGCTGGTATCACCGATGTCAAGAACAACGATGACCCGTGGAAGCGAGCGTCCCCGCCGCCAACAAGACGGCAGTTTGGGGAGTTGCAGCGCTCCAAGTCAGACTTACAGCTGCGCTCCTCAGTAGCATTATCAGAACAGGAGCATTTCTTTGACTTTTGCGGGCTGGACATAGACTTGATCGACCGTCTGGGTCGGGAGAATTTCCTCTTTGGTGCCAGTTCTATAGACACACTCTCACTGGCTCTCCGCAGCGTGGGCACAGACAGTTGTGGTGGGTCAGAACCCAGTGAGTTCTCCCGCCACTCAGGAGATGGACTGTTTCAGGACGAACTGGCCGAGCAGCTTCCCACCGGTGTGTCAATCATCGAGAGAAACGCTCGAGTCATCAAGTGGCTTTATGGGTGTAAAAATGCTGCTCAGGAGGGACCAAAAGAGTCAACAGTTTAGTCCTGGGGTGCAGATATACGTGCCATGGAGTGCTATGCAGTGTCTGCTGAGGTCTTTTAACTGTAGACCCATGGATGGTTAACAGAAGACAAAACTATTCTGTGAACTCAAAATATGTCACTTCCAGGTAGGGCTGGACAATATGGCCAAAACTTTTATCATGGTCTATTTCTTAATTTCGGTCGATAATGATATAATTCAGATATCAATATAAACAATATAAAAGCCTCAGAAAAACTGTACAAACTGTACAAATAATTTAATGTTCACCTTTGATTTGTATTTAGCCTTCAAAGAAATTTGAAATCACCGTCAAATAAACATAAAACTCTCGTCTTGCCCCACTTTGTCAATATTAATAGTTTTAACCTTAAACAACAGCAAAACCTAACCCATGCTGGGGGTGTTGTTTCAGGGACATGGTGGCTCAAACTTTTATTGTGCTTCGTCGTCTGACTCTCAGCATATTCTATTGAGTGGAACAAGTTAGATTTGTTCCCACCGCTAGTTGGAACGACTCTCCGGCACATTTTGCAGCACACTGACTGAAACCTGCAGTTTATCGGAGCTTAAATAGCCAAACCACTTCCACACCGTCAAATTAGTCTTTCCTCTTTTATCAATTATGTCATCTGCTTTCTCTTCGCTTGTGAAAACTTGTTCAGTCACACTCTGATGGTCATGGGCACTCATTTTGAAGCGAAAACTTACCGCGCGTTGGAGCTTAGCCTAGCCTAGCTGCTACCGCTGACTCCTTCTGGACTCGAGCTGTGTGTGTGGTGTACGTCACCACGCACTTACGTAGTTGTGTCGCGGCTTTTTCTGTTCGGGTTGAAACGAAAATGCATCAGTGAAACGCTGTAATCATAGCGTAATATATATCGCAATATCAAAAATGTGTTTAAAACTCATATCACCGTTATTGAATAAAAGTATATCGTGATTTGTATCGATATTGAATTATTGTCCAGCCCTACTTCCAGGTTTACAAACGTTACAGTTTAAATGTGCTGCAATATTTTTAAAGACAAGTGACCAAATTATTACAGAATTTTACCCGATGTTCTTAGTAACAATAAGAAGTTGCTTTAAATTAGCATGAGATTTTCACAGATATTACATCTACATTACGTACGTACATCTCTCGCATGTAAAATAACAGCCGTGAGCAAAACTAGTAGATAACTGACAGGCTCAGCTCTCATGGTTACCATAAGTGTTCGGGAAACTGATAGCATGTTAGATTTAAGTCAAAAAAAGAGAAAAATATCATCACACTGTACTAGAAAATAAAAAAGAATCATTTTTTTGCAAAAATACCTAAATAAACTCTACTTTTATTCTATTATGATGTACTGTAGCTCAGAATACAGTAATGCACTGCAAAGGAATATGCACTTTAAGATTACATGCATCTTACTTGCTGATTTTTGTATTTCGCATCTTTCGCAGTGTACTTTTGTTTTGCAGCAGTGCAAATAATTTCTGAGGAACTCTTGGCCACCATTTTTTGCTATCTATGTTTTTAATTAATCTCATTAGCATTCCATGGCACACAGTCACCTTTAGTCCCGTCACTCCAAAGAAGTTTCTTCTTCAGATTAAAGAACAACCACTGCTTATCTTGTCAAATTGATATGTTGTATTTATAGATCCTATGGACGTGTTGTACAGACTGTTCTCGCTGTGAGATGGAGCAGTCGTGTTTGTGAGTGTGCACAATGAACGTACCGCCCCATAGTTGTTAGCCTATGTGCATTTTTTGACAGAACTGGATTCTGAACTGAATAAGCCCCTCTAATGTTACACGAAGCGCGTAGGTGTATTTTGTTATGCATACAGGTTGGTATTCTTGACACTAACGCTCCCCTTTTTATGACCAATTAATGAAAAAGCACTAAGCTACGATCTTTGTAAACGGGGACAGTGTGAGCGCGAAATGAACCACGAGTACCTCGTTTGAATCTGTCCCGGTTTAGTTTGAGCGTTTCTGTCTTTTCTTTTTTTTTTTTTACTCTTTAAATGCAGGCGTTGGAGCAAACACGTGGGACGCTCCTAGGGGCTTGTTAATGCACTGAACTGGACAGAAAGAGGAAATGAGTGGGGGGAAAAATAACTTCCAACGATTCATCTCACTTGGCGTGTAACTCTGAGATGGATTCAGAGAAACATCTGCATCCTGGATAGTTAAGAGTAAACCGTGCTTTTATTATTATTATTTAAGTATCTGCTGGTGAAAGTCAGTGCTTACAATAGTTACATTTTCACATAGCTGCTGTGAAGGTTAATTCTGTGAGTGCAGGACACAAACTTTGAACAGAATTCTCACTCATGACCAAAAAGAAAACATGAAATACCAAAAAGCTTAATCTGCAAAACGTTTTAGGGAGTCGCCCTCATCACCTGCAGGATTACAGATGTTTAACCTCTGCAGATGGTTCATCAAAACACACAGGGCACACTGAATCTGCCCTCCTCTCACCGATAACCACAAATCCTACCTCACTTCACCCATTTTTCACATTTTATCTCCGTGAAAGGTCATTTCCATCGCTCGGCCCTGAGGATGCCTCTGAAATCTGCACAGAGCTGAGGTATGTGGGGTTAGACCGAGGCCTTTAGGGCTGAGCGCCTCCAAATTCAGGCACAGTATATTTATACGCATCATAAATTAACACACTCTCAGCTTTGATGTTCTGTATTTATCATGGGCATGACACACTTCTGACCCAGCTTCACTCTGGACCTTTTTTTTTAGTTTTCTTTCCTGTGGAAAACTCTTTGGTTACATTTACAAATTCCTTGTGTATTTTATTTTTTACCTTATTTTTTAATCCGATGCATATGAGAGATTTAATTTTTATTCCAAAGAGCAAATAAAAGCAACTAAAGTGTCTGTGTAAGTGTATTTTTTATTGTTTTAATGGTTTTGGTTTATGTTGAAATGTGCACATTGAAACTAAATGAGCACAGTGGTACATTTTTCTTGTCTTTCCTTAGAATGCCGCCCATCACCTCATCAAATCTCATTTTTCAGATCGTCTCGAGTGGCTAGGCGATAATCCTTTTAGCATTCCCTGCATAGCAGGCTTCAGGGGCGATTCAACAGGTTTGTAGACAGGGATTCCTCTGTTTGGCCTGATGATGTGTCTGGGTGTCTCCTCCCCGTCTGCAGCCTCCTCCTGACTCCCGTCTCCTCTCAGAGTCAGTATCCATTTTCAGACATTCCAGGTCAAAACGGATAGAAATATGAAGAAAAACAATCTGATGCTTTTTTTAAACTGAAACTCAGCAGCAAAACATAATATCACTCTTTGAGCTGTTGTTTTTTTTTTATTTAAATGTTACGTTTGTATTTTTGCATCTGTTTTATAAAATGTCTTAGTAGTTCAGATGAGCGTAGAGTAGAAACTAGAGGCACCCGGGTGACCCATCCTGAAATGTCTGATGTCTCCTAATGCCTGAACTCCCATAGCATGACTGCATGTTGAACTGGGCTGTAAAAAAACCAGACAGACCCAATAAAATGATTTTAGACTCGTGAACCAAAAGTCTGTTTCATGAAATCAATTTTTAAATCCTGCATAGCACAAAGTAGAGATGAGATGCTATAAATGACACATTGGAGGGAACTGGATTTCGAAGATCTGTTTGCTTGAGCCATTCACTTATGATGGTAGTGACATCATCATGTGCTACTATGACGTTAGGGCCATACCAGGTGTCTTGTCAGGTGGGATCCTCCCACCCCATCTACAGCTTCTGCACTCATCCCATGTTGCCTGTTCTCCTTCGTCTTAGTGGAAAAGTGAAAAGGAGGAACGTTTGTCTCTGCATTTGAGGAGGAATACAAATGAATTACAACAAAGAAAAAACAAAACTAGTAACAGCTCTCAACTGTTTGCAGCTCCATTCCTATAGTTTGTTGTAAAGAGTTGTTCAAAAGATTTGAATCCTTTGTGAATGTCACATCTCTAAATAGGAAGCATGCTGTGATGGACTGAACCGAAGAAGGACACTTCATTTTACACTCAGATTATATTTACAACAAATAAATACGAGCTCATAAAAGTGGTCAAATAACAATAGTGAATTTTGAAATAAAAAAACAAAAGCACACACACAAATGTACGTATCATGGCTGATCGGTTCAAACGATGACGATAACTACAGGCTAATGATCAATCAACATTATCAAACATAAGATTGGCTAAAGCTCTGTCAGCTTTACTGCTGCTGAGCTAAATTTTGGTGAGGTACTAGCTGAGAGTTACCCCCAACACGTCCTCTGAGCGCCAACGACTCTGTTTTTAAAATCTTTGCAAATGACAACAAGTGAAATGCATTTACTGAAGAAACGAGACCCCTGATGGTGCCAGTTTGACAGGAGTTGGGTAAAAGGAGTTGGTCTGACTACAGGAGATGTGCTGATCAGGTGGACTGAGATTTGCAGCCGCAGCACCATCTGCATGTAAAGGTCTTTGCCCTCGTTTGGCTAGCCATTAGCTTAGCCAGGTCGAGGACTTTTCTCCATACGCCATGCTCACAGTTGATAAGATGCTAACCTGTGATGCCTAACAGAATAACTTTTGAAAAATGATAAGACCATCCCTTAAAGCAGACATATTTAAAAGGAATTTCATAAAAGAACAAAAACATGATTGTTTTTCTCAGGATTGTGTTTTAGTTGCGCAAAGTACAACACTCTGCGTTGTCTTACATAGACCAAACTTTGCAAGCTTGAAAGCTCCGCATGGCAACACAAACTACGTTTAATAAAACATGCACATATTGTTTCTTTCTTCCCTCAGATGACGCTTCCCTTCTGTCTTTCCCCAAGCGGGACACAACAATAGCCCTCCTGTGTGTCGCGGTGACCGGAGGGCCCGCTGTGACATCCTGTTTTGGGTTCACAGGACAAGGTTTAAGCATATGGTCGTGTTTTGAGATTCTTCCTCTGTCAGCCTGGAAGTAAGCACACAGTAGCTGGCAGAGAACAGTTCAGATGTGACTGCTGCAGGCCCGACAGCGTTTAGGTTGGTCTGCGGAGCAGGCAGAAGTTTTGAAGGCTGGTTGAGCCGGTGTACCTGTTTATGAGCTCAGCGTGCTTGCATAAAGACGTCTGGTTGTTTGAAAAGAGGATGATAAAGTAGCGGGAGTCTTCCACTCCACGCTTTGATGCTGCAGATGTGTTTTTTCACTCGCAGGCTCCGAGAACTCCGTCCTCACACTTTAGCCAAGCAGGAAATCCAAGTCAGCAATGTTCTGGCCCAATTATGACTTGACATAGTGAGACTTTTACAGAATAACACCATTCCTTGCATCTTTGGAGAAGTGTCAGTGAGTTCAAACTGTTTAGAAATCACACACAGACAATTGTTCAGAGTGGTTCTTTTTCTAGAAGGTCTTTACTGCAGCTGAAGCTATAACATATTTCAGACAGTGGATTGGAAAATCAAATTAAACGTTCTGCAGCTTTAAATTTTGTGTTTTATTGTGTTTGCTTGTTTTCCAGTCTCACGGCAGCAGACAGAATGTAAAAACTCACATTGAATAGTATGACTTCAAGTTAAATTTAAAATAAATAACAATAATTGTTGGTCTGAGCAGCTTCCCAGAGTTCCTTGTGCCCTGAGCAGCAATAATGTTCGTCAGAGTTAGCATGGTTTGTGAAGTGCATCAAATCTGGCCTAGTTCTTCTGCACCAGCAGCTTCAGCAGACTGAGAGAAGTCTGGTTCACGACTCGAGGACACAAGTACAAAAACTAGCACACAGGAGTCTGTGGACAGAAGGTTATTTATCAGCAGCTGCCACAGAGGCACAATTTAATCAAAGATGGGGGTAAGATGTCAAAATACACAGATGTGGATAAATTTGTTGGTGTCCTTACAGCTCATTGCAACAAAACTCACCATTGACCCCCTCAACCCAAAAAGGAAGAAGCGGGTAAAGATAATGGATGTATGGATTTTCATGTGAAGGGTTATTTATCTGTAATTGACTTACTGAGCTGTTCTGATACATATCTGTGATTGATTGGTCATGTCTGCTGGGTCTGAAGATGGAGGAGTTCTCAACAATGCTTCATTTCCCGCTACAGCTGCCTGAATGAAAGCATCCTCTCTCAGGCCACAACAAAGCATTTGTTTTTTGTATACCTGTACGCATTTAGGATGTGACAGAATCAAACAAAAAATGTGAAAATAAAACGCCTTGTTGTTTGTTTTAAAAAGAAATGCTAGAACCTAATGGTACCTACCCTTACAGAGACTAATGACCTTTGCATTAGTCAAGGGTTTGACTTTCATCATTATCACATATAACTTCAAGCTTGTCATCAGCCATTCAGCTGATTTAATGGAAATAAAAATGCCACTGGGTAGTTTGGTATTTCAGTGTGCACCACACTGAACATGGAGCAAAGAAAACCAGAAACCATCTGAGCTCAGAAAGAAGATGATAGATATCCATGTTAAAGGTAGAAGCTACATGTCTATCGCTCACCTTAACCCACAGCTGCTAACATTATTAATAAAATTTAAGTCTGTGGGATAATACAGCCTCCCAGGATGTGGACGCAAGAAGCAATGCAACCCCAGGATCATAAGATGAGTAGTGTGGATGGTAGAAACAGAGCAAAAGAAGTCATCATAAACTGATCAAACCAAACTCCAAGGTTAAGGTGTGCCACTTTCTGATCATCCATCAACTGTTCCACAGAATAAACCCAGGAGGGCTCCATTAAAGACAAAAATACACAAAAACCCAAACTGGAATTCGCGCTATGCATGTCGACAAGCTTCATAGTTTCTGGGACCGATGAGATAAAGCAGAGTTCTGTTGTTTTTTTTTATATTTATGGAAGGAGACGAACAGTTTTATCTGCATGTATGAAACATGCATGTTGCAGTGGTGGTCTGCAGAGAGGCTCTGACAAGCGCAGTGCAGCCATAAATGCAACACGAATCTTAATGATGCAAAAAGCCTTACACAGAAACACAGTCGGGTTGTGATCAAAAGCTCATATCAAATAATAGAAAACCCACAAACATGTTTTCTTAGCTCAAGAGTTTTATGTTCCAACTCGTTTTTATAGAAAAAGAAACACTGAATTTGTTTTGTCATCACTAAGAAACACCAACCAGACAGTCGTCAGCGAAAGGCACAGAAGTCAGAGCTCACTGTGCATGACTTACTGCAGAATGCCTTTAAACGTGCAGAGTGTGAGTGCTTGACTGAGCTGCCTGCAGTCCGGAGCGGCCCCCATTGAAAACCATGAATCATCTTGAAGAGGAACATCAGGCTCTGGTAACTCTGCACCGCTGGGGACCTGGAAACTTGTTTTCAGCAAGAACAGCCACAGAATCCTCTGCAGCAATAATATTCTTACAGTTTCCCTGCAATTAAACAGAATAACTAAAAGGGTGCTCATTATTTAACAGGAGTTTTTGTTTTTTTATAACATTTTAAATGTGTTCCCGACATAAAATTCTTGTTTTAAACCACAAATACTTGTTATTCCGCACACACAAATGCAGAAATTGATTCGCTGAATAGCAAAATAAATGTGCTTAACAAAAAGCTGGAAGAACTCAGAATGGATAAACACATATTGCAACAGCTAATGATGCGTTTAGAAAGTGATTATCACACATCACAGGAACGCTTAAAAACATGTGAAGAAAATCTAAGAGCAGCAACAAACAAGATTTCTGACGTGGGGCGAGTTTGTCTGGAACTCAGAGAAGACCGTGGACAGAGTCCAGGTCACCCACAAACACCTCAGAAAGACGTTGTTGCACTTCCTGCTCTTAATCCACCCTCACATAAAGTGGTAGGAACAGACCTGAACAGGCCTCCTCCACCAAACATGCAACAGAGTGCATGGCAACTTCCTCTTTCAATGGATGTTCTGTTAAAACTCTCAAAATATGTACAACGTTTCATCCCTGAACCGTTGGGCTCCGCTGGAACGAAAGCGTACCTCAGAGATCTGGATTTCAGATTGAGAGCTTATCCAAACGCTACGGTAGAAGATAAAATCAGTCTGATACGACTCACTTCGGACAGAGAGGTGTTTACCTTCATCGAGCGTCTGCCAGATGCAACGAGAAAGGATTACAAACTTCTGTGTGAAGCTCTGATCAAAGAGTACGACGCCTGCGCAGGACCTACTGGGTATCCAGCCGCAGACAAGGTCACGCAGGGCAAGAATGAACATCCAAAAGTTTATTACAAAAGAATCTTCCAAGCTTATTTTGGTAACAGAAATGAAACCGGAATGGAGGAAGAAGATGGTTTTAAATTTGTTTTCAGCAAAAATCTCCATCCTGACATTCAAACGTCAGTGCAAATGATGGCAAATTACAGAGAAAAATCCATCAGTGAGATTAAACAGTGCGCTGTGAACGTGTTTGAGGCACGTTGCCATGCCAAGACGCCCATAGAAGTGTTTCCTGGTGTAAAGGTTAAACCCCACTCCCTAGAATTAGAAGGAAGGCGTGCATCGCCACCCCCTCCTAAAAAGGGAGAAAAAAGGCAGTATTTTCAGACTAACAAACCGCATTATGAAGGTGCACGCTGGGATAAAAAGGCTCCTCCTTCAGAGGACGAACGTGATTATCGTAAATGGGACCAGCGGAGGACGCAAAAAAATGGGAACCGAGAGGAACCCCAAAAAGACGTACCTACCCGCCCCCCACCTCGGACGAAACGTCCAGAGGCGAAAAAATCACAAAAATCCCAGAAAAAAGGCCCTCCACCTCTGAGCTCGGAAGAGACAGAAAAATTGCGTGAAATGTTAGAAGATTTGAAACACACTGACAAGGGAAGCCGACCAAAAGCACTATGCAGTGAGGTACTCACTACAGCATCTCTGGGCGCGAATGACAACACTACAGATGTCGGTGAAACACACCAAGACGTTGCTGTTGTTGCCTCAAACAACCCCTCATCGGATGAAAGGGGGGTAATCACACACACAAACGATGACCAGTCATCGCAAGCTGAACACGCAGAAACAGCTACAGCTGTGCTGACGGTTCAGACAAACCAAGATTACACAGATAAATCTGAACGCGTGAAAAAGCGTCAGAAAAAAACCAAAAGGTTTCTCTGTAACTTTATCAGAAAGGGGGCCGCCAAAAAGGCGTACCTGTCAGTAACTCTCGAAGGGGTCCTCACACACGAAGCACTCTTGGACGGTGGGGCAGACATAACAATTATGTCAGCTAAACTGTTCGAGGAGCTGAGGACAGCCGCAGCCGAGAAAAACAGGATAATACCTCTATCTGATTGTGCTATAGAAATGCAGGGTCTCTCGGAGAATAAAACAACCCTGACAGCTATAGCAATGGTTCACATGCAGATTGGCAATATGACACTGTACCACCCGGTACACGTGACCCATGTTGACTCATTCCCATTTTTGGTTGGCCAGGATTTTATAAATCGCTTCAACGCGATTATAGATTATGGTGATCAAACAATGTGGACAACAGTGAGAAAACCACTGCCAATAGAAACGCCTCCGGAGTGTGACACAGACTGCCCAACAGCAGGTACCGCGGAAGGCACAAAGGACTCCTCAGCCGAGGACACGAGCCCGGTGAGTACTCCTCTAACACCATGTGAAACCAAAGAAACCCAAGTGGTCCAAACTCTGACTCAACAAGACAGCCTCCTCTGTGAGCTGGAACAGGCAGAGTCCACCAAACACTACCTACCACTGGTAGTTAAGGGTGTAGAGATCCAAGGGTCCCACACCAACGATGCTG
>NC_056502.1:10102822-10119037 GCF_014905685.2 Nematolebias whitei | reverse complement strand
ACCCCTCTGTATGCTGATTAATCAACACTTCCAATCGCTGTGGATTTACCGTTGTGGATTATATGACTTTTTCCAATGGATTACAGACTCTGTTTCCAAGGGGTTAAAGCATTGCTACAATGGGATTATCGAGACGATATGGGATTATAATCAACACAATGGAATACCAAGAACATTGTGGAATTACCTTGACTTTGGTCTTCCTTGCTGGATTACTTCTGACTTTGGTCTTCCTCGCTGGATTACATCAAGCTCAAGGACATTTGAAGGTCTAAGTTCACGGTTGGAATTCATCCCCATGGACAGGTGATGATTTCCAAAGGGGGGACTGTAGTGAACCAGATGACCTCAAATCTACCAGATGGACAGAGACTGTTATTTTCATTGATCTGAATAAGTCTGGGCCATCTGATGACTTTCTTTCTTGAATTAATCAAGCAGAAAAGACAATTCTTTATAATCATTACTGTCTTACAAATGTTTTGATAATCAAATTGTGTTAGTTCACTCAATGCTTATAGGTTGAAAAGAACTACTCATCTTTATTTTACATAAACAGTAAGTAATGATTTTTATTCCTCATTCCAAGAAGAAATCACCTGAATAAGCATTCCTTGATTTTCTGTCTGAAATGAGTCAAGTCGTAAGTATGTGAAAGGTTGGTTTTCGGTCAACTAAAATGTTTACCGAGAAAAATGTCATGTTTAAACTTTTTCAGAAGATTACCAAGAGTTGACTCCACGAAGTCTGCTGTTGCTGCAATAATCTTTTCTGTATGTGAAAACAAATTTCATTCTCTGACCTCGACTGTTGATAAACACCTTACGTCAAAACCACTCCTCTTTCTGGTCCTTCCACGAATCAGAAAGCTCTAAATTGAACAGGAAGTCGACCCAAATAAAATGTGGCAACTTCCCAGTTCATGTTAGATTGAGAGTGCAGCCGGTTCTGAAAGTTTCAGAGCAATGAAGAGTCCAAGAGAGCAATGAAGAATCCAGAGGTTTTTGGGATTATAATTCTGTTTTGAGCTAACTACGCACGACTCTCTGAAGGTTTGGTAGTTCTCGACGGAGACGCTGAAACGAGTCAGAAAGGAACTACTCCGACGCTGATTCATCATCAACAGGTAGATGGTTCTATTTTGACCAAGTGTACCGTGAGAAGCTGAGATCGGACGGAGCGTGCAATTTCTGGTTAAACAGATTAAATTTCCCTCACATATTTCCTCTGTAAGATAAATCTCAATTTACTCTTAAACTCACCTCTCTCTCATAAATCAGTGCAGATATTTTTAGAAATATCTGAAGCAAAGTCCTCAAATCACCGCCGAGTGATTTGAAGTTCATTATTTGTGAAACTGTCTGTTATTATTTTCATATTTTGCCAAATTAATGTAAATGTTTGATGTTAAACTTTGATTCTGAAAATAAATGATTCCATTCATTTGATGGGTCAAAGGTAATAACGTCTCTTGTTCGCATTCCTTTAAATTCAATGCACGGCATTTACAGTCAGAAAAATGAAGAACTCGTGAAAAGTATGCATAAATATATATCCATATATTTGTCATACAACAAGTGACACGTATCTCACGTGACTCACTACACAGACAATTGTCCATGTTCCTTTTCCTAACCAAGTGTCTGTGATGCCTAACCGTATCCAAATGATGAATGACAAAAAAGTGTAAAAGAAAGCAAGCAGGTAAAATTATATCATTTGTCTCGTGTTTCTGACTCCCTGAAGCCTTGAGAGAGCACAAACTTCAGCTGACAGGTCCAGACGGACATCTGACTGAAGCGTTTTCTGTCAGACGGAGATAAAATCCTCATAATGGAGGTCAGGGGTTATCTGGACTGATCCAACACGGCAGCAGCAGTTGTTCCCATTATGTAATTCTGGCCCAAACACAACAGCTGGCTGACATCTGGAAATGCACGCACGTTAAGAGCACCTTCCTATTGTCCTGACTCACCACACAGAATTACCAAAACACAGTTTTAAGGTTTTCTTGTAAAACTTCTCCCTCCAAATGGCTGAATTTCAAACAAACGTTGCAAGGGATGCTGGGAAACTTGTGTGCCCTCCTGAAACAAGAACCCTCCTTGAGTTGAAGGTATCCTGTGTGTACGCTGGGTCGTAAATCAGAGGAGTAGCTGCTTTTCTTTTCCCTCTCTGATGCGTGACCCCTGCTAACCGGGGGGTCGGGGAGGAGAGAGGGGTCTCTGTCCCCGTGGGAAACCTGACCGGAGCCTCTTCAAATAACAGACTTGACATCAAAAAAAGACGGCCAAAGAACAACGGTCGTACTGCCGGAGGCTTCAACCTAACTGACTCTTACAGGAGGAGCAGGAAGCAGTTTTATGTGTTTGTTCTCAATGTTCAGTGACGATCGTTGACCTTTACTAGTAGAAGAGAACATCAACTACCTGAGAACAACTACCTAAACTGAGAATTAAATACAGATTGTTTTGTTTTTATGGAGACAGCTTCATAATTTGGTTATTTAGATTCATTGCTTTACATTACTGTGTAGTGGTGCCCAAAGTCGGGGCCTGGGCGCCACAGAAACATAAAGCAGCATGTCTTAAAATGCATAACCGGTAAATAAACATCAAAGTTCATGCTCAATAATCCAGGTAAAAAAAATCTAACAAAGTTAAGTCAGGTCCTCTGGATGGTTTCTTTTTGTTGAAACGTTTCGTTTTCCATCCAAAATACTTCATCGGTCCGAGGAGACACAACAAACTCAGTCTTAAAAGCATGCCCACATATTGGGTCAACCAGTTTGATGGTGCAAAGATGGTTCCTGGAATCCGCCCTCTACTTCGCCGACTCGTCTGAGGCAGCCGTGGCCAAGGTGGTTCAAAACGTGTGAAGGTGCTTTAAAGACGGAGTTTGTTGCAGTAAATACCATAAATACATTTAAAATCATTGGCATTTAAATTTTTCTGCCACATTTGTTACAGGAGATTAAAAACTTGGAGCATAAATGGATAAAAGTTTTACAGTAGCCTCTCGCTACTTCACGGTTCGTTTATCACGGATTCGCTCTATCGCGGTTTTTCAAAATAAGATTGGACATGACACACAATTGGCTGATTGATGGATGAGCCACACGATCGGCATGGAATTTTTATTTAGAATAAATTGTTTTAAATTATTTAGCGCCTGAAGAAGAGGGCATGGTCGAAAGCGCTTGCAGATGGCAAAGTGCAGCAGGAGGCAGAGAGATGAAATCATGACATGCTGTGCTCTTTTAGAGAGTTTAGAAACATTGTTTAGGATATTGCAAGAGTGTGGTTTAAAATGCCTTCATATATAATTATAATTATATATATACTAAAATTAACTACTACTTACTACTACTACTTGAACTACTGTAACCCTACTTCAAAGTTTTTCACTTATCACAGGGGGGTGTGGTCCCTAACACCAGTGATAAACGAGGGAACACTGTATAGTGGTTGATGAGGCTGATTAAACTGCAACAAACTTTGTCTTCCTTTTTTCTTTTCTTTTTTTCTTCTTCTTTCAGCTGCTCCCTTCTTCAGGAGTCGCCACAGCGAACTGACTCACATGAAAACTTGGCAATTGCTTTTACCCCGGATGTCCTTCCTGACGCAACCACAGACTACTGAGCTACCACAGCCCTCTTTGTGGAGCAGGGGGCTGCCATGTAGGGAAGCCCGGGGAAACAGATGGTGGGGGTTAAGGACCTTGCTCAAGGGCCCAGAGTGGGGCAAATGAGGGTGGAGGCAGGTGTTGGTGTTTCATCTTTCCCACCCACATTTCGATGTTATCAGTCTGGGAGATTGAACCGGCGACCTTCTATCACAGGCCCACCTTCTCTAGCCTTTGCTCCATCACTCCCCTCTCAATTTTGTCCCCCTTTTCTCAGATTAATGGTAATGATTGTGTAGTTGAGATGATAAAAGTTTAAGTTACAAGTTTGTAATGTTGTTATTTTGTGGTCAGGAGCTTAAAAATTGTAAAACACTGACCCAGACTGAATAATCCAGCAGGCAGCTTGTGACAGTGTCAGATCTCAAACCAGAAAGTCTTTGATATTTGGGTGTTTGTGGGTAAATTAAAAACTTAGAAATGGTTGCCTTTTATTTGTTCTTTCTACTTACACTTCAACGTTTAATCCCTAACCATTAAAAGATTAAATTAATCAGAAGGTCATGTTTATAACAACTCACATCTTGACTGCATCATATTTCAACGTGTTAAAGTTGTTCATAAACCATCCTGAGGGTTTATGACTCTTTTTTTGTGAAAAAATATTTCTATGTTAGCTTCTCTGATCCATGCTTGCTGTTAATTTAACGCTCAGTGTGCAGAAAATATGCTGGCCTGTTTAACACCACGTGGTCTTTTGTAATTTTAGATTAAACCAATTACATTCTTATTTGGTTAAAAACAAAGCCAGAAATGTATTTTACTTGTTTTTTTAGTTACTGTTAAATGTACCCACCCCACCTCCCTGAGCAACTATCGACCAATCTCTAAACTCTGCATTTTAGCCAAGGTTCTAGAAAAACTGATAAACTCTTAAATCAAAAATTACCTGGACTCATTTAACATCTTACCTCCACATCAATCTGGTTTCAGGAAACAACACAGCACAACCACTGCTTCACTGAAGGTTCTTAATGATGTTGTTGAAGCACTGGATGCTAAGGATTATTGTGCTGCACTTTTCTTAGACCTGTCTAAAGCTTTTGACACTGTGGATCAGAACATCTTGTGTCATAAACTCTCAGAAATTGGTTTCTCAGAACACACCATTGGTTGGTTCTCTAACTATCTCTCAGACCGGAGGCAATGTGTTCAACATAATGGTACTTCCTCCAGTCATTTAACAGTCAACAATGGTGTACCTCAAGGCTCAGTCTTAGGACCCACCCTCTTTACGATCTACATAGGTAATGTAGGTAAAAACATCCCTGGTGCATCCATACATTTCTATGCTGATGACACAGTTGTTTTTTGTTGAGCTAAAACAGTTGAAAAGGCTTTCCAGCTTTTGCAATCTGCGTTCAACATAATCCAGTCTGATTTGTTCCGCCTCAAACTTGTCCTAAATGCAGACAAAACCAAAGGGATGCTTTTTTCAAACAGGAAGTCGGTCCCAGCAGTTCTTCCTCTGATCTCATCCTCAAATGATGTCCCCATTGAGTTTGTTGATTCCTATAAATGTTTGGGTATCTTGGTCGACTCGCATCTCTCTTTTAAGCTCCATGTGGGAAACCTAGTGAAGAAACCGAAGTTAAACTGGGTTTCTTTTTCAGAAACAGATCCTGTCTAACTCTGAATGCTAGGAAACACCTTGTGTCTGTGACTTTTCTCCCCTCCATTGATTACGGTGACATTATTTACATGAACGCTCCTACAAGAATCCTGCAGATGTTGGATGCTGTCTATCATGGTGCACTAAGATTCATAACTGGCTGTGATTATCGTACCCACCACTGCACCATGTATTCACTGGTTAACTGGACATCATTAACTACAAAACAGACTCTCTCACTGGTACATTTTCATCTTTAAATCACTTCTTGGTCTGCTGCCTTCATACAACTCCTCCTACATGTCTCTGCGTGAGTGCAGCTACAGCGTGCGCTCTCAGGACATTATTACCTGCAGTGTTCCCTCAGTACGGACTGAACTAGGCAAAAGGGTCTTCTCCTACTCCGCTCCTGTTTCCTGGAATATCTTACAAAAAGATTTGAAGCTCTCGACCTTGACCTCTCTAAGTGGCTTTAAGAATCTGTTGGACTCTTGGCAGGGACCAATGCAGACATGTTCCTGTTTTTAGTTTTCTACATTCACCTTATAATCTAGCTGTTTTGTTACTCTTTTTGACATCTTATTTGTAAAAAAATATATAAAATCTGTATGCCTTTTTATTACTGTTTATTGTTGTTGCTGTTGTCCATTGTTGTCATCTTTCTTTGTTGAAACCAGGTCTCTCTTGTCAATGAGTCCTCGAGGCTCAATGGGATTTACCTGTCTAAATAAAGGTTGAATGAATTAATGAAATATGTTGATTTTCTGCCTATTTTACTTATTTTAATCTGTTACATAGCTTCATAAAAGTGGACAAACATCAGGTCTCTTAGTTTTTTCATATGATGTGATTTATCTGTTGCTCGTTCTGTTTAGTATCTGTTCAGACGAGAGTCACAGTGAGGTTGATCATTTAAAAGTGCACAGTCGTTGTAGATGTTTGCAAGTCACTCTGTGAGCAGATGTTTCTAAAAACCAAGGTGGAAACAGATTTATAAGAAACCTCTGGGGATAAATCAATGACATGAAGTTACTCAAATTACATATTTGGCCGCTGACAGATGACGACGTTGGTTAACGAAAAGGCACGGATCAAACACTCATTTATTCTAGTCACAAACCAGTACGATGGTGGTAACTACGTTTTAAGTTTAGATTTGATCCCTTTAAACACATTCAGTCCTGAACGGGTGATAAATTTGAGCACCTGTTGAGCAGTTTAAACGGAGTCGCACGTCCACTAACTCCAGATCGATCCTATGAAAGTCTGCATTGTGAGTAAACATAAAACCGCTGCTTGTTGACAAAACAGGTTTTATGATCCGATTTATTCCTGGTCCTGCGGGAACACCAGGACGACAGCTGGCCCTCGCCCCTCGTCTGCACGTGGAATTAAAGTCGCCCTTTTTGATACTTGACTCCCATGAGAACTCAGAGCTGATAACTTCATCGTGCATATTCTTTAAAGGCCACGTTAGCTTTCACGTTCAGTTTTTATTTCACACCAAACGGGTTAAACTTGTAATCTGCTGGATGCCTTATGGGTTGTCTGTCTCAGATATTTGACTTTTAGATGTTTGAGCCCGTTGTGTGCTGAAGATGCTGCAGAGCTCATGAAGTGCACAGGCTGTATGAGTGACATTTGCTGCTAGAATGGACATAAAAACATCAAAATACCCATAATGCAAGCGGTAATAAAGACAACACTGAGGAAGATGAAAAAAGCAACACTTTGTATGAAATGTGCTCCTGCCTGTGTTTTGTCAGTGTTAAAAATACTATAAGCTACACTCCTGTGCATGTCGTATATTTGTGTGAATGTTTATGAATCATTCACACTATTGTGATCTATCTTTCTTCTGTGCGTTTTTCCAGTTTTTCATTCCACAATTTTTGTACTATTTCAGCAAATCATAAATCAAAACGTTCAGCTCTTTCTGGACAATCCTGCTATGACTTTTGGTATTGGTGCCACTTTAGCTTTTTGAAATATTTAGTCTTTTCTGCCATTTTTTTTCATAGAAAATGATTTGAGATCATTTTACATCCTCCAAAATCTTTAGATCTGTTTACAACCTTTTACTGCTCCTTTCACATTTTGTTCTGCTTCAGCTGCATTGTGCAAATTTAAATGTTTTCAGCTACTTTCAGCTGCTTTTCCAGTTGTTTTGTGATCCTTTTAGATTCTTTCTGCTAACAACAACATTTTTCTGCTTTTTTAACTTCTTTCTGCTAATTTCAGCTTGTTATGCTCCTTTCAGCTTATTTCTGTAAGTTTAAACTTTTTCTGCTATTTCAGCTACTATTTAGCTGTTTTTATGCTAGTTTGAGCTTTTCGGCTAATTCCACATTTATTGCACTAATTTCAACTTTTTCAGCTGAATTCAGTGAAAATGTGCTCTCTCCACTTCCTTCTGGTAACTTAGGCTTCTTTCTGCTTTTTTAGCTACTTTTCAGCTGTTTTTCCTGCTAATTTCAATTTTTTTTTTAGATAATTTTCACTTTTTTGCGCTCATTTCTGCTTCTTTCTGCAAACGTGTTCTTTCTTCGTTCTTCTGCTAATTTAAGCTTGTTCTTCCATTTCAGCTACATTTCAGTGCATTTTTAAGCTAATTTCAGCTGTTTTCAGATAAATTCAAGTTTTTCATGGTAATTTCTACTACTTTCAGCCTAATTAACTTACTTCTGCTAATTTCAGCTTGTTATGCTCCTTTCAGCCTTTGACTGCTATTTCAGCTACTATTTAGCTGTTTTGTGCTAAATGTAGCTTTTATCAGCTAATTCCACATTTTTTCCAACTCATTTCAGCTCTTTCCACTCAGTACTGGTAGTTTAAGCTTCTTGCAGCCTTTTCAGCTACGTTTCATCTATTTATTTTGCTAAATTAAGCTTTTTATAAGCTAATTTTCTTATTTTTGTGCTTATTTAAACCTAATTCAGAAACTATGTGTTCTGCTTTCTTCTGCTGATTTAGGCTTGTTCTTCCATTTCAGCTACATTTCAGTACATTTTTTAAGCTAATTTCAGCTGTTTTTCAGCAAGTTCTTCAGCAATAAGCATTCATACTGCAACTTCTCTAGTATTATTTGTTTTTGATGAATGTTTTGTGATGTTTGCCACTGACCTCTTGGCCAGGTTACCCTGTTAAAGCGATTCTGATCTCAGCAGGTTTTAGTCTGGTTAAATAAAAATTTAATGTTTGTGCAACATTCATGGGTTGTTTCTTAAAATTCCAAGTCTTGTTTTATTTTGTTTTCTACATTTTAGTGTAATCTGTAAAACTTTCAAATGTTTTCAGGGTTTTGAATCTACTGCTGAGAGTTAAAGAAGTGGTTAGATTTAAACAAGTCTTGCAAAGGACTACTGTGGCACCTTTTGGTCTCACTGTGGGTGCCAAAACAACACAAATATTGTCCCATTTTTAATGTTTTTATATGTTCAGAATGAGAGGACTTTGCAGAAGCCTGCTTTACAATGTAGTTTATTTTCTTTCGCCATTAATTTTGTTAAACAAGCCCTTCTCTTTCCATTACTTTTTACTGCTCTTCTGATACAATCCGGAGTTTAGAGTGCAGACAGACTGAGTCCAGGATTAGACCGTAATCCTGCAGCACTTTTACGGCCTCCCTGTTGGTGCACACACAGGAGAGTCAGTCGATCTCTGCTCCTCGCCTTGTTTTCTGGAGCGCGGGCTGATTCTATAAATTCAGGTTCCTTCATTTTCTTCTCCTTGTCCAGATGGACGAGTTTTTAAATGTTCTCATTTAGGCTGACATGAGATTTTAAAATAATGTGAAGTTTGCTGGGTGACAAATGTAAGAAAACAAAGTTTGGAACTGTTGGTGAACATCTTGACTTTGATTTGAATCCATTAATGATCTGATAACATAACCAGACTTTGTTTGTTACGCAGCGTGCCAGTTCATGACTTACTGTTCTGTTGTAGATCCATTAAACAGTGTTGGTGGGCAGCAGGTAAGTAAGAACCTTCACATGGTCGATGTGTTCAGGCTACAGTGGGTCTCTGTGGACAAGCAGCCAGTAGTTTGTTCAGTTTACAGGTGAGCAGAGAGTCTAATAAACAGTTTGTTCGCATGTATTATTGTCAAGTGGTGACTGAGCAGAAGTGATCAACAAGTTTTAAATTTCCCTGGTGGCTGTGAAAAGAAACTAATTACAGAGCTTAAAGAATGAACTGGCAAAGGTCACAACCAGTCATCAGTTTTTACCTGAACACGAGACAAAGTGTGGACCTGCTGTGTATCGTGAGGATAAACGACACAGGGGTCAGTCATCTGAGGGTGACGGGCTACAGGGAAATTGCAGCCCAGCCAGCCGAGGGAAGAGAATAAACAAGAAAGAAGACTACAGGAAAACAGTAAAGAAAAGAGGAGAATACACAGATGAAATGGAAAGTTACGAAGGCGCATCAAATGTGACTTTCTGAGAGAAAAGCAGAGAGAAAACAAATAAAAGATGAGATAAGATAAGACAAGATAAGATAAGGTAAGGGATTGAACTTTATTGATCCTGCAGGAAATTGTTGTGCCAAAGTTTCAGTACAAAGGAACAAGGAATCACATAAGATATAAAAATAACAGAGAATATATTAAAAAAAAAAAAGATCCGGTTTATTTATCTGTTGTCTTTCAGCTCTTTTGCAGATCATCTTAGGGTTTGAAAGTAAAGTTTAATAGAGTGTATGCAGATCCTTTCTTTAATTGTTGTTCTTTTCTGTTTTATCACTTCAGTCTGTTGCATTAGTGACAAGCTGTCCATCAGCCAAACACTATACTCATGAGAGAAAAATGCTTTCAGACATATTTAGGTTATCAATTCATGTTTAGAATCTGGCTTTTGCTTATGTTTTTGGAAGCTCTTTTTGGTTTTATAGTTTATTTTAGTTATTTATTTATTTGTCTTTTTGCATTATGTTTGTTTTCTTTGTTTTTATGATTCATTTGTTTTGTTCTGTTTCTTGTGTTTTGATTTAATTATTATTTTGTGTTCGGTTCCCTCTGCACCATCAGCCCCTTCTCCTTGAGTCAGCACCTTTCATAGTCAGACAGCTCTGCCTGTTTACACCTGTTACCTATTCCATTAGTCTCTGCTGCAGCCACTTCCTCATCCATCTTTTCTGTCACTCTCCCTTCACCTTGAATCTGCCATTGTTTGTGTATTCTTCACACAATGTGGGACTCTTCTCACCGTCATCTGTTGGTTTGGACTTTTGATGTGCAAAAACAGGAACAAACTCTCGGGGATTGTCAGGATGTGCAGCAAAACTGCTAGCATAGCTCTACAGAACCTCACTGACCTACACAAGGTGAGGTCAGTGAACAAGGCCAGACTGATTCTGGCAGATCCTGATCATCCACTCCATGGTGAGTTCAGGTTGCTTCCTTCTGGATGCAGGTATCTTTATTCATGGTCCTGGGAGAGTAAAAGAAGAACCTATAGGTTCAGTGTATCATAAAAATAAACTGTGCCGCACATCTTCAGGCTGAAAATTTATTAAAATTCAGGAACTATAGAAACAGAAAGAACTGAAGAATGTGGGTTCAATTAGTGGAACATTCCTGATTTAGCAGCAGCTGAGAGACTCTGCAGCTGAGAGACTCTGCAGCTGGAGACGTCCACAGCCTGACAGTGATGACTCTGAAGCCTGAATCAGAGCTTAAATTTTAATATTTGATGGAAGTTTTTTTTTTGGTCAAACAAGAGGTTTCATGTGGACTGTTGTAAAGAAAGGATCAGCATAAACAGATGCAGCAACCAGTTCAGATGAGGATGAATAGTGACGGCAGACTGTCCTGCTCAGCTCCAGCCACGTATCTCTCCACGTACATCCAAACACGCAGCAGTAACGTTCAGCCCGACTTTGGTCTGCTGACTGCAGATGAAGAGCGTCTGTCTGCTCTCCAACTTCAGCTATCATCAAAGCACTTGACCTCGCCCTGGTCTTTGCCGCAGCTCTTTCCTAATTTAACCCACCATGTGGTTGCCAAGGCAAAGGCAAGGTCCCTCAGCGTGGCGCCACCCTGGGCAGGACCTCCCGAGGATTGTGCCCTCAAAAACCAGAGGATCTCCACCTGACATATCATCATCTGAAATCATCTAACTGCAGGATGTCATGTCAGCAACAAGTTGAACCAACAGTTGTTAGAACAGGCTCAATGTAAACCTATAATGAAAAGCGGTACGCCAAGGTCCCCCTCGCTGAGGGACTTGTAGTTTTCAAGATGAGCGTTTTTCTGGGAAGGAATTAAACAGGGAATGCAAGAAAACCTAAATGTTTTTGTTGCAAAACATTCAAGTTGGTATTACCCTGTGCATAGGAGCAGAGGTAGTTTTTTTTTTTCTTGTCCCAGGCAGCGAAGAGTGACGGATCCTGGCAAACGGAGGGAGACATTTAATCCACAATCAGGCACAGTGGCAGAGCCAGGGGGTGGCCAGTGGTGGCCATCATAGATTAATATTTGGCCACTCCAAACATTTGAAGAAACTATAAGCAGTGGTGGAGAAAGTATTCAAATACTGTACTTAAGTAAAAGTACAAATAAACAAACAAAAATTTACTCTAGTAAAAGTAGAAGTACCACATTAACGTTTTTATTTAAGTAAAAGTACATAAGTACTTGTGTTTAAAAATACTTAAATGTATTAAAAGTAAAAGTACTTGCTGAATGTTCCTGCTCCTCTCTCCACCGATACTACCCTCCTCTGGATCATCTGCTCTCCTGTAGAAGCCTGGGACCTCGTTTCTCCCTCCTCTCTGGCTCCATCTACAAACACAATCATCAGTAAGAAAAGACTTTCTTCAAAACAAAGTACATTCTCCATCAAAACCTGAAGAATTACAAGAATACTCACCTTGTCTGTTTTCCTTCCAGTCCTAATATCAACACTTGTAAATAAAAGCACTTAACTTTTACTACACCCGGCTCTGTCTCTTCCTCAGTCTGCTAACTTGGTGTCAACATTATTTAAAACCATGTTAATAGTGACGAATGATAGTGACTGGGACCCTGAGTACATAATTTCGTTCCACCTCATGTACCACATGTGATGCAAACAACAATAAAATTGTCTTAAACTTGAACCTATCTTGTGCCTAAATGGGGTGACACACCAAAATGGAAGTCGGTACGTTGCTTACGAAGCTATCCAGCTCACAAGACAAGTGAACATATATGGCGTTAGCCATTTTGGATTTTGACATGGCAACCAGATTTTTGAAAACAATCTTTATTGTGCCTGGATGTAGCCACACACAAAAATTGGAGTCAGAACCTCACTGATTTTTCAATTTATCCTGCACAGACAGAGTGAGGGTGTTTCCAAATCCCCCTCTTTGCACGGCGGGGGACTAAAATCCAGCCTGTTTATTTATGCGTAACTAACCAGTGTGGTAATGACTGCTGAAGACGACCATCCTCAACTCTGATCAGAACTGACAGAAGAGACACTTTGAAAACAAACGATTTGACAACAATTACATGAAGCGCCTGTTGACCCACTAAAGTCTAACGTGATCTATTACAGTCTGCTTCCTTTAATTACAGTGTGCAGTCCATCAGCAGGACCTCCTGGTGTCATCATTAAAAACAGAGAGGGCTGCAGCGTAGAGACGGACAAACAAATTACACAAACATGACTAAAACACAAAAAGCACCCGCTGCTTTCAGTGCAGCTATTTTTAGACATTAAGCTGATAGAATCAGGAAAATTAACAACAATAATTGTTTTATACATGTGCTTTTCTGAACATTTTCCTAATTTAAACAAAGGAAATCTTCAGAGAGACTGAATGGAAGCCACAGCTGGGTCCAAAGCTCATGCGGCACATGTGTGTCCTGCTTTGGGACTGTGTGATCAGTAACTGTCTCCTCCGGGGGAAGTGTGGCTGATTCAGGCGTCTACTTGGACCACAATTTGTCACTCAGACACAAAGGTCCTCAGACAGACCAATTAGTGACTCAGTAAAAGAAGTGTCTGTGGTTTTCACAGGTGCTAAATGAAAGGATTAGTCCAGGTGCAACGTTCTTTCATTCTCCACCAGCGCTGCCGTACACCGCTTCGATGAATGTCATCAGTAAGCTCACAGACTGACAAAGCTCGTATGAGAAGAAGTACCTGGATCAGGGTGAGTTTAATCTGTGATATTTATTTGGCTATTGAGTTAATTAGCCTGAAAATAGAAGAAATGTGAGATGATTGGGCTAGCTGAAAAGCAACAACATGGGCAGAAATTGATGGTTTTGTGCATGTGAGCTACCAGAGCATTGACACCCGCTTCGAATGTTATCAGCCATTAAATGGCTGTTATTAGTTGTTATCATCCCCATAGGTTGCATTCAGACTGTCCCTCCTGTACCTCCTAGTAGGTTTAAAGGTACGTTCTTATCGCTGATAATATGTCAAGGGTCAGGGGGTTACGTTTAGGGTCAGTGCTCTGGGTCAAGTGTAAGGTTAAGTTTAGGACAAGGGTTAAATAAAGCTAAATAAAAAGCTTCGGGTTTTACGTGGGCGAAGCTGCACATTATCAGCGATAAGAACGTACCTTTAAACCTATTAGGAGTTACAGAAGGGACATTCTGAATGCAACTTATTCAAGGATTCAAGTTTTTTTTTATTGTCATTCACAATGGAACGAAACTATGTACACAGGGTCCCAGTTACATCCAACAAGAATACAAATTGTAAAGAAAAGCAGTTGTAAGATCCGAGACATAAACTAATAATACACTAAATTCACTAAACTAAGAATACACAAAACTAAGAATAGCACTAATAGTACAACAACAATGTGCCAAACAACAGCAGCACAAACATGAGTCTGTGCGAGCAGATGAGGATGGGGATGTTATGGGGATGATAACAACTAATAACAGCCATTTAATGGGATGATAACATCCGACTCAACTGCTGTTGATTTCATACCCTGACATGGTAAATTATCTGGATTTCAATCCAGGAGCTCCAGCTCCAGCTCAGGAGCAAAAACATCTAGACATGATTTTCTCGACGCCTACAGTTATCACATCTTTGAGCGGGTGCAGGAAACCAGCAGCATGCTCAGACATGGTTCCCACATAGCAGTACAATAGGTGTGTAAATTAACGATAAAATTAACTTTTTTTCCGTGGCAGCACGGTGGCGCAACTGGTAGAGCTGCTGCCTCTCAGCGAGCAGGTCCTTGGTTCAAACCCCGGTCCAGGGGCCTTTCTGGGTGGAGTTTGCATGTTCTCTCTGTGCATGCGTGGGTTTTCTCCGGGTACTCCGGTTTCCTCCCACAGACCAAAAACATGCATGTTAGGCTGATTGGTAACTCTAAATTGTCCCTAGGTGTGAGTGAGAGACTGAATGTTTGTTTGTTTCGTTTGTCTCTATGTGTCCCTGTGATGGACTTGCGACCCATCCAGGGTGTACCCCGCCCCTCGCACAGTGATTGCTGGACATGGGCACCGGTGACCCCCGTGACCCAAAATGGAATAAGCGGGTAAAGATGATGGATGGATGGATGGATGGATGGATGAACTTTTTTCCATCTTTTTCACAATTTACCACTTAGTGATCTCATTGAAAGTCGATGCAAATGTTGAAAATTCGTATTACGTTATTTGACCCAGTGAATTACTATTATTTTCAATATTTTCTGCTAGAAGTCAGTTCAGCTGAAGCTGTCATTTCATAGAAAAGTGCAGAAGATAGCATACCATACATCTTAAAGTAACTGAGGCTTGTTTTGACATTTCTGCCTGACCAGGATTTGTCATCTCCACAGGGAAGACTCCCATGTTTGTTTCCCTCCATTCATCACAACTGCGGAGATTCTGAAATATGACTTTTGAGCTCTGTCATCTCTAATTAATCCTCAAATCACTGCTCAAAAGACACAATCCATCGTTTGACCTTTTATTCTTTATCCGTTATGAGTATTCAGGAGCTGGTCTTTCAACATGGCGATTAGACGGTGTGCGCACAAGATCGCACATTCGTACATAAAGAGGTAAAACGTTACAGATGCTTTAAAAGCATTGTGAGATTCACAATTCACTCAGGAGCACTCCATAAAAAGGATGTGCACGTCGGTTGTTTTTAGATTTAAAATGTGCAAAGAATTTTGGTGGGTATGAAAAAAACGGTGTGAAATAAAAGTCCTTAAGCAAATGCAACATTTGTCCCACAATAGCTGTACCTCCTGACAGCCTCCATCAAACGCTAATCAAGACCACCACCCCCTCCACCCCCCTCCAGACTGGCTACGATACCAAAGATTCCCACGTCAGAAATAGAGATGGAGGAAAACGGCTCAGAGAAGACACAACATATAAAAGAGGAATTTCTGTTCAGAGAGGGGTGGACAGAGTGGACTTTAATGACATATTGATGACAGGCTGGACAGGGGGCGTGCAGTTCCTGCAGGAGCAGAAGAGCAGAACCTCGTCAGAGGAGTTGTAGAGATGTCTGCTTGGTGTTGCTGTGACCCAACACGCTTCTGTCCCTGAACGGTTCCAGCACGACGAGAAACAGGAGCAGGATCTCCAACTGAGCACTCATGCGTGATTCTGACTCCTTCTTTTATATAAGCGTCACTGCCCCCCCTCCCCCTGGATGGGATGCATGATCGGTCTGTTGTGTCTGAAGATTGTTCTAAATGTGGGTAAAACATGAATTTCTCTGGGTTCATCTTATTTATTTAGTAACTAATACTAATAACTAATAGCTGGTTGGGATATAACTAACATGAACTCATGGACTCTCACATCTTCACAGCCGCCGAGTGCACGGTTGAGAAATGTATGGATAGAAGAAAAATGTAGTTTTGTTTCTGCCTTTAAACAACAAAATAACATATTTCAATTTGATTCAATTAAATTCAAAAATACTTTATTAATCCCAGAGGGAAATTAAATG
>NC_056502.1:10070923-10102422 GCF_014905685.2 Nematolebias whitei | reverse complement strand
CTCCCCACCATCACAGACATCTACACCTCCAGATGCAGGAAGAGGGCTACCTGCATCATGAAGGACCCCACTCACCCAGCACACACACTTTTTGCCCCGCTCCCCTCAGGAAGGAGGTTAAGGAGCATTAAGTGTAGAACCACAAGACTGAGGAACAGCTTCTACCCTGAGGCTGTTAGACTCATGAATCTCTACTAGAATAATCACTGTGAAAAACCACATCATGTTGCTGCTGATCTGTTTCATGTTGCTGCTGATCTGTTTCATGTTGCTGCTGATCTGTTTCAATGTTGATGTGTTCATGTGTGCACATCCGCTCACAGACTCATGTTCATGTTTGTGCTGATGTTCAATGTTTTATGTTATGAGTGCTTAGTGTATATTTAGTTGATGTTTTTCTTAGTTCATATCTTAGATGTTATTACTGTTTTTCTTATACATTTTATTGTTGGATGTAACTGGGACCTTGTGTACATAATTTCGCTCCACCACATGTACCACATGAGGTGCGAATGACAATACAGAATCTCTGACTCTGACTCTGAAAACCTCGTTTCTTGAACCAAACATGTTTGTCAATAATAACCCAGACGTGCAGGTGGACTTCCTGTAAATATAATCGTATCTTTGCTCAAGTGAACAAGCCATGGCAGAAAACAAGACAGCTTTTGTCTCCATCATGTTCAAAAATGCTTTTTACTCCGGTTGCATTTCTAAAATTCCTTCTGACTGCCTTCAAGGAGTCGGCTGGTTCTCACGGTCAGCTCCGTGCACACGCACACACACACGTTTGTGTGTTTGTGTGCGTTTAGGCTTAGAGGACTTATAGCTGCAGGTCGTGAGCAAAAGCAAAACACAACAACCCTGAACAGCTGTAGAAACAGTAACTTGAGCCTGACTCTGCAGGAATTCATCTGCATCCCACAACAACAATACCTGAACACACAAAATACATAAGAAAATACATTTCAAATCTCTGTAAACTGTTTCAGAGCCGTAAATTTATCAGCTGCTCTGTTCTCGGTGTCGTGAATGGAAATAAAAAGCTCGTGTCCGGTGGTGTCGACGCGCCTCGTGCGAGGTGGGCTCTTTAATTAGAAGATACCCAATAAAGCCAACAAGTGTAAAATAACACGTGTTGACAGAGCATGTATTGACTTGTGTTCACAGCACAGTCCTTTATGCCCTGAGCGCTTGTTTGGGTCAACGACTGAAGGAAAATCAATGACTTTACAGTACACAGGGACAAATCCACATTTAGAGACGGGTTATCAGATTTCAGCAGATGCAGAACAGAAAGTGTGTGTCTCTTTGTGTTTTTGTGGGGTCACAGTGCGGCCAGGGGGGTGGCTTAGCACAGAGATTACCCCACTCCTGGGAAACGAGGGTGAAGGGATTCTCAAATCTGCTCCTAAAGAGCCGCAAAACTGAGCCAGAAGCTAAACATCTGTGTGAGGTGATGGAGGGCCGCGGTTGATCCTTCCCTCTTCTTAAACACTTCAAAACTGCGAGAGGGGGGTCAAGTGAACAAGACAAGCAAAGAAGTGGAAGCTTGTTGTGTTATTTATTGTTTTATTATTGTTGTATTATTGTTTGGGGTGGATGAGTGGTTATAGCAGCCGTCCTCCAATGAAAGAGTTGGGGCTTCGATTCCACCAGCAGTCACATGTGGGAAAGACAGTGAACCCCTCGTCAGTGTATGAATGTGATAAAGTTCTGATTAATATTTGTATAGATCTAGTAGAGTGCTGTATGAATGGATAAATGAGGACACAGATTTTAGTGTAAAGAGCTTTGAGTGTTTTGATAAGATAGAAGGACGCTCCAGTCCATCCCACTGGACGACAAATGACCTCATTTTTTTTTTATTAATTGTTAAAATTGAATAGTTTTCTTTTGTTACTATTTCTATTTTAACATGTGATTCTTGACCTGCCATTGTGTATCTGTTCCTCTCAAACCCAGCCGGTCGAAGCAGATGGCCACTTGTCCTGAGCCTGGTGCTGCTAAAGGTTTCTTCCTCATGAGGGAGTTTTTCCTTTCCACTGTCGCCTTCATGCTCAAGATGAGAGTTCTGTGATGGAGTTAAGCTCAAAGCAGTCTGCTCCTCAGATAAATAATGTTAAATTATTATTTTTATATACAGTATATATGGATGTTTCTGTTCAGTGCCCTGAGACGATAAATTTATAAATAAACTGAACTGAAATGTACCATCGTGTGAATGCTGAGTCAGCATTATGTTTTTGTTTATACTTGCACATACAAAATACATTTTTACATGTACATTTTACATAAAATGAGAATATTTAACTTATTTTTTGTAAAAATTATAATAATAATAATAATAAACGTCCCCACAGAAATACACTGAGATCTTATATTGTCAGTCAGGGTGTAAATCAAACCTCCAAATCCAGTTCAATTAAGTTTAAATATATGCTTTGACCAAACCTGAGTGTAAACTGATCTAAACCCTGACGTTTGTTGTGTTTAAACAAACTTGGTCTAAATCCAGTCTTATATCTTCCTTAAACTCAATCTGTGTAACACAGATCAGTGTGGGCTACAAAGTTGAAACAAGATTTAAATTGTTTTAAGTTTAGGTTAAATTAGCCCCTCAATGTTTGAACCAAATCCAGATCCACCTGGTCAAACAAGGCCCTGTCCGATTCATGCGTTTTAAAACAATTTTTATATAAATTATCATGAGTTTTGAGAATCGTTTTCTCTTTTTTTATTTACTTCTCAACCAAAACAATTTTTTTCCCCACAGATGAAGAACCATTACTTATTCTTGTTTTAAAAAAAATACATAGTTCAGGGTGAGAGTCCCTTTTTAAACGTATAGCAGTAATAATCTCTGCCAGGCGTCCTCACATTATCACTTGAGGATTAGCAGTTTACAGATTAAAAACAGGGGTCACAGTATCCCCCTCAGTGAGTTAGTCTAACTTCAAAAACCACATCACTCACTTCTTATCTCCTCAGACTCTCAGCAAACAGCTGAGATAAACTCTACAAACTTCTTCGCCTGCATGTTTGTTTGGTAGATCTCCTGGTTTTAGCTGATAAAACGCTCAGAGTGGTGCAAAGTTCACTTCAATGTACTGATAGAACATTCAATTCATAGACTGTACATAAAAAATATAAACTATAAAGAAGCTTCTGAGGATGTTTCAGTTTGAAAGCTGATGGTGGAAGTTTCACTTTGAATCAATTAGAAATTGATTTAATTTGTATTATTTGTTGCAAAGATTATTAAAATGCTGCTGCACTCAATAAGATTATATCATAGTAATACATTTCAAAATAAATAGATTGTGTGGCACTTCTGCTCGGCCAGCTCCTGCACCCACAGCCTATTCAGCCACACCTGTGGATCATCGACTTGATGAGCATGAGGTGCGTTAAAGGCTGCAGAAGATACTCAGCCAGCGCTGGAGCATTACCTGCCAATGGTAGTCTTGTTCTAGCCTTTTACTCGTGTCCAAAACCCAGTAATGATTTGTATTTCTCTCCTGCCTCCAGCGAGTTACCCTTGATGTCCTCCTGTTTCCTGAATCCTCCTCTGTGGGCCTCGAGCTCCTCTGTGACTCATCAGCTGCCTCCACGCCTTCCTACCACTTGCCTAACGCCTGCCATTGTTCAGACGTACACCTCCTTCACCTGGAACCATTTGGGTCAGCCCTCCCCACGTCTGACCCCGACCTCCATCGTAAGGAAGATCAGCAATAACATTATCACCCTTGACTATAAGATCCTTAATCACCATTTTGCTCTTCGGGGTTCCAGTGTCCTCCCTGGCTTATTGCATTATTTATCACTTGTAAATAAACTAATTCATTCTGAGTCTTGGTCTCTGTTCCCCTTGGTCCTTATATCTGGGTATAGCCACAATTATTACAGCTTTGTCCAAATAAATGTCCTGTATTCCTTGTGTTGTGTGCATTCTGACTGTTTATTGTATAATATAAAGAGGGTTTGGTCTTAAAAAACTTTGCTACATGATGCATAAGTTAGCAGAATACACCTTGGCTTGTTTTATGATTTAATGTTTGAAGTTTTTAAATGACATAAACCATTTTTATGATGTTCAAAATCATTTAATTTCCAGTTTAAAGTGTTGAAATAGAGACATTCCAGTCTCCTGCTGTAATTTCAGTGCATACTGTGTGTGTGTGTGTGTGTGTGTGTGTGTCCTGCTGCCGCAGCAGTACTTTCCCCAGACAGGTTTCTTGCGTTTTGTCTGAAGCAGGTGCGTAAAGTTGCAGGTAAGTCACAGAGAACAAGGTCAGACATTGTTTTTGTCTATGCTCCCGCAGGTTGGTTTCCAGATGTGAAGCTGCTGCTGGAGTGTGTGAGTCACAGTGTCTGTTGAGACGCCCACCGCAGCTCTGTTGTACCTGAGTGCTACCAGACATGCCTGTGTCTGTCTCTGACGGAAGAAAGTGATATGTTTTCAGATTTTTACAGCCAGTTTTGTAACCCTACCTGTAAATCTTTGACTGCCTTTTGATTTGACATTTTTTCAGACAAAACAAACCTGCAGTGACAAGACAAGCAAAGTCTCTATGAGCTTTACTTTACTTTTACCCAAATCTCATAGAATACCAACAATTTGACACAAAGAGACACAAAGTTCAGTCATTCATTTAAACAAGTACCATCCATCCATCTTGTACCTCTTATCCATAGTCAGGTTGTGGAAGCAATGGGTCCAGGAGAGAAGCCTAGACATCCCTCTTCCTGTGACACTTCCCAGCTCATTCTGGGGGACCCCGAGGCGTTCCCATGCCAGAGAAGATACACCCCTCCAGTGGCTTCTGGATCTTCCCTGGAACCTCCTGCCAGTGTCATGTGCCCAAAAAAACTCTAAAGAGGCATCCTAATCAGCTGCCCTAACCCCCTCAACTGACTCCTTTCAATGCGGAGGAGCAGCAGCTCTACTCTGAGCTCTCCCCGGATGACAGAACTCCTCATCCTATCTCTAAGGCTGAGCCCGACCACCCTTTGAAGAAAGCCCATTTAAGCCACTTGTATCTGTGATCTCGTTATTTCAGCCATGATCTAAACCTCATGACCATAGGTGAGGGTCGGAATGTAGACAGACCAGTAAATCGAAAACGTTGCTTTTGGACTCAGTGCTTTCTACACCATGACTAACTAAAACAACACCCTCATTACTGAGGATGAGGACCCCATCCGTCGATCCATCTCCCACTCCATCATACCATCATTTGTGAACAAGACACCCAGATACTTGTACCCTGTACTCCCACAGCACCCCACAGCACCCCCACCCCCCCCACACACACACACACAGAATGCTTTAAGGAACACGGTCATAAACTTTCTCCAGATCGGCAAAGCACATGCAGACAGGATAGGCAAACTCCCATAACTCCCTTAGCAACTCCTCAAGGATAAAGATATTTAGATAGATAGTTTGAAGACACTCTCCTGGTCTCCCTTTTTAAAAATGGGAACCGCCATCCTTGTTTGCCACGCCACAGGCATTGTCCCAGTCCTCCATGTGACATTGATGAGACATGCCAACCATAACAGCCCCATAATATCCAGAGTCTTCAGCATCTCAGGGCAAATCTCATCCACCTCCGACACCCTGCCACCATGGCACTTTATGATACCTTGGTGATTTCTGCCATGGTAATGGACTCATCTTCCCCCAAGTCCTCAGACTCTACCACCTCAAAGGTGGACATGGTGAGTGGATTAAGGAGATCCTCGATGTGCTCCTTCCACCTCTCAACAACATTCTCAGTTTGGGTCAACAGTTCCCCACCCAGATCAAGCACAGCCTGGAATAAGGTCCACTTTATTTTTCCTGAGTTGGCAAACTGTTTGCCAGAACTTCCTCAAGGCCAACTGAAAGTCCCGAATTCCTCCCATGCCCAAGTTTTTGCTTCTGCAACCATCGACGCTGCAGTCCTTCTGGTCACCCTGTACCTATCTGCTGCTTCAGGAGTCCTCCAGAACAACCAAGTCCTGAAGGCCTCTTTCTTCAGCTTGACGGCATCCATCACTGCTGGTGTCCACCAGCAGGTCCTTTGATTTCTGGATTCTGGATTTGACACGATCTGTTTAAAACTTTAACTAATTGGCATTTTTGATGTATGTGAATGTTTATGCCCTGAGACAACATTTGTTTGAAATTGGTGATATATAAATTAATAAACTGGACTGAATTAGTCTAAAACTCTGACATTAAAGATGGTGAATAGTGTTTGGATCTTCGATGAATGCTAGACATTTGTTTAAAAGCTGTATTTCTAATGCTTCTCTCTCTTTGTAAATAAATACAAATTAAGCTTTTACTCTTCAGCCCAGATTTACACGGGATTTACCATCATAACGTCTTCACATTTGGACTTAACACTCAAAAGATTTACTTTGTTTGTTCTACTCTTGAACTTTAATTCCTGGTGAGAATGTGCTTGTTATTTTTGAGCTGCTTTAGTTGCATTTTAAAGGCGAGCGGAAACAACAGCTTTTAACATTGCTTTGCTCGTTCTTCCTGCTCCATTCTCTCCTTGTCCAATCTGCTGTTCAGTTTTCGGTGCTTTCATGCTCCACAAACCCCATTTCCACTGAGTATAACTGACTGTGTGTCCTGAAACTGTAATATTGACTTCAACACAACATTCAGAAAACTGATTTCCCCCTGACTTTACTTATGAGCGAGTTAGATGTTAGAAAGGGGAAAAAAGCTCAAATGTTAGAACATGCTGCTGAGCTGAAAGCACAGAAGGATTTATTCTGATTCAAAGTGAGGCTGACAAGTGTGGGGAAGAGTGGACGGAGCTGCTGGGACTCAATGGGTCTCGCAGGACCTGAGATGACGGCTGAAAATCAGAGCGACAGCACATGGAAATAGAGAACGGAGGATCGTCATTGTCTATAAAAAGAACAAAACACCTGAGCTTTTGGTGCATTTGCTGATGTCATTTTCACCGTTTATTTTGTTATTAAATTTAAATGGAAAACTCAGCAAAGGTCCCAACATGGGAGGAAACTGGTTCTTTAAAATAGCAGGAAATTCAATAAAAGAAGGGAAAGGTAGATGAAAGGAAATCTGAAGTGTTTTTGGCTCAAATAAAACATGGATGGGATGCGTGGATGAAGTAAGCAGTTAGAAACTAGTTCAGTGATTCAGAAGTAAAGGGAGTCCTCTTGTGGTTGGAGGAAGAATTCTGGATTTAGAGTCAAAATGTTCCCAGTTTCCACAGTCACAATCATAAATCATTCATCCACTTTGACATAATCCAAACCTTCAGACTTTAGGTGAGGGTTGGAACGTAGACGAAGCAGCAAGTCGAAGCTTTTGCTTTTTAGCTCAGTTCTTTCTTTACGAAAGACCAAATCAGCACCCTCCAGACGAGGATACTGAGCCATCTCAACTATGCATCACCTAAATAAACATAATATAAAAATTTAAATAAGAGGTTTTGTGATAAAGAAATGGAGGGAATTTCAAACTCAAATTGATGTAAAGGTCAAAACTAAACTCATCAAATAATGTATTTCAATGATTAAAAACGCAAAGAAGCATATCACAGACTTTCACCTGTCCTAAAAACTGTGTAACAACCATGATTTCATAAACACTTTATGTTTTTATAATGTGCTGCACGCACGGGTGTCAGAAGTATTTGCAATGTGTGGGGACACACTGGTAGAGTGTGTGAGAGTTTGTTTCTATTATATTTGGGGACTTGAATAAGCTTACACACCAGTCATTTGTTTATTTTTGTATAAATATAAAAGAGGGGGTGAACCCGTTTATTTTATATAAATAAACTGAATTGAATTGAATTAAAATCCCCAAAGGGATATAAGGTACCCAAAGGTGACTTTAATCAGTTTGTGTATCTGTGTAAAACTCAAGGCCCCAAAGTAGACATAAAAATTTCCCAGTCTCAAATGTGAGAGCAAAAAATAATTTTCTCAAAAAATGAAGTGGGTAAAAGATAATGGACGGATGGATGGTGACTTTTGTTTTCTGTAAATTTAGAGTAAAACAAATCACTTACCAGTTTGTCCCTAAACCATTCAGAAAGGGGTGTCCCGTAAGGTAGGTGGTTAAAATATGCACCCTCAATGTGGACTTGGGCAAATCTGTGTATGTGTGTGTGGGTGGGTGGGGGGGGGGTGGGGGGGAGGATGTGCATGCGTGCATGTGTGGTGTATTTTAACTAGGCCTGTCTTGATAAACAACAAATCACTTAATCGCATGATAAATGAAAATTATCGACCTCATCTTCTTTTATTGGTTTTATCGTTTCTTCGTGTCTCTCTCTTTCTACTGAAGACACTGGATGACAAAAAGCTCAACTCAGGTGTTCTTCACTGACCCCTCCCTTTCTCTTTTTGCTTTAAAATCCATTTTAACCGTCCAAAATTGCATGCTTGGATTGTTAAAAGCAGCTAAGCTGAGAAGCTAAGCTACGAGCTAAGCTAACAGGCCGACCTCGGGGGAAAAAAACATCTGTCTTGTTGAAGCTCCAAAATTCACAGATGAAACCTGTGCCTTTGTCTAAAAAAGGTTGTTTTTTTCTGCAAAAAGAAGCTGAGAACTTGTTTACTGATTTTTTTATTAAAAGCTTTATGTGAAAAATGCTATGCTAAAGCACTCAAACCACACCGAGCATCCGCCATTGTGAGAACCGAATAAAGGAAGGAGAGATGGCCCATGTCACATCAAGGGGCCTCCCTGCCATTTTTCTTAAAGAGACACGCTGCTCGCTCTCTCACTATCCATCCTTCGAATCAAATGTTTTTATACTGCCATTCAGAGGTTGAAAGAAGATACTACATGTAAATTTAAATTAACCAACCTTCCTTCTTAAATTTGACAATAATGACTAATTATTGTCAAATTTCAAATAATATTATCGCTTATCGCAATAATTTCGGAGACAATTAATCGCCCAGCAAAATTTGGTATCGTGACAGGCCTAATTTTAACGGCTGCGTTAAGGCCTTCCATTACGAAACCTAACTCTCTCTCAAATCCAGATCGCTGCATTACAACAACCTTTACAGCTGCTGTATTTGCGCCATTGTGTATGGCCCCTGTTTAAAGGCAAATAACGTACAAAGAAGCCACATTTCACCTAGATTTTCTTACTTTAATTCCACTGATTTAACGCATGTTTCTCACCAAGTTTGTGGAAATTTAGCTGTGGGGTTTTAAAGACATTTCAACTTTAATGCACTTAAACACAGCGTCAGGTCGGCACTATTTGTGTTTATAAAGAAATAAAAAAACATCGCCACTAGCCTTTTTTACTTGTGCTCAACACTATTCATCGAAAGGATGTTTCTCACCAAGCTTGAGGACAATAAGTTGTGGGGTTTTAAAGAAATGTAAACTTTAATTAAATCACACAGCGCCTTTCACTTTACAGCGTCTTAAAGCGTCACACACAGCGTAGAACTAAGCTAGCCGCATGCAATGCAGACGCGCTAGCTAAAATGCTCCAGACGTAGCGCTCCACTTCTTTCAAGAATCATAACGTAGCGCTAAGCTAGCATGCAACACTGAGGTGTCTCCCCCTCCTCCCCCTGTGAGCGCCCTGCCAAGGCAAGAGACCCAGGGGACAAAAACTGATGCTGTGGAGAGTTGTAGGCAACCAGGAAAACCTGGAGTGGACTTTTGTTGGTTTGAGTATTCTCCTATTTATCAAATGGAATGGATTTGTTCACGAAGAAATAGAAACAGCGCTAAGTGAACTAATGTTTCATGGTAAATGTCGGGGGGTCAAATGAACATTTTTTAAATGTGAGGGGGACGCGTCCCCTTCACATATAATTGATGCAATGCCTATAGCAGCATGTCAGCGTTTTCTGAGCTGGAATCAAAACAACAAATATTTAAATATAGAATGAAAATGTGCAACATTTTCTGTTATTCACACAAATCATTAAAAAAAAAACATAAATTCAGAAAGACTCAAAACAGATCAAAGTTTTAACACATCCCAAATTAAGAGAAAACGATTAAACTAAATATACGGCATGACCTGATGTCATTTATTGAATGAATATGTTTTAAATTTACGAGATTATCGGCTAAAGATGTGAGCTGGTGCCAGATTATTTTTAAACAGTTTGAACAAATTCAGAGCTTAACAAACACTGAGTGTTTACTGTTTGTTTACCTTTAAATCTTAGACGAAAGAAAAATAATAAATGAATGTTGCATTTTTTTTCCGATAAAGGAATATTTATTAAATTTTTACTGAGCTTCCAAACTTTTTAAGCAAGTCTTTTGTATGTTTTATTAGAACAGAACAAGAAAATGAGCATACAAGTCAAAAAGCCAACGAGAAGGAACTGAAATGACTTATCACAATCAAATATCCACACATTGCACATTTTAGTCTCCGTCACAACCAGAAAATCATCACGTCCGACACGAACTCAAACACACAAGTTAAAACGTTTCAAATCGTTTTCTTTATTTTCTAACCGCATAAATGTGTAAAGGTTTCACCATTCCGCAGAGCGTTCAAGTTCAAACCCTAATCCTCTGATTGCTGAACAAGTTAATTGAGCTAATCCTCACCTAATCCAGATATCACTGCCTTTAATCTGTTAATCCAGTTTTTTTTTAAGACACAGATTAACCCGTTTCCTGAAACGTATCCAGGCCTTTTCTCATGGTTTAATGATTTTACCGTGACCGTCTTTAATGCAGGTATTTTTAGCCCTTTTTGTAAAACACACTTCAATCAACGTTTGTTTCTGCCCTTTACGTTCTGTTAAGTTTCTCCACGCGTCATTAGTTGGTCTTCGTCATGCTCTTGCTCTTCAGCTCTGCCAGTTTGTTGGTAACAAAGTTCCACTTGAAGGCCGGGTCCTCGTTGCTTCCTCCCAGAGATACGTACTTGGAGAATCTGTTGTTGCCGCTGCTCCCTCCTTCGTTCGCCTCTCCCTGGCTGTTCTGCCCGTCATGCTGTTCCTCCCCTCCACCAGCCTCTGGCCCCCCCACCTCAGCCTGCTCTGCTGCCCCCTCGTTTCCTGCAGCTGCAGCAGCTTCGGCCTGCTTCTTGGCGGCCCAGTTGGCTGCAAAGCTATCCCAGAATCCCGAGCGTCTGGTGGGCTGAGGGGGTTCTTCAGGTTTCGCTGCGAGAGGACTGAGAATAAAAAAATAAAATAAAGTAGTGGGTGCCTTGGATTTCTGTTGGTCTTAAATTTATTAGTCCTGTAGCAGCACTAGTAATACTAATACAGCCAGTACATACAGGGTGTATATCTAGTACTTACCTGGTACTTACCGAGTACTTACAGGGTACATACCAAGTAAGTGCATGTCACATAAATTATATTTACCTGGTACTTACAGAGTACAAAACAGGTTAGTACATGGTGCTTACCAAGTAAATACTGTTTACATTCTGGTTGCTGATGTATGTAATCAGTATGTACTTGTTACCTGGTGCCTGCCAAAATGTATTACTCTGTACTAGCAGGTTTTGCATCTGGTTCTTACAGAGTATTACCAAGTAATACATGTCACATAAATGGTACTTACCTGGTACTTATGGAGTACATAACAAGTTATTACATGGTGCTTACAGAGTAAGTACTGTTTACATTCTGGTTACTGACCAGGTACTTACAGGCTACTTACATGTTAGGCACCATGTAAGTACTGGATATATATTAAGTACTTTCCTGTTACTTACAGAGTAAATATCAGCCAGATGACTGGTATTCACAGGGTATGTAATCATTATGTACTTATTGCATACCTGGTACCTACCAAACTGTATTACTCTGTACTAACAGGGTTTGCATCTGGTTCTTACAAAGTATTTACATGGTACATACCAAGTAATACATGTCACATAAATGGCACTTACCTGGTACATTTAGGGTACATAACAGATTATTACATGGTGCTTACAGAATAAGTACTGCCAGTGCTTACATTCTGGTTACTGACCTGATACAAGGTATGTGTCTTGTTCTTACAGGGTACATACAGAGTAAGTACAGGTTAAATACCAGATACATACCTGGTACTTATAAAGTATGTACTGGGCAAGTATCTGGTATTCATGGAGTAAGTACTGTGCATTTACTTGTTCCATACCTGGTACTTAAAAACAAACTAAACAATGTTATGAAGTGACATATTACTGTGTACTGTACTTACAGTATCTGGTACAAATGCACCAGGTTTGCACCAGACTGTCCAGTAAATACACAGTAAGAGATACATACCAGGTGAATACCTGTACATACTGGGCTGTACAAAATTATAGCTTACGAAATGTGGAATTATTGGTTTATTGGGGAAAAAATGGATCTGTACATTAAGATTTGCAAGGCCTTCACATCGTAATTTATATATAATTTGACATTTCCCTAAATTAAAAACTGTGCTCCATGTAAAAAACTGTTAAAAAAAGATAAATACTTTCCAACCTGTCAACAAAATCTAATGAGGAAGTAAAAAGTCAGACGTGAAGAGCGTTCTCACTCACTGATCAGCCACCGGCGGGCTCTCGGTCTCCTCTAGAAGCTGGTGCTCATCTTCTTTGTTGAAAAGAGATGAGAATCTGTTCCAGCTTTTAGCCCCGGCCCCCTGCACCTGCAAACAGCCACACCCAAACACAGGGTCAAAGGTCAAATCACGCCGCTTGTAGCCGTTTTCAAAGAACAACGGTTGGTTTTAATGCTTTCAGGGGGCGGTGAACTTTGATTTAATTTCCTATGAGGCAGAAAGTGTTGCAGTATTTAATGAACACATTTGTCATAATATCTGTGCTTTGATTCCGTTACATGTTGATGACGATATGAAATTACCTGGACATAAATTGTCGCAAGTTTTCTATGTTCACCTACCTTTTTGGCCAGTTGGCTCACAGTGTTGGGCCCTTCATAATCCTGCATTGGACTCATGTCAATCTCCCCTTCTGTGACCTGCAACATCAGCAAAAATGAACTAAATGATTGTACTTCAATTGTACTTTGATTGTACTTCAGCCCATTCCCTGCTTCAAAGAGTTTGTGCACAAATGTCGCCATCCAGTGTTTAAAATGTGGTACTACAAGCTGTAAGAATCAGGAAACAGACGCCAAGAAATGCACTTCTAAAATAAATATAAGACTTTTTCTAGCGCAAAGAAGTGGAAATGTGGTTCATATGATGACTTTATCTCTCTTAATAAAATTTTGCATGGCAAATCAATTATTGTAAACATACAAATTCCAATAAAATGCACATGATTTGTTTTAAAGTCCACCTAAACAGCTTAAGCAACAGAATCTTATTTCATGTGTTATTTCTTTCCAAACGGGCAGAATTAACAGCAGAATGTGTGTCTTTTCTCGTGCGAACAGGTTGCAGATGTCAGCTGGCTGATCTGAGGACGCCCTGAGGAGTTGGCTATCTGTCTCATCCCCTGTCAGTCAGTCACTGGAAGACAAACTAATCTGTTCGCTCAGCTCCTGCGCCGGATCAAATTTCTCAGCTCTGCAGATATCTGGGTCAACAGCACGCTGTCTGTTTCCCTGGTACCAGTTCCTACAGAAAGCAAAGTTATTGCAGCAAGGCCACAAATTTCACAGGCACAATTTATTTCAACTAAATGACTCAGCCATGAGCATTACTCTTTTCTAAATTAAACAATTCTGGGAGTTAAGGCGTAGTTAAACTGTCGTTGAGTAAATGGATGAAAGGAGACTTCTGGAGAACATCACAGGATGATCTGGTGACAGCAAGAGTGAACTGACAGTTTAAAGAAGAGAAAAGAACTGCAACGTAACCTATTTTAATTTATTTACTCTTGAGTTGTTGGGTATGTTCTCCTCCTGACTTCGGACGTCTAAGAAGGAGAACAAGCCTCAAGCTAGGAGTGACTTAAAAGTACACACTTGTCCTCTGAAAGGTGAAGGAGTAGAAAAACGTGAGCCGCAGATATCGTTTATGAGAACATTACCTACAATGATGCATTTCTGAACAAGTTTTCTAATGGATAAGATGCTGACGAAGGAGAGAACACGTCTTAAAGCTTCTCCTACAATAAACACCTTTCAGGTTGATCTATAATTGGGATAAAATGCTACACAGCAAGACTCATCTTCAGGAAACAAAAGGTTTGGGATGTACCTCCTCAGCCGTGTCCTCCTCATACTCAGGGTTTAGAGTCTTCATCACCTTGCTTTTATAAACCTTCCACACTGGATTCATGCTTGCACCAACAGATGCCAAACGCTACAGGAACACGTCTTCTTGTGGTCCACCCTCCAACAAGTCTCCACGTCCAGCTTCAGCTCAGTTGGGCGTCAGCAGACCTGGTTCCATCAGAAACCCTCCCGGCAGACGATAGAGACCTGGACAGTGCTCAGAGCCGAGGCCTGAACTTGATCATTACTCCTTCTCCTGATCAGGTTAGGTCTGTTTAATCAAAGACGGTGGAGTGAGCAGCTACGGCCGTCCCCCTCACAGCGCCTGCAGGTAAAGCCCGGACGTCGTGTTGCTCGTGCACGCAGGTACACACACACTAGCATTCGTCACAGTTCATAATACCTGCCTCGGTCACTTGGAAACAGGTGTAGATTTCCTCATTTATATTTTAGAGGCTCTCTTTTCCAGAGCCAGAGGTTTCATTGTGTGCCAGCTCTGGTAGGCCGGCTCCTGTGACTCTGAGGCTCCCACAGCTACACAAACACTTTGCTGGCATGTCTGAAAGTTGGAAATGTTTTTTTCACATCTGAAGATACCACTTTTGAGATGTAAAACACAAACCAGAGGAGAGTTTTCTCAAATTGTGTATCCTTCATTTGGCAGATGAACCAACTCCACGTTCATGGAAACACCTTTAGACCTCATTGCTCCGTTGCCTGGTCACTTCCTCGTTCCCATCTCTGCCCTCACTGGTTGTTGCAGCACATCCCTTAAACACCAGTGAAGTTCAGGTGCACTGGCAGGTTTTTGATACATGCGAGGGCCGACTGGTGCGTAGATTAAGAAGAACGCTCGAAGCTCTGATGACCGATTGGATTTCACCGCCATGCCACTACAACAAGGTTTTATACAATTTGGTGCAGATTAAATAACGTTTGTGGACAGAAGCTTGAAAGTTTGTGAGCTCTTTAGAATTGTCTATTATTTCTGCATAAATATGACCTAAAACATCATCAGATTTGCAGACAAGTCCTAAAAGGAGAATTAGTTAAACAAATTAGACTAAAATATTATACTTGGTCATTTATTTTTTGAGGAAAACGATCCAATATAACATATTTGTGATGGTAAAAGTATGTGCACCTCTAGGATTAGCTGTTAATATTAAGAGTCTGGTGTTTTCAATCAATGTGATGATGATCAGGTGTGAGTGGGCACCCTGTTTGATTTAAAGAACAGGGATCTATCAACGTCTGCTCTTCACAACATGTTTGTGGAAGTGGATCATGACAGGAACAGAGGAGATTTCTGAAAACCTGAGAAAAAGAGTTGTTGGTGCTCATCAGTCTGGAAAAGGTTACAAAACATCTCTAAAGAGTTTGGACTCCACTAATCCAGAGTCAGACCGATTGTGGACAAATGGAGAACATTCAAGACCATTGTTACCCTCCCCAGGAGTGGTGGACCAACAAAGATCACTCCAAGGTGTGTTATAGTCAGGGAGGTCACAAAGGAGCCCACGGTAGCTTCTAAGCAACTGAAAGCCTCGCTCACTTTAATGTTCATGAGTCCACCATCAGGAGACACTGAACAACAACGGTGTGCATGACAGGGTTGAAGGAGGAAGCCACTGCTCTCCAAAAAGAACATGGCTGCTCGTCTGCGGTTTGTTAAAGAATCACGTGGACAAACCAGAAGGCTGCTGGAAGAATGTTTTGTGGACGGAAGAGAACAAAATGGAATTTTTGTTTAAAATGAAAAGGGTTACGTTTGGGGGAAGGAAAGCTCTTCCTTCCTTATCCCATCTGTGAAACACGGTGGTAGTATCATGGTTTGGGCCTGTTTTGCTGCATCTGGGCCAGGACAGCTTACCATCACTGATGGAACAATGCATTCTGAATTATATCAGGGAAGTCTAAAGGAAAAAGTCAGAGCATCTGTCCATGAACTGAATCTCAAGAGAAGGTGGGTCATGCAGCGAGGCCATGACCCTAAACACAAAAGTGGTTCTACCAAAGAATGGTTCAAGAAGAATAAAGTTCATGTTTTGGAATGGCCAAGTCCAAGTCCTGACCTTAATCCAACCAAACTGTTGTGGAAGGACCTGAAGAGAGCAGTTAATGTGAGGAAACCCACAAACATCCAGAGCTGAAGCTGTTCTGTGCAGAAGAACGAGCTAAAACTCCTCCAAGCTGGACTGATCAACAGTTACTGGAAACATTTAGTTGCAGTTTTTGCTGCACAGGGGGTCACAGCAGATAGTCAAAGCTAATGTTCACATACTTTTGTAACTCACAAATATGTAATACTCGATTATTTTCCACAATAAATAAATGACCAAGTATAATACACTGCCTGGCCCAAAAAAAAAAAAAAAAAGTCACCACCTGGATTTAACTAAGCAAATGGGTGTGAGCCTCCTATTGGATAATTACTGCATGGACGATTATCTTTCAACTGCAACAAGTTATTTAACCCCAACTGGTGCAATGAGTTGCTTCTCGTTTCTTAAACAACCATGTTGAAAGATGCATCGTGTGGTCGTGGAAAAGATGTCAGTCTGTTTGAGAAGGGTCAAATCATCGGCATCAAGCAGAGAAAGCATCTAAGGAGATGGAAGAAACTAAAATAACTGGGTTAAAAACTGTCCAACGCACTTTTAAAATGTCATATTGATTCAAGATTCTTTATCTGACATTCCACCTCATGTGGTACATGTGGTGGAATGAAACTGTGTACACAGGGTCCCAGTTACATCCAACAAAGTATTAAAATGTAAAAGAAAAACAGCAATAAGATCTAAGATATGAACTAAGAAAAAAGTTAACTAAAAAAATGACACTAAGCACGCAATAGAAATATAGAAAATTATAATGAGTTCACAAACTTTCAAGCACCACTGTAATCACAATTAGTTGTGCTTATTACAATTGATACAGTCAAATAAAAGTAGAGCTGTTTAATGCAACAACTAATTTAAATGTTTTGTTGAATAAATCAGATTTGTTTTCTGCCGCCTGTGATTGCTGCAGACACAATGAGGAGGGGGTGAAACAGTGAGGTCGGGCAGATGTCAACATGAATTCTACATATGAGAGCATGAACAGAACCTCTCGTTCACTCGTCTGTGCTGCTCGTTTGGAGGGAAGTCAGTTTGCTGGTGACGAGCTCAGCTCATGTTTCACGCTGCAAAGGTCACACCCATTTCTCAAAGTCAGGACACTGACTGGGGGACGACCTGCGCGTCGTTTTTATATTTACGTTAAAAAATGTTGAAATAGATGATTACAAAAACTGCCGAGAAATCAAATTCAGTTTTAGATTATTGGGAAAGAATTGAATCGATGAATTATTTAGGAGTTTTGCTTCAAAATGCATCTTTAAGTCACTTTTTCCACAAACATTTTAGCATATAGTTATAATATATATAAGTGGAATAAAAAGTGCAATTATTCAAGTTTATTTTAAAAGTTGAATGGAAAAATAAAATAAACATGGCTGCTGTTGTCATTCAGCTGTTCGTGCAGAGACAATAAAAGATCTGACATGGAAAAGTTATTTGGCACGTTTAGTTTTCTCCTTTTTGACCAGGATACGTTTAAACACACAATATGATACAAAATACAAAATCAATTAGTCACTGATCATTTATGCTTCAGATGTAAAAATAACAGAGTTGAAAATATATTTCTCAGATATTCAGGATCATAAGTTATCCACATTTTAACTAAATATTTATTGGACCTTGTGCTTTTCATGCACGTGATCTAAACTTGGAATTTCAAATATTCAAATATGTGTCAAACTCAAGGCCCGGGGGCCAAATGTGGCCCTCGTTGACATCTTATCTGGCCCCCAAGATGATATGTGAAATATAAAATACTTTCATCGCTTGTATTTTTTTCCAGTAATCTTTGATTATGATGTCGAACACAACAGAGAACATCAAATGAGACCAATCAAACTCTTGTTGAGGAACCCGTGACCAAGAAAAGATGTTGTGTATCTGATTTGAGTTAATGCAGCTTCTGAAATTGGCCCTTAGTTTGAAAAAGGTTTAACTTTTGCCCCCCCTTTTGTAAGTGAGTACGACACCCCTGTTCAAGATGTATCAACGCTTTTATATTTGGATTAATTTTTTTTAAATAGACACATAAATGTATTGCACATATACAGTAAGCTTGTGTTGTATTTCAACTCATATTTCTGTTTAAAACAACACATTTCATTTGAACTAGTATAACTAATCACTATAAATGACCACTAGATGGCGCACACATGGTTTGATGCTCATCTTTAATGGTTAATTCCCTCATTTTGTGTGAACTGTGTTTATATTCATGTCAGTTCTGTCTGCATCAACCAGCACAGAGAAAAGAGCAGTTCACTTCACTGATATGATGTTTCAGATAAAAGTCTATTAAAAGCAGCTTAAGTGTGTTTTACTGCGCTTCTTGACTATTTTAAACAAAATGTGCATTTTGTTCTTCATTCTGCGTATTTTTCCATCATATTCACCGAAACCAGTGTGGGGTTTCAAGATAAGTGACTTTAAAAATAGGGAGCGATACTTTTGTGTTAAAGCAGTTTGTGTCTTGTAAGTGATGTTTTTATGTTGTGATCAGGCCCCTGAGATCTGATTCCCTCCTGATGTTGCATCACCGGCCTCTTCAGACCAGTGGATGGCGACAGCAAATCAGTCCAGTCCAGAGAGGGACTGAAAAGATCAACTAGCTGGTGACTGATACAATTACTCATAAAGGATTTTGAGTGATTTAATTTTGCTAAAAGGATTGCCGTATTTTTCGGACTATAAGGCACAATATCAATGAACGGGTCTGTTTTCATACATAAGGAGCATTAAGCGAAACAAAACATTCAGATACGTCCAACTTTATTCAACTCATTCACAATAACCACTTTTTTTCATTTACACTTTATTTATACAGGTAGTCTCATTGAGTCACGAGAACTCATTTCCAAGAGAGACCTGTTTAGGGAGCACATGGTGGGAGTTAAGGGCCTTGCTCAAGAGTGGAACAAATGAAGGTGGAGGTGTTTCACCTTTTCCACCCACTTTTTGTTGTAAATATGTGGGGACATTTCTGGTTCTCTCATTATTTTATTGTGTTTTTCTTGCTTTTAACTTGTTGTCATGTTAATTACTGTTTTTGTGAAGCACCATCGGTTGTGTAAAGTGCTATAGAAATAAATGAAATGATGTTGACGGTATTGAGAATTGAACCTGCAACTTTCCGACCACAGGCCCTTCTTCTCTAAACTCTGCGCCACCACGTGAAATTGTTTCGAGGTCAGTAAGCACAACCAGAATTAAAACATAAGGGTGCACCAGATTATAAGGCACATTTTTTGAGAAAATTAAAGGATTTTAAGTGCGCCTTCAAGTCCGACAAATACGGTAATGGAAGCATTTAAAAGTAAAAGCGGTGTCTGAAGATGCTCAACTCGTCCGGCCTTCGACTCACTGGAGGAGAACTTTCCTGCTGATCTGGGGCTGCAGTAAATTCCTCATGTGACCGAATCAGCAAGAGCAGACAGAGTCGTTGAAAACCAGAGCAAACGTAAAACAGGGCGAACGAAGAGTTTTAATGGGTTTCAGTCAAACAACAATAAAGTACTTCACCAGAAAAAGTAAAGGTGAAATATATTCAACATTACAGTCAGGAAAAAAGGATTCTTTGCCATTTAAATGGATTTCATATCCTTTATTAATATTCCCTTTCACTTGTGTCTATTCCTGCCTTTGTTTCCCTTGTTTGATGGTTTTGTGCAGGACTCTGGTCATTGTGGGTTGTTGTTTAAAATGTGATTTATGAATAAAGGTTTCTGAATTTGATTTGATAAATGAGGTGTAAAAGTATTTCATTGTAAGCAAACGTTGTGCACTGAATCTATAAAATAGTTCAGAAACATTTATGCTGATGCACTAGTTGGATTTAACGTAAATAAATAAAATATTTAAAATATATATATAGAAATATATTTGTGTTGGTCATTGTTTTATTGCATAATAATTATCATCATTATAATAATATTAAGGTACCATATTTTTCGGACTATAAGGCGCATTTAAAATCCTTTAATTTTCTCAAAAATAGACAGTGAGCCTTATAATCAAGTGGCCTTATGTATTCATTCTGATTGTGCTTACTGACCTCGAACTGATTTTATGTGGAACACGGCGCTCAGAAATCTTATGTTTAGTTTGGAAAAATGTTTAATTTGGATATTAAATATTTAGTTTTGAAAATAAATATTTAGCTTGTATATTAAATGTTTAATTTATACCTAAATATTTAGTTTATTAACTAAATGTTTAACTTGCAAATTAAATATTTAGTTTGTAAACTAAATATTTAGCTTGTAAATTAAATATTTATTTTGGAAATTAAATGTTTAGCTTAGAAATTAAATGTTTAGTTTGGAAATTAAATGTTTAGCTTCTACAATAAATATTTAGTTTGCAAATTAAATATTTAGTTTTGAAAATAAATATTTAGCTTGGAAAGTAAATATTTAATTTACACCTAAATATTTAGTTTATTAACTAAATATTTAACTTGCAAATTAAGCATTTAGTTTGTAAACTAAATATTTAGCTTGTAAATTAAATATTTATTTTGGAAATTAAATGTTTAGCTTAGAAATTAAATGTTTAGTTTGGAAATTAAATATTTAGCTTCTACAATAAATATTTAGTTTGCAAATTAAATGTTTAGTTTTGAAAATAAATATTTAGCTTGGAAAGTAAATATTTAATTTACACCTAAATATTTAGTTTATTAACTAAATATTTAACTTGCAAATTTTTTGCAAACGGCACCCCATATCTGACTGCATCCAAAGTTACTTAATCTCAACATGTTGGCTAATTTTGTGTTATGTTTATGTTCATTTATGTTTATTGTTTATTTGCAGGGTTATTGTTTATTGTTTATTTGCATTATGTTTATTGTTTATTTGCAGGGTAAAAAAAAAAAAAAATTCTAAAGCATGCAATAAAAGTACAAATTGCTTGTTAATGTTGCTTGTTAATGTTGGCGTGTGCAAATCAGTTTCACTTCCTGTCTCACTCTGGAGAGTGTGACCCTCGTGCATTCTTCAGTTTGAGTTTCACTTTAGACCTTAGTTGCAAATTTCCACACCTGTTGTTCATTTTGTAATTATTATTTTCCGATTCTTTTCGTTAACATTTTCTGAACACTGAGAAACCAAGTTTTTAAATTATAAATTATTTTATTTGGCAACTCTGACTGCAGCATTTTGTGCTTTGCTTTAGTGGAATAAACCTGCATGTGTTTCTCGTGCTTCTCAGTTCTGTCTGCTTTTGTTCGAGTCCTCTTCTAGCTGTCAGTCAAAGATGGAAGGACACGTCCAAAAACTCCTCCTTTCATCCATTTATTCCAGTGGATCTTTTTTTGGGAGTCAGCTCTCAAAAAGTTTGTTAATGCAACAACAACAACAACAACAAAACCTAAATATAAATGCGATGTGTCACATGGGCTGCTAGAAAAAGGTGCAGAAATTAACTTAAGCAAATCGAAGACAAGACGAGAAATCACAGAAGAATCAGGTTTGGATGACGTGAATAGAAAACCTGAAGAAGAAGAAATGTTCACGTTACATAAGCGTTGTTGCAAACACATTTCCTTCCATGGTCCTTCGTGTTTAACGAGTTCTGCAGATGATTGAATTTCAGCACATTTGTGTCCAGTTGTGCCAGTGATTATGTAACTCCACCAGCAGCTCCTCTTATGTAGTGATTTTATTTCCATCATCGGGATGACGTCACGCTCTGGTTTTACAAGAGAACTGTCAAGGTTAGTTTTACAAGCCAACAAAGTACACACGCACGCACACACAAACACACTCTTTTTTTTTTTTTTTTTCCTGCACAACTGAGGACTGCACGTCATCCAGATCAGTGGTTCCCAAAGTTGGGGCAGGGACCCCCGCTGTGGGTCACAAAACACCAAGTCGTGGATGATCTCCAGGAAATAAACCTAACTTCACCAAACAGTGCAGAGACTTTAAGACTATTTTTACTCAATTAAAACTCTCACAGTTTTAGTCCCAGGATCTTAGAAACACGTTCTCGTTGCTAGAATAGTTCTCTTGTTGCAAAGTATCACTGGTATGTGACGGGGAACATTTGGAAACATGACTCAGTGGGTTTATTTTTACCAGAGGGATCAGGGGTCACATGACGTTGCAGATAAACTGGATTCCTTTGATTTAACTTGCTTTAAATACAAAAAAACAAAAAGTGCAATTAAAACCGTCTAACATTGTTTGTGTTCTAACGTGTGCGTTCAGGTTGATTGCCCGAGGACACAGAGGAGCAAAATCATTTTCAATAAAGGTGTGAATTTCAAATTCAATGCCCAGGATTGTTTAATCTGAACCTGTTTGAACGGGATGAGAAGTGATAACATCCAGGGTTAATGTCGCCGACAACGACAGTTCGATTTGCACAAAGCTCCGCCGGAGGCACTAACCCAACCAAAGGCCTACAGAAGCTTCAAGTTCACAGGCGAAAGGGGAAAACACACGTTCAGACAAACAGAAGAGAGTTGCAGATTTGATCGATTTGGACGGTGATTCATTTTAAGCAGTTTGAAGCTCATGCGTGCACCACTCACGATAAAAAAGTATGAACATGTCCAGATCTATCAAAGTTCATGCTCAATAATCCAGGTAAAAAAAAAAAAATCCAACAAAGTTCAGTCAGGTCATCGGGACGGTTTATTTTTTGTTGTTGTTGAGATGTTTCGTCCTTCATCCAAAGGACTTCATCAGTCTGAGGAGCCACAAACAAACTAAGTTCCACAAGCAGCACACTCACATAGTGGACCAACCAGTTTGCTGGTGACGAGATGTTTTCTGGGGCCCGCCCTCTCCCCCGTCGACTCCTCTGAGGCAGCCATAGCCAAAGTGGTTCAAAACATCAAAACCGTAATTGAGCATGAATTTTGGGAGTGTGCTGCTTGTGGGACTGAGTTTGTTTGTGGCTCCTTGGACTGATGAAGTCCTTTGGATGAAGGATGAAACGTCTCAAAAAAAAAAAAAAAAAAAACGTCCAGATGACCTGACTGAACTTTGTTGGCTGTCTAGATCTAAATTTTCTAAAGAACAATAAATTCTCTCTCTGTACTCCGGTGAAGTCAGGCATGTTCCTGGCGCTCTGTACCCCTGCAATTCACGAGTTCTGCCTGACCCAAACTGTGCCCTTGAGGCGGACGTATCTCAACTCCTCCTAGCATGTTTTGAAAAAAACACCTTGACAATGTGATGTTGAATTTTTGCCATTTTAAAAGAAGTCCAGAGCAATGCACATTAAAAACAACAAACTGAGCACGCAGTAACGTCCCTGTGTAAATGGTTGTAAAGCATCTAATAATCCTTAAAGGAATAAACATCACCCGCTGCCTTTCATTCCAGAGTTTTATAGTCGGATCATTTCAAGCTGAGGAGTCAAAATTATAGCCGTTTTAGTCAAACTTTGTAAATAATGTTATGTTCAATCTTGTACAAGATCTTAAACGACGTGTCAGTGCTCGGGAGTGTTGAGGATGGCGTAAATTTGAACTCAATACCTGAACAAACGGACTCAACTACAGCCATTTGTAGCATATTAAAGCCACTGTCTGAAAAAGTGAATCAGCTGTAGATGCTCGCTTGTTACATTCTGAGAGTTTCACTCAGACATATCCGGTGGATCATGAACTATTTTGCAGACAAACCAATAGACACATGCATGAGCATCAACAATACCGGAGGGGAAAGGGCAATAAGAAGCTGAATAGGACCTCTGGATTTATGCGTTAGGTGATCGTATTCTTTGTTATTCTGCTCTTTTGTTGATGAAGAACATGTGCAGGATTCACCCCAGGATGGCTCATAAAGATGTCAGAGCCATAAATCCTGTTGTGCAACAGAACCACACGACCATAGCATCCTCTACTCGAGGGTCACAGCACGGACCGTCTCTGTGACAGAACCAACAGCGTTGGGCCTTGATGCATCCACGAGCGGACAGCTCCTCCAATCAACAAGAAGCCATTTTTGTTTTGGAAATATATAGTTCACAAGACTGGTGATAAATCTGTTTGGCGTTGAACTTTCTGCTGGTTCCAAATGACACTGGGTTTACGAGCAGCTGCTATAAGAAGCGCCACATGCCTCTGCGACGCCTTTCTACAAACTTATCCAGTGTCCATCCACACCTGTCCTCATGTTTGGTCCAAAATTAACCTGCACTTGGTCTGATCTGGCTCAGACCAGAGGAGCTGGTGCCAAAAACATATCAGCTGTAGGGATTTAGGAGGCCAGGGGGACAACATGAAGGATTAAGAACTAAAAGGAATCATTCAGCTCTGAAGGGTCTGGGTGTGGAACCCTGGAAGGGCTACTTGGTGTAACGGGAACTTCATCAGGCGCTGCATGATGCAGCAGTGTCAGAAAAGGAAATGGGGAGAAAGTTGCTGAAGGAGGGTACGGTGGTAACCAGCAGGCTGGAACACGAGCGGCAGCAAAGTGACACTTGTTTAATGTAAGCCAAGTTAAAACAGCTTTTTCTGACTTTGCTGTGTACACTGAATACACGCTGCAGTACACAAAACCCACAAATTAAAGCCCATGAAGATGCAGGATGACTCATAGGACGTGTATTTTCAGTTATGTAGAGTAACCACGACTCAGCAAATAGACACAAAAAGCTTTAAGAAAGTCTAATCACTCTAGAGCATAAAAAAAAAAAACACGTCAGAGGTTAAGCTAAAGAAACTGCACGCACGTTTTTTAAATATTCATCGGTTGTATTTGTTGCAAGGTCGTGGTAAACTTATGGCATGAACTCCTCAGCCTACTGTGAAAGTTTAGCTAGAGTGGGAGAATGTTAAAACTAAGAGAGGGTGCCGTTTTCTGGAAAAAAATAGGCAATTTTTAATTTAACATGTCAAAAATAGTGCGCACAGTGGCAACTAAAGGCTGGAAAAGTACCGTATTTTCTGGCGTATAAGTCGTAGTGTTTTGGATGGATGGATGGCGCTGCACCACGCCACCCAGGCGAAATGAAGCTATTTTGACCATTAAATAAACGTGACGGGTCAGCAGTGATACATAATAAATGTGACTAATATGCTGAAGCGATTTATATGTTTTCTCCTCTTTTTGAGACTTTTTTTGACTTATGCGACTTCTACTCCGGAGCGACTTAAAAATGCGGTAGTGGTCCTAACAAGGATCAGCAGGAGGAGCATTCTGCAAATAATTAAGTTAAATTGTAAAAGTGTCAGTAAGAAGACTGGGTCTGACAAGATAGGGAAGCTGAATCTGTCAGAAGTAACGATGGGTAGAGGCTCACCATAAAACTCACCAACAACCTCAGAATAATGCTCTAAACCTGCAGGGGTGTCCAGTCCTGGTCATCGAGGGGCCACTTTCCTGTGTGAGGTTTTTCTCTGCTCCAACTCAATAATGTTAGTAAAACATGCAGGATAGTGGCCTCTAGTGACCAGGATTGGACATCTCTGCTCAAGAATCTGGAGAAACCACTGAGTCCAAAGGACAAGGCCAAAGGTCAACGCTGGATGCCCGTGATCTTTGACCCTCAGGGGCCACTGCAGTAAAAACAGGTTTGATTCTGTTCTGATCACCACATGGACTCAGACACACTTATTCTGCAAACACTGTTCACCGTTCCACCAACAGATGCTGGTTAAAGCTCTATCGTGCAAAGAAAAAGTCATATTTTCTCTGGTCCAAAACTCATTAAGTCAGTGTGAGAAACTGTTTGGAAATTTATGCCACGTCCTCCGTACTAAAGAGGAGAGAGACTATCCGGCCTGTTATTAGCACATAGTTCAAAGTCCTGCCTCTCTGATGGTATGGGAGTGCATTATATGGCAGCTTATCTGGAAGGGCTCAATGAAGGCAGAATCATTTATACAGGTTTTAGAACAACATATGGTCCAACTCAGAAGTTCTTTTCAGGGAAGACTTTGCATATTTCCGCAAAACAACACTAAACCGCATGCTGCATCGATTGAATGGTTTTATAGAAGAAGTGTCCAGGCGCTCAGCTGGGCTGCAGTTCAGAGCAATAATTTGCATCAGGAAAAGAAAAGTCCATCAAAAAAGACTTAGAACTGTTGAACATCTAAAATCCCATCAGACAAGAATGGGACAACGCTCCCCTCTAAAACCTCCAGCAGCTGGTCTCGTTGTGCTTCTCAGGTCAACATGGCCGTCAGTAACATGTTTTTCCACTGTGATAAATGTTCTAAGATTTCTGTGGTGGGGAGAGCCGGTCTCCTCTAAAAGTTGGTCGTCCCACTTCTAAGTGACAAACCTGTGGCTAATATGGACACAAAGAGGAAGAGAATTGTTGAAAAGCGAGGGCAGAAATGGAAAAGAACATGTCCCGAGAGCTTCACAAGATAAATTCCTGGTGGATAATCCATTTTTATAACATAAACACTTTTTATGGGCTTACGTAACAACCCATGATACCTTCAATGACAGAGAAAGCCCTTAAAAAGACCAGACAGAGACAAGGCGGCACTTAAAAGGCAGGGAGCGAGACCTGCTGCTGTCCATTTCCACCTCTGGCTCCCACAGCTGCTGGATTCTCAAACACATTCCCGACCAATACGGACAGGAAATTAGCTGCTCCGCATCCTGGCTCTGTTCGTTCAGGGGCTGATGGGACCTGCACTCATCAAAACCATGAGGGGACTGAAACAACATTCTCAGGATGTGGATCTGGATTAACAAAGGGCACCGTCTGGGTTTGAACTGAGTCCTTTAAAAGGGATTTCTTAATAAAACAACTCTGTTCCACGAGACGTAACCTTTTATAATCAAGCTGAAACTAATAAAACAAGCAAAACACACTAACGTTTTAGGCCAAAATGATGAGAATTCTCACTTCCATTCAGGATGCAAGGCAAAACGTCACATGCTGGAACCAAAATAGTCTGTTTATTTAAATAAAAACATCCTATGCTGGTGAAAATGTTATATTAATCTGCAGGTAAATTAGAAGATTTCATTAAAGTGAATTTGTGGAAAGCTTTATAGAATAAAAGTTGTGGGCAACGTTTTTATGAACAAAATGTACGTGTTCTTGTTTTTTCTTATTAAGCAAATGACAATACTGTTTTGTGGTGAATTGTCTTAAGACAGTAAATTTAACTAGAGAAACTGCATTTCCTGCAAACATGCAGTTTGAATGCTTATTTCTGAGGAATTTGCAGAAAAAAAGCTGAAATGAGCTAAAATAAAAAAAAAAAAGCTGAAATTAGCAAACAATAGCTGAGCTGAAAAGGCAGAAAAAGTAAACAAAAAAAATAAAGCTTAAAGGAGCAGAAAGAGTTTAATTAGGCTGAAAGAAACGGCAATTACGACAAAAACTTGAATTTATCTGAAAACAGCTGAAATTAGCTAAAAAAAAAAGTGCTCAAAAGGTAGCAGAAAAATTAGAACAAGCTTAAAGTAGAAAAGCAAAAAAACACGTGTTTGCCCAATTAGGCTGAAAGAATCAGAAATGAGCACAAAAAGATGAAAATATCTGAACAAAAAAAAAAAAAACAGAAATTTGCAATAACAAAAAAAGTAAAAACCAGCAAAATAGTACCAGTAGCTAAAAAAACAGAAAGAAGCTTAAATTACAATAGGCAAGTTGAAAGAGCACAATTGGGCCCAAGTTGGCTGAAAGAAGTAATGAGAACAAAATGTGCAAATTGTATTTTAAAAAAGCTGAGATTTGCAAAAAAAAAAAAAAAAACCAGCTGAATACGATAAAGAGCAGAAAGAAGCTTAAATTACCAAACGAAGTGGAGAGCGCACCTTTTTGATGAATTAGGCTGAAAAAAGTTAAAATGAGCACATTTTAATTGTGTGCATGCTTATTAAGCATGCACACAATAAAAAAAATAAATTTAATTTGAAAATGAAAGAATAAATATATATTCTGTTCATTTAGGCCAACAGTTGTCACCCGTGATCAAATGTAAAACGAGCAGGATTTTGAAAGAATTTTTAATCTCCCATTTGGAGAAATCTTGAAAGTCAGAATCCACATTTGGAAAGTTTCAGGTACGTATCTCGCAGGCTTTGAGTTTTCAAGCAAACGTGGCCGTTTCAACTGTTCATGTCTGCAGTAACGTTTGCACGTTCGTACCTCAATAAATCATTTGTGTCCGTTAGTGAACACGTTATTATATTTTCAGGCTTTCTTTTAACTTCTAGGAGTTTCACTAATCTCACAAAAGCTCATTTCTAACAATACACACTTTTCCCTTTTCTTCCCCGACTGAATCATCTGTAAATTAAAAGTCTCTTATCATGAGATTATGATTTTATGAGGTTGTCTTCAGGCCCAGGCCTCCCTTGCAAAGAGATCTGTGATCTCAGTGGGATCTGTCTGGTTAAAGAAGGGTTAATAAATAAAAATAATTCAAAAATACTTCATTAATCCCAAAGGGAAATTAAATGTAACTTGTTAAAATTGTTTAAGAGATGTTATAGACGGACTCGGCTGGACTTCCAGTTCCTCCAGGCTGCAGGACCGCCTCAATGCCACGCAGAACTCCTCCGAGAGCGATGGTCACTCCTCCCAGCAACCTGCAGGTGTTAAGAGTATGATCCCGGTCCTTCTGCTGTCACAAGCCGCGTTTCCTGCCATTTCCAGGATCTCAGTGGTCAGGTGTTTGAGCAAAGCTGGCAGGTAGACGGGATCACATCTACGATGCCTCCTTTTAAACTCATTTGCATTTGGGGCTGTAGCTGAGAGATTATTTGAGCTTTTGAGAAGTTAAATCAACTGCACCCAGCTGTAAAAAAGTTTTAAAAAAAACAACCTTTCAGTAAAAACCCTTCCAGATGCACAGCATCCGATACCAGAGGAAACAATCATCCAACAAACGTAATTTACATCCAAAGAGGAATTGATGTTTCCAAAAGCAAAATCTCAGAATGAATGTAACATGCAGCCACCCCGAGCGGCACAATTCTAGAACAAAGAGAGTAATGACAATATTAATCATTTAAGATAGAGAAACTAACTGCCCAGAGATAAACAGCTGTCTGGTAAATCCCAGCAAAATGGCGGCCTTAGGGAGACAGAGGGAATAAACAGGGAGTTTTAACAAGAGACAAAATATCTGGGTTTACGTCACAGATTCAGCATGTTGGGACCCAGACACACGAGCGTCGGCTGAAAACATATAGATTACACCTTTACAGTTAGAAATGGTAAATCAGAAAAGTAAAACCCCGCCCCGATAACTAAAATAGATTACTTGTTAACTCATTTTATCAACTCTAAACATCAGTTTTCTGAACACTCAAAGCTCGTTGTTGCTGCAGAGCGTGAATGTCCGAGATGCGAGGGGACACCGTGTTCTCTGCAGTCTGCACGTTTCACGCCGCTCACACCAGCGTCTCCCCGTGCAAAGCTCACCCAGAGTGAACCCCACCCCACCGTCCAGCACATGCTCCAGCCGGGGAACGTGAACGCGGCCGTGTTACGTGACTGGACGTCATGCTCACGGCTCCCGTTTTAAAATTTACAGTCGAGCTTACATTCACATCCTGGAACAATAAAGAGGGGAACTAAAAGGTTTCTTTGTCATCATCAAACTCCAGGTACACGTTCAGCAGATTAGACCTAAAGACTCCTAAAAACAACAAAAACGCACAAACCTTTAGGTCTCAACATCCTCATGCATGAACGAATAACCAGAGGAGGAACAAGAACGTCAAACAATGTGGAGTGGAGGAATGAATATGGTCATGAAAATAGGCTTGTTCTCAAATTTATTTATTCTAAATTCACATTAGAAACACGAACAGTATAAAGCTCAACACTGCTCATCGTGCAAGTCATTGAAAACAAAGTGATTCGTGCAGGAGCCGTAAGATTTCCTGGTTACATACAATTATTTTGATGAGTGGGGACATTTATACTGAACGATCCTCAAGAGAACGTTGAAGGAAAGGGTTAAAATAATCGGAGCAGTCCTGTGTGACGAAAAGCTTCTTTTGGCTTCACAAAAATGAACGTTTTTCAATATTTAGTCCATTTTGGAGCTTAAAGTTCAAGTGTTTTTGTTTAAACTCATTAGATAACACATTCCCCACCAATGACCTTATTCCTTTTGTCTCTCCGGCACAGAAAGAGGCCGACGTTTGTGACGCATCAACGGTCGACCAATAAGCGCTCTTCGTTAGGGGTTTTGTCTTCGTGCCAACATCGCAGAGATACCAAAGTGAGATTTTTTTACCCAGTGACATGAGGGAACGAGCGGACTGGGAGGGGCTTATGACGTGGGCAAGAGGGGCGAGGGACACGTGGCGCCCAGCAGACTGTCGCAGGGCATCAGATCAGCCTGCGAGCAGGCATGCGCACGTCACAGTGAACTCCACGCCCTGCGAGGGAGAACGTGCATGAGAGCAGCCGCTAATCGCACGCAAATTTGAACGCGAACAAAATGTGCCGGCTGAGATCGACGTAGGAGGCGATCGGCATTCCTGACGTACAGGGAGGGTCGAACCCGTCGATCTTTTGGTTTGTATAGGAGCTCAAAACAAGCCAACCCAAAGCTGGCTCAAGATATCCAAGTACGGTTGTCAATACATCCCCTTTTTTGTGACATTTACCAGCAACATGGGCTTGAAATTTAACAGAGACACGGTACGGGAAAAAAGATGCTGCCTCAGTTAGGAGACGACGCACGCAACCGACCGACCACATCCTGTTGCGTGCAAACGCCAACCACCGATCGTCTGATGCAGGAAACCCCCGTCGCCCTGCCACCTCCGGACTGCTCCCGATTGTTTCAACAACTCGGATACCATCAAACATCCACTGTATGCGTCTGTCAACGTTTTCACAGCTTTATTCAATTATTACAAAATGAAAACATTCGCTCAACACACGGCTCGTGACGGTTCTGCACACACATGCGTTCAGTGAAGTTTAAAAACACCCGTGAAATCTGCAAAAAAGAGACCGTTACCGCAGTCACACACACACACACACACACACACACACACACACACACACACAAGACTTCTTATAATACGGTTAAATTGATGAAATCACACGACAAACACAAGTTTATAGTCCCTTTTGCAGATCCACTGTAGTATTTTAAAAGGTTTCGATAGTTTTGTGCAAATATTCACCGATTCTCAAACATCTGACCGACACGGTTCACACGTGCAGCTACGGATCTGTTCGAAAGGCTTTTTAAGGTTTATTCTTCCTGGAGAAAATCAGAGATCAGAAGATTTGATGTGATTTTAC
>NC_056502.1:9980747-10070823 GCF_014905685.2 Nematolebias whitei | reverse complement strand
CCCCCCCCCCCCCCCCCCCCCCCCCTTAAAACGTGTTCTGGGTCTGTCATCACTTTGTTACGAGGAGCGGCTCATCCGCCATCAGCTGCAGCGAACGGGACACGTTTCCACAGAACTGATGGCATCCTGCAGGCCTGAACCTCTGTAAAGACTGATGCTCAGACAGTTGGCAGTGTGCTGGTTTTTGACAACCCACCTAAACCGGTCAATAAAACCAGTTCTCGGTGGGAATTAATCCCCCGTCAAATCCCTTAAGGTCCTAGCAACAGAAAGTATGGAAATCAGTAACGAGCAGCCCCAGAAACTGAGTGTATGTTAGTTAAAAAAGATTAAATTTATGGTCCTGAGAGACATGGCTGTCTCCACTTTCATTCTCCCCTCCACCTATTGTTGGTTCGTTGGCTGGTTCCAGTGTCCTCAGGGTGCAGGCTGGACGTGGACATTCTCCGTCATCTGTTTGGCACTGTAGTAGGACAAACTCAGACCCAAGATGGCCAGCATCATGGCTATCTGGTTTACGCCGCGGTCTTGTGGCTGCGCCTGCACCTCGCCAGCAACTTGTCTCTGAAAAGACAAAAAATAAGAAGGTCAGAGGCAGTGGCGATTTTAGCCTCTTTTTGAAAGGTGCTCAAGCACCCCTAAATTTTAACTCAGCACCCCTGAAAAATTAAGAAACCATCATTAGGATGTTGTAAGGAAACTCAGCTCTCAAACCTTAGAATCACCAAAATATTGAATAAATTTGGAATGATGATACTCTTAAATGGGCCAGTAAAATTATTTTTTGCACGAATCGGATCGTCAACGTCACCGTCAATCATTCTGGTACACTCATCAGCAACTGACTAATCGGTGACCTCTATTTGTCTCGAAGTGAAACGCCCTTTACCTGCAGGAGCTTGGGGGGTTTGCGTGAGAGAAGTGGAGCTTGCTCTGTTCACACAGGGAGAGCTGTTGGTCAGGTTACTTCTTGTTGTGCCATTAACTCTAAAATATTTATTGAATCAAGTGTTTACTTATTTAGGTAAACGTAGATGTTTAACAACCCATTAAAATACACCAGAATGCAGGAAATGGCATCTACTTTATTAAAAAAAATTCTGAGGGAGGACCCCATACCCGCCCCCCGCCCCCCCCCCCCCCCCCCCACGTTAAATATGCTTCCGACGCCAGTGGCCACTGCGTTGTTCAAGCCAAGATCCATTGTCAAAACTGGGGGCTAAGCACCCCTAAAGTCAGAGGCAAACTAGTTCCTCTTTAATCCTCAAATCTCAGATCAAGGGGGAATAAAAATCATCTTTCCAAAAAAAATAAATAAATAAAATAAAAAATTCCGTAAACTCTGAGCTCTGTGAAGTTTCGGTCCTCTCCATCATTTAACCAAAAGAAAAGAGACCATTAAAAATTTAGCTAAATAGTTTTCTTTGTCCTCACAGTGATGCATATTAAAATAAACACAGCTCAGTCACGTCTGCTTGAGGTTCTCACTTTACAGCCCCTCCCTGCTCTCCATGACCCCCCTTAGAGCCCAAATCATTGCGATAAGAGTGTCAGCCATTTAAAACATCACCGATCTGAGACTCTACTTCCTTTAAAGAAGCACTAAATGAAGATAAATTTGAAGAAAGTGAGATTAATGAAGGAATAGTGAGACATTAGTTATGGATAATCTGCCCCACCGTTACATTTAAGATTCGATTTCAACCGATTTTAATGTTGAAATGAAAAATAATCACAACATTTTTATTTTGGTTTAGACAGAGACTTTGGCCACCAGATCATCAATCTGTCTGAAAAGTTAACAAAAAAAAAAAATCACCGTTACCTTCTTACACTCCCTCCCACCATTAATCTACACTAAAAAGAACATTGTGTGTCAAAGCGGATGTCTGTCAGTCTCTTCCATGTTCTCTCCAGGCTGGCAAAAAGCTGCTCTTTGTTTCCAGGTCGGCGTGAAAACTTCTGCACGATCAACATCACGAGCTCCCTCACTGTAGACGAGGATTATGTTGACGGGAGGAACAAAAGAACTGGACAGGATGTCATCATAATGATTAGCGTCACCCCCAATCCAGCTGGGATGAAAGGAGACAGCGGGTCTCCCAGAAGCACGAGGCTCTTTGCGTTAATGCACCTCAACCAGCAATGAGCCATAACTGAAACAAACCGTTTACGATTTAAAATAAATACTCAAATCAGTTAGGAATATGAAGATTCCATAAAAAAATACAAATATTTAGCAAGAAATTCATCAAAAAGTAGATTAGAGGCAATGTTCTGACAAGAAGCATTGGATATTTGCTAAAAATAGTTGGACTTAGTTAGAATATGTTGTAATTACCTGCAGGAGGCGGAAGTATCCGGGAGTCAGTCTTCCCAGTCTGATAATCATGTTTGCAGGTTTGAAAGTGAGGAAAAGTGCTGCGGTGGTCCAAGACCTACACAAAGAAATGTAAAAAAAAAAAAAAGAGAAAAATGTAAAGTGGCATTTGCATTTCTGCGAGTCTTGCATCCCAGAAAGAGCCACCGATGTAAAGCAGAACCGACAAAATGGAGGGTTCTGTTTGGAATGAAACAAAACAAAAACAACCTCAAAACCACGAGGAGTCACTGCCGTGAGCCATGAAACCATCTACAGAAAAACTCCTTGTTGTCTGGAACGATCGCATATTTGTTGGAACTTTTCGGACTTGAGCGCTTAACAAAAACAAGAAAACAGAACTTCTAACTCTTCGTCTCCTCCGCTGCATAAGCAAGCCATCAGGTCCGAGCCAGACCTGGGTCAGAACCGATCCGGCATTAATGCTGCGCTATAAAAAAGGTGACACGGCAAAGAAAAGAGACAGTTTCAGAGGCCGACGCATGGACAATCTCATTTTAAGGTTGATGAGGCGATGGTGCTTAACGTGACGGGACACCAGTGGTTCAGAGGAAGCCACATGAAGGGATGGTTACCTGTCTGAACACAAAGGCTCAAAAAAAAAAAAAAACTGGGATTTTGTAACAGAAGCAAAAATAGGAGCAGGAATGAGCTCATCTTCAAAAGTACCCAAGCTCAATATCGAACAAAACGTAGACGTTTCCTTTAGAAAACAGAAAACTTTTAAACTTCTGATTCATTTAGGATGAAATCCAGAAGCAGGACGAGAAACGTGGGAAGCATCGTCATGCCAGCTTGGTTGGAGTTAACACCCGATATAGAAAAAACTGTTCATTCAGGCAGTAAAAGTTGCTCCTTTAAATCATAAAAATGGCCCCGGACGTCTCACCTTCCACAGGGAAGAACAGATCCCTCAGACCGGTCAGTGGGACCTTCTGAACCTCCTCCCTGCCAGACGGCAAACTGTGAAGAACCTGAACCACTGAACGAGGCTCTGCCTTTTTATACAGCCTTCCTCTTACCCAACCAGATCTGCAGGCTTGCCTTTACAACGCACGCCCACTTCAACACACACGCACACACACACACACACACACACACACACACACACACACACACACACGCACACAGCTGTCTAAATGCATTACTTTCAGTGGTTGCTTTCCCAAAAAACATCTTCTTCCTCCTTCCAAAATGAGAACTGTCCGATACCGTTTGTTCGTTCAGGCAACACAAAGCAAATAATTAGAAGACGAGAATAAAAAGTGCTTTCATTGGTGCAGCGTGCACGACAAAGTTATGCAACCAGCCTGATGCTGCATTTAATCTCAAACCGAGTCAAAAATGTAACTGACCCCAGTCCCATCGCAAAAAAAAACCCACACTGGGGAAAAAAAAAAAAAAAAAAAAACTTTGCATGCACGTGTTTTAAATCTTAGAGCTTGCAGTTACACAACGAACTCCTGTGTCGTTGAACACTGAGTTCCATAAAGAACGTCCGCTTAGAACCCGTCCTGTAAAACCTGAAGTCAGTCAACACGTTGGGCAGAAGTCGAGCAGCAAAAACTTGACACAAAATTCATTTTCATGTGCAACATAATGACGAAGATCTGCATCAAAAAATAAACGATCCACGAGCACCAATCTGCAAAGTTAGTGGATAAATGTCTTCTGAATTAGAATCTCAGAACTCGTTTGTTCAAAATCTGCTCCTGGTGTGAATAAGCATTAAATCTAAAAATACTGAAACAGAACTGAAGAATAACGGGAAATACATTTAAAGACGCATACTTTGAGCAAAAAATACACGTTTTCTTGCTTTTAATCCTCGTTAATGGCTTTTACCAGCCCTTTAATGAAAAAGCTACCCAGCATGAGACGAGCCAAAATAGGTTTCTTCAAACTGTCGGTGTTTATCTGAGGAGCAGAGCCTCCACACGGCATGTCAGCTCTGGTGCCGCCCGAGGCAAACTTCGATGAAAACCACGAAGTTGCGCTACGCTCGTCCCCTAAAATGAAGGAACGTAACATTTTACTCCTGGAATGTCATTCGTTGGTCAAACGCTCACACAAAAACAGAAAGTTCCTCCTTTTGGAGGGAGCGGCTCAATTGAAAAGGTGAGTTTAAGCAGCACAATCATGTAAAAAGAAATGGAACAGCACGCAGGCCAGAGTTTTGTGATCGGACTAACACAATGGTCAGAAAACGAGAAACACTAATGTACGAGGAAAACGCTCTGCTTTTATCCACGGTTAGATGACGCGTCACTGTGGGGCCACAAAACACAAACTGCATCACATTTATGGTGAAAAATCCCCTTCCTGTCCAATTTAAGAGACAAGCGAGCACATTATGTTACACCTGCAGAGCCACAGAGCCAACTGTGCTACAGCCGATCCACAAAAAGGCTTGTGCACACATACAGCCTCGTTTCCAGCATTACACAAACATCTCCTCGTATCCCACGTCACATTCACACAGGAAACGGTGTCTGATGCCGAACTGCGGAGCCTTCGTTGGCTCTAATCCCTGATAATCTCACCCGTTTTGCAAACGTGCATTGAATACACGAAGCCGGGAACGCCGGGTCTGAGGCCGAGCTGAGTTAAGTGTGAGGGCGCGGTCGTCTTCACGAGTCCAGGTGCTTCACCTGTGAACTATTCATGTTGAGCCGAACATGAAAGCGACGAGGCGTTCCCCTCACGTCTGCATGGCCTGCGGACATATTTCACAGAGGGGGAGTTATTGAAGGGATGAGTTCTGTGCCTTGTTGCTTTTTACATCGTGGTGAAAAACGTTTCATGAAAACGCTCCTTTGGTCTTGACATGCCTAAATATGACACCCCCCCCCCCACACACACACAAAAACAACAAGAATGTATGTCCTTGCCATTAGGACTTATGATTACATGAACTTGACCTGGTCAAAAAGCCCAACACACACACACCGGGTCCGTAAATACTTCCTGGGTACAGGCTGTTCTTTATCACACAGCCAATAAAATCCCATCCTCCCACCTTGGTCCCGCCCCCTCGTGCCCCTTTCTGCTCCACGGTGAAGCCCCGCCCCCCTGCAGCGAGCCACACGAACGATGGAGCAGCAACATCTGCAGCACAGCTAACCACTGAAGATAAACCTGCCGCGGCGCAAAAGCAGCTCAGAATCACCGCCCTCGATTCGATTCATCCTGGAAGATGCTCCACATCACAAGCTGAACATCTGTATTCTGAAGACACGGCACCACAGCTGTCCTGAGACTCAGAGTCGGTGCGCTGGAAGGTATACACAAATTAAATGTAAAACCCCTTCAACCTCCACAACTCACGCTCCAAAGCACAATGTGTTCAGTGTGTGGCCCATGTCCGTTTGTCTGGGGTGTTAGCTAAATAGCAACAGCTCAAATCCAACTGGTGGTCCAGGGGCCACATCTGGCCCACAGGAGAGCTCAAACAACTCTAAAATGACAAATGTTACTGTCAGTGAGGTGATACGGTTGTAAAGATGATCCGTGTTCAGCTCAGTCCGCTTCTGCCTCAAGCGGAGTTGTCCAAGTGTCTCGGGGCTTTGCTCACGAGTGAGGGAAGAACGGAGCGCGAGATCGACAGATGGATTGGTGAAGCGTCTGCAGTATTGCGGACTCTGTGCCGGTCCGTTGTGGTGAAGAGGGAGCTGAGAAAATATGCGAGGCAAAGCTCTCCGTCGGTTACGTTCCTACCCTCACCGATGACCACCAACTCTGGTAGTGACTGAAAGAACGAGACCCGGGCCACGCTGGAGAGATCCAGCTCTCGTTAGGCCTGGGAACGCCTCCCAGAAGAGGCGGCTGTGGAGAGAGATGTCTGGGGCCTCCCTGCTCAGACTGCTGCCTCCATGACCCGACTCTGGAACAAGCGGAAGATGGATGGATGGATAATTGCCAGATGTCCAACACCTGAGATGTTGGCGCTCAGTAACTGTGTCCCCTGAGTTTTAGTAGGTTGTAGAGGACTAGCTGGGCTGTAGGAAGTTTTTAATGAAACTTATCATTGAATGGACGTCTAGAGCTGACTAGGTTTGGACTCGGCCCCAACACACAAAGCTCAGCCAGTTTAACAGATGTTGATGAGGTAGTAGCTACGAGTCATTGACAACTCCATCACCGTTCATCACAAGGAGACTCACTCCTTTGGGGAACGTGAGACCTTCACTTGAACAACGAAGCTTCAAGATGAGGGGACAAAACAGAAAGAATATCCTGATTACACAGCACACGACAAGTCGGCAGACCTGAGGTGATGCAGCTTAAAAGGGTTTAAAATGTTTATTTTCTTCACGATAGTGAAATCTGACCCGAAGACGAGAAGATTATGAATCAAATGAGACAAATCTCAGGTTAAGGTGGGATTACGGTTAACCGTTTAACAAGGTTTTGTTAAGTCGCTCGCAAAGCTGACACGCGAGAGCAAATCCAGTTAAAGAGGAAAGTCTGGACCTCCTCAAAGCCAACATGAGATGAAGATGAATACAGGGAATAAGAGTCTCTGCTGTCAGATTATGTTAAATTTACATCCAAGTAGCAGAGACCCCCCAAACTGTGCCTTTATGAAAGGAGAGCAGAAGACCCTCAAAGATAAAACCAGAACAGCAACATCTGGGAAAACAGGCCTTCATTTAAATTACTGCCTTTTAGGACGATTTGATCATTGTCTGGATGCAACAACAAAACAAGATTGGATAATTTCTACTTAAACATTTTCATACTTTTATGGGCTTTTAAGTGTCAAAGCCTTGTTTATAGAGAGCTCATTGAATAAACTTGACAAAAACACATTTTCAAAGCGGTTTCTAAATTAGTTTGCTAATCTGCAATAAATAAATCACCAATTTTAAAAGTAAATGTGATCGTGAGCACGTAGTTAAAGCTCAGAACAGCAGAAACTTTTATTTCAACCTGTTAAGCTTTCTCTTACCTGCAGCAGGTTTTGAGTTGAACTGGTTCAGGTTCGGACCGGCTTCTTTGAAGGTTTAAGGAAGCCGCGAGGCAGCACGTGGGCCGTGAAAGGAGGGGCGGGGCTAGCTACATGACTTCCGGTTCGGTTTAAACCGGCTGCTGGTCCCACAGTTCCGACCCGAGTTACAGAAACGCTGGTTAAAATACCCGGAAGTTTGATGAGGAACCAGAAGCAGCCTTTAGATGTATAACAGAAATAAAGTTAATGCGTCCACAACATCATGTCAAACAGGAACTCAACTTTTATCGTTTTATTTGGTTTCTGTGAAAACCAACACTTCTATCTGTAGACAGCTAGTTATAAGTTTTTAACGTTTTACAAGGAATGCGCCGTTTTGCCCTTACTGAGCACATGAACATACAAAGTGGTTCTGAGCCGCCATATTTGAAGTCCGAGCATCCCTCCGGATGGAGCCATGCTGCCCTCTGCTGGTGGAATGATGCAACAGCACGGAGCAATTCGACTTAAAAACGCTTTACAACTTACAATTAGTTAAAACTGATGCTTGACCCAACAACTTCAGCTTACATTTAGATGTGGAGATAAGGGTTTCAAGTCAGCAAATTCAACAAAAAACATTTTTGAAGATTTTTATTCAAGAACATTTAGGATAACCAATGATGTCAGAAAACAAAAAACAACCCACCCTACCTCCCATACAGAAACAAGTTAACAGATTTCTTTAACCGATGACCAGTTACAGCCAGGATCTACCAAATTTTGATCTAATGAAGACTAAATTTCTGTGGCATTTTAACTGACTAGATCCTACACTGAAATATGCCGATTTTAAAGCATTTGGTTTATTAGTTGAACATTAAAATACAGGGAGAGAAAAGGCAAATTTCCTATTCTCCTGTAAGTTTATTTCTTTATTTTTACTATACTTTAGCTGCCTTCTGTTTAAAATTATTCAAAATCCAACATGAAGATGTCTATTCCTCAGCAGTAAAAATAAAATAACACAGATTAGACAAACTAAAAATGCCACGTCTACAAGATATGGACGGTAAAAGCTTTAAAACTGACGAGGAACGAAAAATGGATATGAATGTGAAAACAAAGTCTTGTTACATCAAGTGCAAGCCCAAAAACAAACCTATAAATGACATTTGTAATATAAAACTTGGTAAAAAATACTTATTTAAAACTGTACAATCACCAAGTACACTGAGTGAGCACATCAACCATTATTTACTTGGCTTCGGTGGCTTCAGCCTTTGGCTCCTGGAAAACAGAGAACAGGACTGAATGGACATTTTTACAGACAAAGACCATAAATAAGTTGAAACTTAAAAGAGTCTTGGACCAGATTTAATATGTAGAAATATATATATTTTTAAATAAATGTGTACATCTTTAGAACTTTTAGACAGAAAAAATAAAATAAGGAAGCCAAGTACCTCAGCCTTGGTGTTGCCATTCTCAGCTGGCTTGGCCTTCTTCGCTTTGGGTGCCTTCTATAAAATAAACAAAGGTTTTCACAAAGTGCCATTCTATATAGATAAACATCTGTTTTATAATCTGGAGAAAAATTAATTTATATACGTAAAAAGAAGCTTTAATTACAGCTTAAGGAACTAAAATAAATTACATCAAGTTACTTACCTTTGGAGCAGCTTTTTTCTTAGTCTCCACAGAAGTTGCTTTAGGTTTCTGTAATAAAGCATTAAAAGTGAAAATTATTATTTTTTTTAAACTTTATAAAAATATAAGCAGAATAAAGTTTATGCAAATATCTGAAACATTTGGTGTGCAGCATGTTTATTATTTTGTAAGATCACCCAACTAGTGTTTAGAATCTTACCAGTGCCAGACGTGGGGAGGTTCGTCTTTGCTGTAAAGAAATGAAAAGAAAAACATGAGAATAAACAAAACACACTATTCTACTACAGAAGGAGAAAAAGGCTTACAATGGAAATGTGCTAAAGTACACATATAACAAACTAATACTTAATCTAACCAAAAACTACTCTGTAGAAACTGCTACAAAAATTACTAATAAACAATGGAAAATAGAAACACATCATCACTAAAAAACCACAAACCTCAGGGGGGACGGTTGCCTGTAAAAAAAAAAAAAACATAAAAAAAATTAAAACTTTGAACAGTATAACACACTTATTTAAAAAGCATAAAACTGCATGTTGTATGAAGCTGAAACTCAAACAAAGGAAATCTAAAGGCAGTGTAAAAAAAATAAAAAAAAATCGCTGCTGAACTTGAAGCGCACAAAGGACTTCCCGCGCATATTTGAATTCAAATTTGGGCCGTCCTGTTGCCATGGCAGCGCTTTGGCGCCTTGACAGCTTCCTTTGTTTTGTATCTGCGCGCGCCTACAGACAACTGCGAGGAAACTGACGAGATTTCACCAATTTCAGGAGCACAATAAACGCAAAAAACGCGGGTTTTCATTGCTTTTGAACAAACCTTTCTATGAGTTTAGTGCAGATAATTTTTTTAAACCGAGTTCTTATTAGTCATAACAAAAATACATTATTTACAAACCCGTACAAAACTGAAATTACTCGTGTAGTTTTAAATTACAAGCATAAATTTAGTTAGATGCTGTTTTTTTTTTTGGGGGGGGGGGGGGGGTGAAAAACAAATTATAAATTTAATTTGCATCGTCTTGAGACACGGTTACGGTGTGCATATTTACATTATTGCTGATTAAATCAAACTATCTTGTGAAATAATTGTAATTTATAGCCTTCGTGTATGTCAAAATCAGATTGTTCCTAGTTCAAAACTGGAAAATTAATCTGGGCTTACCACCCCTCCCCCCACTTCTTCCTCAATTTTTCTTCTTAAAATAAATAGATAAAACTGTCCACAATTATTTGCAAATTCAGAGTGTTTTTTTAATATACGTGACGTCGTGTGGACTTAAAAAAAAAAAACAATAACTGCAATAATTTAAAAAAGAGTAGTTTGCTCGGTGCAACCTGTCAAGATTGTGCCCAGCCTACTGCCCACTGAAAAAAGACAGGACGATGACAGAAATTCAGCTTGGCAAAATGTCAACGGCGGTTCCTGTCAGCTACAGCCTAAATGCGCATAAAGTCGGTATTCGTGTGCTATCGCTCGTTTTTAGTCAGATAGTGGCGATCTGAAGCGACCAGGAATAAACTAGGCGCTAATTTTCGACGACTAAGCGGGATGCCTGAACAGGTCTGTGCTGTCGCGCCGCCATTGCTGCTCGAACGTTTCATAGGCATGATGACGTTCATCTGATGCCGAAAAAATAAACGCAGCCTAGCATTAACCTCAAGCAACCAGCATGAATTTTGCACAAAGACAAAAATGTAAATTTACAAATAGTAAAAAATTAAAAAAAAGTCTTACCTTGGCTTTTCCCATGTTATTAAGTGGAAGTAAAAAATGAAAAGCTCAAAAAAATACAGCCTCAAAACGAGCTTTTTCCGGAGAGATTGCACACGTCGACCGTGCAGTCGCTGCGTAAAATGGCGAATGTATAATACAAACGAATGTTTTTGTAGTTTATACAGTGAAATATAAGAACGAAACCGGTTCGAACCAGTTTTGTATTTCGACGGTTGTCATTGGACGAGAATGTAGCACGTGGTTCCAGGCACCGCCCATTTGTTAAAGCGGCAGGAAGCCAGTTGCTTAAAACTGGCCAATGTCGCGCGAGGGCGCTGTTTTAACGGTTCTTGTTCAAACATCTGGTGGTCGAGGAAAAAAAACAAAAAAAAAAACAGCTTACACTGCATTGTTGTTTATCGACATGATTTATTTGATTCACTACTTAGTCGCATTGAACGTGTTTGGTTATAATTCAAATAATAAAACAAATACAGGCCTAAAATACAGTAATAATTTCTCGAGCATCTATCATTTATATAATGCTTTTATAATTCTAAATTACCCAGGAGCATAACGTACTTAAAATATGTATTTTCTATAATGCCAAATACATTGCGCTCTAAAAATATACTCGTTTTTAAAAGTTAATTTAACTTTATTTTGCATTAAAGTGTGCAGTGGAGAGCATCCTGTGCTCGAGCATCAATGTGTGGCATGGAGGCTGCACAGCTGCAGAAAGAAAAGCTTTGCAGAGAGTGGTGAAGGCTGCACAGAAATCTGTTGGAATCAGTCTCCCCACCATCACAGACATCTACACCTCCAGATGCAGGAAGAGGGCCACCTGCATCATGAAGGACCCCACCCACCCAGCACACACACTTTTTGCCCCACTCCCCTCAGGAAGGAGGTTAAGGAGCATTAAGTGTAGAACCACTAGACTGAGGAACAGCTTCTACCCTGAGGCTGTTAGACTCATGAATCTCTAACTAGAATAATCACTGTGAAAAACCATATGATGTTGCTGCTGATCTGTTTCATGTTGCTGCTGATCTGTTTCAATGTTGATGTGTTCATGCGTGCACATCTGCTCACAGACTCATGTTCATGTTTGTGCTGATGTTCAATGTTTTATGTTATGAGTGCTTAGTGTATATTTAGTTTATGTTTTTCTTAGTTCATATCTTAGATGTTATTACTGTTTTTCTTATACATTTTATTGTTGGATGTAACTGGGACCTTGTGTACATAATTTCGCTCCACCACATGTACCACATGAGGTGCGAATGACAATAAAGAAACTCTGACTCTGACTCTGATTAAACTTTAAAAGGCCATCAAATTTTCTATGTACATGTTTCATGTGAAAAATACAGCATAACAGTTCATTTTCTCCTAATGGAATGTAATCATAGATTTTTTTTTTCTCTTATAAACTTGGAAATTAAAAATAGATTTTTACACAAACTTGGCACTTTTTTTTTTACATAACATCCAAAAGTGTGAGCTGCTTTAGTGTAACTGTTGCTTAATTTGTTCAGTACTTACCTTCTCATTTACTTGAAACGTACTAATAAAATGTTCTTGGTTCATTATAGTTCATTGCTTTTTTCACTATTTGATAATGATTAAATAAAAAATTAGGGTACTTTTACATTATTTTAAATATAATACCAGATATTTTAGTGTTCCATTTTTCATCAAATAAAAAAGTCAGCTTTTGATTTTCAACTTAGTATTTTAAAATGCACGTCTCAATGATTTAGTCTTAGTTTTAACATACACCATTTCACAAGGTGCAGAGGGAGGAGCTGTGATGAAGACATCTGGAGCAGCAGAAGTATGTAGGACATGGATGAAGACAGTAGGACATGTATGAGGACAGCAGGACAGTGGTGACATGTGCTGTAAGTGATGGATAGCTTCAAGGTGGAGGTGAGACTGTATCAAGGGTTGGCTCTGAGATCCTTATTTGCTTGATAATGGACCGACTAACAGATGAGGTCAGGCAGGAATCCCATGGACCATGATGTTTGCAGATGACAATGTGATCTGTGGTGAGAACAGGAAACAGGTGGAAGAGAACTTGGAGAGGTGGACGTATGCACTTGGAGGAATGAAAGTCAGTCATAGTAAGACAGAGTACAAGTGTGTGAATGAGAGGGAGGCCGGTGCAACAGTGAGGCTACAAGGAGCAGAGGTCACTTTCAAGAACTTGGGGTCCACTGTCCAGGAAAATGGGGAGTGTGGTTAAGAGGTGAAAGAGTCCAGGCAGGATGGAGTGGATGGAGAAAAGTTTTGTGACAAGAACGGTCTAAAGAAAAGTTTACAAGACAGTGGTGAGACCAGCTATGTTGTACGGTCTGGAGACAGACGTGGACAAAAAGACAGGAGAAAGAACTGGAAGTGGAGGAAATGAAGATGTTGAGGTTCTCCTTAAGAGTGACAGGATGGATAAGATTAGAAATGAGATCATCAAAGGTACAGAACAGGTTGAACAACTGGGAGATAAAGTGAGAGGCCAGACTGAGATGGTTTGGACATGTCCAGAGGAGGGACAGTGGGTATACTGGTAGAAGGATGTTAGAAATGCAGCTGCCAGGAAGAAGACAAAGAGGAGATAAATGGATGGAGTTAGAGAGGACATGGAGGTAGTTGGAGTGAGGACAGAGTGAGATGGAGAATGACTCGCCGTGGACCCCTGAAGAGGAAAGAGCCGAAAGATTAAGAAAAAATAAAATCACGTAATAAAATATACGCAATATTCCAAGCTAAAACATGTTTCCTCCAACAACAAATATTAGTAGCAACAAACTGAAACAGTTGAAAGAAACAAACACATTTGATTGACACTTTTTAATTTATTCCATTTGAAAAATCTGGTCAAAATATAGTTGTTTTTCTTCAAAAATCACACTTGACAAACACTTTCAGCCACAAAAATAAATCCAACAGAAGCGAGTTCTGTGTTCGAAACAAGTCCTCAACACAGGAAGTGCGGGTTTTTCTGCTCACATATTTCAACCGTTCAATCAACAGCATGCATGTGACGAACACGATTTAACTGCATCTTGACCAGGATTTTCTACGTTAGACTTTGTAAATCTACAATCATTAATATAACAATTTTTTTACAGCCCCATAGGGGTAACAAATGCCCTCTCCGTTTATACGAGTAGCAACAAAATGGAGCCACGACAGTGACAGCATGCTCTTCCTTTGTCCACAGAAGCCCTTTAGGGAAGGACTGGAGAGGTTTTTTTATTATTATTTCAGCCGAAGATTAGTCTTAGTGCTAGTTTAATACCATTTCACTGCATAAGTCGAGAAAGAAAGAGTTCCTTTTGTGTTTCAGTGCTTGTAGGAAGTCCTGAACTCGTGCTTCCCGAGAGGCGATGTAGCGCTGCAGCACCTCTCGTCTCTTCTGGGCGTCGGGAGGCTTTCCGTTGTTCCCCTGATGCTGCAAGTGCTCCGCCACACAGGCCCGATCTGCCTCAAGCTGCTCAAGGGCTTGTTCCTCTCGATGGAGGTCTCGGGCTTCCTGTAACGCAAAACACACAAAACGTTTGGTGCACTGCACAAGCGCAGACGTAACCAAACGACTAACTTAAATGGTTGAAACGAGTATTTAGACGTGAAAACTTTTCATTCGGTGCAAATTTGCAAGACAAAACCACGGCACTTATTCAAATCGTGGTACAAAGAAAATTTCCATCTGCTCATTTTTTTTATTTCCTCTAAAGTTTTACATTCACTCCATTTATGAAGGAGGTGGAAACTACTTGTGCTTGTTTTTTTTTTGCAGGAGTGGGAATAAATTCAAATAACGAACACTTTTTATTTGTGGACAAAGTTACTAATACTCTACAAATTATTTGTGCAGTGTTCCAATACTCAACTATTAAATATTACTTTTTTAAAATTATTTTTTAAATTATTTTATTTTTATCACTGAATGCACCAAGAAAAGAAGCTGACAAATAAATAAATTAGCTTATACCGAATACCAGCAGTTCTTAAACTCAAAGTTTATGGAGCCAATATGCCATTTTTGGCTCTATAAGAAGTCATTTATTCAGAGTGCAATAAATGACAACATTTATCTATGGTGTATGCAAAGTGTTTTATTCTATGCACAAATTGTTTATATTTTGATTGTATGAATGCATTTTATTTTATGGTTGGAGTGCCGGAGGAAAATTTCCACCTTGGTGGACAATAAAGTTTTATCTTATCTTAATGGCTCACTTCATTTCTAAAAGCTCACGTCTGAGTGGGAAGTGGTCGGCTTCACCTGTGATTTATGAACGACCCGAGCCGTTCAACATCTCACTACACTGACTGAGACGGTATCTGAAAATTAGTTTGCAGCATTCTCATCAATCAAGACCTTGGTAAGGCACACAAAAGACGACCACTATTTGTTTCTTTACGTTTACAGCAAGCTCACGGTGCAAAGACTCTCCACTGCAGCACCTCCACCCCTCCGACCAGGGTCAATGTGAGGCTCACCTGGATGGATTTGTGATTCAACTGATACTGGAGAATTGCTTCGCACAGATTCCAGAACGAGTACTCGGGCCACAGAACCGACTGAAACACCAGGCAGGAGTGAGATGTCTGCAGATGGAGGAGACATGAAAATCAATGAAAGTTCATTAACTAAAGCTGAAAAATGTTTCTCCAACTGACACTTTCTCAGGTTAAATTAATGCACAATGCAGTTTATTAGGCCTTTAACCTTAAATACTGACTTATACCCTAAACTGAACGTAATACAGCATTTCAGAATAGTGTTACGTGCAAACAGCTGTATTTCTAAGATTGTTCCGATTTAATCTAAATAAATCAATCAAATCTCCATACATAGCCACAGCCTTTCCAATTCATTCAATCATTCAACCTTTGTTTAGACAGGTTAATCCCACTGAGCCTCGGGGACTCATTTACATGAGAGACCTGATTTCTTAAAGAGTGATGACAACAGTGAGTAACAACGACAACAATAGACCGTCGTAAAAGAGGCATACAATCTTTTTTAAACAAATCTAAACAAAATAGCAACCAAAAGGACAGTCAAAAGGAAAAGTAGCGCGAAGGAAAAAACAAACAGCTGGATTAAACAGTACCGTCAGTTATAGCAGGTAGCTTATCCATTCATCCATCTTTACTCGCTTCTTCCTTTTTGGGTTGTGGGGGTCACTGGTGCCCATGTCCAGCTATCACTGTGCGAGAGGCGGGGGACACCCTGGACAGGTCTCCAGTCCATCACAGGGACACAGAAAGACAAACAACCATTCACTCTCACTCACACCTAGGGACAATTTAGAGTTACCAATCAGCCTAACATGCATGTTTTTGGTCTGTGGGAGGAAACCGGAGTACCCGGAGAAAACCCACGCATGCATGGAGAGAACATGCAAATGCCACCCAGAAAGGTCCCGGGCTGGGATTTGAACCGGCGACCTCCTCGCTGAGGCAACAGCTCAACCATCTAAGCCACTAAACACGTATCCAAGTTTGTAAATATTTAACGTCCATCTTACTTCAAAAATGCTGCCATCTTTTATCTCGCTTACTCCTTACCTGCCAAAGAAGGAAGTCACTGAGGCGCACCTCCCCTGACGTCCGGATGAGCAAATCAGGATTGGGGGAGCGATTGCTGTACAGACACTCGCTTAGCAGCGCCTCTGAAACGTCGCTGAGCATGACAGAAACATGAGCAGCATGTCAAAGCTACGGCTCTCCAGATGATCTTTCCCCGTGATAATGAACACATTGAGAAGATCAAGTCGCAGGCGTCTGCTGCTTTGCTCACCTCGCTTTGATCAGGCCCTGCTCCACTCCCCAGGCCATTTCTCTCACTGCATTGGTGATTTCATATCTCGACGTGTAGGCAAAGCACACATTGAGGAAACATCTGCAAAACAAATATATCCAAGAGGTCACAAAGTAAATATTAACTACACGTGCCACTTAAATGAAGTGCAATAGATAAATCATACTTATTGTGATTCCTGGTGGTCACCACGGCTTTGGCAATGAGCTGCTGAAGGTCCAGAGGCAGCATGTTCAAGTCGCCCAGAACTCTGATACAAACACCATGTTTCTCCAGATTCTCCCTGAAAGACCCAGAAGTCATTTAGAGAGAAAAATTAAAATAAAACAGACCAAAAAAGCAAAAGTTAATTAGTTTGACTTTGTTCACACTAAGGTGAAAGTCTGCATTGATGAACCAGAGACTTAGAAGGTGCGTCCACATATGTGGACATATAAGCAGCACGATGGCTCAGCGGTTAGCACTGCTGCCTCACAGCAAGAAGGACCTGGGTTCAATCTGCGGAAATGGGGTCTTTCTGTGTGGAGTTTACATGTTCTTCTCGTGCTTGCATGGGTTTTCTTCATGTACTCCGGTTTCCTCCCACAGAACAAAAACGTGCATGTTAGTCTGCCTCCAGGCCCAGGCCTCCCTTGCAAAAGAGATCTGTGATCTCAATGGGTTAAATAAAGGTTAATAATAAAATGTGCTCAGGATACTGCAGCGTGTGTCTGTCTGCAGAAAGGTGTCACGTGATTTGTCAAATGTTGGTAATCATCCTGTCTCACAAATCTTTGTGGTGACAGTTTCACAAAAAACTTACCTACAACAGAAAATATTAAGAAAACAAGAAGAATGGTGCTCTCACTGGAGCGATTCACAGCCGAGTGTGAATCAGCTGGGATGAGAATCAGCACCTCCAAATCTGAGGTCATGGTCCTCAGTCGGGAAAAAGGTGGGTTGCTCTCTTGAGGTCGAGGGTGAGGTTCTGTCTCGAGTGGAGGTGTTCAAGTATTTCGGGGTTTTGTTCATGAGCAAAGGAAGAATGGAGTGTGAGACTGACAGACGGATTGGTGCAGCGTCTGCAGTATTGTGGACTCTGTGTCGGTCCATTGTGGTGAAGAGAGAGCTGAGCTAAAAAGCTAAGCTATGTGTTTACCGGTCAGTCTACATTCCTACCTTCACCTATGGTCATGAACTCTGGGTAGTGACCGAAAGAATGAGATCGTGGAAGCAGGCGGTTTCCTCTGCAGGGGAGCTGGACTCTCCCTTAGAGATAGGGTGAGAAGTTCAGTCATCCGGGAGAGACTTGGAGTAGAACCGCTGCTCCTCCACATCGGGAGGAGCCAGTTGAGATGGTTTGGGCATCTGGTAAGGATGATCCCTGGGTGCCTCTCTAGGGAGGTGCTTCGGGCATGTCCGACTGGGAGGAGACCCCGAGGAAGACCCAGGACATGCTGGATGTCTCTCTGTTGTCCTGGGAACATCTTGGGGTCCTCCCAGAAGAGCTGCAAGAGGTGGATGTGGAGAGAGATGTCTGGGCCTCCCTGCTCAAGCAGCTGCTCCCGCGACCCAACTTTGGAACAAGCGGAAGATGGTGAACGTATGGAATAAGAAAAATAAATACAAAATATTGTCATTTAGGCTAAATGAGCCATCATATGACAAACTAATGCATGCATAAAGGAATTATGGGTAAAAACCTGATCAACAATTTTTATTTCTGTATTAAATGAGCGACCATCTTTCGATTGCCCACAGGTGAGCGTGTAATGTTTGACAGCGATTTTGTTTTATTGTTTTAAAAGCACAGAAACGTCCAGCAGACAGATGTAACGAAAGGCCGAATATTCTAAAGATGCATGTGTTGCCAGTTTGGGAGCAACAGAAACCTTTTAATAATTCAATCATTTCTATTTTCTTAGAATATTTCTTTAAAACTAAATCCCAATGAAGGAAGGCAAACTATGAACTTTATGAAGCATGTCACAAGTCAGCTTGTTGGTCTTGCTGTCAAGAGTAAAATGTGTGCATAAAGTACAGCCATTAAAAAAAAAATGAAATGAAGAAATAAAATCCTTGCAACAGATTTTATGTGAAATTTCAAAAGAAAATAAATCTTTTGGAACATTTTTCTGATCTGCTACAACCGTATGTCCCACCACGTTCCCCGAGGTCAGCGGACCAGTTGCTCCTCACAGTTCCAGGAACTCGTCTTAAGCGCAGAGGTGACAGGGGCTTCTCTGTAGCAGGACCAAGACTTTGGAACGAGTTGCCGCTGCTTGTCAGACTGGCCCACTCCCTCTTGGTTTTCAAATCCCGTTTAAAAACTCACTACTATTCAGTAGCTTTCAACACCAGAGGATCTGTGTTTTGAACCTGTACGCTCCACACTGGTTTGTCATCATATTTATTATCGGCATCGTTTTTATGTCTATATTTTTGATTTACTTCATTTTGTATATTGCTTCGTGTGTTACCCGTTGTTCCATCTGTACAGCACTTTGGTTGGCCTTGTAGCTGTTTTAAGTGCTCTATAAATAAAATGGTATGGTATTTTTGTAATAACATGAAGAAGTTAGTGAGAAAAGCAATGGAAATTCACTTTTTTTAAATGATATTTGTTATTCTATCTTAGTCTGTCATCAGTTCACATCAGAAGATCTAAAAACGTTGAGAACCTGACTGACTGCGTTTTACAGCTGATCTGATCCCCGTTACAACAAATTACTGTTTCACTTGAGCCAAAAATGCTCAAACTGAAACTAACGTTACAGTTTTAGACAAATATTTATACAGTTGTGCTTAAAATGGACTTCAAGGAAGCAGTGAATCATGATTTACAACAACAAAACAAAAGTCTCAAACAACAGTGGAAATGTTTTAAACTCACCGTTCCTCCAACAACTTCTCAAACTTCTGTTTGGCCAGCGCCATCAGGCCATCCACCTCCTCTTTAGTGCGCTTGAAGTTCTCGATGCTGAAGGCGTACACCGTCACCTCGGGGATGTTGAGATGTTTGCACCAGCGCAGCGTCTGGTGTGGAAACATTAAAGAGTTAATAATCGTGTACGACGCCCGACGGTGTTGGTTTTCGGGGCCAAACGAGGACCGACCTCTGCCAGCTTGTTGAATCCTTTCGTGTGTCCTTCTTGGCGTTCCAGGTGTTTCTTGCGTGCGAAGCGCCGGTTACCATCCATGATGAAGGCCACGTGTTTAGGCATGGGTCCTGCCTGGGAGAGACGGAACAGGGGAGTCAAGACATGTGGGATCGAGACAAGGAGAATGTTAAATCAACAGACGCATCAATTGTCAAGAAAGATGAATACATGTTATAGAGTTGTTCACCTTTGAAACAAACTGAGATGAGATTTTGTAGCATTCATTGCATTTTATATGACAATGTGCGTTTCTATATACCTTTTCACACTAATAAAGCAAGTATCTATTTTCCTGGTGTCCAACAATAAACTGATAACTGATCAAACTGAACATGTAAGATATTTTATTGACATTAAAATATCCCTTAATGACCAGAAATGCATTCTACATCTTGCAGTCTTTACCAGTTTCATCAGAGAACACAGACATTTCAGCTACTGATTGGTAAAGCCTGAATAAAAACTACCATCACTTTGTTCCTCTGAACCTGGGGTCTGCAAACTGCGGCTCTCGAGCCACATGTGGCTCTTTGGTCCCTCTGCAGCGCCTCTTTCAAACTTCGACCAAAACCGACATAAAACCAAATTTTATTGATCGTTGTGCAAACAACAAAAAAGGACTAGTTCAAAACGTTTTCTTGTAATTTATTTTCAAATATGTGAACACTGGCGTGAGTACAAGAAGTAAAGCACACCCACTTTAACTTGATGCTTTATTTCTTTATATGAAGAACTGTCTGCATAGTTGACAATTTTTAATAATAATAATAATAATAATAATACAAAGGTAAAAACTGTTTTTTCCCCCCCATTTACAAGAATTTGGTCTTTTTCTTTAATAAATTTTAAAACCACTAGATATTTTTGTCTTTTTAATGTCAACCCTACTGGCCACAAAAGCCTCCTCCAGCAAACCTAAAGTGGCTCACGGACCACCAGTTGATGACCGCAATTGTAGCAGGTTGTTACGGCTCCGGACACGATTAATGTTAATTAATTAGTGAACGAAGGTGTAAAAATGGCTCTTTAGATCATAAAGGTTGCAGACCCCTGATCTAAACACGTGCTTCTTAAACTGTGGTACTCAAAATCTCTAGTGGTACTAAAGAAATTAGTACTATTTAAAAGTTTTTTTTTTTATTCATCATAAGCTGAACTGTGATGAAAAGATGAAAAGCAAAAGTCTTCCAAAACGAGGAATGTTTCAAGTAAGTTAAATTTTTTTGCCCCAAATGGAAAAAAAAAAAAAGTAGAATATTTTGAAAACTAGTCTCCCAGAGATGTTTTCAGATTCTTGCAATAATCCGGCTAAAATATTATAAACAGAGACGTCTGAAGAGTCTGTGTTGAACACGAGAAATTATTTATCGTAAACTATAATCACTACACTTATGGTGGGAAATATTACTTTGATTGTTTAAAAACAAACAAACAAAAAAAAAAGGTGAATAATACTTTTATTTTCCAATAACTGACTTTGCACTTTAAAAAAAAGAATACTTTAAACAAATATATTAATGCTTTATAAATAGGTTGTTCATGAGTTTACACATTATAAACCATTACTAATAGTTTATAAAACACTGTTCATACATTTCAGGAAGCTTACTATTTTATAAGATCATGTGCTGTACTTTTATTTTTCCCAGGTAAACGTTAATTTTTACCAGCTGCTCAGCTGAATGTTTTTTAAGTAAATAACTATATGCCAAAACAAACATCTAATAAGAGCTTATTGTGTTTATTTGTAACTTCCCCAAAAAAAGCGTTTAACGTCAATGGTGTCAACGGAGGCCTGAGGGAAAAGTGCTTGCAGAATATTTCGTTACAGCTCAGACATTGTGAGGAAAAAAGCACCAATATTACATCAACTGTGTGCAAAGGTCAGCAGAAGCCAAGCAGCTGTTCACACAAAAACATTCAAAGAAAGTTCATTTATTTCATTCAGTAAATCTAGGTTGGGTTCACAATGGATGCTAGTAGAAGCACAATAAAACCATCCAGATAAAAAAAAAAAAAATTGATCAAACTATCATTATATGTACATTAATTCAATTCATTTCAGTTTATTTAATGCAAAGTCACAGCAGAAGTCGTCTCAGGGCGCTGAACAGAAACATTCATCTATACAAAATAATAGGTTAACACCATTTATCTGAGGAGCAGACTGCACTCCATCACAGAACTCTCATCTTGAGCAAGCATGAAGGCGACAGTGGAAAGGAAAAACTCCCTCATTGTCATTATTATTATGACCATTATTGACTGATCTGGTTTGAAATAAGTGTATTGTGTAAATATAAAAATGCCATTGTGTGCAAAACTGCACATTTTACCTTTAAAATCCCTTCAGATCAGGTCATGGTGCTCACATGATGTGAGGTTTCAAGTCAGCTGCATTGCATTTATATTTTTATATTTCAGAAAGGAAGACTTAAAAAAACAAAATCTTTGTGAGTTTGATTAACCCTTTCCCCTTATAATAAAACTTCATTCTCTATGCAGTTGCAATGGCCATCAGAAAGCAACCCCATAGTAACATAACCTTTTCAGTAATAAGCTACTACTGGATATTCCTGTTACTCCTGATTGATCCTCATACAAAAATAATAAATCACTGCACTTTCTAAAATCTTGCAGCTATTTTCAGGGACTGTGTTCAGGAATATGACAGTTATGACGAAACGTGTTTAATGGTGGGGTTCCTTCTTTTTACCCTGAAAACTGAAAGTTCACACACACGTGTGTTCCTACCTTTAGGATGTTGGCGGAAATCTTCTCCAGCAGATTTAATTCACCCTCTTTTATCCAAGACATGGCTTTCAAGTTCCAAACGTTCTGAAATGACGCGGTTTGAAATGCTTTATTTGATGTTAAACGACCAGACAAGACAAAAAAACACGCCGTGCATGTTAGTATTAGATCACATTACTAGTTATATTTATGCGGATGATCACATTTCAGCTGATGTCGGTGATTGCTTTCAATCCGTCAATGCCACTCGAGCTCGTGATGAACCAGGCAGAGCAGCAGCCCCGAGGCTCAAAAAAACGGCGCAAAGTCAAACAAAATCCAAACGGAAAACACTCACCGTCAGAGGAAACGGCGTCTTTCATCCAAAGCGCAGAAGCACCGGTTGTTCTTCTGTCGAAGCCACGGCCGTTTTCTCACATTTCGTACACCTTCCAACTCACAGCTCTTTACGATGACGACCACTTCCCTACTGGAGCTACGTGACGTTACGCACCGCGACGACTTCCGTTCCTGCGTCAGCAGATTTACAAACCATGCGGATGGACGCGTTTGCGCATGCTTACTGAGCATTAGGACGACGAACTAAACTGTTAGGTACTAAAAATGTATTTAAAGTACTCCATTTTTATAACATTTATTTAATGAAGTTGGTATGTATTACAATAATTTATTATGCAAAATAACTACGTTTAAAATGCAGGGTTAAGCATTTTTTTCTGGACTTGTTTCATCTAACAAATAAAATATGTAATATTTTACTAGTATAGATGTTTAATAATAATAATAATAATAATAATAAAAGACTTTTTGCACACTGAAATCTTTCCAAATGTTTGAGCGTTTGTGGTGTAGTTCTGCTTTCAGCCGCTAGGGTGTGACAGCAAGTTCATCAACGGTTCGTTTGAACTTTTTAAAAATGGCAGTGAAGAAGTTTTATCTATTTTTTTTTTTAATGGAGGGAGGGGGGGGGGGGGCCTTTTTGTTCCGTAGTTGAATCCTGCCTGAGCGGTGAGAAGGAGCGTAACACGCCGACAACAAATCACGGCACGGCGGACAGTCGGCTGAAATCACTCCGCGGCGAGGCTCGCGCTGCGCGGAGGGAGAGAAGCGGTTTTGAATTCGGACGTTTTCTCCCTCCACCGTTAGCAGCTCCGGGGTCAACTGGCACGTCAGCCGTTAGCCTCGACTCCTCTGTGCGGGTCTTGGGGTTGGGGCGGGTGGGGGGTGGATTTTGTTTAGGGGCAAGGGGGCGGGGGTACACCGAGAAGGGAGACGACTACACGCCGAGAGGAGGGGGCTGGAAGTCTGAGACGCCTCCAGCCTGAAGCGGCCGGCGGTTTGGCCACAGCACCCCGCACTAGCTAGCTTGTACCTGCGCGGCTAAGTGAATGGGATGGAGCCGGGACCGTCTGGCGCTGGTAAGCGTATTAGTTTTACTTGTTATTTAAAATACTATAAATCTATGTGCCCGAGTCATGGCTGCAGAAACATAACAGAGCGTCGGGGAGGAGGGGGTGGATGCAGGAGAATCCGCTTGGTGTCAACCCTTTTCCGTTAAACCGCAGCGTTCAGAGAGGGGATGTAAACGGCTCTCTTTCTGCCTACATCTCCCACAATGACCAGAAAACGTTATTTGTTCAGATTGATTAGCTCAGACAAGCCTTGTGGATCGCTGACAATATCCTCGTCCATGTGCGGGGGGCAGGGAGGTCGTGGGAATCTCGGTGAAGCCCGCCTTCGGCAGCAACAGCAGCAGCTGGCTGTGCCCCGCACGTCCCGCACAGAGCACCGGCCTCCCTCTGACTGCTGGACCCGCACGCTGTTGACTTGAACAGTTGAACCTGAACACCTGAGCTGCATAAAGTCCGTCTCTGAGGCCTACACATGCAGCAAAGTCTGATTTATTTATTTAGGTGAAACTCTGCTTTTTGGTGCAGGAGTTGAGCTGTTTAAAAACTGGAAGAAACCTCTTAATATTTATTGGTATATTCTTATTTTTTTATTCTGCATGCTTGCTTCTCTTTGCTCTCTTGACGTTCTCTTTTCTTTAAAACAAATTGTTTGTTGATACAGATGTGGAGGCGAGCATTTTCATGGTCTGAACTGAAGTGGGATTAACATTAATAATTCATTGTTAAAACTCTTCATCAGCAGCTTCAAACACTTTATAAAAAAAAAGTAGGTGTAAAGTTATGAACTCTTTGACCGCACACCTTGAATTGTTGCTTTATTCGTACAACTAGAGCAGAGAATAAAAGTGTAATTCTCATTCTTGTTTCTAAACATTTAGTTTGATTAAATGGCCCTTTTTTAAATCATCTTTTTTTTTGGTATGGGGGAAGGGCCACAGAGGCCCCTGATTTTGAAGTCTGCTTTTTGTGTTTGAAGTGTGACAATTAAGTGTTTTTGTTTTCCCAGAGTGATCAGACATGTTTGCATCTTGATCAGCTGCCAAGACAAATAGTTTGGCAAAGAAACGGATGGATTGTTGTTGTTGTTGTTTATGTGCTTGACTTGTATTGATGAGCGCCAAGTTATCCAGTAATTGTACTGACTGGTCCATATATTTTGAAAATTTAAAGGGTGTTCCTCTTAAGATAATTTATCCCAGTAACACTATTTATCACTTGCTACACTGCTTGTATCTTACGTTTTCGTAGGCTCACCTCTCCCAAAATGTATTCAAATAACAATTAACTGAGCAAATTTATGAACTTGCCAGTAGGAACACAACACGTGAAAATGTAAAGCGGTGATTTTTCCGCCTCTTGGTCTGGTTCTGTCATGCAGACAATAAGAAGCGGCGAGTGTTTTCTAGTTGTGATGCTCCACGTTAAGTCTTACCGCCTGCGAGAGATCCCTATTGTGTTGGGATATGTGAGAGCGCTGGCTCCTCTTCTCACCATCTGCCTTTACTGGCACAAGGGAGACGCGTGTGTCTTTGTGCACGACGACTGTGCAACGATCGTTTGCACGTTCTTTGCACACATGCGCCCTCGCTTACTCGGAGAGTACGCGTGGTCACCACATGTCTTGAATCTGTGTTTACTGCGCTTGTCGGAGGTGTGATTCTACCCACATGGCCATTTGAAGCAGGACATTCCAAGTTTAGGACTTTCTGATGCCTGGGCACTTCCTCGTGGTCTGAGCGCGCTCAGTGCAGACCCCAAAAAGGCCAAGGTCTCTTCAGCGTGACCGCAGTGGCAGCCAGCCTCCTCCAGCAGCCACACACACATACACACACAGATCCCCTTATATCCATGACAATACTGTGTTGCCGTGGTGTCTCCATGGTGAGGCTGGGAATGTAGATGGAGGGGGGGCCCTGTATCAGTGCGTTCATCGTGGTGAGGGCACTCCCTCCATAGTACAGCCGTGTATTTCTGTATGTGAGATGGAGGAGCAGGGCAGCTGGGGTCTTTGTTGGGATAGAGGAGGGCTTCTCTCTGGGGACCCCAAGGTTAAGGCAGTGGGGCCCTCTCATCCAGGAGTCACAGCTAGCCTCACATCTAGCATCCAGTCTAGGACACCCGCCCTCCAGCACTTTCTATAGTCGTATGTTTGATGCAGTTATCTTTTTTTTTTTTTAAAGAAGTGAAACTTATGGGCATTGACATTCACGTACTAGTCTGACTTAAGCTGCATGATGGGTACAGTTTCAGAAAGAGAGAGTACGACTAACTCACGCACAAATGATCAGTCACATTCAGATGGCTGGAAGCCTTGATGACATCACTCCAGAGACCTATTAAAAAAACCAAGTTTTCAAACTGGCACTATTGCAAACAAAACTAACGTGCGATAAAACGCCAAACTACGACTCATTTTGAAGCTTTTGAAAGTTTTTGTTTTGAAAAAGCACATGTCCCAAATGTACATTCAAACCGGTTATTTTTGTAGCTGTTTACAACATGAGAAGTGGGCTAAAAAAAACTAAAGCTATATCTGAACAATACTTGGTGTGAGCACCGATTGCCAACTGAATATGCTCCCTCCAGGCCGGTGCAAGTCTCTGCCTCAAGCAGAGGATATGGGAGTCTTGGTTTTGGGATTTGATTAGAAGTTTTTCAGTCAAGTCCCACATAGAAGAGATCCCAGGGTGGACCTGGAACTCGCTGAGGGGATTGTACATTCTCTCTGGACTAGGACCACCTTGGGATTCCCCAGGAGGAGCTGGGGGGGAGGGTGGTCTGGGTTCCCCCTCCTGAACTTGTTTCCTCCATGACCTGACCACAGATAAGTGTCAGAAAATGAATGAATGAATGAATGGACCTTTTGCCTTCTGACCAGCTTCAGTTCTTGACAGTTTCTTTTTGCAGGTCGAACATGAAGCTGAACACACTTGAGCAAGTCAACATGACCCAAAGTATTTATCCTGCAGTAGCGAGGTGTCTCCCAGGCAAATGTTTAGGAGCGGCTGGGAGTTTCAGTCTGAAGTGTTTTAAGCTCTTCTGAAGCAGCACAGATCAACAGGCCTGTACAGAGTCCTGGTCTAAACATCACGTGTGTCTGAGATTTCAAGAAAAGACGCCAAGACTAGATCTGGGATCAGTTCTCCAACAACCTTCCTGCAGTCCAGAGGACCAGATTGAACTTTTCTTTAGATTTTTCTACCTGGATTATTGAGCATACCTTCCTGCAGTGTTTGTTCAACAACTGTGCAAGTGTTTCTGAAACAACTGATGATGGTGAAGAATTGTCACGCCAAGTGTTATTTTCATCCAAATGATTTTTATTTTCATTCCATTTGTTAACAGACAGTAAAAATAATATTCATTAGACAAAAGGGCATTGTTTTTCATTTTACTTTGGCTTACAAATTTGCTGAAATTTTGATAATGAGGCATTTATTGCAAAGTTTTTTCCTTATGGGATATTTTTTCAAAAACATTTGACTTTCAGGTTTGTTGAAAATTTAATCAAAAGTTGAGGTGATAACTGGGGAACATTTTGTTGTAAAGGATTATTTTGTTAATTTATTTCTTCTCCTCTCTGCCCTCTTGTCTCCATTTTTGTCTTAATCTGGTTGTTTGTCTTGTTCTTTATGTTTTACCAAACTCCCTTCATCGTCTTGTGTGTTACTCATTTTTGTACCTCTCTGTTTTTCTCTGGCTTCACATCTGCTGCACTTTTCTTGACATCGTTTCCTTTCGTTCCCATCCTCTCTCCCTGCCTTCCTGTCTCTGCTGTTAAATCTTGGGGCCACTAATTGCGCTTTATTTTATTTTTCCTCTGCCTACATTTCCTTCCTGACTCATAACATTTGTGACCCCTTCTTTTGCCATTTTCTCTTTTGATAATTTACTCTGCCGCCTCTTTTCATTGCTGTTTTCCTCTTGTGTTCCTGCTCTGTCCATTCATTTAACCAACCTGAATATTCTCTGACTGCTCACTTTCTTCATTTGATCCCTGTTTGCATTTAACCCCCTTCCCTCCATTTCCTGTCCTCATGGATGCCTTCTTGTAATCTGTCTGTCCAGTGCCCTTGGGGGTCTTCCCCCCGCCCCTGCAGCAGGTGTTCCATGCCCCCCGCCGGCCGGGCATGGGCACCGTGGGCAAGCCCATCAAACTACTGGCCAACTATTTTGAAGTGGAGATCCCAAAGATGGACGTCTATCACTATGAGGTGGACATTAAGCCTGACAAGTGCCCACGACGAGTCAACAGGTAAAAGAACTTGACAGCTTTGGTTAGACTTTCATCCACAGTTTATTATTTAATTTAATGATGTCAAGCCTGATCATGTTATTTGCACATACAAGGAGTTTGATTAGGTGTCTTGGTGCGACATGAATATGGGGGGGGGGGGGGGGGGGTTGGTTGCATCCATATATACAGTCATGTACACAATAAATAGTCACTTCAAGCCCTGAGCTTTGTGATAAATGTAGCAGATGGGGAGGGATATTGTTTACTAAACAGGAATGTGGTTTATTCCAGATGTAGCCAAAGGCTAACTTTTATCTTTTGGCTGAACTATTTCAGGTTTGGTTTATTTGTCCTGTGTAAAATCAACACAAGGTCAACAAGACAATGAACTGCTCGGGACGAGAAGAACCGTCTCCACTCGCCAAAAAAACAACATTAAATATCAAAACAAGCAACAAAAACAAGGAGCCAAAAGTGAAAAAGAAATAGATTACAGCAGCATAGTTCTATTAGCAGAGTGATTCTCTAAGCAACATGGTCCAGTTAGCAACATGGTCCAGTTAGCAACATGGTACTGTTAGCAACATGGTCCAGTTAGCAACATGGTACTGTTAGCAACATGGTCCAGTTAGCAACATGGTACTGTTAGCACCATGGTACTGTTAGGAACGAGGTATGTCTTAGCAGCATGGGCCCATTGGCACCATGGTACTGTTAGTGGTGTGGTTCGGTTAGTGGCGTGGTCTTTTTAGCAGCGTTAGCAGGTCCTGTCAGCAGCTTCATGATAATGATGGCCGCAGCAGCTGCCCTCCCAGACTGCCTCCAGAACTGGGTCTGGCGGATGGACAACATCCAAGGTTTCTCCGTAGAACCGAACGGGTCCGTAGAGTTCGGTCCGTGCAGGCAGATGGAGGATCATGGAGACGGTCACCATGATAGGCCGGAACCTGAGGCTGAGGCTGGAGGGGGGGCAGGAACTGAACCACGATGGCAGGATGGCAAGGCAGCGACACAAAACTCCACAAGTGTGTTTCGTTCATACCCGTACTATGAGTGTGCAGTGTAGGCGCAAATAAAGTTAAAAACAACAGGAATAAAAAAAGGTAGAGTCGAAGAGGAGTTCCTGTCAGTGCGGCCGTTCTGCGGCGCACGTAACGTCAGTCACGTTTGCACATGTCACAAAGATTTACAAAGTGCAATAACCCCCTCACACACATGCATGAACTTAATGAAATCAGGATGTAAAACAGTTCTTACAACATCCTCCATCGACACATGCATGACTAAAAGAAAGTGAATCAATCACAAACGTAATTAATGTAGATTAAATAAAATAAATACTGAAAATCACAGGAAATCTTGGTAAATTACAACTGAGCTATAATAGAATGAAAATAAGTGTTAAAAAAAGCTCCAAATTTTATTTTTTGAACGGTTCCTTATTTTCGCCCCGCAAAGTGAGAAATAAATGTGCATCAGCAACGAGACCTGAAATGGTCAGTGCAGTTCAGCCCATGTTTTAAACGGTGCAATTGGATCAAATATGCAGGCTAAAGGGTAATAATGCTGCAGTTGTAAAATCTTAGTTTAAATGCTTGTAATCATCAGTCTTCACTAACAGCTTTTCCTCATGTAACTATGATCTCTATGTAGTTTTACTGGTTTAAGCCAGGATTTTCTTTTTTCTTCAGCTAAACCACATTCAGGAACAAACAAAGGATCTGCCATGTTTATGATTTGTCCCATTCGTTACTTTAATCTCGGAACTAAACGGAACATAAACCTAAATTTCAACGCTCATGAGGGAAATGTGCTGTCTGCGGTGCTGGCGTTTGTCATAGCTCCCCAGAGAACCTGCTCCTTTTACAAAAAGCTTTCTTCTGTGCCTTTGATGAGAATTGGCAACCTGGCACTTAACTGTGTTTGATCCAGCAGGATTCATTTTCTTATGGAGGTCCGACTCTTCCATGCTTTTATTACCACGCTGACGTGGTGTCAGGCTCGTGACTGTGTGGTGGCCGTCAACAACATATGATCCAGGGCTGACCATTAGCAGGAAGATGAGACGATTAATTTTCTGTTCGTTGCCACTAGTCCCACACAGCTTTGACACCAGCAACATGAACTACTCTTCTGTTTGCCTCGTCACTTTAGATGGTTGCAGATATTCATTTAAGCTATTTTGAATGGGACATCATTCGAAACCAGATTTTTATTTGTCAACATGATAAAGTAAATGATGTTTTCAATATATTTGTAGACAAGTACAAGTTTAAGAAGAAAATCTAGTGTGCGTTTATATTGTGGATAATTATTACTAATCAAAACCATGAAAGAAGCAATATTGTCATTTAAAGCAGAAATGAACAAGACAATGCCGTCATGTCATTCTGTTTTGACCATTAAAAAAAAAAATCACTAAACTGGTTATAACTCAGTAGGTTTTTCAGATTTTGACTTAAAAATTGGTAGAAAATGGGCATTTCCTAAAATAATGCTATACTTTAATTTAAAATTGTATTTTATTAAGGGGATTGTACAAAAACTCATCTCTAAATGTACTTTAAGAATGTGAGAGATCTCCAATAGTCATTTTTTAAATTTACTTATAAAACGAAGTTTGTAGGCTTTGGAAACCTTGAGTCTGAAAAATAAGAAATCCTTAAGTTGCATATCTAGATCAAAATATCCTCTACATTTTTTTTCAGCTTCAGTACATTTTGAATTTGAGACACAAAAGGTTAAAAAACGCATGCAAAGGTTGAGGCCTTTGACCTTTGCTCTTTATGAGCCTCTCCTAATCCCCCACACTGAAATGAAGACCAAGGCATTGAACATTGCCCCCCACTGCCACCTGCACCCTCACTCTTTTTGTTCTTGCCTGTCCCGCCATGACCACGATATGTTGCACCCACCAGATGTATCCTGTTTGATCAATACTCTTATCATATTAGACGCCGTCACTATAAAGCATCATGAGGGGTAAATTAGCTAAATGGGATTTCTTTCGGTTTCTATTGATTAAAGCCATTTTATGTTTGGTCCCTACAGAGAGGTGGTGGAGTACATGGTCCAACATTTCAAGCCCCAGCTCTTTGGTGACAGGAAGCCGGTGTACGATGGCAAGAAGAACATTTATACGGTGCTAGCACTTCCTATTGGGAGCGAGAAGGTACATTTGTACTGGTGTTTTTTTGCAGGTTATTATTCTTTGCCCTCGTTGATCTCTACTTTATGTCCCGTCTGCTGCCAGGTGGATTTTGAGGTAACCATCCCCGGTGAGGGTAAGGATCGTATCTTTAAAGTGTCCATTCGCTGGTTGGCCAAGGTGTCATGGCGCCTGCTGCAGGAGACGCTGGTCAGCGGGCGGCTGCAGGTCCCCCTCGACTCAGTTCAAGCCCTGGACGTGGCCATGCGTCACTTAGCCTCTATGAGGTACACCTAAGTAAAACTTTTGTTTCTTTGATGCATTCTTACTGGCCCGAATATGTACAAGGATTCATATTCCAGCAGCGTGACTATTATTGTTGTAGTCATTTGTGTTCCAGCTGAGTAATAAGTTGTGATTTTGACCTTCTTTTGTTCTTTTTCTTAAAAAAAAAAACATGACAGCCTTTTGTGCACATTATCAGGCTTCACTGAGTTCCTTTCTACACTTTGGGGATGATCATAGCTTCAGGCATGAGTCACTCCACAAAAGATGATAGTTAGCTGAAACCTGTGTGAAACTGACACAACAATGCTTAGTAATGGAACGAGATAATTCGCTTCAGGACCAGAATGTGTTCATTCAAAAAATCCACAAGTAACAGATATCAGTTCAGTGACGATGTATCCCATTTCTTAATCAGCACGTCTTGAATTTACTTTGTGTAAAATCAATTCTACTTCTCAACTCTGTCCAACTAGGTACACTCCAGTGGGCCGCTCATTCTTCTCCCCACCTGAAGGATATTACCACCCCCTGGGTGGGGGCAGGGAAGTATGGTTTGGCTTTCATCAGTCTGTGCGTCCCGCCATGTGGAAGATGATGCTTAACATAGATGGTGAGTCAAGCTGTGTCAGTGTGAGGTCATTCAGTGATCTCAGTGTCTTTTACTGACGCCGCATGAGCACACACATTTTAACATCTACTCCACAACAGAAAGGAATTAAATCACTACTGATACTGTATTTATAAAGTGACATACAAAGCGACCACCTTTTCTGTTTTTCTGCTTTTAAATAAAATTCAGTAAATGCCATCATTGTGACTGGTCGACTTTTATCTAGGAACTTATTTGTTGCTCTCTGTCTCCCTCTAGTGTCTGCCACGGCCTTCTACAAAGCTCAACCTGTAATTGAGTTCATGTGTGAAGTTTTGGATATTCGCAACATCGATGAACAGCCAAAGACTCTCACAGACTCCCAGAGGGTTCGTTTCACTAAAGAGATTAAAGGTAAGAAACTTGTTTGTTCTGATGACAGGATGACCCCAAGCTAATAAACCCTCTAGGTTTTATCGACAGTTCATTTAGTAATTTTCCTCCAACAGAATGTGTTATATTTATCAGATTTTTACGTTTAACTTGATTACTTTTTGTGTTTTTAACCTTTCTGGTGTCAGGCTGTGTTAATGCTTCTTTGTCTTAACTGGTTGTTTACAGGCTTAAAGGTGGAGGTGACACACTGTGGACAAATGAAAAGGAAATACCGCGTATGCAATGTCACCAGACGTCCTGCCAGTCACCAGACGTAAATATAAAATAACACACAGCTTTTGCAATTTTCTTATTGTCACCTCAGTGTTCACAATGAACAGGCAAATAATTCAAATAGCAGAATAACTATCTCCATATCTGGAGCTAGACAATGATGCATTACAACTTTAATGACTAAAGCAGATATTTTTTAATTATTTATTCCTGATGACTACGTAGGTTTCCTCTCCAGCTTGAGAGCGGGCAGACAGTAGAATGTACAGTGGCCCAGTACTTCAAGCAGAAGTACAACTTGCAGCTCAAATACCCCCACCTGCCCTGTCTACAAGTGGGACAGGAACAAAAGCACACCTATCTACCCCTGGAGGTAAGGAAGTAGTCGGGGAGGATTTAATTAAGAAAATGTGGTTGTTTAGGGATTAACGCAAAAAAATATTAAAGTCCCAGAACTCCATGAAGGAATGCATTCACCCTTTGCCTTTAATACCAGAGTTTTCAACCAACATGATGTAACATTATGATGTAAAATGACAGAGATGTGGATGTTGGGTCAAACCTTGCTCAATGTGATATCGTTACTTTCCAAGCATGTGTTGAAAATAACTTTTAACTACTTCCACGTCAAATTTTAGCTTAATATCAGTAAAACTGATGGAGTTGTAGCCATTTTTGTTTGTTGATATTTATGAGCTGTGGCAGCCTTTCTTCATTTGAATGACACCAAAACTTAATTAGTTGAAAATGAACATCCAATAGGTATTTTATAAGTTTTAACTGAAATCAGTCATTTATGTGATATTTTACTAACAAACAGGGTTGATTCAGTTGATGCACAGTGTGTACCACTTGTAATATGTGTAGTGAATGACTCTCATCTACAACCACACCAAATTTTAGCTCAGTATTAGTAACTGACAGAATTATAGCCTTTTAGAGTTTTCTAGCGTTCTTTTGCTGTGGGAGCCATCTTGAATTGAATTGGCTCCAAAACCCATTTAGGTGTAGAGGTATATGTAATGATTATTTCTCAGAGGTTTTATTAACAGTTTTCCTGTGGTTCAGGTGATATTTTGCTAACACACAAATGGGGAATGGCAAAGTTTTAAACAAAGATCTTGTGAAGTTTGTTAGTGCTCAGAACAAATGTTGGGATCAGTCCCAGCTACCACTACACTCCGGTAATTTAGGTCAATATTTTTAAAGTTGATTGAGTTATAGCCAGTTGGCTGTGGCAGACATCTTGGATTAAGTTGACCTCAAAAGTTTATATGTAGATGGACATCTAATAATTACTCTGCAAGTTGAATTAAAACCCATCCATTATTTTAAGAGATATTTTAATAACGGGCAAATTAACACGCACAAAGACACAGACAAAACATTTGTGTTTGCCTTTTGGCGTTATTAAAATATCAGGCATACAGAAATTTAAACCTAGTTTGATGCCCAAACCTTAGTGAATCTCTGTGTTTTCTTATGTCAGGTGTGCAACATTGTAGCTGGTCAACGATGCATCAAGAAACTGACAGATAACCAGACCTCCACTATGATCAAAGCAACGGCTCGTTCTGCACCCGACAGACAAGAGGAGATCAGCAGGCTGGTGAGTTTTAGTGAAAACTGGCAACTAACATGACACATGAGACCGTACGCACTAGTGATTTATAGTTGGAGGCAGTGAAAGAAACGCATGTCTTTTCATCTCCACAGATGAAAAATGCCAACTTCAACCTGGACCCCTACATCCAGGAGTTTGGAATCAAGGTGAAAGACGATATGGCTGAGGTGACGGGCAGAGTGCTGCCAGCGCCGATTCTGCAGTATGGAGGACGGGTAAACATGGCTCCTCTGGCATCATCTGTTGCCAAACATGCAGAGGTTCGAAAACTGGTCTCGCAGGGCTTGACTTACAGTTGTTTCTGTGGTTCTTCGTTTCCCCAGAACCGGGCCATAGCCACCCCCAACCAAGGAGTGTGGGACATGAGGGGGAAGCAGTTTTACAACGGCATTGAGATCAAAGTCTGGGCAATCGCCTGCTTTGCCCCCCAGAAACAGTGCAGAGAGGAGGTGCTTAAGTAAGTTCTAACGAGTAGCAGCAGCGAGGATTTTTATTTTATTTTATTTTTTCAGAAATAATTAAACATTTCTTTCACTCCTAGCATTCTTTGGCTGTGCTTTTAAAGTTTGAGTCAAATCATTAGATCTACCATCATTTTAAAGGTTTCAATTTAATTCAGTTTATTTTTATAGTTCCAGTTCACAACAAGGTTGTCTCAGAGCACTTTACAGGAACATTCACATGTATAAAAAAGCCAATTAGTAAAGTTCTTTATGTAAGGAAGCCAGCAGACTCGTTGAATCTTCACTTCGTCGCGGTCTCCCATTCTGAGCAAGCACAATGGCAACAGTGGAAAGGAAAAACTCCCTTTTAAAAGAAAGAAACCTCCAGCAGAACCAGGCTCAGGACAAGCGGCCATCTGCTTTGACCAGCTAGGTTTGAGAGAACAGGAAGGAGAGACAAACGAACATAGAATGGCAGGTCCAGATGTAGGTGCAGGTGAACCTGACAGACAAAAACACATGTTAGGATAGAAAATCTAATTACAACTACAAAACAGGTTGAGCAGAGTAAGTAAAGAACGTAGTATAGTTAAGATGTGTGGTCAGTTTGTCCTCCAGCAGTCTAAGCCTATAGCAGCATAACTAAGGGATAGCTCAGGAAACCTAAGCCAACTCGAACTATAGGATTTATCAAAAAGAAAAGTCTTAAGTCCAGTCTTAAAACTGGACAATGTGTCAGCCTCATGGACAGAAACTGGAAGTTGGTTCCACAAGAGAGGAGCCTGAAACTGAAAGATCTGCCTCCCATTTTGCTTTTGGAAACTCTAGGAACCACAAGTAAACCTGCAGTCTGAGAGCGAAGTGCTCTGTTAAGAAAATATGGAATAATAAGATCTGTAATATAAGATGGAGCTAGGTCTTTGAGAGCTTTGTAGGTTAGAAGTAAGATTTTGAATTCAATTCTGGATTTTGACAAGGAGCCAATGAAGAGAAGCTAAAACTGGATAGATATGATCTCTCCTACTAACTCCAGTTAAGACTCTGGCAGCAGCATTTTGGGTTAACTGAAGACTTTTTAAAGAAGTATTTGGACCTCCAGATAATAATAGTCCGGTCTAGAAATGACAAACGCATGAACCAGTTTTCTGCATCAATTTTAGATAAGATGTTTCTAAGTTTAGCGATATTTTAATGTTTTAATGGTAGAAAATAAATGTCTCTTGCATTACAGCAGAGTCAAACTTGGTTTCAAATTTTCTAAAAAAATACTTATTTTCAAAAAATGTTACTCTTTTAAGTGAAGCATTTAATAATTTTGAATTACTTAAAATCAAAGACCAACTTTCACAAAATTCTTAAACTAAGTCAAAGTAATAAATCTTAACTTAAGCAGAAGTTTGTCTCTAATACTCTGTGGTTTTAACTCAGGAACTTCACAGACCAGCTGCGAAAAATCTCAAAGGATGCTGGGATGCCCATCCAAGGCCAGCCGTGCTTCTGTAAATACGCCCAGGGAGCGGACAGCGTGGAGCCCATGTTCAGACACCTGAAGAACACCTACTCTGGACTGCAGCTCATCATCGTCATCCTGCCTGGAAAAACTCCTGTCTATGGTACTTTAATGTTGTCTTCAGGCCTGTTTTTATTGTTTTCTTTGAAATCAGATACTTGTGTTCATTCTGTTATCAAAAGTACAACTAATGACATGCGGTGGTAAATGTGCTTTTTATTATTTTCATTTGATGCTGGCATACAGTTTAGAAGTATCCATCCTCAAAACATACAGCATTGTAGCCACCAAATTACAAACTATTTTCTGAAATGCCTAGTTGTAATGTCATCATCATCCAGCCGATTGCTTAAGATACATATTAGGCACTGTGATGCCTTCTGAACTTTTCAAACCCTCCTCTTCAGCTGAGGTAAAGCGAGTGGGAGACACTCTCCTCGGCATGGCCACGCAGTGTGTTCAGGTGAAGAACGTGGTAAAGACGTCACCTCAGACCCTCTCCAACCTCTGCCTCAAAATCAACGTAAAGCTGGGAGGAATAAACAACATCCTGGTGCCTCACCAAAGGTAAGCTTCAGTTTGAGCTGTATTTTGTTACGTCTTGTGTTATAGATGATCGATGAATGACATCTAGAATATGAATGATTTTTATACTAAGTTGTTGCTGTATTTTACACACAACATAACAAAAATCAGACCAATCAATGTCACGAGTCTATCAGTCAAATTGTGCCACACTTTCTTCCCATTTACTGGAATTATTTTATTTAGAAATACTACTTGAAATCTGGGTTTTATAGTTAAACATTTTTCTTTTTTGATCATTGTATTGGCAGCTCTTGTAGGCTTGCTGAATAACTTGTCTTGTCACCACTTGCTCTTGCCGAGATCGAACGCATCTCCCCTCCCTCTCCGCTTTGCTTTGCTGCTCTGTCTGTCTGTCTGTCTGTGAAACTGCTTGTGAGACTCTCTTGCATTTCTTCCGAACCATAATTATGGACCTGTTTTGATTAGTCGGTCCCTCAACTCAATTTACAACATTTCTTCAAAGAGACGACAGGCTTTAGGTGACCTGATTTGCCCTGTTGGCACGCACGCAGCTGGATATCTCATCGACTTGAAGACTTGATGATGTGTCTATCTCTGCTGCCATTTGTGGATTTTAAGGACGCACATTTAATTGGATTTACGATAACTGGTTCCTGCTTTTTGGATTTGGCTGGTTGCTGGTTTTATCTACAATCAAGGAAGTCGTCTGCAGCAAATTTTGGACCCGATCACGCTGCTTGTCTTTATGATGGCTTGGTTCGTGTCTCGAGTACCCAGACTCAAATGCTTTGGGCAGAATGGGTCAGATCTCGGGGATTTTACTCAGTCACGTTCCTTCGGTGTGGCCATGTTAATTTGGACATTTCAGAACCGAGTGGACCAACACAGACTCGAGGTAGATGTCATTAAGTTCTGCCTGTCCCCAAAACAACTGTGTGTTTATCTGAATTTGGCTCCCCTGGCTGGCCTTGAAGGCCATCTTATCTGAATTTGCCTGGAGAACATGTGATCTGATGCTCACCACCCCCTCCCTGAGGAATTTCCAACTGATAACCAGATGAAACCAGCTGAATAAACTTGTCATCATTTCAGGACTCTTGGATTCTCATAGTCGTTATTCTTTGCCATTCCTCGACATACCTTGAGAATGTTTATGGATCTCACCGGAGGACATTGACTGATTATTACAACCTTATCAGAACCCTTGCAGTGCCCTCGAGAGCATCTATGATCATCTCACCACTCTCGTCGTCTCCCTCTGCAGAATGTCTACGTCACTATGTGCTTGTTTGTGCGAGGTGTTTATTAATATCAGAGTTTTTTTCTTCTCAGGCAGGAAAAAAGTCTGAGGAACTTTTTTCACCTCCTAATTCCTACATTTGTCCAGTTTATCACTTTTATCGTCTGTCCAACCAGGTCTCACTTGTAAATGAGTATTTGAGGCTCAATGTGACCTATCTGTTTGAATAAATGTTGAATGAATTAATGAATGTCTCATCTCGGCATTACTGTATGTGATGATATTGTAAGTTCTGATCCTTTGCCTTGATGTGAGTTACATCTCCTCCTTCATGTAAACCTCAAGGTCAGCAGTGTTTCAGCAGCCTGTTATCTTTCTGGGAGCAGATGTCACACACCCTCCTGCTGGAGATGGCAAGAAGCCCTCCATTACTGCTGTAAGTGTCTGAAATCACACTTTCATTAAAAACACTACTATACTATACTACTTACAATACTGGAACTTTAAGACAATGTTAGGAAAAGAAAGGGAAACCCAGCCAGCTACTTGTCAGATCTGGCATTATACCCATTAAATACTGGAAACGCTAATGAGCTTCCAGCTCTGGTTGCTTATACATATACTTTATCAATATTTGTCTTGAAATTAAATTGTCTTTGCAATTTAAAGAAAATTTAGGTTAAGTGTTTTGAGGTCCTAACTTTAAATCTGTATCTTGTAAACGTTATTAGAGCTAGAAAGTCTAGTGTGTGTGTGGTTTTTTTTTTACATTTTCAAAGACAAAAGGAAATAACTCAAGAGAAATATAGTATTTTTTTATTACTTTAAAATCAATCAACCTTTATTTATACAGGTAAATCCCATTGAGCCTCGAGGACTCATTTACAAGAGAGACCTGAAAATGAAGTATCTACTTGATTAAGTCACCAAGTTTTTCTTTGTTCATGCTGGCTGTGGAGATGCCTCTTTTTATAGTCAAATAAAAATAGCACGGACATGTAAATAATGCAAATTATTTGCAGATCTCATTAAAAATACCAGTTGTGGTTGCTTGGTAACTGTGACTCCGTGCGGCTCCTGCTCACTGTAATGCAGGTAAAAAGAGAATACCAGAGCTAAAAATAGTATAGTTGAGGGTTAAAAGATGCAACGTTTTTTTAATTTGAAACACCAATCAAACTTTAAAAAAAAAAAGTTGTTTATTTCACATTCAGCTCGTCTGTTTAATGAGTAGTCTTAGTTTTGTTTGTGATAATTTAGGATAGGCATTTCAATAAATGTATCTCATTTAAAAAATGTAATAGTTTATTCCAATTTAAAAGAGAATAATTTAAATATTATTATAAACTGCTGTTCTTCTAATGCATAATTTTAAGACACTGGAGCCATTCTAAGATATTTATAATGTGCAGTGTAACATAATAGTTCCGGTTGAAAAATATTTTTAACCAGTTTTTTTTTTTTTTATTCCAACGTAATGAACACCCAGTAAACGCAGAGACGTGTTCTCTCTTTTTTAAATCCACACCTTGAAGAATGACTACAGGCAGTTTGGCTTTTGTTTTTCCTTCAATTTACAACTGAGGCTGACGAAAGGGATATAAGGGTGGAGTTGTTTGAGGATATAGTGAAACAAATGGCTCATCAACTGACTCGCATTCAAAAAGGAAATGACGCTCGTCTGCGCTTGACCTCAGCTCAGCTGTGGTTGGATGCGTTGTTGCCTAGCAGTCGTGATAAACGATTGAGTCAGACGGAGAGAGGATGAGAGAGTGGAGTGGATAATGTTTGCATCATCCGGCTTAGGATGACAACTGCTGAAAAAGGTGATTGTAACATTTTTGACAGAAGAAAAATGTATTTTTAATGTTGAGCCTCACACGTTTCAGATGCAGCCTTTAAGATTGGCTCTAGTTCAGACAAACCAAGGAGATAAAGAAAAATGTCTCATTAAAGGAGGTTATTATGACTGAAGCACATTATGTGAAATTATGTCAACTACTTTCTTTGCATGTTTTTCTATTTTAAAGTTTATACAAAGAGATGACTTCTTCATGAGTGTCATATTCAGTTGTCTTCACACCTGTTCTTCCAGGTGGTAGGCAGTATGGATGCCCATCCCAGCAGATACTGTGCCACAGTACGCGTCCAGAGACCCAGGCAGGAAATCATCGAAGATTTATCTTACATGGTGCGTGAACTGCTAATTCAGTTCTACAAGTCGACCCGCTTTAAGCCCACCAGGATTATTTTCTACAGAGATGGTGTTCCTGAGGGACAGTTGCCACAGGTATGAAGAATAAAGTGTGCAGAATTTCCTATAAAGAGTTTCTGTACCGATAATGAATTGTGTTTCAGTGTTTTTCTGATCTTGAGCCTTTGGTCCTGTTTACGCGAAAACAGTTCTGGTGAAAATGGAAGAGTTTTGTTGCGTTTGTACTGTTCATTTACATGAAAATAGCTAATGTTTTCTCTGACAACGGCACAATTTGAGAACGGGTTCCAGAGTACAATGGTTCACAAACGCCCAGGTGTCAGTTGTTGTGTAAACAAACAAAAATATATCTTCTCTGTCAGGGAAACCCTGACTCATGCGCAGTATGACGCGAAACATAACGACTTCCTACAATCCACAGAAGAAGAAACTATTGACAATGGCAGATACCAGGGTATTGTTTGTGCTTCTGACTCATAAATCTAACTACAGCTGTCCAACACAGTACTCATTTTATACCTCTTTACTTAAATCGAAGACGGAGCTCATAAAGCTCCACTCTGTTGCTTAATGGATGTAACGGTTTTATAATTCAAAGTCCCCCTAAGCAACAGTTGAACTTCATCGTCTGTCCATAGAAATATTTTATTCTCTGCCATCTCGACCATTGTAGCAGCTTTCAGGTAGAATGTTTTTTATTTATTTTTTATTTTTTATGTATGCGCACTTAGTTTCAAAGAACATACCATCAACTAGTGGCGTTGTGAGGGAATTACACCTTTCCCAAGTCTACCGTTGCTGTGTAAACAGAGATTGTAATTAGAACGTTTTCATGTAAATGTGTTAATAGAAATGGGGATTTTTTTTTTTTCGTTTTCATTGGTTCGTTGTCGTGTAAACACGGCCTTAATTAAAACCTTTTCTGTGTAGATTCTCCACTATGAGCTCCTGGCCATCAGAGACGCATGCATAAAGCTGGAAAAAGATTATCAGCCTGGTATCACTTACATTGTGGTACAGAAACGCCACCACACACGCCTCTTCTGCGCTGACAAGTCTGAGAGGGTGAGCTTACAGTTTTTTCTTTTTAAATACATGTATATTTAGTTGTTTTAGGCTATTGGATAAGTATTGTTTTCTTTGAAAGATTGGGAAGAGTGGGAACATACCTGCAGGGACTACGGTGGACACCAGCATCACTCATCCATTTGAGTTCGACTTCTACCTTTGCAGTCATGCAGGCATACAGGTATGACTAACAGAAACGCTGACAGTGACATTTTTAGAGTTCAGTGAATCATGTTCCTAATATTCAGTCATTTTCATCTCGCATAAAATTACCTGATATTTGTTTGCATCCGGAAACATTTTATTTCATTTTTTTATTGCTCCCTCCGCTCTGGCTCTAGGGTACCAGCCGGCCATCTCATTACTACGTCTTGTGGGACGACAATCGCTTCACAGCTGATGAGTTGCAGATTTTAACCTACCAGTTGTGCCACACGTACGTTCGCTGTACCCGCTCAGTTTCGATCCCTGCACCAGCTTACTACGCTCGTCTCGTGGCCTTCCGAGCCCGCTATCATCTGGTAGACAAAGAACATGACAGGTAGGTTTTACTAAAAACATAATTCAGTTTATAGATTGTGCAATATTTTCTTATGTGTTTTTTAGAAGAAGCAACATATTTAAAACGGCATTCGATTGCAACATGGACACATTATCTGCATTTTTTTGTTGTTTTAATAAACTGCTAACTGGTTTGTGCTTAAGGTATTCTTCTATTGTCCTTGCAGTGGAGAGGGTAGCCACGTATCTGGTCAGAGTAACGGCCGGGACCCCCAGGCGTTGGCGAAAGCTGTTCAGATCCATCACGACACTCTGAGGACCATGTACTTCGCCTGAGCGTCACCAGCCATCAGCGCCATCGTTCCCCCCCACCTCATTTCTACCTGAGTGGGCAGAAAGCCCACTCCCACCTCATCCCCATCCCTTATTCCCAACAATTGCCCACTACACATCGTCCACAGACGTGCCAGTTTGTCATAGAGATCCATGAAACACAACACTCCTCTCCTGTCAACACAGCCAGAATGCAGCTTCATGCACTCAAATAGGTTTTTTTTTATTGTACTTTTTTTAACGTTATCAGGACAGTTGTTTTTTATGTTGAATAGTTTTTAAATGTGGACATTATTATGTAATTGTTTTGTATGCTACCTTCACACTCCTATCCAAGTAAGTATGCAATACAAATGGGAGGAAAAAAAGGCATTAGAAAAGGGAGGAAAAAAGTCCTAAAACCTTTTTAACTGCCACCACAATGCTGCCTCTTTATCCACCCGAAAGCCGGATGCCAGTGTTCCAAGCTCCTTAGCATCGGGGTCCTCCAGAGGGGTGGTACTGAGCACGCACACTTACATGTATGACATTTCTTTTCTTTTTTTACATCGTCATGAATGACATTCATGTTTTTAATGTTTTGAAATGATGTTATTTTTTAATGCAGCCTTGAGGAGTCTGAGGTATGGTACATTAGCACTTAGTGTTAGCATGTAGGTGCCACCAGTCCTGCACATGAAGACTTTTAGTCAAGTGGGGTTATCATCTGGTCTTTTTATTAGCAGACAGAATGAGGTGTAGCTACATAGACGCAGGAGAGAAGTGCTGCTGTACTCTGTCCTTGTTGGCCAGTCCCTAGTTTTAGCCTATAGAGGCAAGCCTAGCATACCAGTAGAGGGACCATTTGCATAGAGTGTATCAAATATACTTGCACCCCATGCACCTAAACCAGCATTATTAACCAGCCAAAAGTGATGCCAACATCTAAAAAGGGGCACTTAAGCAGGAAGATTATTTCTGTACTCACTGCTCTTTAAAGAATTGAGGCACTTTTTGTTTACTTATTGTTTTTTTTTTACTTCAGAATTATGAACTTCTTTTTGAAAACTTGTACCAAACTACTTTTGAGTTTTGCAGTCACACTTCCATTGCTTTCATAAACAATAGGCAACACTATCTTGTAGATTTGACAACATGCAAACGTAGCGTTCGTGATCACTCAAGTGCTGCAAGGCTGAACTTCCGTTCAGCCACTGACCTTGCTGCGATCAATCTGTACATTCCTACTTGTGTCGGTAGAGATGATTCCACTCAGTGCATGCAACACTTCCATTCACAAAATGCTTTGCATGCCTGTACACACCTACCTTCCACCAGTCCTGTTTTTTCATCCATAGCTCTTTTTTTATTTTTTTGCAGGCATTCATTGCTCATAGCCTGGATAATAAAAGCACACATACGCATCCTCTTCGTTTCCCATTTTAGCATGTAGTGAAAAACGAAGTCATGCACTTGCCTTATTTCTCTTCAGACCAAACTATCGCTCATTAGCCTTTCCACAACTGTCTGTATTTATTTGTTTTCACACACATTCTGCACCCTCTGTCCCAATCCTCTAGTCTGTGTTAGCCAATCCCTGTTGGTGCTCTGTGTGCATGGGCGTCACAGATGGGGGATTGATCATTGGACAGGAAGGGTCTCGCTATTGAATAAGTCCTGCCTTTTCATCAATTCACTTTCTGGATTTATATATAAAAAATGCATGTAATTATTATTTTAAATGACTGGATATTCTGAGCCACCTTACTTTGGTTTTCTTAGAGGTAGGAGCCTCGTGCTCACCACTGCCTGTCAATTGTTTTGCCTCGATTGTGTACTGGTGATTGAGACTGATAGTTTTTGTCATTATAAATATTGTGACTATTGTCAGAGTGTATCCTCAAGAGGGCAATGTGGAGACGGTCTCAAAATTCCACCGCAGCTGCCCTTAATGCGCCTCAAGTCTCGTCTGATGGTCGAAACCCCTTAAAGCTGAAAGGGATTTAAAAAAGAAATCAGACGAGTTTGATTTTAAAATCATATTTATGAACTTGCATAATCCAAATGCCTTTGTACACCGGTTTACTGATCCTCCATCGTGTCCAAGGTGATTTGTATATATGAATATATCATATTTACATGTTGTATATTTTGGCCCAACACATGCTGGGCCTTTCACGGTTGAGACCAGTGTTTTACTCTGCATTCTATACTTAAATACAAGACTGGGGTACTTCTCAGCACCACTAAAACCAGATGCAGTTTTTCACTTACTGAAGTCACAAAAGCACCTTGCAAAGGGGGGCACTGAAAATGCCGTCACCCTGGAAATGTATCGTGGACACAGGAGAGTCCACTCCTCTCCCCACAGCCTCGCGGTCTGACTAAGCAATATCAAAGCCACTGATCAATAACAGTCCTTGGCATAGCACTTCCCAATAGATATGAACGAAAGGACATTGAAGCTTATTACTTTGGTTCTGTGTGTGATAGTATTGGAACTCTGTTGGGGAGGGTTATTTTTTAATAAAAATAAAATTGTTTTTTATAACTTGTAGGTTTCTGACTTGTTTGTTTCATGTGGTGCTGTTTTATAATCTTTCCTCTGAAAAGCCTTTATTTGATCATAGGAAAATCTTTAAAGTGTTAAACTACTTAAAGGTACTTATTGCAAATTTGTGAAGATTGAACCAAACAATAGTAATACAATCCAGGCTCTAGTCTTAATTTGCACTTTTTTTTTTCTTTTACTGATGGGTAATGTGTCCTTAACTCAAAATGTATTAAGCAAAATGTGTGACTAGATACCAACTGTCATGTGTGTTTACCTACGAAAACAGCCGAAGTCATTGAAAATTGGTCACACGTACCAGCTTAGCAGAAGTTTGGCAAAATCTGCATGTTTGAATGCCAAACTGTTTATGGCACTCTGCCACATTGCTTAATCCCACATATTTATTCTTCAGTTGTCTTGCTTGTTTAGTAGCAGGTTTTCATTTACCACTTTTTTCACCTGAAACTTTTCCGAGATTTGACGCTTGTTCAATTTTACCTTAATTTGTTCAGTGACTTAATCAATGAAGGTCAATCGTGTGACTCGATCTTTCAAATTCAGCCAGGTGCTTTGTTTACACAGAGTGCAGACCCGCGTTTATATCTGTGAAAACTACTGGAGTAACAACTGCAATGTTTGACATCGTAGTTCAGTATAATCTTTTTTTTTTTTTTAATGCTTTTTATATTTTGCAGTAAGGACCTTTAAATGACATGCAAGTTTCAGCCTTGTATTTATCCTAATAATGTATTTTAATTATCAGCTGCTGATTTATTCGTAAAGGTAGGATGGCTAAGGGCGGAGTTAATTGTTGTGACGTCAGGTGGCAGGCCCCGCCTCTTCCTGTCGGTGTACTGAAAGGCAACTTCACCATATTTAGCTGGCTTACCGAAGCTCTGCAGAGTTGTTCTGTCAACTAGCCTGGAAATCTTGACTCTTGTCGGACATAACCCGGGGTTGACAGCTTCGTGTCGGCACCTGAATACAATTTACCGACAACGACGTCGATGGAAGACTGTGCCTAAGAAAGAAGCCCGTTTTAATAGCCGTTTATTTTTTTGACGCGATAAAAGTAGCCACCGTCTGTCATTAGTCCCATCAGCCGAGCTAGCCTGCTAGCTAATTACTTTAGCTTCTCCGACGCTCGCTTTTCCCGGAGTTAAAGTATTAATGTTGTTTCTACTGATGGCCCACTATCGGTAGGGATTCATTTGGACTCCGTGACCCCGCTGTGATGATCTCCTGACAGCTCCTCTCGTCGGTTCCAGACACTTTTCAAAGCCTGGCTAGCTAAGCTAACTTTAGCAGGGTTTTACTGTCATAGCAGCCAGTAGCTTTCGCCGTGGCACCAAAACTCGTTTTCAGCCATTGACGTTGTGCAAACGGTGGTTTACGGAGACGTGAGAATCCCTCGGCCGGGGAAACGAGTCCCTTTGACAGGACGGGAGGAGGGAGGAACATCTGAGACTAGGACAGCCTGTCTCTGGACGGAGGCAGAGCGGCGCTGTGCTGCCCGAAGAGACACGGGAGTTGACGGAGGAGGATCGGACATTTGACATCTGTGATCCGGGAAGTGAACCGGGCAGGGACCTCATGAATGGAAATCGGAACTACAGGTAATCCACTCTTCAGCGTCTCTTTTCTACAAGGAGACTGGGTAGTTTTAAGGCGAAACAAAAGTATAAACGTTAAATTATCTTGATAAGTCATACTCGGTCTGATTTTGTGTATTTTAATAGCTGTTTAAACCTGCTTGGTTCAACTTCAAATGAGCTGTCTTTGAATTTTTATGTTGAAATAAATTATCTCAATTTTATTTTAGTTAAATTACCTTTTTTAAGCTTATTATGTTGAAGTAACCTTGTTCAATAAGGTAGTTGGGTCAAATTAAAATTGTAATATTGTATAGGTAAACATTTAGTTTTAATTAAGTTGATTTGGATTGAATTGCCTAAGGTTTAATTGTTTGACTCTTAATCTGTTTAACTTTAAAGTGTCCGGTCATTTGAATCAAATTTCTGGAATGAGCAGGACTACCTTGAACTTAAACTTCCATTTCAGCAGAAGTAATGTGGCCCAGTGAAGTATTCTTTGTCTTGATTCAATTGGAAACTTGGTTGAGGTATGAGACATTTGAATACAGAATTCAACTTGGGATGCTCTAGAAATTATTCATAGGTTGGTTTAAAGAAATCTACAACTTTATGAAAATAACAGACTGTGTCAAAGTGTGGGGAAAGGTCTTAGCAGACAAGAGGATTAATAACACAAGCTGTGATGACTCAAACCTTTTATTCCACCCACCTGCCTGTCTGGCCTTCAAAGTCAAGTAGACATACATTTATAAAACGGTAAACATTGCATTTCAATTTAGCATTTTTGTAGTTTTAACAAAAACTTCGCCATGAGACATAATCAGTTGGCTAATTTTAGTTTACTGATATTGATCACTTTAAAAAATGGGTAGTCGTCCGTGCCTGTATATACCTGATCATTAAGTAGAAAAGTAAAAATGCAGCAGTGACTCTGTCCAGCTCACTAAAGCCCACAATTTAAACAACTATTGTTCTATTTTGTGTATGATCACAAATGTTTGATTTTTAGGATTTGTAGCCAGGGGAGTTTCTCCACCTCCGTTATTCTGCTTTTATGTGCATCACTATAGGAATACTCCAGCTACTGTAATCTCAATGATAAAAGTATCCCTGGGTAGTACCGAGTAGGTGGTTGTTGCATCATCAGCCAGGTGTGGGCTAACATCATACACCCTCTGAAGATGAACTGGGCAATCCCCTGAATTAACAGATTTCTCCTTCAGACTTGGCATAACTGGTCACTTGAGAACATGTGACAGAGGATGAACTATCATTTTGAGGTCCCTGGGTCTTGGTTCGCTCATGCACCCCCCACTCACCTCAGCATATTTAGTGGTAGGCTTCGAACTCCACATCTGTAGTGTTGTAAACATGCTTGTTGCTGAAAATGTTAAAGTGCTGCTTTTGAGTGAATAAGTTGGACTTCTTTGTAGCTTAAGTCTTAAAAGAGTTGTCTTTTTTCCCCAGAGTTAAACAAAAGTCTCAAAAATGTCCTAACTCTTGTTTGCCTGTTCACAATAGACATCTTGTAAACTTGATAATTTATGTCTTGATCCCGTGATTTACACCGTTGTATGACCAAAAAGCAAGTTCATCAATGGTCCTTTTTTCTTTTTTCTGAAAATGTGGCAGTTAAACAGTCTGGACCAGCTGGCTTTGTCTCCACTGTAACGGAAGCTTTCCACTTACGTGACCATAAACTGAAAGCTAGTTGCTCCTGATTAGCCAGTGATACGTGATACAGCATTTGGGTCACAGCCTGCTCCCTCTTCCTCAAGAGGAGATCCCTCTCTGCTGGCTATTTTATTAGCATCAAGCCCTCAACTTCACAGCGTCAGAACCATATGGGATTGCAGAGTGTATTTCCAACGAAGAAGAAGCTTGTCATGCCTTTTTTAAAAAGCAAATATGCTTTTGTAGAAGGAAGTTTTGAATTTGGAATCAATGTGGTGTATTCTTATGAGCCAAATCACTAGTTTTGCTATGACATGTGCCCTTTTACGTAGCATAGGTTACCATTCCAGTTGTGAATATTGTTGTTTAGGGATGGATATAACCAAATATTCAGATTACAGTTTGTAAGTTCCATGTCTTAATTTTTGTCACACTTTTTCAATTACCTTTTTGGTTTAATTTTTGCCCACTCCCACCATACTACTGACGCTCAACCACATGGCTGCCATTACATGGAGACCTGCCAGCTGTGGATGTTTGCTTACTGCACTTTGAGAACACAGCACATGCAGTTTTCAGAGTTTAGTGCTGTCCAGCATCGACTTAGGCGTGTTAAGACTACGGCTGTGGTTTTCACATTATAAGACATTAATACATAGGCAAGTTTTCCCTTTTAAAAATATACTGTTTGTTTGGTCATCCCATTCTAACCACCACAAATCAGCCAATGAGCCCTGTGCTTGAGTAAATTATTAAAAGTGGTCCCTCCGTCAGTCAGTCAGCAGCTTGGAGAAGGATGTAAAACTGATCACTCAGCCCGTTTAGATACTGATAATCCCTCTTGACATGTATATGTGGTGGTAAAACCGCAGCTCTCAAGAACTTGGTCAGAGATAACTAAAGTGGGCCTTAGAGCCTAAGCTAATTAACTACATTTGACTCTAACTTCTCAGTATGTCCACACACAGCTCGACATCCATTGACTTAAAGTTACAAGAGTCTAACTTTAGTTGTGTTTTTCTTGTCGTGAAACAAAAATTTGACAATTTATTTCCCTAGTATGATAATCATAATGAAAACAGAAACGGAAACATGAGCAATCATGCATTAACAGTTGGAATGGTTATTGAACTGCTAGGTTTTTTTTTGAATGGTTTTAGTCTTCTTACATTTTTAGATTATATTGTTGCTCCTGGTGTTCCCTCAGATTCTATATAATATAATCATTGTTCATTTGTCTTACTGTCTCCGTTGTTTTATTTTTGTCAGCAGTGGTGACAAAAGTACGTAATTTTTTCTATTTTAGACTCAGCGTTATGAAAAGCACTTTACATATAAAGCCTGGTGTTACCCCTGCTTTTTGTAAGACTGTTTAAGTTTCTGCCAAATAGGCAGGGTCAAAATTGTAACTTGTCAAACTGTTGCGCATGAGTATAATCGGAGGACATCTGCCAATTTACTAAATGAGGCATTTTAGTTTAGCTAAAATAATACATCTGGTATATTAGGACAAGCGGTTTCCTGGAAGACGATGAGATAACGTACAATTGGAAGGGAGGGGTCTCCCCCACGCTCAACTCTCCACCTGTCGCTGGAACCAGGTGGGATTTGAGATGGCTGGAGATGACTCAGCTTGGTGACAGCTCGGGTTGAAGTGGATTTTATAGTCCATTATAACTTTTATAAGTGAATCTGAATCATTTTCCTATTAGAAATGTAAATAATATCACTAACTGGGTGATTATATTATCCGTCAATGACTTGCTTTTTTCTCCTCGTTTAGTTTCTGCCCGTTTTGCAGCCCCTTTCTTTCTCACACTCCTGTGATTCCCGCTCTTTTTTCCTTTTTCAATTCAGAGACAGTTACAACCCCCAACCCCTCTTTCTTTTCTTTGGTCAGTGCTTCTGTTTCCCTCGCTGCGCCCCAGTGGGAAACTCTGCCTTCCCTGTCATTCTCCTTGTAGGTCGATTCTCTGTGGATTTTGTACAGACTGTAGGCCCTGCTTTTGAGGGAGGACTTGGTACTTGATTTGCAGTCTCTCCTCATAATGCCCAGTTCATTCAAGCAGCCTGTTGACAATGGAGTGCCCCCTGTCTGCAATCCCAGCCACCCATAAGGCTAACCATTGACATATTGTTGTTAGTTTCTATGGAGACTGCAGTTTAGCAAGGTTTGAGGGGGTTTTACCCTTGAACTTAAATTCACTGACAAAAAACATGAAACCTGTTTTTTCTCCATTTGTATTACATTTTGTACCAAAACTGGCAAAATAACAAACCAGTATGGTTCAAATTGTGAATCATATATATTATTATTATTATTATATATTTTTTATTTTTTTAATGAAAAGCTATGTTTTAACTTTTTTCACAAGCCCTAAAGTTTAACTAATCTGTTACATCCATCCTTCATCTTTACTTGCTTCTTCCTTTTTAGTTAGTGGGGGTCACTGATGCCCATATCCAGCAGTCACTGTGCGAGAGGCGGGGGACACCCTGGACAGGTCTCCAGTCCATCACAGGGACACATATTGAGACAAACAACCATTCGCGCTCTCGCTCACACCTAGGGACAGTTTAGAGTTACCAATCAACCTAACATGCATGTTTTTGGTCTGTGGGAGGAAACTGGAGTACTCTGAGAAAACTCACACATTCACAGAGAGAACATGCAAACTCCACCCAGAAAGGTCCCCAGCCGGGATTCGATCTGGCAACCTTCTCGCTGAGAGGCGGCAGCTCTACCCACTGAGCCACTGTTTTTTAGTTCTATTTTTTGATGTTTAGTGTTAAAAGACAAAGTGCTACTAGGAGCGCTATTCCAGTTCATTTTCTAAAGAAAATGAAATATGATTTAAAAATAATCAAACATGCTTTTTTGTTGGCTATTTAAAATGTTTGTTGTATACCTGGATATTTTGAGTACTTTGTCACTGAACTAAATATCTTTTCTAGTGTTCACTCCCATGTCTGAAACATTCGAATGTGATAGACTATGAAGCTGTTCTGACTGCTTACATTTGTTGTGCTACAAACACGATGTGTGCTGAGCACCCACCACCACCACACACGCACACAAAAACAAATAAAAGTCAAGTGATTGTGCATGAACGTGTCAAAGGATACATTAAATTGGGAGGCTAGGGAGGAAGGCTGTGATGTGTCATGGTGTTTTAGGCCAGAGGAGCCAGACCACGCTGCTTTTCCACCTCCTACTCGTTCATACTCCTTCTTTTTTTTTTTTTTTTTGTTTCCTGAGATGTGTTTTTGGGGGGAGCTGCAAGGGGCTTGTGTGTGGGGGAGGAGGTTATGCACAGGAATAAGTGGACCTGAAAGGAAAAGTCTGCATGTTATTTATTTTATTATTTTATATTTTGTGGCTCACTAGGGGTCAGGCAGAAATCACTCGTATCAAAATTTGATTTTTAGAGATGCACCGATCCGATACCAATATCGGTACCGATGTCGAGAAAAAAACCTTCTGGATCGCTTATCGGTGACAAAGTGACCGATCCATGACTGGCCAGATCTATTCACTCTAATTCTATGCTTTGTGCTCTGAGTGACGTCATGCGCTAACGTACTGACTGAACAAATGAAAGTTGTTGTTTTTACGTTTGACTTAGTTTGTGAAGCTCTTGGTGTGTTTTAAGTTTGCTGTTATGGTGCCGAGTTTTCAATCAATTTGTAATTCAGTACATTCATGTCTGCGTTTAACAAATTTTTAAGTTAATTCTGCACTGGAATTGTAAGCTCAAACATCCAGGTAAACACCAAAAATGGCTAAATCATGCCATCTGGACGTGTTTCAGAAACGGGTCCAGATGACATGATTTAGCAATTTTTGTTAATTCAGCACTGATTTCTGTATCAGATCGGTCGGCACTAAACAACGGGTATCGGATCGGAAGTGAAAAAGTGGATCGGTGCATCCCTAGTTTTCATGTGTTAAAATAGTTATTAATAAAGGGATTGATGGCCACAAAGTTACTCAAATTTTAAACAACTATCATAATTCTTATTGACTGCCCACTTTGACAACCTGAGTTATTCATTCATAAGATGCTCCTGTTGTGATGGCAATCAGCGTACATTGTTTTGGTTGGTTTATAGTGTGGATTTCAACCCCCAGTGTGGTAGAGGGCTCGTCATATCCAAGTCCACGTCATAAATCGATTAATCTTAACCTATGTCTGATCCACCTCAGGTTGGGATAGCAAGACACAAGGCTTCATTTAGTCCAGGGGTGTCAAACTCATCACCTACCTATGTCAGTAAAACAGCTGAATCTTCCCTGACACCACTATAGTCAAAACTGGCCTCACATTCCTGTCGATTCTTACCCCCGTCAAATGTCCTCACCTGTATCTTCTCTGAAATGTTTGCATCATGTGTGCTCCTTTGCTCTCATTCTGCCTCGGGTTTGGCTTGAGGGGGATTTCAACATATTTGCATGTTGTTTTGACTGACCATGCCCTCGTCAGCCGGTCGGTGTGTGGCAACCTGCTGGTGTTTATCTGTTGGAGAGTGGCAGAAGCTCCCTTGGGTGCCTGATGCAGCACTCTCTTGAGATTGATGAAGGGAATGAGAGAGGGAGAGGGAGTAGTTCTTACCATGTGTGACTTGCTTCAGTTGTCTTTGCCAACCTTCAGTCGTTCTGTGACGGTCCGAGTGCGTTTCTAGGTTCTGCCTGCTGTGACTGACGCTATTGTGCCTGGTAACTGGGCGCTCATGCTGTTCCTACAGCACAGGCCTCTCTGGATTAGAAATACAACAGCTGTATTGTGTGTATTTATGTGTGTAGCTGTGTGGACACGTGCATATATTAGCAGGGTGAGCGTGGACGTTTGTGGATCGAGGAGATGTGGTCGAGGGCGTTTGCAGTGACTGGACGTCAGCCTGGCTTCTCACTAGCCAGTTAATCTGGCTCGCAGCCCACTGTTTACAGTGTGTGACTGTGTTGTGTTACAAAGCAGCAGAGTGGAATGAGTTCACATTGCTGAGATGTTTCTGCTGAGTATATGCAAAGAAAGGCATCTGAATCATTGGAGGGATATACTTTTTTTAATCTGACAAATTTCTGCTGTTTTCTTCTAATCGTGTGCATTTTTCTGTTCTTAAAATACGTCTTCCAGTGATGCAAAGAAGCAGCTAATGTAGTGTCACTGGGTAGATTTAAAAGTAACTATTAATTTCGTCTTGATGCGACTATAGAAAAGTAGACTGCGTCAATACTAGGCCTGTCCCTATAACAAATTTTGGTGGGCGATTGTCTCAGAAATTATTGCAATAAACGACAATATTGTGACAATAATTAGTAATTGTCAAATATTTAAAAGGAAATGTTTAATTTGTTTTATATGTAGTACATTTTTCCAACCACCGGCTGGCAGTATAAGACTGAACTGAAGGATGGATAGTAAGGGAGCAAGCAGCGCGTTTAAGAAAAATGGGAGGGAGGCCCCTTGATCTGTCATAGGCTGTCTCTCTCCTGTTCTCAAAATGGCGGACACTTGGTGCGATTCAAGCTCTTCAGCATAACATTTTTCACACAAAGCTTTTAATTAAAAAAAAAAAAAAAACGTAAACAAGTTCTCGGCTTCTTTTTGCAGAGAGAAACTTTTTACACAAATGCACGAGTTTCAACCGTGAATTTTGGAGCTTCGACAAGATGTCCCCCCCCCAAGGTTGTCCTGTTAGCTTAGCTTGTAGCTTAGCTTCTCAGCTTAGTAATAGAAAGGGACACGATGAAACGATAAAGCCGATAAATGAAAATTAGGTCGATATTTTAAATTTTGTCGTGCGATTCATTGATTTATTGTGACAGGCCTAGTCAATACACTTATTAGTAAAAATAAAAAAAAGTTTGCATTACTGCTAGATGATTATATTGAACCATCATAGTTTGATATGATTTCAGGTTTACACAGACACAGTGACATGAAAAACAAAATGTTTAGGCTTGGTTTGTATACTGCATTAAAGCACATGTTGGAAGTTCAGGATTCCTTTAAATTATAGACCGTGTCAGGAGGTTGTTGTGTAGCCAGCTGAGCTGATTAAAACCAACTGGCCCACAGAAAAGGTCTAATGTAGGACTCCCAGCTGACCGCACACATCTAAAACAGCAGAACATTAAAACTGAAAGCAGCTGGTGTAAACGGTTAGCTGTGCAGTAAAGAGCAACATGTATGCTATGACATTCTTTAAACAGGGCGCAGTAGATCTTTGGGTTCATTAATCTACACATTTCTACAGAAATGCTGACATTTTATTGACGTGTAATTACATCTATGGTGAAGAGTCATTTTGTCCTACTATATGATTGCACAAGCCCAGAAAATAAAACCACACAGACAGATCGTAGGAAGATCAAATGTACTGTTTGTTAAGGCATGTCCTTCCTGTAATTATCCAAATTGCACACACAAACTAGATTCTCTTAACTCATACACACACAGTGCAGCATTTTTCAGCTAAACTGGCTCTTTCAAAGCCCTGTACCTAAATGTGTGCATTTGTGGTGGAGTTTTCAAGATTTGGCATGGCTCACTGTAACATGTCCCCCACCAGCAGCAGAAGTCACGCTATCCTCGACGTGTCCTTGATTATTCTTTATTTAATCTTGCTGAGTCTGGAGGTTTTTGTATAGTGGCATAGGTGGGTGTGTAGCATACCACACACCTTGCATGCTATGCTGAAGGAGCGGCGTTTATTTTTGTTTTTTGTTAAAAAAAATTCTTGAGCTGCAACGATTTAATGACATAGTCTACATTACGTGTAAAATTTGCAGAATTTTTATTCATTGCTTTCTCTGAATGTCGCATATCAGTACACGCAGTGCACAAGTAGCATAATTTGGATAAATGTGTAGATCGAAAGCGCTTCGCTTGCCTTTCTGCATCCGTTTCTGAGTTTAACTCGGGAATACTTTCTGCTTGGACCCCGTCACTTCTGCCTTTGTAAAGAGTCTCATTTGTTGTGTCTCTGTGAAGGAACACAGAAAGATAGGGAGAGTTTTCTGTTCTACAGGGCCAGATTTTTAAATGCTTTGTTAGCTTTAGCGCAACATGTTTGGTACGTTTTCAGCCTCTCAGAGTGTCGCCTCCTGTATGTGACGTATTGTCATTTTTACTCATCCATTGTTGCTGAAAGCTTTAGTTAAAACTACAGTTTTATTAATGACCTATTTTTCAACAAAAACTCAATCTTTTCTACTTGAAAGAAAATGGATTTATTCTATATATGTGTGTTATATATTTATATACGTTTACAAAAATTGTAAGTTATTTTCAAAGCCAAGTCATGTCTGGTTTAAAGAGTGGTTTCGGTTTATTAGCCATCTCGAACCCCCACAGTGCAAACACAAGTCAGCACTACTTTTACAATGAGGCACGTTGAGGAAATTTTGAAATGCGAGGCTGAGCTATATGTCAGGGGTCATTTGTTTCTCAAAAAAATTGAGCAAACGTGGTTTGTACCAAATGCCAAAAGTGTAACTCTTCTAAGTAATATCAACGCTAACTAAATTATTTTATCGCTGCTGTATTGTACCATGGTGACACATTGCTGTACGTCTCCGTTTGTGGTTTTATACAGAAACAAAACGTTGGTTACGTACTGTAACCCCAGATTCTATGAATATAGGCGTAGCCCTTTAAGGCTGTCGCTGATGGGTTTATCCCGTTATGCGCAAGCATCATACTGAAAAAATTAGTCCACGCCCACCTGCTGTGTGGGCCCCACCCGATCCGTATAAATTACATTAAGAGCGGGTAATCTGCTCCCAAAATAGCTTATTTTTTCTTCAGCTATTCAGGAATCAGTGAGGCCCGACGCTTAAAGGGCTACGCCTATATTCATAGAATCTGGGGTTACAGTACGTAACCAACGTTCTATGTCATATAGGCTTCGCCCTTTAAGGCTGTCGCTGATGGGTTAAGGGCGAAGCGGATGTGGTCCTCGCCTCACTGGGTCCATTCGAACACAGTAAGAAGCGGAAGCTTGCCCAAAAAACGTCTTGTCACTCAGCTCCCCATGTGCATAACTACGCATCGCGTAATTGTGTGCCATGCACAGACGCATGTTGTGTAACTATGCGATCTGACAAAACATGAACGCCCCGGAAAAAACTTTCAACGGGGAGAAGATGTTGAAAAGAGGAGGGGGGGGGGGGGCATGAACCAACTGGTTCATGATTGAACAGTATAAACAGATTAATATCAATGAACTGATTATTGAACAAATGAACTGATTGGTAACAATAGTCATGAACTGATTAGTGACAATAGAACCAAAATCACAGACACAACTTGTGGCTGATAACAACATCTCACACTGTGAAGCATGCAGACAGATGTGAGCTTAAACAGAGTTCCATGGAGAAAACGACAATATTCATTCTGTTAGAGCACTAAGGACAGAATGTGTCATGGAACGAGCCGTTACATCACGTAGGTAAAAGCGAATAAATGAGCAGGGTGTTGACCATGCAGTTTGTTTTATTATACTAGCTTGCTGAAGAAAAATGGGAGCAGATTACCCGCTCTTAATGTAATTTATACGGATCGGGTGGGGCCCACACAGCAGGTGGGCGTGGACTAATTTTTTCAGTATGATGCTTGCGCATAACGGGATAAACCCATCAGCGACAGCCTTAAAGGGCGAAGCCTATATGACATAGAACTAGTTGCTGTGTGCACACAAGTGGACAAAATGAGAAATTACCTGCCATGTGTCCTGATTCATGCTCAATATTTCCAGGTTAAAAAAAACAAACAAAGTTAAGTCAGGTCCTCTGAAAGCTTTCTTTAAATAATAATAACAATAATAACAATAATAATAAAAACTCATCCAGAGAACCTGACTTAACTTTGTTGGATACCTGCCATGTGGTGTTTGTTTCTGTGGGGTGTAAGAACTTGTCACTGTTACAGGAGGTAATCTGTTAGAGTCCAGAGCTGGATGTTTCTTTAACTGTCGTGGCTTTCTCACTCACTTTCAACATGGAACAAAACCACTGAACAGAACAGCTTCTCTCCATTGGCTCCCTGTCAAATCCAGAATTGAATTCAAAATCTTACTTCTAACCTACAAAGCTCTCAACAACCTAGCTCCATCTTATATTACAGATCTTGTTATTCCATATTTTCCTAACAAAGCACATCACTCTCAGACTGCAGGCTTACTTGTGGTTCCGAGAGTTTCCAAATGCAGAATGGGATGAAGATCTTTCAGTTATCAGACTCCTCTTCTGTGGAACCAACGTCAGTTTCTGTCCATGAGACTGACACATTGTCCAGTTTTAAGACTGGTCTTATTGATAAATCCTATAGTTAGGGTTGGCTTGTTATGCTGCCAAAGGCTTAGACTACTGGAGGACAAATTGACCTAATTTCTTCAAATGAATAGTTACTAATTCAAAAAAATTAATAGTTTGCAGTTGAAATTATTTCTCAACGTGATTCTCGGCCTGCCATTGTGTATCCGTTCCTCCTTCCTGTTCCTCTCAAACCCAACCAGTCGAAGCAGACGGACGCTTGTCCTGAGCCTGGTTCTGCTGGAGGTTTCTTCCTGTTAGGGGGGAGTTTTTCCTTTCCACTGTTGCCTCCTGCGCTTGCTCAGGATGAGAGTCTGCGACGGTTAAGACTCAAAGCAGCATGCTGTCTCTTCTTCAGTATTGACGTACTTTTTATGTATGTGAACGTTTCTGTTCAGTGCCCCGAGATGACTTCTGTTGTGACTTGGCGCCATATAAAAAAATTGAATCGAATCGAACACCAACCCTGCCCTCTCTGTAGTTCTGCCACCTCTGAAAGGACATCACTTTTTTAAAGTTATTTTTATGTTAATGAAAATATCACAATTGAAATGCTTCTTAATTGTGACAAATGAGTTGTTTCTGTAACACACCTGGATGAGCATCTTCTTTTTCTCACTGAGCTTGTGTATTTGGGGGCATAGCTCACAAGTTTAACCAGAGTTCCCAAGTGAATTATCACGGTTATTGTGATCTTGGTGTTCTGTGACGGAGACAGCTGCAGTAGGAATTTCAGACTTTCCCCACATCTTTTTTTCCGCTTTTCTCTCCACGAGGCCATCTGAAACCAAAGAACGTTTTCTTTCAATCTACCCAGTTCCTTTTTACTCTACAACCAACCAGAGGAGAAAGCGTCCATAATCCTACTATAAATAAACAACCACTTCTTTTGTCTGCTACTGCTTCAAGTAAGGTTTCTGTTTTGTTTTCAGGAGATTGTTTTTAAATGAATTTCCCACTTTAGTTTAGCTCTGAACCGCAGCCTACACATGTGGCCTTGTGAGTCAAATCGGAGATGAATCACACTCAAGCATGACTCCTGTTTATCAATGGCACGTCATGGGCAGGTTTTTTCAAGGGGGAGAGCACAGAATGTGAAGAAAGTAAAATAGGATTAAAAAAAATGGTTGAATTGGCATAAGAAAGCATTTAATGCATAAAAATTATATAACATGCACTACAAGTGTAATAAAATAGTGAAGTGGCACTTGGACAAAAGCATGTTTTCTGAAGTTGGATGAGGAAGGTGAACCTCGGCAAACCCAAAAAAATAGCCCCAACATGAGTGTGGCAGATTAGGTTGAGAACTGTGTGGTTCTGGATCAAAGTGACTCATGTCTGAGACAGCTCATGCTTTCCCTTTAACTGAGTGTGCAAGGTCAGTCGTAATTTCTTCATTTTTTACAACACGTGTGTGACATGACACTATATAGAGTTACACTACATGTAAGTTTTCTATTGTCATTTCTGAACGCTGTGCCTGGAATTATTTTATTTTAATGTCCCCAAGTGATTCATTTTGTGCATTTTTTTAATCAGAAGAAAATCAAGACATGACTGTGTGTGTAGAAAAACTTTTAAGTAGCGAATCATTAGTGATTTCCTCCCCTGTATTTATCTGATTGATACCGGCTTTTTCAGTATCGCCCACGTTTACTGGCAAAACTCCTCAATTTGCTGAAGCACACTCTGATTATGTCATAAGGTCGAGGTGTTTCTTAACTTCAGAGTTGATGAACCAGGAAATGCTCTTAATTGTAAATGTCAACTATTTATTATGTATTTTTACTTAATTTACTTTGTCATGTTTTATTAATTTTGATGCTGGATTTATTCATCATCAGATCACTTTGAATATTCATGCTACAAAAATGATTTTTGAGATTGTTTCATGCAAGTTTGTGTCATACAGTTTGAAATGTCAGCGTCTGAGACGTATTCTTGGCTTTTCCCTTATACACAAACCCTTATCTCGACATTTTGAGTTTCTCTGCGTGACATTTGTTAATCTACACTCAGTCATTACCTTGTTAGTAATTTCTGCAAACCAGTGCTGACAGGATGGTGGAAAGACCAATGTGCACGACGTCGTTTTTGATAATTGAGCATTATTAAGTTTCTATTTTTGAATATTCCATTTTCTGAGAGCATTTTTTAGAAGAATGTAAAGTGCAGTAATTTATAAAATGGAGAAAAACATGTAAAAGCAAAAGCCTAAAGTTTAACTTTAAATATGACTAATGATAAAAATAAGCTGTTTAAACATGCCTGCCATGAAATACACAATATTTGAAAAGCTTGCAACTGTTGACTGTTGATGTTTCATTAAGGCTTGTTTTTGACCTGAGTGATTTGATCCGCACACTTTAAATTAGTCTCTTCATCCTCGTGCTCTTTTTCAGGAGCCGTTGGGGCCCAGTCCCTGTTCTCCATGCCTCGGCGCCCTGGCTATGGCACCATGGGGAAGCCGATCAAGCTGCTGGCCAACTGTTTCCAGGTGGAGATCCCAAAGATGGATGTCTACCTGTACGAGGTAGACATCAAGCCTGACAAGTGCCCACGGCGTGTGAACAGGTATGTACACCCTCTCATAACACTTCTAAGTTGGTTTTTTTTAATACATATAAGTTTTTCAGATAAAGTACAACAATAATTTGGTTTTAGCACCAACGAGGAAAAAAATCAATTTGTTACTGCAGAACATTCCTAACACCCACGAGGCAAAAACAAAGTTAAAGATTACTTCTACAGTAGCATCTGTTTAACTTTCTGCCCTGACGAGGGCGCCACAGGTCAGTTAAATTTAGAACAACAAGACAAAAAACCTTTTTCCAAAGATGGTTCAAACTTTTAAGTCAATTTGTATGACACATTTTACAGTTTATATTTGAAAATCTTCAACTTTTAATTGTTTATGTAAATGTGTGTATTTTTGAGACTGAACTGCTTAGTTAAAGTCAGAACTTGGTTTTAACCAAAAAATACAGTTGGAGGCTCCTGTTGGTGAAAAGTACACCATTAATTATTGTGTGTGGGATTGCACTGATTTGTTTTAACTCTAAATAACATTGTGGGTTCCTGTTCCTAAATGGCTATATTGAGAGACGGATCTTGTGTTTGCATAAAACATTACTGATGAAGTCCTTTGGATGAAGGATGAAACATCTCAGCCAAAATAAATAAATAAAATAAACTGTCCAGATGACCTGACTGAACATTGTTGGATTTTTTTACCTGGATTATTGAACATGAACTTTGATGTTTTGACCCACCATCTCGGAGAAGTCGATAGGGGAGAGGGTGGGCCCCAAAACCATCTTATCACCAGCAAACTGTTTTTCCACTATGGGTGCTGCTTGTGGGACTCAGTTTGCTTGCCTCTTCGGACTGATGAAGTCCTTTGGATGAAGGACGGAACGTCTCGGCAAACAAAATAAACCATCCAGATGACCTGACAGAGCATTGCTGGATTTTCACCTGGATTATTGAGCATGAACTTTGACGATAAAGCATTGCCTATTTCTAAAGAGTCATATTATTAACCTCTTAAGTTAATTATTGAAAACTGAGAGAAACGGATCATGAGCTATTATTATTTCTGTGGTAAAAACTTGAGTGAGCAGCAGAAATTATTTGACCATTTGGGAATTTGGTCAGTAGAGCTCCTGGCAATGTTTGTTTTTTTTCTTTTCTTTTCCTGAAAGCACTTGCATATTTCAAGTATATAAAGACAGGAATTATTAAACTTGTTAAAGAGTGCCTAAGGAGCAGCAGAGGTTATTTTTGTGCATGAATAGTTTGCTACAAAGCCCCGTCCTTCACCCCGCTGACTGTCTTTAAGAAGACAACACAGCAGTGTGACTCAAATACAAAATCAGAGTAAATGATTACTGCAACTCTGAATGGAAATAGATGTTGTGACTTGCATGCCATAAACAAATCCAAAGGTGGTGCAACAAAATATTCGATTGTCATATTTCTTTCTCTTTATTTCCTTTCAGTTTCTAGTTTATTAGGCAGCGCGTCTTGAACAGCATTTCCTACTAAACACAACCTGATGATGTAAAATGTGACCTTTTTGAAACCGCACTCGTTTTCTTAATGTCACGTTGCTTGGGCAGCACAGTTTGGTTGTGATAATGAAAACATTCACAAAGGTTTCTTCTTCGATGTGTTTGCTCATGTTGTACAGGGAGGTGGTTGACTCCATGGTGCAGCACTTCAAGGTGACCATCTTTGGAGATCGCAGGCCAGTTTATGATGGAAAGAGGAGTTTGTACACAGCCAACCCACTGCCTGTGGCACCCACAGGGGTAAGTTGATAAAAGTCACAAAAGCAAAGGTTTAGAAACATTCTGTATGCCTGCTGCTGTTCAGAACAATAACTTCTGATCGACCACACCTTGAGTCCCTCCTTCACTCTTTTTGTTATTTTCAGGTGGATCTTGATGTCACTCTTCCAGGCGAGGGCGGGAAAGATCGTCCCTTTAAAGTTTCCATCAAGTTTGTGTCTCTGGTCAGTTGGCACATGCTTCACGAAGTGCTGACCGGCCGCAGCATGCCTGAACCTCTGGAGCTGGACAAGCCCATCAGCACCAACCCCGTTCATGCAGTGGACGTAGTGCTGCGACACCTCCCTTCCATGAAGTGAGCGGTTTTTATTTGTCATGTTTCTTCATGAAGATTCATTCAGACCTTTTAGTTTTTTCTAATCACTTTTTATTTGTAGATGATTAAAAGAATATGTTAAGAACAAAACTGATAACTACCCAGTAGTCCACTTATAAAAGAATAATTGATTATTCTCACCTTTAACTTCAATATGCTGATGATACAAGTGTTTTCTGTTCTGGTGATGGTTTTGCAGAATTTACACGATGAAATTATCACTGAAATTAAAATATTAATAATATGGTTTGATGGAAAAAAATGTTGCTAAATTTGAATAAAACTAAATTAATGTTACTTGGAAGTAGTACATCAAACACACAAGTAAATATTCAAATAAATGGGGTTGATGTGGAGAGAGTTAGTGAAATCAGATTTCTTGAGGTAATGGTAGATGAGACATTTAAAAAGCACATCATAAATATATTTATTTTAAATCATTAAAAAGCATGACGGTACTGAAAACCAAGCAGGTACAGGATCTGACATCACTCCATATCCTCTGCTGTTCACTAGTTTTCCCTTATTTCAGGTACTGTGTGGAGATCTGGGGTAATTATTATAAAACGTGACGTTCACTTTTTATTCTCCAGAAAAAAGCAGTTTGTGTCGTTAACAATGCAGCTTACAGGGATCAGACGAACTCCATTCTTACTGCTCAAAATACTGAAAATTACAGATCTGGCCAAGTTCCAAACATTACAAATTTTACTTGGAGCCAAACAGGATAATTTACCAAACAATATTCAAAGTATGTTTCTTTTTTGGGAAGGAGGTTACCATTTTAAAGTTTTTTTGTCAACTGAAAGTTGTGACGGTGCGCACTGTGAGGAAGAGTTTTTGTGTTTTTGGGTGAGGGGTGAAACTGTGGAATGACTTGAATGTGGAATTGAAGCAATATCCACATTATTTTTTATGAAATACAAAGATATGTAACAAAAAAAAAAGTACTTGTATTAAGAAATAGTATCTCAATATAGTAGTCCTCGTTTATCGCAGGGGATCCGTACCCTGAAACCCCTCGATGAGTGAAAAACCGCAAAGTAGGAATAGTAGTACAAGTAGAAAGTAAACCCTTCCCACACGCTTACAATATTCTAAACAATGTTTCTAAACTAAATTTTCTAAAAGAGCACAGAATGTCATGATCTCTCTGTCGGCGCTCTCGGCCACGCCCACTTCTCTGCTGCAGAACGGTGATACGACACGCTGCAGGAGGGAGCTTTTTCTGCAGCTGTGGGCTGCACACAGGTGCAGCAGGTGCTAAATAATTTTAAATTTATTTAAAATACAAATTCCATGCCGGTCGTGCAGCTCATCCATCAATCAGCCAATTGTGTGTCGTGTTCAATCTTACTTTGAAAAACCACAATAGAGCTAGTCCGTGAAAAACAAACTGCAAAATAGTGAAGGACTACTGAATTGCAAATGTGTCTATTGTTTCATTAGCGGTTTTATTAATAAGGAATTTGATAAGAAAAATTGACAAGGGGTGGGATTAAATAAGTTTGTACTTCTTCCCATTCCTTTTCGACATGTGAGCTAAACAAAAAGTGGAGAAATACATGTACACGTTTAAATTATTATTATTATTATTATTTTCTTTTTGCTGCTCTCTTCTTTGCTTAAGATTATTGTCTGTACTATAGTTAACACGTTTGAAATAAACCAAACAAACCAAAACAAATATGACGTTTGATATGAAAATTAAGTGCGGTCCCTCAGATACTCGAGTAAATACTGTATTTATGTATTTTTAGTGTACTGGTATCAGCACGCCGATCCAAACGGACATCAAACACACATTTTATGGACTCTCATAAAACACCACATCGTCTTCCACTCACTGTCACTTTCCCAAGGCTCAGAAAAGACACAGCCAAACACAATATTGTGTGAGCTGTAATAAAAATCCCTTTCAGAGGGTTATTAAATGGTGCTTTTATCAACACCTTTCATTTAGTTCTGCTCACAGGTGCTTGAGGCTTGGTATTACACTGGCATCCTGACAGGCTGTCAGTGTACGATTCACAAAGTAGAAGGTGCCTTGTTATTAATGTGTCTTGTGTGTGGAGTAATAAAAGGTTGAGGCGGTGTCATGAATCTGTCATTTCACTGTTGTAGTCTGAACTGCAGATGAGTGACACCTGCTGAACACATTTTGACCTACATTCTCAAGTCAGGATGTCATTTTGTTGCTATTTCCTGTCGCATTTGGTTCTCGTCATCTTTTTTTAATTTACTTGGGATTTTTAACACTCTTTTTTTTTTTTTTTTTTAATAACTTAGCCTTTTAATGGTTAATTCTTCTCTCCATTAAGGTACACTCCAGTTGGCCGTTCCTTTTTCTCAGCTCCTGAGGGTTATGACCATCCTCTGGGGGGTGGGAGGGAGGTTTGGTTTGGTTTTCACCAGTCTGTGCGCCCCGCCATGTGGAAGATGATGCTAAACATTGATGGTAAGAGACAAATTCTGCTGTTTGTCCTTAAACCTCTCACTGCCGGCTCCCTAAAGCACAACGTGGCACATTTTCAAATAAAGCTTTCCATATTTAGAAATGATCTAATATTCACAGAAACGGGGAATTTAAAAATAATTGTTTATTGATGCACAGAAATGGATTTTGCTGTTCCTCTCACAGCTTGGGAAATGAAATTTTAATTATTAAACATATGGCTTAGAATGACACGGAGCTTCTATGCTGTTAAACATTTTAAGATTTTACTTTTTCAAAGATTTATTTTCTTTTTCTTCAGAATGGATTCAGACTGTCATCTTGAATCAGTTGAGTGGAAATAAAATTACAAATCTAGTTTGGTATTTGTCCAGAAACTAAAGTCTATAGTTACTGTATGTTGTACAATGATGATGTTTGTGGAAAACAAATGACTAGAGTTGAGTCAGAATTTCTATGCACTTGTCTGTTAGTACTCAAGAAATAATTATTGTGTGAGAGGAAGTTTGCAAGAGAAATGTTTTTACATTTGTTTGGTCCAAATGCCGGTTTTGGAGCCTGTACTGAACTTGGCATCGGTTCTCTCCTTTTCAGCCACCAATGCACCGGCTTCAGGCCCAAAAAATGATGCTGCAGTACACTGTCTGGCCAAAAAAAAAAAAAAAAGTCACCACCAAAAAAAGAAAAGGTCACACTAATATTTCGTTGGACCGCCTTTAGCTTTAATTACAGCATGCATTCTCTGTGACATTGTTTCAATAAGCTTCTGGAATATCACAAGATCTATTTCCATCCAGTGTTGCATTAATTTTTCACCAAGATCTTGCATTGATGACTAGGCACTAGGCATGATGGGTGCATCACTTCACCTGCCTCTCTTCTTACCCTGATGTGTCCATCACTCTGGAACAGGGTCAGTCTGGACTCATCAGACCACATGACCTTCTTTCATTGCTCCAGAGTCCAATCTTTATGCTCCCTAGCAAATTGAAGCCTTTTATCCCTTTATCCTCACCGATTAGTGGTTTTCTTAAGGCTACACAGATGTTCAGTCCTAATCCCTTGAGTTTCCTTCACATTGTGCACGTGGAAATGCTCTTACTTTCACTATTAAACAGAGCCCTGAGTGTTGCTCTTGTTTTGCTTTGATTTGATTTCACCAGACGTTTAAGTGATCGCCGATCACGATCATTCAGGATTTTTTTCTAGCCACATTTCGTCCTCGAAATCGATGGGTCCCCACTATCCTTCCAGTTTTTAATAGTGTGTTGGACAGTTCTTAACCCAATTTTAGTAGTTTCTTCAATCTCCTTAGATGTTTTCTCTGCTTGATGCCAATGATTTGACCCTTCTCACACAGACCGACATCTTTTCCACGACCACGTGATGCGTCTTTCAACATGGTTGTTTAAGAAATGAGAATCAACTCATTGCACCAGTTGGTGTTAAATAACTTGTTACCAGCTGAAAGATAATTTACACATAGTTACACATACTTTTGCCTGGATGACTGAATCTGTTGATGGCTGTTGGTGGGGTTGACAGTGAAGCTATGTGGGGCATTTCCTTCTAGTAGCTTTTGTTCCTCTTCAGTTGTTGAGCTTCTTGTCTGTTTTTGAGTATTTGCCGCCATTTTTTTTAAATTTTATTTTACTGCTCTCTTGTCGCTTATAAATCAATTGACTTCCTCTTTCCATCAGCAAATAGAGCTGGTGTTGAAACTAGAGGCTAGTGTATGCAAATCATTCTGGACAGAGAAGGCTGTGTACTGGAAAGTCCATCTAGTAATCAGTCTTAATGCCCATTTTCCAAATATTCTGCATCCCACTTTCTGCACTGTAAAGAAAAGCAGCCATACATTTAATTTCATTTTATATACATTTATTTCACTTGCTACAAGAACAAACAAACAAAAAAAAAAACTGAGTGAAAAGGGGGCAGGGAAAGAAACAATCATCTTAAAAATAATAATTAGAGAAATTGGATCATTTTACGTGCGCCTGAGGCATCTGTTTCATGTGGAGATATGAAAATGTATTAAATATAGGGACAGTTATGGTTGATGCGATGTCTTGTCCTGTCAATTTTTTAACACTGTGTAACTCAGCAGTGCATTGTCCGTTTCTTTGTTGTTCATCGTTGTAGAGTTCCTGAAAAGCAGTTTTTTATCCTCAAAACATGAAATAATTTGTCACCAGCTTCCTTATCCTCAAAAATGAACTATTTTTGTTTGCTTCATTATTTCTCCAACAGCAGATGGAATTTGTTTCAAGTGAAGTAGATATTGTTCTTAAGTAATTCTTGAGCATGCATTCTCTTCCAGTCTCTGCCACAGCTTTCTACAAAGCCCAGCCAGTTATCCAGTTCATGTGTGAAGTTCTGGATATCCACAACATAGACGAGCAGCCTCGACCTCTCACGGACTCTCACCGGGTCAAATTCACCAAAGAAATCAAAGGTGAAGCAGGGGATGTGAGGTGTGCCTGTGTGTGAAAATAGGGTCTGAATTGGTTTAAAGTGTGTATGTAGGGGAGGAAGTTTGAGCATGATTAGATTGAGCACATGCCACAGACAGTCATGTTACTATAACGCTTTTATGAACTTCACCAGGTTTAAAGGTGGAGGTGACACACTGTGGAACAATGCGGAGGAAGTATCGTGTTTGCAACGTGACCCGTCGGCCTGCCAGCCATCAAACGTGAGTCAGCCTTGTGGTGTGGAAGAAAACAGGAGATTTTGGGAGGGGAAGTGGGGAACATCGTGAAAAAGAAGCATCCGAACTCCCAAAATAACCGCTTACTCATCTGACAATTATGCAATCAACATTAGTCATCTATTACTGAATGAATTATTTTGCAGCGTCTGCTGTTCTATTCAAATAACTAACTTACAGTCATGGTCCCGTGTTGGTGCCCCGGAAATATTTCCAAAATAATCAAGTTGTCTCCCAGAAAATTATAGCAATTACACGTTTTGTTATATACGTTTATTTCCTTTTGTGTATATTGGAACAACATAAACTAAGGGGAGAAAAAAGGGCCAAAATTTATATAATTTCACACAAAACACCAAAATTAAGTCAGCCAAAATTATTGGCACCTTTTTCAAAATTGTGGGTAAATAACATTTTCAAGCATGTGATGCTCACTTAAACTCACCTGTGGCAAGTAACAGGTGTGGGCAATATAAAAATTGCACCTGAAACCAGATAAAAATGAGAGAAGTTGACTCGATCTTTGCATTGTGTGTCCAAGTGTCAAGTCATATTTATTTATAGAGCACAATTTAAAACAGACTTGCCACCCTAAGCATGGATATGAAGAGGAGAAGAGAACTGTCTGAGGGCTTGAGAACCATAACTGTGGAAAAATACCAACTATCTCAAGATTACAAGTCTATCTCCAGAGATCTTTGTTCCTTTTGTCCACAATGTCAAGAAGTTTACAACCCATGGCACTGCAGCTGATCTCCCTGGACATGGATGGAAGAGGAAAAACTGGTGAAAGCAGAAGAGTCTGGATGGTGGATAAGCACCCCTAATCAAGTTCCAAAGAAATTCGAGCTGTCCTGCAGGCTCAGGGTGCAACAGTGTCGGCGCAATCTGTCTGTCGACATTTGAATGAAATGAAATGTTATGGCAGGAGACCCTGGAGGACCCCACTGCTGACACACGTACATGTTGGCAAACTGCAGTCTAGCCATTTTATGTCTCTGAGTAAACCAAAATCTTTTAGGGCCAATGTCTCGTGGACAGATGAGAGAGACCAAGACAGAGCTTTTTGGTAAAGCACATCATTCTGTTCAGGTCTCTCTTGTAAATGAGTCATTGAGGATCAATGGGATTAATCCGTCTAAATAAAGGTTGAATGATTTCTACTACTTACCAAAAATGGAGTGATATGTACAAAGAAACGAACACAGTACCTAGAGTCAAATATGGTGGAGGTTCAAAGACGTTTTGGGGTTGTTTTGCTGAAGGCATTACAAAATCTGAAGATAACCAAAGGATTCTGGGTCGCAATGTAGAGCCCCGTGTCAGAAAGCTGGGTTTGCATCCTAGATCATGGCTCTTCCAGCAGGATGATGACCACAAACATACTTCATTAAACACCCAGAAATGGATGGAAACAAAGCACTGGAGAGTTCTGAAGTGGCCAGCAATGAGTCCAGATCTAAATCCCACTGAACACCTGGGGAGAGATCTTAAAACTGCTGTTGAGAGAAAGTACCCTTCAAATATGAGAGACCTGGAGCAGTTTGCAAAGAATAGTGATCCAAAATTCCAGTTGAGAGGTGTAAGAAAGAAGCTTGTTGGTGGTTCTAGGAAGCGATCGATTTCAGTTTTTTTTTTTTCTTAAGGGTGTGCAACCAAATATTAAGTATTAATAATAATTTTATTTAGCTCATTTTGGGAGTTTTTGGTAAAATTACTAGTAGTGGTGTTGGTGGGTAGTAGTAGTAGTAGTAGTAGTAGTAATCGCCACCACCACAAAGGGAATAAACGTGTAACAAAACATGTGTAACTTCAAAAATTTTCTGGGAGAAATACTTGATTTTTCTGGAGAAATTTCAGGGGTGCCAACACTTTCGGCCATGACTGTTTCTATGACGATGTGCAAGGACTCGTTCTTTATGAAACGATTTGTGAAAATCCTACTTACATTTTTCACAGACCTAAAACTTACCATTGCATCTCCCTTTTCTTTTTGTCACCAGTTTTATTTAAGGCAGTGGCTTAAAAAGATGTATTCTTTTCTACAATAATTAAACTAAAATTTAGTTATATTAAAGTTACTCGTTGTGAACTATGAAATAAAACATAAAAAGTTATTCCATACAAAGAGTTTACTCCAGTAGTTTTTCTGATCTATAGATATGCAATTCTGAAACGCAGTGGAGGGACTTGATGAGCATATATCCTAGTTTAAAAAAATCTAAAGTTATCTGTTAATATAAGCTCAGTAAATCTGCAGATTACCATGTTGTCCAGTTTAACACGTAGAATTTTCTCTTCTCAGGTTCCCTCTACAGTTGGAGAACGGTCAGACTGTAGAACGTACAGTAGCCCAGTACTTCAGGGAAAAGTACAGCCTGCAACTCAAGTACCCACATTTGCCCTGTCTACAGGTGGGCCAGGAGCAAAAGCACACTTACCTGCCTCTGGAGGTGAGTAAACAAACTTTTAGTAATGACGACATCTGACAATAATTTAATGACGTCAGTGAAGATGTAATGGCTGCAGGTGTTTGTGTGACAAATGGAAAATTGAGCAGCTGCAGAAACGTTAAGGAGCCTACAGGAAATCGTTCTCTGCCTAAATAATGAAATTAAATGCTGCTGTTTTTTAATTTCAGGTGTGCAACATCGTAGCTGGTCAACGGTGCATTAAGAAGCTGACGGATAATCAAACCTCCACAATGATTAAGGCCACAGCTCGCTCTGCACCCGACCGACAAGAGGAGATCAGCAGGCTGGTGAGTTTTCGGTCACTGCGTTTTAATTCTCCCGTTTCTGATGAATCATTACATCCTCAAAAATGTATTAAAATGTTTTCTTGTTGTATAATAAGCGTCTGAGGTCAAAAGCTACAACACGTGGGTCAAAACAAAAGCAAAGACAAAGTTTTAACAATGCTAAATTGAAGACAAAAAGGATGCTCTTTAAACAAACTCTTTGGGCTATATAGTTCAAATTAAACTTAAATGTGATGAGATAAAGTATTTTGAATGAAGCTGGTAACACTTTTATGGAAAAGTTAATTCTCTCAAATCTTTGATGCCGTGCAGATTTAGTTAAACAACTGATTTTTGTGATCACCTCGCCTCTCATTTTATGTTTTTACCAGAGGCATGTTTGTGCTTTTCCATCACGGCAGGCAATTACAGTGCAAATCTGCCCAAGGACAACAAAAGCCCTATTCCAAATGGCTTTAATATGAATCTCCTACAGTGTCTACAGCATTTGTTCATAGAGAAACTGAAAAACAGCCTGCCTCTGGCTCCAATGAGATTAGCTATACACATTTTATGTGTTGTTGCCTTATTAAACCATGTCCCTCGAGCTGTTGTCTAAGAAGCAAAATGATTGGAGTTCAGCACTACAAATCATGATAAACATGATCGTGGTTTCATGCACCGCTGGCTGGATGACGTGGCTGAAGCGTAAACCGATAAGCTGTGCCCGTCAAAACTACACAATAAATTCTGTATTGCATTTGGATATCCTAATAGAGGGTTCAAGTAAGGTACTGATGGCTGAAAATATGAAACACAAAAAACAAGGACAGTGTGTTCTCTTCTAGCTCTACCATATTACCGGTAATACGTGCTTCCTCAACAGGCTAAACTGCCTGAAATTATTTGTATAAATTATTTTATCATAGTGAGATAATTTGGTAATTTTTCATGTTTAAAAAAAAAAGTTTAATTTAGTTTCCACATTTTTTATGTAGTTCTAAACCTGTTGTGCTGTCGGTAAATGCTTAAGCCTGCAACGTGTCTGAGTTTCCTGCCTCCTTCTCTTTGCAGGTGCGCAGTGCCAACTATGAAGCTGATCCGTTCGTTCAAGAGTTCCAGTTTAAAGTGCGCGACGAGATGGCCCACGTGACGGGGCGAGTGCTACCCGCCCCCATGCTGCAGTACGGCGGCAGGGTGAGCACTGAGCACTTTATGGTACCCTTCTTTTAAATCACGCCCATTCTCTGTGTTTGTCTGACACGCTTTCCCCTCCTGTTTGTGGGGAACTAACACTGGCTTCTGTTTGTACTTGGGGTTTGCATATTTATTTATTTGTTTAGTTATTTAGTTATTTAACCTTTTTAGCTTGTATGGTTGAGTCTCAGTAATCTTTTTATTCTACCTCTCAAAAAATAAAAATTTAAATGGACGTGCTAAACTCTTTTTTTCAAAAAATTTTGAAATACTTCAACCTAGGCCTGTCACGATAAACAATAAATCAATTAATCGCATAATAAATGAAAATTGTCAACCTCGTTTTCATTGATCAGCTTTATTGTTTCTTTGTGTCTCTCTCTTTCTATTGAAGACACTGGATGACGAAAAGCTCAACTCCGGTGCTCTTCACTGACCCCTCCCTTTCTCTTTAAAATCCATTTTAACTGTCAAAAATTGCGTTTTTGGGTCGTTAAAAGCAGCTAAGCTGAGAAGCTAAGTTAACAGGCTGACCTCAGGGGAAAAAAACCTCCTTGTTGAAACTCCAAAATTCATGGTTGAAACTTGTACCTTTGTGTAAAAAGGAAGTCTCTTGGATGAGAGATGAAATGTTTCTAGAATTTTTTTTTTTGCTTTGTTTTGCTTTTGTTTTTTTGAATGTCCAGAGGACCAGATTGAACTTTTTTGGATTTTTCTACCTGGATTATTGAGCATGCATCAGGATATTTTGTGTAAAAAGTTTTTTCTCTGCAGAAAGAAGCTGAGAACTTGTTTACTGATTTTTTTTTTGTTTTTTAATTTAAAGCTTTGTGTGAGAAATGCTATGCTAGAGAGCTCAAACCACACCGAGCGTCCACCATTTTGAGAACCGAAGAGAGACGGCCCATGTCACGTCAAGGGGCCTCCCTCCCATTTTCTCTTACACGCTGCTCGCTCCCTTACTATCCATCTTTTGGTTCAAATAGTCTTGTACTGCCATTCGGTGGTCAGAACGAGGTACTAAACGCAAAACAAATGAACATTTCTTCTTAAATTTGACAATAATTACTAATTATTGTAAAATTTCAAACAATATTAACGTTTATCGCAATAATTTCTGAGACAATTAATCGCCCAGCAAAGTTTATCTTGACAGTCCTACTTCAACCGAATTGGCTAGATTTTCAATAAGAAATAGATTTAGAGTTAATAAAAATTAAAGGAGCTAATTGAGACTGAACTATATTTTAGTTTAATACTTGACACACCTTTATATATTTTCTTTGTATTTAACCTGTTACTATATTGAATCACGCAGCTAAGCTAAAAGATGTAGAAATGTTAGTTGTCCGTCTTGTACAAACTTACACAAGCATGTTTAGTTTCTTTGATTTTATGTCAAAGTATGAATTTCTGTGTAGATTGGTGGGAATGTAGAATGAATGTAGTTTGTGTTTTACGTCTGACTGAGCTTGTTAGTCAAATTGTTTAAGAGTGAGTGCTGTGAACATGAGTTTTTGCTTACATAATCTTTAGTACGTATGCTGAGACTGTGATGTTGTTTCAGAACCGCACTGTAGCCACACCCAGCCATGGGGTGTGGGACATGAGGGGAAAGCAGTTCCACACTGGGGTGGAGATCAAGATGTGGGCTATCGCCTGCTTCGCCACACAGAGGCAGTGTCGGGAAGAAATTCTCAAGTGAGAATCTTTTAAAGATGACTCCAAATAAAAATAAAAAAAGAGAGAACTTTGACTTACCTTGGCCATTTGAAAACATTAGTGGGTCTCTTTTAATTTGTCTTGGTTGTTCTTGCTAATATCGGTGTTGCAGATCCAGCTCATGATCAAATCGTTGTCAGTGAGAAAGACGTATCTAATCTGCAGTTTAAAAGACTATTGTAATTAAACAAAAGCGCTTGAAATATGTAAATCCTCCCAAAGATTCTTGTTTAAGGAAATTACATAGTATAATCATTACATGACTCAACACAGGTTTCTGTGGACGTGACAAAAAAGCTTCTCCACAAACTAATGAATACTTCACAAAATTCATGTGAATTCAGTTAAGTTTCCTTCTACTCACTTTTGTCCTTTCCTTATGCAGGGGTTTCACAGACCAGCTGCGCAAAATCTCAAAGGATGCTGGGATGCCCATCCAAGGCCAGCCATGCTTCTGTAAATACGCCCAGGGAGCGGACAGCGTGGAGCCCATGTTCAGACACCTGAAGAACACCTATGCCGGACTACAGCTCATCATCGTCATCCTGCCTGGGAAAACTCCGGTCTATGGTTAGAAAAACTGCTGCACCACCAACACATTTTAGTTCAGCGATGTACTTCCAAGACTGTGCGCAAAAAAACAAATACTTGAGAATAATAACTGTGTTTGGTGAAACCACTATAGCGGAGGTGAAGCGTGTGGGAGACACCCTTCTGGGCATGGCGACCCAATGTGTTCAGGTGAAGAATGTGGTAAAGACGTCACCTCAGACCCTCTCCAACCTCTGCCTCAAGATCAATGTGAAGCTGGGAGGAATAAACAACATCCTGGTGCCTCACCAAAGGTAAGTCGCAGTTTCCTCTAACTTTCACAACTGCCCTACAGTATTATCTATCTATTTGAAATTGATAACTTGTTTCTACAGTATGTTTTAAATGTTTGAGAGTTGGTCATTATGATACAGTATCAAGCTATTCCTGCTAATTTATGCCTTTGCCGATTCCTAATCCACAGACCATCAGTGTTTCAGCAGCCAGTTATCTTCCTAGGAGCAGATGTTACACATCCACCGGCTGGAGATGGGAAGAAGCCTTCAATTGCAGCCGTTCGTTTCATCTCTTGCTCACAACACTGACTTGAAATGGCATTTTGATGTTTCCTTTTGCACACCTTCACGTCCTCCTTCTGACTCATCCTTGTCCCATTTATCTCTTGCAGGTGGTCGGCAGTATGGACGCCCACCCCAGCAGGTACTGTGCTACTGTGCGTGTCCAGAGACCCAGGCAGGAGGTTATCCAGGACCTGGCCTCTATGGTGCGGGAACTGCTTATCCAGTTCTACAAATCAACCCGCTACAAGCCTACCAGGATCATTTTCTACAGGGACGGCGTTTCAGAAGGCCAGTTCAGACAGGTTTGCTATATTTTCTTTATTTATGTATAGCTTTACATTTATTCAGCAGATGAATTAAGCAGCAGGTCACGGTCAAATCAGAGTTTCCAGAAAATGTCCTGTGTGGACAGTGTTGTCTTGGGTGTTTCAAGATGTGTGAGTCAGCCTTGTGGTGCTGAAGAAAACGGGAGGGATTCAGGAGGAGTGACATTTCTATTCAGTTCAGTTTATTTATATAGCACCAAGTCACAACAGAAGTCATCTCAGAGCACTGAACACAAACATTCATATACATAAAAAGTAAGTTAATAATGTTATTTATCTGAGGGGCAGACTGCTTTGAGTCTTAACTTAGTCACATACTCATCTCAAGTTGTGCAAACTGTCAAATAGCTTCTTATTAGCCATTAAGTGTCCAGGTGAGATCGGGTTTTTGAAAAAAAAAAAAAAAAGATTGAAAATGTGTAAATATGTATACTCACTTTCTTAGAAATTGAGTAACTGATGCAAACTTACAGCGTTGTACCTCTATTGCTGCAAAGTTGATAAATAGCTTTTATGTGTTACAAGAACACACGTTTCTGGAAATACTAATAGAATTTCTTAGGAGTTAATGCGGTCAATTAATAAGAAATGTTGGTTTTATGCTTGGATTGCCTGTAATGTAGTCAGCTGATTATCGTGATTCAAGTTAAACTCACAGTTTGAAAGTGTGTGCAGCAACCTCTAGTGGTTCATTTCAGTCATGTGCAGAAATGAACTGTGGCTCTGAAATCTGATCATGCGTTCATTTTGTTTGCACAGTTTTCTTTAAGTGGTTCATTTTTTTCTCCCTTAAATGCTTCAAGCAGAATTTGTCATCCCACTCATCAGGTGCTGTACTATGAGCTGCTGGCCATCCGTGAGGCCTGCATCAGCCTGGAGAAGGAGTACCAGCCAGGCATCACCTACATTGTTGTGCAAAAACGCCACCACACACGCCTGTTCTGTGCCGACCGAAACGAGAGAGTAAGTTACTGACGCACGCAAACATCTAGCCTCTTTGACTAGAACAAAATAATTATTCCTATTAAAGTTAGTCAGTGTTGCTTTTATGCCTCTGTGCCTGTACAAGCAGCGAGAGCAGTTTCATGTTTTCGTGGCTATTTTTCCATCCCATTTCTTTCACGAGGCGACTTTGAAACAAACATTTCAGCAAATTTGGCTCAATTGTTCACTGGACTCAAGGGTGTACTCCGGCTTCACAACAAAACAAACACAACTTTAGTTGTTAGAGGTTTTAAAATAAGTGACAAACTTTACACAAATGGTTGAGAGGTTTATGCTTTTTTACGATGAGAGCCTGGATTTCAAACGTAACGAAGGGTCTTTCAGAGCTAATAATGGGTGCTAAGTTTACCTGATGTTACTAAAAGCTGTTTAATAACGTGATCAAATGATGAGTTGAACTGAGTTGAGGGTGAACGGCAACGGTGGACTACGAAATGAACATTATCAAAGAGAGGTTTTTAGGATTTGATCAATGCCTGAATAGGGAATAACTGCATTTATCATGAACGTAAACCATGCGATCGTTCTAGTTAGTTTTTTATTAGCACAATAAGTACTGAAAATGGTTGTCTTTATTTACCTTTCTGTAGTTAATTGGAATGTTACTCCTCCTAACCTGTGTAATTGCATTCGATTTAAGCATTAGGCCCAACCCAGACCAATAGCTCTGAAGTGGCACTCGGTGTCTCCCGAGGAAGACCAGCCCAGTAATAACCTTATTTTTTTCCACAGGCACTTTCCTGCAGAACATTAAACTCTCAAGGGCTTTATGAATATAAGTGGTTGTTTTGAGAAGCGCTCGATAAACATTTTTAATGGCTGCGTCGTGATTTATATTTTCATTAGTAGAATTTTTATCTTTTAAAACCATGTAGTCCTTTTATTTATTTATATATATATATATATTTTTTTTTTTTTGTTGTTGTTCTTGTTTTAATTTATCAGTATGCTTTGCTTATGTATTTATGTTCCATGTTTATAATAATAATAATAATGTCATCACAATGTCAGCACTGTATGTTTCCATACAATAGCGAAATTATTCTCTGCATTTAACCCATCCACCACCAGGTGGTGCAGTGGGCAGCTATTGAAAGCGCCTGGGGGGCATTTTGGGGATGAGACGTGCTGCCCAGAGATTGGCTGTAAATGGGTCTAACTGATGTTACACACACACAAAAAAAAAAAAAAAAAAACAAGGTTTGTAGGCTCAATCATCCAGGTGGATAACAAAAAAAAAAGGTTAAATCATGTCATCTGGACCAGTTTCTTTACCTTTTGCTTTTTAAGGTTGGACGCAGTGGAAACATTCCTGCTGGTACTACTGTGGATACGGACATTACACATCCCTACGAGTTTGATTTTTATCTCTGCAGTCACGCTGGAATACAGGTTAGAACACCTTGTTAATCTTTTTATTGTCAACCTGCTGCCATTTTCTCACAGATTCCTCTTAAAAAAAATGTCGACACCTGTCTGTGCGCTAACTATCGCATGTCTTTCAATTTTTTTTGTAGTGGGTCAAAACAAAATCTAATCTTGTCAATGTACCGTTTTGTTTCTTTTTCCTCAGGGCACCAGTCGGCCCTCCCACTACCATGTACTGTGGGACGACAATTGTTTTACTGCTGACGAGTTCCAGCTGCTCACCTACCAGTTGTGCCACACCTATGTGCGCTGTACCCGCTCAGTTTCCATCCCTGCACCTGCCTACTACGCACACCTGGTGGCCTTCCGTGCCCGCTACCATCTGGTGGACAAAGAGCATGACAGGTAAACCAGAGTAAACTAGAGAAATTGCATTTCCTGCAAAAATGCAGTGTGAATACTTATTGCAGAAAAACTAGCTAAAAAAAACAGCTGAAATGTAGTTGCAGTACAAGAACAAGCCTAAGTTATCAGTAGAAAGCAGAAAGAACACATTTCAGTTAGGTTTAAATAGGCAGAAATAAGCACAAAAATTGGCATGTTAGCTAAAAAAGCTGAAATTAACAGAAAATAGCTAAGTAGCTGAAAAGGCAGAAAGAAGCTTAAACAATCAGAAGGAAGTTGAAGGAGCTGAAATGAGCGTTAAAAATGTGGTATTAGCTGAAAAAAGCTAAAATTAGCTTACAAAGCTGAATAGTAGCTGAAATAGTGGAAACAACTAACTAGCCGATAAAAGCTGAAATGATAAAAAATAAGTTAAGTGAGCTGAAAGTAGCAAAAATTACCACTAAAAACTTTAATTTATCTGAAAACGGCTGAAATGAGCTAAAAAAATTAAAAAAAACACCAAAAAGCTAGCTGAAAATGCATAACAAGCTTAAATAAACTGAAGAAAGCCAAAAAAACATGTTTCCACAATTGGTGTGAAAGAAGCAGAAATGAGCACAAGTGGATATTTGAAAAAAAAAGCTGAAATTAGCAACAACAAAAAGAAAAACAGCTGAACTGTAGCTGAAAATGCAAAAAGAAGCTGAAATTACCAGAAGTGGAGAGAGTTAATTTCTGTTGAATTAGAATTGGGTTGAAAAATGTTGAAATGGTGTAAAAAAAAAAATAAAAATGTGGAAACGGCTGAAAAGGCTAAATTTAGCAGAAAAACAGCTAAACGTAGCTGAAATAGCAGAAAAAGATGAAACTTGCATAAATACGCTGAAAGAAGCATAATAAGTTAAAAGAACAAAAATGTTGTAGTTAGCAGAGTGCAAACAGCTGAAAGCAGCTGAAGAAAAGTCTAAATTTGCTCAAGGAAGCTGAAAGAAGCTGAACCAGAACAAAATGTGAAAGGAGCAGTAAAAGGTTGTAAATGGATCTTAAGATTTGAAGGATGTAAAATGAGCTCAATTAATTTTCTATGAGAAAAAATACGGCAGAAAAGGCTAAATATTTCAAAAAGCCTAAAGTTGCAACAATACCAAAAGTCACAGCACCCTTCTCCTGAAAGAGCTGAACGTTTTGATTTATGATTTGTTGAAGTAGCACAAAAATTGTGGAACAAGAAAGATGCTGATAAACATACAGTAGAAAATGGATCACAATAGCGTGAATGATTCATAAACATTCGCACAAAAAACAGGTTCTGTTTCTTAACTTTGGATGTTAAAGCTCCAAGAATCTCAAACCGTATTTTTGTTTCAACTTGACTGCACTTGATTTGTTTCATTTTTTTGCTGAATTAACCAGTTTATTTAAGCATGCATTTGAATATAGTCTTGTTGTTTGCTACAAGTAGTCCTTTTTAATTTTTTCCGCAGCGCTGAAGGCAGCCATGTTTCTGGTCAGAGTAACGGCCGTGACCCCCAGGCGCTGGCCAAAGCTGTTCAGATCCACCACGACACTCTGAGGACCATGTACTTCGCCTGAGTGAACAACCACCACCCTTTTCAAACATTACCCCCTTTAACACACAGACACACAAAAACAGCCATGCACACCTGGCTCACCAGTCAAGAAGTTCTCATAGGTGCATGCCCCCCCTCCCCCCCATGCCTAGTCAATGCGGACCTGACACTGTGCAGAGGAAAGCAGGGAGGAGCGAGGGGAGAAGGCACCCCCCCACACTGGACTGAGGATGCAATCGCTGCTTTAAAAACAAACAAGACAGAAACTCAGCACTGTTATGCAATATTAAACCAGCCAACTAGTTTATTTCCTCACTTATTAGCCCCCACCCCACCCCCCTTTTTAATGCCCCTCCTGTTTGTCTCCTGTTTTTGTGACCCTGAGGGTGTTTTTTGTTTTTGTTCCTTTTTACTTCCCCCTCCTCCTCTGGCGTGGACTTTTTTAACAGTTTGTTATTCTGCTCCTTTTTGCCATTTCTAGTACCTCAAGTCAGTTTGAGCAGCAGCACTTTTACATTCTTTCTATTTTACTGTAGTTTGTTGATACCCCCACCCCCCCCACCCCCCACCTTTAAAACAAGTAAGAGGCGATTCGTTCTGGACTTCAGTTTTATGGACCACAGGTCCTTCCAAGTTGCCACTTTTTATTTTTTCCTTTTTGTCACTTCTCATTCTTGTTGATGAATAATATTTTGAGCACACTGCCATCTGTTGGCGACGAGGTATAAATGCTCCTTAGTCACCAGTTTTGGAACTGGGGCAGTTTATATTGGCTGATATATCAATTGCTGAATTGCAACCATGTATGGGGTATGTTTCAGTGTAACACTGTTTTAGTCTAGTTGTTTCCTCTGCATTATGTGAAACATTTTATGATTCTACCTTTTTTTTTTTTAACGACTTTATTATGTACGCTTTTTATTTTTAATCTCGGCAATCATCAACCATTCACGTCCTCCCCCCCAGTGCGTTATCTCACATTTCCCTTTGTGTTTGAGACGGCGGATAGTTAGAGATTGTGTCAACGGTTTCCTTTAGTGCAATAATCAGTCGAGCGAAGGGAAGTGGATCTTAGGGGACTTGAACGACTCGTGTAACGGTTAAATATTTCACCAGAAAGTGAGTTTCCTCAAAAAGGAGAAGTTTTGCCACTTCCGAGGCACTTTTTTTTTTTTGCGTTGCTCCTCTTGAGTCAAATGAGCAGCACATGTATTTTTTCTTACTTTTAGACAAAAATGGTGCGACGGTTTCAGCGATTTGTGTTTTTATTTTATTTTTTTACTTGAACTGAAGGATTTAATGCTCCCCTGTGGTTTCAGAGCATGTTTGCTGACTTTTAGAAGTCCTGATCTATAGTTTGCTTAAAGAGGTTGATTTTTCTTATGGCTGGAAAAAAAAAAAAAAGCAAATCTTTTCACCTGACAACAGCAGAGCGGAGTATTAAGGCCATAATGAGGTAGTATTCAAGTGCCTGGCAGAAACATTTGATTGTCAAAAGCTGTATCCTTGATAAAAGTTATACTCCAACGTATGGACAGGATATTTTGAACACCTGATGCCTCTCATTCTTCTTATCATCCGTCTGCCGACTGTCCATCTCATTCAGATATCCTGCAGATCAAAGTGTATTCTAAATGCCTGTACAGGAGTGTTTGCTTTGCTTCAAAGTGGTCTTAATGCTTTGGAGCGTTTCTTTGCCGAATATTTACAGGACATGAATCCAGCTGCTACACTGAGTTTAGAGAGGAGAAAGGTGGACTGGGCTTGTGGGCGTGGCGTTAGCCTCGTTATCGACTTATTCTTTCAGCGTTTTTCACTTGATGGAAATTAAAAGTCCACCAAAGGTGAAATTCCTGCCCACGTAACTGGCCCAGAGTTGGGACTCGCTTCAAAGCACAGCAGAGGAGTCGAGCAGCTGACGGGACACCTACAGCAGGAACGATTGTTTGTTGACACGAGCTCCTTTCACACGTCGCCCGTGCCTTATTGGCGTCAAAACGAAACCAAGAGACCAAACGGAGGTGGCTCACTGCAGATACGCTGCACCTCCCATCTGATTGTTGTGTGGAAAGGGTGCTTGGTTTACAGTCCGCATGTCGCTTTTCTCCTCTGCTGATGGCCTGAAGCTGGTTGGGGACGTGTTTTTTTGGAAAGTTATCTGCACTAAAAGAAGCATGTGTTTCTGGACTGAACACAGGCATGGTGCTACTCTAAGAATTTGAATCTGAGCCTCTGTTTAGGAGACTCTGTATGAGCAGGTAAAGTAATGAAAAAACAAACATTAAACCTCAAATGGAGGGACAGGAGTCGGTGCTTCTGTTATGATGGGCGCAGAACGTTTTGTAACTTCAGCTTAGATGCATGGTTTTAGTTTGGGTCAGCGTTGAGAGCTTGTAAATGGTACAACAGCAAACGTTCCTTTAGAAAGAAGGGTCCTGCCTCCACTGTTGCATTTGGCTGCCTTCCACTGTGGAGGTCAGTGGGTCGGAGCCTTCATTATTTCACTCGTATCTAAAAGCCTTTTTAAAAAGCCAGAATAAAAAATATATTTGTACGTTTGAAGTTATGTAATGCACACTACTTATTTTTGCTAACAGAAAAAAATGTAGTCTAATTATCAACCTTAGTAATAAATGTATCATGAGAAGTAATGGTTAAAAAAAAACAAAGTTTTATTATTGCAACTGACTGTTGACTTGTTCCTGTGTCGGTGTATAACGTGTAGTTTATGTGTGAACAGTGGTGGGCTTGTTGGACCTAGTGACGTGTGTCCGGACTGTCCTACTGTTATTGATGGGGGATGCGGACACCTCTTTCTTTGATGTTTGAGATAAAAATAAAAAATAAAAACACGAGCTTGCAAGATGCTTACCGTATTTTTCGGACTTTAAGACGCATTAGAGAGAAGTCAAACTTTATTCAACTCATTCACAATAACCACATAAAATCAGTTCGAGGTCAGTAAGCACAACCAGAATTAATCCAAAAGCACCGGATTATAAGGCTCACTGTCGATTTTTAAGAAAATTGAAGGATTTTAAGTGCGCCTTATAGTCCGAAAAATACGGTAATACTTATTTCTCTAATTTGTGTCGACGTTTATGCAGTTGGAAGCTTATCGTAAAGGAGACGAGGTTTGCATTATCTGAAAGCCTGAGTTTTCCATGCGGTTGTGAGAACAGAAGAAGAGTTGGTTATCACGTCGATCTTGTTCTCTTGCATGTTCTCGGTTTTCCTTTGACTGGTGCTAATGCCTGCTCTTTAACAAGTGGGAAGGATTAGGCAAGTCGTCGTGAAGGTTTTTGGTAATCCATTTCAAAGACACGTGATCAAAGAATAACGGTAATGTGTAGTGGTTCCTCCGTTTTTTTACTTTTCATTTTTGTATTAAATTTTTTTGAGGATTTGCATCAGATTGCAACCTCTGTTCGTGTTCCTTCAACTGGCCTCCATGTTTTTGACACTTCCTGGAGGGCACATGTTCAGAAACGTGGCCTCCTGTTACATCTGCAGTGTGACAAAGCTGCTAATCTTATTTTTGCTTCTAAAAAATGTACTCCCCTGTGCCAGAGGATTACATTCCAGGGTCATACAATTTTAACCAACCCCCCCCAAAAGGTGTAAGAAAGGAAGAGCTGAAGGACAGTTTAATGGGTTCTCTGACTTTCTTTCAAAGTGTGAGCGTAATTTGGAAAGAATTCAAGCTGATCAGTGAAAGCTTTAAGTTAGGGATGCACGATATTGGATTTTCGGCCGATATGCCAAAACTTATTTGGCCGATACCGATATTTTTTATATGCTTTTCTTTGTCAGAACATAGCCTCTTATTTAGGCTTATTTGCTACAAAATTGCGTAACAGCTGTAAGAGCTGGTGACATCTATTCAATAACAGCCATATGCATTGCACTTTAACTTATATTAAATGAAAAGTGTTGAATATTATTTATTAGCATTAGTCACCTGCGATGCTGTTTCACTTGTGGAGGCTTGTTCCAGGTTCCTAGCTGCAGTGTCTACACGTCTGTGCATGAAGGACAGACTTTTAAAGTTCAACGTTTTTGTCCATCCATTGTGCTGTAAGACTAATCATGCTAACGGGGCTAACACAACGTCCAAATGTCTGTGGTAAAACTCACTCAACTGCTATCAGCTATTCACTTCTCAATGACGTCTGAAATGACGGCTTGTAACTCGAGTCAGGGTACGCTGGAAAAATATCTCCGGCTGGGGACGATGTAGCGAGGCTCAACGAAGTCCAAAAATCTTCGGAATCCGACATCCTTGAAAAAAAAAAAACGCCCACACCGCCGACATTTTGAATTTCCCCCTCTGCCGTGATCAGATCAGGTAGGCACACGTGACGTCATCTCGTTGTGCTGCCGCTGCAGACATCCTTGTCACTGGGTTGTCCTACAAAAACAGCTTTTATATCGGTGTTATTTTAATGGAATGGCCGATATTTAACTTGGACACTAATATCGGCCCATACCGTGTTGATAATATCGTGCATCCCTACTTTAGGTGGCGACATGTTGGAAGTTAACTAAATGGGGTTGATTATTCACTATCTTTGCCGTCTGAAATGGATGTTCAGGTTGTAGAAACACATGTTTACATAGCGGATGTGTTTGCCTGGCTTACTTTTAAAATCTCGTCAGCTTTTCTTAGCAAATATAAGAAGTGAACCATCATAACAAAGACCATCGAGGCCAGTGGAAGCGAACCTTTGATTGGATCTTTTTATTTGTCCAACTCAAAATTACATTTGTGTTGATGGCGAAGAAATTCTTAATTGTCCTCTTATTTTATTTTTTTTTTTAAGTTACTTTGTCATATTTGATTAAAATAATAGGTTACACTAATTTCAAATTTGCGTACGATGCACACCGAGTAGCTGAAAATTGTCCAGTTGATTGCACAAGGTCAGTGTCTCAAATTTAGTTTTTTATCGTTAATTAAAGTAAGATGCTTTACTGTTATAGTAATAAAAAATAATCAGTCTTACTAATTTTGGGTGCTGTTTTTTTTTTTGTTGATTTTTTTTGTTGTGGAATGACGCGAAGGAGTGAGGAAAAAGTCCACAGAAAGTGCCTTTCCTCTTGATGGTGCTGTATCATGAACGTGAAAATGTAAAATCCAAGAAATGAGAATTCCTCAGTGCAGGATGGGCTGCATTCTACACAAACTCACTTGTTTATTTTTTAGAGATGGCAACGCAAACGTATTTTCTGTATTTTAGACTGTAAGCCTAAATAGATGTAGAGTATTATGCCAAGTGTATGGTCTTGATGAAGCTATCGCTTTCTCAGTGCGTTTAGTGTATTGGACCAGTGGTTCGTTGGTACAGTGAATTGTGGATCTGTGTGGGTTTGCAGGGATGCAGCGTAGTGGGCATAATTGACACAGGGATGGCGTGACACACCCCCCATCCCACGTTTGACAAACATAGCACAGCACTTTAAAGACTGCCACTCTCGCTCAGACACATAGCCAAGAGGTTTCAAACCGTTTCCTCATTTCTCTTCTTCAAGAAGAGGCGACCCAAACCTCAGCGTGAACGAGACGTCGAAGGGATGTGCGCAACCAAACTGTGCGGGCGGTCGCCAAAAGCGCGCCTCATGCTCTTTTGCCGTTGACTCGACCTGCTCGACACCTTGTCAAATCCAGAGCTGGGTATCGGAACAGGATTTATTTGTACTTTCTAGATGTTTCGTGAAGCCTGGACCTTTTTAATGTAACGTGCTCTTTCAACGACGAATAGCAGTTTTAACTTCTCACTTAAGACGGCAAATCTGTTTTTAACAAGAAAAAAACAAAGTCCAGTGAGTTTCCGTCAAGACTTTGAGCCGTTTAATGTTGATGTCCCTACTTTTAGCATATTAACATTAAAAATGGCAGGTCCAGCATCAGTATTGAGACTTTCCTCTTGATGCCCAGCCTTAGTAGCAGTCCATGGCAATAATTCCTATCTCAGTTCAATGCCTCGCCATGTGTCTCGTCCCTGATTGAGGGAACATGTTCCCAGTCGTATCTTGTCCTGAGCTGCTATGCTGTCGACTTAAAAAAAACAAAAAACTGAGGACAGTCTAGTTCTGTGGGTACCTTTAAAGTCCGGAGAGCTGAAAATCTTTCTATTACAAGATATCTCAAAACACTGCACCTCACTTACCTTGGTATGCTGCATATGTTATACTACATGAAAGAAAACTGCAAATTGCTTTTATTACGTATAATGCTTGAGTAATGCCTGATTGCGATATTCTTATACAGCAACTATTTTAGAGTTAAATAGGTCTAACTGTAAAAAAATATATATATATTCTGTTTTGTCTTAACACTTATCCAATTTTGAAATATTGTTCTTGAGCCGACTTTTATTGTCCTATTTAAATGTGTTGTTCTTTGAATATATATATATAAATATATGAAATATAAGCGGAATATTTTATGGTGTATTTATTGAGAGTACGTCGAAGCGGCCTGGAGTCTCTGCATCATTTTTGCAGCATGGTGGGGGCGGAGCAAGGAGGAGGAGGCCCGTGTTAAGCCCCTCCTCCTTCATGTTGATGCCTTATTCTCTTAGACATGCAAGCACAACAATAGAGTGGAGGGGGTGAGAGGTTAAGGGAAAGAAGAGCGTGGGTTTGACTCGTTGCGCAGTCGTACTGGCTCTGACGCATACAGGTCAACTCTTATCCTGGAGTTTCCTGATGTTCTTCACCCCCCCCACTTTAGTTTTACCACCTGAGAGGGTCAAACTCCCCACATGCTGCAGCTCATCTCTGACGAACGGAGCCATTTGTGAACCACACTGACCTGCGTGTCGAAAAGCTGACTCTTCATCCCAAGCTGCTAATTGGTACGTTAGCCATGTAAATTCCCCGAGCCAGTACAGGACAGATGGAGTGGGGGAAGGAAGGAAAGAAGGAAGATATTCAGAAAGGCAAATCATTTTATTTTAATTTTTTTTTTACTTTATCTTTTGAGTAGGCTTAGCTTCTGTCCTCGGATATCGTCTCCTTTTTGAGTTTTACCTTCCTTGTGCCAGATTATGTTACAGCAGGAACAGGTCTCATTCCACGAGAGAAGACATGCCTCAACCTTAAGTGCGTTCTTACACAACCGTCAGAAGTCTGTGACCTCGCAAAGCCTTCGTTGGGTGGCCGACCAAGAAACTTAGCCTACGTACTTGATCTGTCCTGACTCCCAACTGGCGTCCTCATCTCTTCTCACGTAAACCACTATCATTGTCGGAGAACTTTGTGACGACGTGTGAACTTTTCAACGTTGCTCCATCTCATCTGTATTTGTGTAGAAACGAGGTTTGGGTCAAACGGCATTTGAAAACTGCAGAGTACCAGTACATGCTCATGATTCTGAGGAAAGAAAAAGTATCGAGTTTTATACGTTTTGCTTGAACTTGTTGGTCGTCGAGATTTTCAGATACGGTTTGACCCGAGCCTTAAAAGAACCGCAAGATTCCTCATTGTGCTGGATTACAGAGGCCTGCGCCTGTAATGAGAACCAAGAATGAAATGTTGTGATGAACCGTATTTTTAAATTTTTTAAATTTTTTTACTGTTGGTTGTCCCATCAGCTCATCAGACGATAGGAGACATGGACCTTTGAGTGTTGTCAAACATGTTCCAAAGCAAAAAGACCCATTGTCCTTTTGAACCAAATCATTTTTGGTCTATAAATGTTTATCATATAATTTACTCCCATATCCCATATGTATTTTTTTTATTTATTTTTTTTTTGTATTTGCATTCCAGCAGATTTCAAACCAAATACTGCAGAAGAGATTAGGCTCCTTGATGCCATTTGTACACAACGCTTTGACGGCAGATAATTCAACAGTGGCCAAGGATTTGAAACACGGAGTTCTCCGATTGTTCAGAAAAATATGTATTTTTGTTCTTCATTGTAGCAAACTAAAGATCATGGGCTCTGATACTTCTGAGTGAGGCACCAGCAAACAGATGTATACGCTGAGCAGTCAACACCAGATGATCCATGTCTCAGTATTTAGCAAAGGCTCTGTTGTACCAACAGCTCTATTCCTTTCAGTTTGAAATGTCTTTCTTTTGTAACTCCTATAGTTTGTTGGTCTTTTTAGTGTTGCTTTGCTTCAGTTTGAAGTGTACCTTGGACTAATACTTGCAATAAAATGCTTTGCTTTACCTTCATTGTCATCATGAGATGTTTGTGTGTCTGGAGTGAAGTGCTTTAGGCCAGAAATCCACAAACTTCTTTTCAACACTGGTTTTGTGCAAGACAATCATTCCACAGATCAGCAGCAGGAATGTGAGGGACGATCACGTGCATAACACAATAAGGTGCATCTATATATAAATATGTCTAAAGTTTAAATAAAATTAATTCAATTCAGTTTATATAGATATATAGATATATATATAGATCGATAGATCTGAGGAGCCAGCAGATTGCTTTAAGTCTAAATAATTTTATAATTACTTTGTATTTACAAGTTTATATTTTGTAATTTCATTTATATTACGATTTTGTGATTTATTATTTAAAATGACTTATCAGGCAGCACGGTGGCTCAGTTGGTAGAGTTGTTGCCTCTCAGCAAGAAGGTTGACGGTTCAGATCCCAGCCTGGGACCCTTCTGGGTGGAGTTTGCATGTTCTCTCCGTGCATGCGTGGGTTTTCTCCAGGTACTCCAGTTTCCTCCCACAGACCAAAAACATGCATGTTAGGTTGACTGGTAACTCTAAATTGTCTCTAAGCGAGAGAGTGAATGGTTGTTTGTCTCGTTTGTCTCTTCTGTGTCCCTGTGATGGACTGGAGACCTGTCCATTGTGTCCACCGCCTCTCACACAGCGATTCCTGGATATGGACACCAGTGATCCCCGTGAATTGAAAAGGAATAAGTGAGTAAAGATAATGGATGGATGGATGTTTAAGCTAATATATTGTCACTGAAGCCAGTTCATAGAAAACATTTTATCGAGCATGCTAACTATGCTACAAGAAGAAAAAAACATATTCTATCTAGCTAGCTATCGTGAGATGTGTAGATAGATAATAATTTTTGTGTCTTAACATTTATTTTTCAAATTCTATGCGTACCTTCGATTGCTTCAAATATCTTGGTTTGGACCTTTGGAGAAAAAATGTTGCCCACAGGTGATTTAGACTAAGTAGAGGGATGAGTACCACCTGCCTGAAAATCATCAGGACCAGGAGAACCGAAGGTCATGTCCAGGTCATGTCCAGGTCATGTCCAGGTCATGTCCAGGTCATGTCCAGGTCATGTCCAGGTCATGTCCCCTGCTCTGCTGCAGGTGGTTTAGCTTTGCATCATACATGGAGATGTGCACTATCCATCACTGATCTGCACAGTCTTCCATCTCCTGACACAATTTTTATCATACACGAGTTTTAATCTCATAAGGGGAGTGGTGGTGCAGAGGTTAGAAAAGATGGACCTGTGATCGGAAAGTCGCAGGTTCAACTCCCTGGACTGACGTCAAAATGTGAGTGGAAAAGGTGAAACACCCACACCTGCCTCCACCCTCATTTGCCCCACTCTGAGCCCTTGAGCAAGGCTCTTAACCCCCACCATCTGTTCCCAAACAGGTCTCTTGAAAATGAGTTCTTGTGACTCGGAGACTACCTGGATAAATAATGGGTAAATACAAATATGATTCTTAACATAATAAACTTTAGCACAAGTTAAAGCTTTTAAAGTGTTTGAAAATGACAATGTGTAATAACAATACTTTAGCGTTTTATTCTTTCTTAGCCCCCAAAAGTTATTTGGTCCTAAAAACTGAAGAGACATAAAACTGGTTTTGCTCAAGTGATTTGAAAAACTTTTTTTTTTCTTTCCCCTCTTGAGTGAAATCTTTATTTAAAACAGCTTTTTATATTTTGTTAGCTTGTCTTTTATGATTAACATTTGTTCAATGATGAGAAAAATCCGATAAAGGAAATAGCTAATTTCTTGTTACATCGTGTTTTGATGTAAAATTATGAAAACTAAACTTTAATGAGCTCACTTAATATAAAAAAAACAACTGTTTATTTAATCCCATTCACTCCGAGTAATTTTTATTGCTCAGTTTTGTAGAATAATTAGGATATTTTACCATAATTTGTAGGACTGTGTATAGTATAGTTTATAGAATAATTTAAACAATAAAAAATTAAATGGAGAAAATGCTAAAGTTTGAATTTCATAAGTGTTGTGATAGGCGTTATAATGAAAACACTGTAAATAATAAATTTTATACATAAATTAGAGGTTTTAATCCCATTTCTATGTTGTATTTTTTATTTTCCACCATGTCACTCTTATGTGTTGCTTATGAGCAGATAGGCGGTCCATTCCCACTGACTTCACTCCTGCGATTGTGTTACTGTTTAATTCAGCTGAAACTAAATAAAAAGCGTTTGGAAAATCAAAAATATTCCAGGAAGCTGGAGTCGCATTAATCCTCGAGCAGCATAATGAGAGAACGAGCCACAGCGAGGAAGCAGCGCCATTAAAAATGTGGCAAAATGGATTGTGGTACCAGCTGCTCTGCAGGGTGGGACCAAACACCGATTATGTTCACATCCTAACTGTCGGTCCTCGTGCGCCGAGCTGCATCCGCCTGACAAAACAATGGTGTTAATTTTCGTGCGTCATTTAAATAAGGACGAGCCTCTGTTTAGGCAAACAGATTTCCCACTGTGGATCTAAATGCTGCTGTCAAGGGTTCTTCCTGCCTGAAAACGCAGGCGCTGTGAGCTAACCCACAGCCGAAGGCCTGATCAGCACCAAGAAAACCAGAAAATGAAGTGCTCTGGAAGTTTGCTCGTAAGGTTATTACTGATTTTATCAGAGGGGACACCCAGGAGTTTGCTGAAAAATATGTCCGATGAGATGAGAGGAGGTGGGGGGGGATGTTTGTTGACACTTTTGCATCCTGAGAAGTTGCAGATGATGGAAAATGCAGTTTTTTTTTCTTCTAAAAATGAAGCAAAACAGCCGATCTGAAGCATTTCACAAGAGTTAATGAAGTATTGATGTAACATCACCCACCACCTTCATGTCAGAGTTTTACTCTAAGATTAGCTTTTGTTGTAGCCACTTTGGTCCAAACTCACACATCATGTTTATTAATGGCACATCATGCAGAACTGTGATGTCACTCGATGCATGGGCTGTGTCGGCTACTACTACACCAACTTTTAGCTCCTGTCTGTTTAAAATGATTCATGTTTCGCCTTTTATGTGTTTGCTTTGTTTTGGCGGCCATATTGATTCACAGAGAGGCACGAAAAATACCTTTTTCCTTCTGGTGGTGGAAAATAACAGGTCAGAACATCCATCAATCCGTCCATCCGTCAATTCATCTGTCTGTCCATCCATCTGTCAATCCATCAGTCCAGCCATCCATCATCCATCCATGCA
>NC_056502.1:9965475-9980737 GCF_014905685.2 Nematolebias whitei | reverse complement strand
TCCATCTGTCAATCCATCAGTCCAGCCATCCATCATCCATCCATGCATCCATCAGTCTGTGTCCGTCCATCCGTCAATCCATCCTACCATCCTTCAATCCATCTATCCATCATCCATCCATGCATCCATCCATTCGTCTGTCCATCCGTCAGTCCATCCGTTCATCTATTCATCCATACATCGTCAATCCATCCATCCGTCTGTCCGTCCGTCCGTCCGTCCGTCCGTCCGTCCGTCCATCCATCCATCCATCCATCCATCCATCCTCTTGTTCCAAAGTCGGGTCTTGGGGTCAGCAGCTTGAGTGGGGAGGTCCAGACATCTCTTTCTACAACCTCCTCTTCTGGGAGGACCCAAAGCATTCCCAGGCCAACTGGGGGACATAGTCTCACCTGGGTCTTCCCCGCCCTCTTCTCCCAGTCGGACATGCCTGAAGCACCTCCCTGGGGAGGCATCTAGGGAGCTTCCTTCCCAGATGCCCGAACCACCTCAACCGGTTCCTCTCGATGTGGAGGAGCTGCTCTACTACAAGCTCCCTGCGGATGATGGAACTCCTCATTCTATCTCTAAGGTTGAGCTCAGCCACCCTGAGAAGGAAGTCCATTTCAGTTGTAAGGTAGAAAGATGAGCACATTAATGTCTTTGAACGAACTAAATCCCATCGTCTGCTGAAAGGTCAATGCTATTGTCTACTGATTCATGTGTTTTTCCTAATCAAGTTCAGCGTCTTTCAGTCGATATAATTTAGAATTAGTCTTTTACTGTTTTAAATATTTGCAACATTATTATTAATGTAGATGGAGAAAATCAGCTTTTGATGCAGGCAGCCAACAGTTTATCATAATTAAGACAGCTGTGACATCATGATTTGATCCAAAGAAACTCCAGCTGTGCCACTTTTATTACTGATCCTGGTTACAGATGTATAAATCGGGTCAGATCAAGCACCGTCATTCTGCTCATATCATTTCCTAAATGCATGAAGTAGATTTTCAGCATTCAGTTGTTGTTTGAACAGAGGTTTTATACAAGTCCTGCAGCCTTTGCTTCTGTTTTGTTTTCCTCTTTTGCTCCCTTCATCTTCTCAGCAGGTTTTCTTGATTAGCTAATGATGATTATGCATCTGTAATGCATTGACCTTGTAGCTATAAAAGGATCAGCCTGGAGACAAAAAGTGGAAACCACTGTGATTTACGACTGTTTTAGCTGCTGCTGCACTTTTGTCAGAGGCGGCTGCTTGTTGTTTTGAATATATTTGTAGAGCATCGAGGCTGATGATGGGACTGCTGCTGGGAAGGGAAATTTAAGAAACGTCACTTCTACAAAAACACGAAAGAAGAAAGGAACTGGTGTTTGTTGTTTTCTATAAAACTGGAGAAAATGCATTTTCTCCGTAAGTGCAGCGTGACTGCTGAGTGACCTCGCTGAAGGATGCTGAAGAAGTCGACACAAACTTGTTAAACTAAAACAAAAAGAAGAGATTCTAAAAGGATCAAAACAGAAGCTAAATGAAGCAAAATGGTAGCTAGAACTTAAAAGTAGCTGAACGGTAGTTACAAAATTAGAAAGCTAAACGGATCAACAGCTAAAAACCAAAAGAAGCAAAACTGGAACTAAAAGTTTAGCATAAACTTATCTAAAACATTAAATATACAAAACTCTACCTAAAAGCTAAAAAATGCAAAATGGTAGAACTTAAAAGTAGCTGAACGATGGTATATAAAAAAAAAAAAGCTAATCTAAAAGAAGCAAAACCAGAACTAAAAGTTAAATTTACATAAACTAATCTAAAGATAAAATTAACAAAACTGTAGCTAAAAGCAAAAAGATGCAAAATAGTAGCTGAACTTAAAAGGAGCTGAACAGTATTTAAAAATGGCTAAACCATAACTAAAAGTTTAAATTAGAATAATCATATTTACATAAAATTCCCAAAACTATAAACACTAACATAAGTTAAACAGTAGCAAAAATCCAAAATTAGTAACACTAAACCTAAACTCTAGACAGATCAAAGATGACAAAAGAGCATGTGCATTTTAACATGCATTCAATAGATCTTAATGCATATGTATATATATATATATATATATATATATATATATATATATATAGGGAGATTTGTTTTGTAAATAAAGTTAAATAACTCAAAATGTATGAAAGTTATAAATACATAAAATCATAGCGCTCTATTTCTGATCCAGCCGAATGTTTTGATCCATGAATTAATAAATTAGCACAAATTATAGTTTAAATAACAAAAGAAGTTATAAACAGGAAAACAGACAGCTGACTCGGCAATAACCCAAAGCTAAAATGATTATATGATAACTGTAACTCAGATTATGAGTGGGATGATTTATGTTCAGAACAGACTAATGTTAAATTGAGACAACCGAGGGATTAATGAGACCTGATTCCGTGTTTTGGATCTGCTCAAACCAACCTAAAGGCGACCCATTTATCTTTTCTGCCTCCTGTCTTGTAGTTTCACCTCTGGCCAGGAGTGGGAACAGTTCACCAAGACAAAAACCTGGTCTGAGGACTCTGTCAAGTGGACCCTGTTCAGTAGTGTTACCAGGAGTCAGGCCCTTGAAGGAAGTCTGGCTTGGTTTAAAACGGAAGGAGGAAGAGGAGAATGTGAGGTACTTTCTCTTTCAACATTTCAACGCCGTATCTTAAGCATTTATTTTACCTCTGACCTTCTTTTTGTTGCTTCTGTCAGGATTGTGGGTGATAAAGAGGGAAAACAAGTCGACTCGAGTTGCACGTCTCCTGTCCTGTACATGACAAACGGCCTGTAGGTGTGCAGGAAATTATCAGACGTCAGCCTGCAGGAGAGAATCCAGCAGCTGCACCGGCCATGCCCAGATGGATGACTCAGGAGGGTGGAACCATGGAACTGTCTGCAGCATCAGCACCTCTCACTGATAATCTTTCATCTCGCCTCCTCACCAAGAAAGGAGAGAACTTGTGCACTCTTTTCTTTGGAACGACTTCAGGATGGTTTCCCAGAAGGAAAATGTCGCCTCACCTCAATTCTGACCCGCCGGGTGCCTTTTTAATGAACTATATGAAGAATGAATACCTGCTTGTATTTTTTTAAACTTGTGGAACACCAAATGTCATATTGTGTGAATGTTTATGAAGCTTTCACACTAATGTCGTCCATTTTCTTCACTATGTTTTTCAGCATCTTTCTCGTTCAACAATTTTTCTGCTATTTCAACAAATAAATCAAAACGTTCAGCTCATTCAGGAGAAGGTGCTATGACTTTTGGTATTGGTGCAGCTTTAGCTGTTTGACATATTTAGCCTTTTACTGCTCCTTTCACATTTTGCTCTGATTCAGCTTCTTTCACTGTCCGTGTGAAAATGCAAACATTTTTCAGCTACTTTCAGCTAATTTCAGCTGTTAAAGCTGTTTTGTGCTCCTTTCAGCTTCTTTCTGCTAACTTCAACAGGTTTGTGCTTCTTCTAACTTCTTTCTGCTAATTTCACCTTCTTGTGCTCCTTTCAGCTTATTTCTGCAAGTTTCTGCTATTTCAGCTACTATTTATCTGTTTCTATGCTAATTTCTGCATTTTCAGCCAAATCTACATTTATGGCACTCATTTCAACTTTTTTCAGCCTAATTCAGCAAAAATGTGCTCTTCCTTCTGTTAATTTAAGCGTCTTTCTGCTTTTTTAGCTACAATTCGGCTGTTTTTTTTTTCCTCCCAAATTTCTGCCTTTTTTTTTTTTAGTTCATTTCCACTTTTGAACTCATTTCTGCTTCTTTCAGCCTAACTGGGCACAATTGTGCTCTCTCCACTTTCTTCTGGTATTTTAAGCTTCTTCCTGCCTTTTCGGCTGTTTTTCAGCCTTTTTTTTTTTTTGGTGCAAATTTCAGCTTTTTTAAAAAATTTTTTAGCTAATTTACTAATTTTTGTGTTCACTTCTGCTTATTTAAACCAAATTCAGCAAATGTGTTATTTTCTGTTTTCTTCTAACTTAGGCTTCTTCCATTTCGGCTTCATTTCAGCATGTTTTTAGCTATTTCCAGCTGCTTTTCAGCAAGTTCTTCAGCAATAAGCATCCACAATGCATTTTCAGCTAATGCAATTTCTCCAGATTTTATTTTATTTTTTTTCCATTTTCTCAGAGGTTCAGCTTCACAGACGGTTCATCCCTGGTCATTGTTTATCGAAGCTTCACTTCTGTAGATGTTGGGGCGCGTACATTATTTATTATTTCATGTCCAGCTCGGGCTGCACAACTTTGCCATTCTTTTCCACATGATGTATGTGCCTCCTCAGCACCTCCTGCAAAGGAGCACAGGGCAGACTAACTTAACAATAGGAGTCATGGTAATGCTCACCTTGTGGCACAGGTTTTTTTTAAACACGAGTCTGGGCGAGTAAATCATTTGAGAAATGTTCTGTACAACTTACATCCTGTCAAACGGCTCTTCATAGGAGAATCTGCACTCCGTACATTCTGCACACATTCATCTGCACCTTTACAGACTCTTATATATGTTATACGTTTTAAATTTAAAGCAGGTAGAAAGCTGCTGCATGCACCCGTATTCTGACTCGAGGAGTGATTCGTATTCCACACACGACTCTATTTTCATATTTCATCATTTTCTGTTCAGCATCAGGGCATGGCCTCGGGGAGCTGTAGGTCTTATCTACAATCAGCTTCAAGTGTAGCAATAATATGAAGTTTTGCAAAAGATGAAGCAACTTTGATATTTAAAATATCAATATAGAGGGAAAACTGTATCTATCCTTGGCTGAAACTTTCAGATAAACTTTTAAACTTTCATAGCAGGTGTTCTATTTCTGTAGTTTTCCTAATAAAACTTTTCTTGCTCTTGAACCTTTTTTGCTGTTTTCTTCACGTGGTCTTCAGCACGGGGGGTTAAAAGGTTCAAGTGCAACGAGTGCGCGGTCACTGGGTGAAGACGTGTCCAGGTGTATTCTGCACACACTCCTGCAGTTTTTGAACAAACACTGGGAACTTTTTGTTCCTTTTGTGGAAGAAAACAAAAACGGATCAAAAGAGATCCCAGAAAATATATTTACTTTCTAAATCTCGTGCGTTGAATTCAGAAGGAGCATCTGAAGTATCTGCACGAGAGTCATGCCAGGACTTTATTGTGTGAATGTTTATGAAGCATTTACACTGTTGTGGTCCATTTTTATTCACGATGTTTTTCAGTGTTTTTTTTTTTCTCCACAATTTTTGTTCTATTTCATCAAATCGTAAATCAAAACGTTCAACTCGTTCAAGACAATCTTGCTGTGACTTTTGGTATTGGTGCAATTTTAGCTTTTTGAAATATTTAGCCTTTTCTGACTTTTTTTTTTTCTCACAAAAAATGAATTGAGCTCACACCCTTCAGATTTTTAGATGCGTTTACAACTTTTTACTGCTCCTTTCACAGTTTGTCCTTGTTCAGCTTCCTTGTACAAATGAAAAAACAAATTTCAGCTACTTTAGCTATTTTCATCTGTACTTTCAGCTGTTGTGTTATCCTTTGAGATTCTTTCTGCTAACTACAACATTTTTGTGCTTCTTCTTTTTGCCAACTTCTTTTTGGTAATTTCAGTTTATGTCTGCAAGTTGCAACTTTTTCTGCTGTTTCAGCTACTATTTAGCTGCTTTATGCTAATTTTAGCTTTTACAGCTAATTCCACATTTGTTGCACTCATTTCAACTTTTTTTTTCAGCCTAATTCAGCAACAATGTGCTTTCTCCACTTCTTTCTGGTAATTTAAGCTTCTTTCTGCTTTATTAGTTATTTTTCAGCTGGTTTTTTTTTTTTTTTTTGCTAATTTCAGCTTATTTCAAGCAATTGTCACTTTTTTGTACTAATTTTTGATTCTTTCAGCCTGATTGGGCAAACCTTTTCTTTCTGCTTTTTACTGCTAACTTAAACTTGTTCTACCTTTTCAGCTTGCTTTTTAGCATAATTTAGCTAATTTCAGCTGTTTTCAGATTATTTAAAGTTTTCATGGTAATTTCTGCTACTTTAAGCCTAATTAAATTATTTCTGCTAATTTCAACTTATGCTCCTTTCAGCTTCTTTCTGCTAGTTTGTTATTTCTTCTACTATATAGCTGTTTTCATGCTAATATTAGCTTTTTCAGCTAATTCCACATGTTTTGCACTCATTTCAACTTTTGTTCTTTTTCTCCTGCTGATTTTTGCTTGTTCTACATTTTTTAGCTATGCTTCAACGTTTTGTTTTAGCCAATTTCAGCAAGTTCTTCTGCAATAAGCATTCACACTGCATTTTCACAGGAAATGCAGTTTCTCTCGTTTTATTTATATATATTATATATATATATATATATTTTAAATTTAAAAATCAACAGTAAAACATGATCATAGCACAAGTCCATATATTTAGCCTATGTTAAAAAGCTGTTGGATTAGGTGGACAATGATCTCAATCTGACCTTAGAAAACAGAGAAATGGCTAAAACTCAGTAGAATTTATTGATGTTGAGCTAAAATTTAATGTGTGAGTCGATCACAACACACTCACGTGAAATCATGTACAACGTTTCGTTTAAGGTTTGATCATAATTGTCATTTCTCAGCACAAGATGATCTCTGGCATCAATTCAACCTTTATTCATGCAGGTTAGTGTAGGTATGAACGGCGGAGGGAGACATGCATTCCTGCAAGGATTTGTAGGCTTTGAACTAAACAATCAAACACTCGATCCTCGTTAAGACAACACGTAAAGTCAGCGTTTTATATGTAATGTTCAGGGATAAACAAACAAAAACACTGAGTAAATGATAGAAAACACACATCTACATGTATCACCTCGTCAGACTGACTGATTTAAATCAGGACCGTCGGAGGCATTTGTTCGAGTGAAACATTAAACTTGTCTCATTTCATATTCTGACATCTTGGGGCTTTTTTATTGTTATGTATTATTCTTTTATTGAAAGCTTGTGTAGGAACTACAAAGCTTTCTAAAACCACTGGGAAAAGAAAACGTGGATATCTCTGATTCTTTGAATCTAGCCCAAAGTGAATAAAACATTACTACAAGCCAAATTTCTGATCTGACTCCATAACTTTAACAGCTAAAGAGGTTTTGCATAATGACAACTTTTAGGAGAGATGTAGAAAAATAAAGATATGAGCCACTTGCGTATAAAATAAAACCATGTGAACTAATGAACTAATGTAGGGGTTCCCAAACTTTTCCATGGCATGGCCCCCACACAGCATTAGCTTCTGGCCGAGGCCCCGCCACAAACCCACAAAAAATGCTATAAAATATTTAAAGAAACATCAACTTTTAGAATGTTTTAACTTGTATTCACTACATTCAATTAATTATTACAGCTGCTGAGCATAAAAATGTTAACATATGTTTTAAACACTGTATTATATTCCCAATGTAAAAAAAACAAACATATAAACTTTTCAACAAACTGTTGACCAGAAGAACAAAAAATAAATCTAACCTCTCTCTCAAGCGTGTTTATTGCCCCAGTGGGCCATTATTATTATTATTATTATTACTACTATTTTTTATTTTAGTTTTTTTTTTTAATCTTCTTCTCTCCAGCTTTCTGGGGGCCCCCACTTTGAAAAACACTGCACTAATAAACTAATTAAAACAATATTAATCAAATATAATAAACTAAAATAAAGAGTTTTATTAATGAAGGCATTGCAGAAAATGCCCTTTCACTTGGCTGCAAAAAGGGCCACAAACTCATTAAAACACCATTACTTTTAAGACTTTTATAATCTTTGATTTATTTTCTAAAATTCAAGTTTTAAGATTTGTGAGTGATATATTTAGCTTATTGCTTAGCTGCGAATCTATATATGTGAAGGTGTGTGACTAAACATTGAAAAATATAGTAAAATGTAAGAAAATGTAACCAACTTTACAATTTTAGTCCCATGATAATATGGCTATTTGATTAATATTTCTTTTAAAATGCAGAAATAATTCAAAGTAGTGCACAGACTGCACTGGTCCAAAAACAAGCTGTCCCAAATCAAGGCTGACCCGGACCCCGCATGCAATTGTTGCAAACAAACTCCAGCTACACTCTTGCATACATTCTGGACTTGTCTATAAAGACAGCCCCCCACCCCCCACCCCCCACCCCCCAGATATGGATATTTTGGATTAGTCAGGAAGCAGTTCTCTCTCCTCATTGTTCCAACATGGCATGGAACAGGAAGGTCCACCCTCACAGTCCATGTCAGGTTCTCCTGTGAGACCTCTCAGCAGCTGCTCAGGCCCCCTTTACTTTTCAGAGAGTTTCCTCCAAATGCTCGTGCAGCCTCTCTCCTCTGTTGTTGTGCTTGTGCCTCCTGGAAAGAAGAGGTGTTCAATTTAGATCAAACAGCGACGACAAACTGTGAACAGACTCAAGTAAGAAAAAAAAAAAAAAAGGACAATTGTTTTGTCAGCAGACGCAGCCTCGGCCTGTCATGTCACATAACGCGTGGGAGGATTTTTCCGTTTCACTCTGTACTCTCACTTTTCTCCCCCCTCGTTTTATCAGTGTGTTATTCTTCCTCACAGCGTTGGCTCTTCATCACCAGAGCAGAGCCTGAAATGAGGTTTGTGCCTGACAAAGTGCATTACTGTACCTCCACAGAAGGAACGCCAGCACTCCTCCACACAGCAGCAGCAGCAGGACAAGGCAAACAACAGCCGCTGTCATCCCTCTGCCCTCAGACTCACAAGGTGCTGCCAACCACATAAACACACACACACAAGATAAAATGGTGACACAAAGCCAAGCATCTGACATGGATGCTCTAAAAGTTCTCAGCAACAAGTCTGAACCTTCAATAAACTCTGAAGCAGAAGGAGAAAATAAAAGACATCCTAAAATACCCCCCGACTGTCTTTGGATCATCACGCCTCTCGGCTGATACGAAGGATTGTGTTTGTCTCGCCTGTTTAGCAGCTCTGGCAGCAGCAGCGGCAGTGTGGTAGAGATTTATTGATCACAGCGTGGAAAATCCTTTTTCTCTGAAACACCACGGCAGCAACAAAAGTTCAGTCAGGATACAGACTCGGACGGACGTAAAGTACGACTGAGCTAACTTTAAACAAGATCACAATATCTAAAAAAGTTAAATCTGGTCCTCTGGACATTCAAAAAAAAAAAAAAATGTCCAGAGGACCAGATTTAACTTTTTTAGATTTTTCTACCTGGATTATTGAGCATGCATCAGAAGATCACAATATGATTTTATTTTCTTAAACGCTAAGATTGTGAATCATTTTGGAAAAGAAGCAGCTAAAACGTGCATGTTTTGTTTGTCCAGCAGGCAAATAAAAGTCATTTCAGAGGTTTTCTGAATGAGAAATTAGCATCAAAATGCTAAAAAGTTCAAATCATTAGATGTAAATAGACATTCAATAAATAATTCCTGCAAGTTTTATTAACATGCACCCAGTAGTTCATGACGTATTTTGGTAACAGACAACTACGCACACTTACCCAAATAAATTGTTGCCCACCTTCACCTTTTGTCGCGATCAATAAAAAGTTTACATTATTTTGTAACTTCAGAGTGCAAATAATCCTCTCCAAACCCAGCCATCTTCAGAAAGTTTCTGGTCACCGAGGTCAAACTCTGAATGGTGTAAATTCTCTTTGTGTTGCTCGGTTTTGACCTTTGACCTCCGAAGGAAACGTCTTTTGTGTCTGGAGCTGCCGAGTGCCTCGATAAAGTGCGCAGCTTGTTTCTGACGGATGTTCGGTACAGAACAGGAGGAAGAGGGAACGTCTCCAGGAGGATACTCCGGAGAGGTCAAAGGTCACACAAACAACACGCTGAGCTCAAAGCCTTGCTATCATCTCAACAAAATAAAAAGAAATGGCCTGTTTGAGAATCCACATTTGGTCATTTATAAGATTAAACTAATTGCTCTTCATTTTATGGTGTTTTAAATGTTTATTGTATTTAATGATAATGCAACCATGTTGTTTTCTGCCTGCTGTTGTAACATATGTATAGTTGTGTGTCTGTCTGTTAGCAAAATATCTCATGAACCACTAGCTGGGCTATAATGAAGCTCTCAGGAAGAACCGTATTTTCCAGCGTATATGTCACAGTTTTTGCATAGAAGTGTCAGTCCTGCGACTTATACACCGAAACGCCTGATATACGTTTTTTCTTCTTCAATATTTATCACACAATTTGTGACTGACGCTTTAAATTTAACCCCTACCAGTTTGCATATCGGTCAAACCGCTCGACTGATGATGCCGTCGCCACTGCTCTTCATTCAGCCCTCACACATTTGGACAAGAAAGACACCTATGTCAGAATGCTCTTCATCGACTTCAGTTCTGCATTCAACACAATCATTCCACAACAACTCATCTGGAAACTGGACAGTCTGGGTCTGAACACATCACTGTGCAACTGGCTGCTTGACTTCCTTACCGGAAGACCACAGGCAGTATGGGTTGGCAGCAACACATCCAGCATCATCACTCTGAACACGGGGGCCCCACAAGGATGTGTGCTGAGCCCCCTTCTGTTCACTCTACTAACCTACGACTGCTCTCCATCACACCCCTCCAACCTCTTCATCAAGTTTGCGGACGACACGACTGTGGTAGGCCTCATCAGCAACAACGATGAGTCACTCTACAGGAGCGAGGTGAGCCGGCTGGTCTCCTGGTGCAAACGCAACAATCTCTTGCTGAACACAGAGAAGACCAAGGAGATTGTTGTGGACTTCAGGAGAACACAGACAAAACATGCTCCACTATCCATCAACGGTGTTGTTGTGGAAAGGGTGAGCAGCACCAAGTTCCTGGGTGTGCACATCTCTGAGGACCTCTCCTGGACCATCAACACAGCAGCAGTGGCCAAAAAGGCTCACCAACGGCTCTACTTCCTCCGCAAGCTGAGAAGAGCGAGAGCCCCCACCCCCATCATGACAACCTTCTACAGGGGGGCCATCGAGAGCATCCTGATGAGCTGCTCCACTGTGTGGTACGGGGCCTGCACAGCATCCTGCCGCAAATCCCTCCAGCGGATCGTGAGGACAGCTGAGAAGATCATTGGCACCTCTCTCCCCTGCCTTCAGGACCTCCACAGCTCTCGCCTTAGAAGTAAAGCCCTCTGCTGGGTGGGAGATCTTGACCACCCGCTACACTGCTTCTTCAACCTGCTGCCATTAGGGCGGAGACTGCGTAGCCTCAGTTCTAGGACCAGCAGACTGTGGAACAGCTCCGTCCATCAGGCCGTGAGGATGCTGAACTCTCTGCCTGCCCCCCCTCAGCCCCCTCTCCCACTTCTGCCACCCTGCACACACTAACTCAGCTTCCTGACACCCCCCCCTTCAAAACTGCTCTGGGACATTTATTTAGTTTTATGAATAGTTCATGAATCGGTCACTTTAACAGCCTACAAGCTCACTCTACTGTTTATTGCATTATATTTTGCACTACTGTTATGATCAACTCGTCCTGTTTATTCTGGTAATTCTGGTATTGTCATTTCCACTTAATCACCTCATCAGTACATAACTGTGACTCTATTTAGAACCGGTATGCACACCTTCACTTTACTAAGTTTCTCAGGTTTATACTTTATATTGCACTATTGTTTACTCTGGCCTTGCACATCCATTATCTACCTCTCATCATGTTATTGTCTTCAGTCAGCGTCCCTTTGTCTCCTGTTAGTCACTATTGAGCACGTTGCATCAGAGGTCCTGCTGCTGTTAGCTTTTATATTTTTTTATATTTTTTTATATAACTAGTTGTGTTAGTTTATTTTTGCTAATGTTGTTGTTTGCTGCAATTTGAGTAGGAGTGTAACGCAATTTCAATTTCTATGTATGTCCTGTACATATGCAGAATTGACAATAAAAATCAATCAATCAATCAATCAATCAAAATTTCTAAGAACTGCTCGCTTCACTCAGCTGGTGCAGGTGGAGGAATGCTGGAGAGCTCGCAGCTCCGGCTGCGAGAGATGGGTGGATGGTTGGATGGATGGATGGAACCGTGCCACCCAGGCGAAATGAAGCTGTTTTGATCACTAAAATAAATTTATTAAGGAAAAGTTAAACTGACACACACCTTTGCTATAATGCCGAGCAAACAAATAATTATTTTTAAGTGTTAATTTTGTTAAATTTCAAAAAACTGCAACAGCGAGTCCTCCCGTGCATGCTCGCTTCACTCAGCTGGTGCAGGTGGAGGAACGCTGGCGATCTAGCAGCTCTGTCTGCGATGGACGGACGGATGGACGGATGGATGGCGCTGCGCCGTCCAGGCAAAATGAAGCCGTTAAGACCATTAAATAAATGCATAATAAATGCGACTTATATATGTTTTTCCCTCTTCATGATGCTTTGTTTGACTGATGCAACTTATACGCCGAAAAATACAGTAATTATAGAATGTAAGTTTACATCTGATTAACTTTTGCAGTTGATCAAATTCAAGATGGCCACCACAGCTAATTAAACCCAAACATGGCAGTTACAAAATTTAGCACGCAAGGCAGCTGGTGAAATGCATTCTTTTGAGGATTTATACTTTTATTTCTCATGCCTCTCTATTAGGATGAGAATCCGTGTTTTGTCGAACTTGAGTAAACTCACATTTAACTTGTCCGTACTGCAAGTTGTTTCATGCCCATTGTTCCTTTTTAATGAAACAAATCGAACAACGTAAAATTGAAACTGTCTTGCACAAGTTTGCGCTAATTAGCTTCATTAAATGTGACCGTTCTCATATTTTTAATAATGTGTGTTTATTTTGTGAAACTATCACTGAAAGCAGCATTTCACAGTTCTATTGTGCAAACAAATTAATATTTGAATCCTGTGGAATGTGGTGGAGTTGCTTATAAGGAAATAAAACCTGAAAAAGTTTAACCTGCTTTATGTTGTGCTGTAAAAGCAAACTTCAACCTAGAGAAATTATATTTCCTGCAAAAATGCGGTGTGAATGCTTATTGCTGAAGAACTTGCTGAAAAACAGCTGAATTTAGTTAAAAAACATCAATCAACCTTTATTTATACAGGTAAATCCCATTGAGCCTCGAGGACTCATTTACAAGAGAGACCTGATTTCAACAAAGAAAGATGACAACAATGGACAACAGCAACAACAATAAGCAGTTATAAAAACTCATACTACAGTTTTTTTTTTTTTTTTTTTTAACAAATAGGATGGCCAAAAGGAAAAAGGTAACAAAACCAAAAAAACTACTAGATTCCGAGACAAATGTATAAAACTAAAAACAGGAACATGTCTGCATTGGTCCCTGCCAGGAGTCCAACAGATTCTTAAAGCCACTTAGAGAGGTCAAGGTCGAGAGCTTCAAATCTTTTTGTAAGATATTCCAGGAAACAGGAGCGGAGTAGGAGAAGGCCCTTTTGCCTAGTTCAGTCCTCACTGAGGGAACACTGCAGGTAATAATGTCCTGAGAGCGCACTCCGTAGCTGCACTCACGCAGAGACATGTAGGAGGAGATGTATGAAGGCAGCAGACCAAGAAGTGATTTAAAGATGAAAATGTACCAGTGAGAAAATGTACCAGTGAGAGAGTCTGCGTGAAGTTAATGATGTCCAGTTAACCAATGAATACAGGGTGCAGTGGTGGGTACGATAATCACAGCCAGTTATGAATCTTAGTGCACCATGATAGACAGCATCCAACATCTGCAGGGTTCTTGTAGGAGCGTTCATGTAAATAATATCACCAAAATCAATTGAGGGAAGGAAAGTCACAGATACAAGGCGTTTTCTAGCATTCAGGGTTAGACAGGATCTGTTTCTGAAAAAGAAACCCAGTTTAATTTTCAGTTTCTTTACCAAGTTTTCCACATGGAGCTTAAAAGAAAGATGTGAGTCGACCAAGATACCCAAATATTTATAGGAATCAACAAACTCAATGGGGACACCATTTGAGGATAAAATCGGAGGAAGAACTGCTGGGACCAACTTCCTATTTGAAAAAAGCATCCCTTTGGTTTTTTCGGCATTTAGGACAAGTTTGAGGTGAAACAAATCAGTCTGGATGTAGTTAAATGCAGATTTCAGAAGCTGGAAAGCCTTAGCAACTGTTTTAGCTCGACAATAAACAACTGTGTCATCAGCATAGAAATGTATGGATGCATTAGGGATGTTTTTACCTACATTATGTATGTAGATTGTAAAGAGGGTGGGTCCTAAGACTGAGCCTTGTGGTACACCATTGTTGACTGTTAAATAACTGGAGGAAGTACCATTATGTTGAACACATTGCCTCCGGTCTGAAAGATAGTTAGAGAACCAACCAATGGTGTGATCTGAGAAACCGATTTCTGAGAGTTTATGACACAAGATGTTATGATCCACAGTGTCAAAAGCTTTAGACAGGTCTAAGAAAAGTGCAGCACAATAATCCTTAGCATCCAGTGCTTCAACAACGTCATTAAGAACCTTCAGTGAAGCAGTGATTGTGCTGTGTTGTTTCCTGAAACCAGATTGATGTGGAGGTAAGATGTTAAATGAGTCCAGGTAATTTTTGATTTGAGAGTTTATCAGTTTTTCTAGAACCTTGGCTAAAATGCAGAGTTTAGAGATTGGTCGATAGTTGTTCAGTGAGGTGGGGTCACCTCCCTTCAGCAAAGGAAGAACAAAGGCTGTTTTCCAAGTGTCTGGGATGGAGTTTTGTCTTATGGAGAGATTGAAGATGTGGGTCACAGGGACTGTGATGATATGAGCAGCCAGCCTTAAGAAATAAGGTGGAAGTTCATCTGGACCTGCAGATTTTTTAGGATCAAGATCTTTTAACAGTTTATTGACCTCACTGACTGAGAATGGAGAAAAAGAGAAGGTGTGATTAACTGAGGATTGACTTGTAGGAGGGATTTGATTTGTAGAAGTTTGGTTATTAAGTGAAGTGGCTGATTTTCCATTAGTTACTGTGTCAAATAAAGAACCAGAAGCAACAAAATGTTTGTTGAGACAGTTCAGGATCTCGTGCTTATTTGACACAGGAGCAGAGTTAACGAGAAGTTGTGATGGGAGGTCAGATGATTGGGGGGTGCCTGAGAGAGATTTAATTGTTTTCCAGAATCTGTTAGGGTCATTTAGATTTTTGGAAGTCTGAGATAAGAAATAGTTTCGTTTTGCTGCTTTGACAGCAGTTGTACATTTATTCCTCATCTGTCGAAAACTCAACCAGTCAGTGTCTGAGTCAGATTTTCTCGCTGCGGCCCAAAGATGATCTCTCCTGTGCAGGA
>NC_056502.1:9963629-9965375 GCF_014905685.2 Nematolebias whitei | reverse complement strand
TCATCAGTTAACAGAATACGATGCCAGTCAAAGTGAGACAGATCCCAGAGGAATGACTGTTCACAGAAATGTTTCAGATCCCTTTTTTTAATTAATCTGGGCTTAGAAGGTGGAAGTTTACTATTTCTTAAAGCCGCTGTCACACAATGATCACTCAAAAGATCAGCGAATACACCTGTACCAGGGAATTTGTGAGGCATATTAGTTAGAAACAGGTCTAAGATGGAGGAATTGTCAGGATGGCTTTTATTTAATCTGGTGGGGGAGTCGATCAGTTGGGTTAAATTAAAAGACAAGCAACATTCCTTGAATTTGTCACAGAGGGGGGTCGACTTACACCAATCAATGTTGAGATCTCCTGCCAAAAAGATCTCTGTGAATTTTAAATTACCAAGGAATTCCTTAATGGCATTTAATGCTTCAGGTGAAGCTGTGGGGGGGCGGTAGCAGCAGACTACAGTTAAAACCTGGCCTCCATTCAAGGTGATGTTTACAGATAAGGCTTCAAACTGGTTTGGAATTGTTTTGAAAGTCACAAGACTTGAAACCAGGGTATCTCTAATGTAAATAATGACTCCACCCCCCCCTTTTCTGACGATCACAGCGGTAGATGTTAAACCCATTGATTGCCACGTCATTATTCATTACAGATTTGTTGAGCCAGGACTCAGAAATAAAGATAACATCTGCCCCAGAAGAACTGACCAGGATTTTCACAGCATCAAGTTTTTTCAGAAGGCTACGAGCGTTTACATGCAGAAAATGGAGCCCAGAGGCGTTTTTAAAGTCATTTGGTGTGCTGTAATTAGTGGGGGGTCCAGGATTGGGTTGAATTCCTGAGAGCAATAACAACATTATTATCAGACATTTTCTTGAGTTTTTTGTGACTGATGTGTAATTACAGCAGTTAACAGTGTGACAATTAGCCCCCATAATCGAACCATGAGAAACATTAATGAAGACGCGATCATTCAGAACCCAAAAACAGTGAAAGTTGCAGTGATGGACAGATTCAGGTGTATTAACAAGATTCAGTGACTCCAGATAATCTGAGAACTGAAAATAGTGACAGTAATATGAATGATGCAGAAAAGATTCAGACCATAAAATGTCACAGTTCAAATGGGCAAACAAACCCGACGAGGTGGCCCAACTGCAGTTTAAGTCAGGCTGAGGGGGGCTCCGGCCCCCCTGTGAAGATGGATGGATGGATGGATGGATGGATGCTCCCATGAGAAACAGAAGCTGGGTCCAGAATCAACAGGCCGAAACAGAAACTGAAAATTCGCAGCAAATAGCAGAGCGAGCTGCCAGAAAATCCTCCTGAAGTGAAAGGCATGGTCCAAGTTCGTTTCAGGTCAACAGGGGCCAACAACGTGATCCGGAATAAAATTAATTATTATCCAGGTGAGTTTGGATGGAGGCCTGCAGCAGCTCCGATACAAACTCCGAACTTCACTCGAGCACCACGCAGCCCTGCTCCTCCACGCTGCTCCTCCACGCTGCTCCTCCGCTTCTCAGCACCCGACAGCACGGGGCACCCCCGGTGAAAAGCGAGACTGACCGGAGAGGCTGAGGCTGAAGTCGGCAACTGGTCCGGTCCGGTTCTGCTCCAGTTCGGCTCCGGCGCTCCAAGCACGAGAGACAAAGAGGCTGAAGATATCCCTGGCCCGGTTTTGCTCCGGTCCGGCGGCCCAGTCCGGCGGCGCGGTTCTGCTCCGGTCCGGCAGCCCGGCGGCGCGGTTC
>NC_056502.1:9958134-9958629 GCF_014905685.2 Nematolebias whitei | reverse complement strand
GCATTGGACCCTGCCAGGAGTCCAACAGATTCTTAAAGACACTTAGAGAGGTCAAGGTCGAGAGCTTCAAATCTTTTTGTAAGATATTCCAGGAAACAGGAGCGGAGTAGGAGAAGGCCCTTTTGCCTAGTTCAGTCCTCACTGAGGGAACACTGCAGGTAATAATGTCCTGAGAGCGCACTCCGTAGCTGCACTCACGCAGAGACATGTAGGAGGAGATGTATGAAGGCAGCAGACCAAGAAGTGATTTAAAGATGAAAATGTACCAGTGAGAAAATGTACCAGTGAGAGAGTCTGCGTGAAGTTAATGATGTCCAGTTAACCAATGAATACAGGGTGCAGTGGTGGGTACGATAATCACAGCCAGTTATGAATCTTAGTGCACCATGATAGACAGCATCCAACATCTGCAGGGTTCTTGTAGGAGCGTTCATGTAAATAATGTCACCATAATCAATGGAGGGAAGGAAAGTCACAGATACAAGGCGTTTTCTA
>NC_056502.1:9954523-9958034 GCF_014905685.2 Nematolebias whitei | reverse complement strand
GGGTGCAGTGGTGGGTACGATAATCACAGCCAGTTATGAATCTTAGTGCACCATGATAGACAGCATCCAACATCTGCAGGGTTCTTGTAGGAGCGTTCATGTAAATAATATCACCAAAATCAATTGAGGGAAGGAAAGTCACAGATACAAGGCGTTTTCTAGCATTCAGGGTTAGACAGGATCTGTTTCTGAAAAAGAAACCCAGTTTAATTTTCAGTTTCTTTACCAAGTTTTCCACATGGAGCTTAAAAGAAAGATGTGAGTCGACCAAGATACCCAAATATTTATAGGAATCAACAAACTCAATGGGGACACCATTTGAGGATAAAATCGGAGGAAGAACTGCTGGGACCAACTTCCTATTTGAAAAAAGCATCCCTTTGGTTTTTTCGGCATTTAGGACAAGTTTGAGGTGAAACAAATCAGTCTGGATGTAGTTAAATGCAGATTTCAGAAGCTGGAAAGCCTTAGCAACTGTTTTAGCTCGACAATAAACAACTGTGTCATCAGCATAGAAATGTATGGATGCATTAGGGATGTTTTTACCTACATTATGTATGTAGATTGTAAAGAGGGTGGGTCCTAAGACTGAGCCTTGTGGTACACCATTGTTGACTGTTAAATAACTGGAGGAAGTACCATTATGTTGAACACATTGCCTCCGGTCTGAAAGATAGTTAGAGAACCAACCAATGGTGTGATCTGAGAAACCGATTTCTGAGAGTTTATGACACAAGATGTTATGATCCACAGTGTCAAAAGCTTTAGACAGGTCTAAGAAAAGTGCAGCACAATAATCCTTAGCATCCAGTGCTTCAACAACGTCATTAAGAACCTTCAGTGAAGCAGTGGTTGTGCTGTGTTGTTTCCTGAAACCAGATTGATGTGGAGGTAAGATGTTAAATGAGTCCAGGTAATTTTTGATTTGAGAGTTTATCAGTTTTTCTAGAACCTTGGCTAAAATGCAGAGTTTAGAGATTGGTCGATAGTTGTTCAGTGAGGTGGGGTCACCTCCCTTCAGCAAAGGAAGAACAAAGGCTGTTTTCCAAGTGTCTGGGATGGAGTTTTGTCTTATGGAGAGATTGAAGATGTGGGTCACAGGGACTGTGATGATATGAGCAGCCAGCCTTAAGAAATAAGGTGGAAGTTCATCTGGACCTGCAGATTTTTTAGGATCAAGATCTTTTAACAGTTTATTGACCTCACTGACTGAGAATGGAGAAAAAGAGAAGGTGTGATTAACTGAGGATTGACTTGTAGGAGGGATTTGATTTGTAGAAGTTTGGTTATTAAGTGAAGTGGCTGATTTTCCATTAGTTACTGTGTCAAATAAAGAACCAGAAGCAACAAAATGTTTGTTGAGACAGTTCAGGATCTCGTGCTTATTTGACACAGGAGCAGAGTTAACGAGAAGTTGTGATGGGAGGTCAGATGATTGGGGGGTGCCTGAGAGAGATTTAATTGTTTTCCAGAATCTGTTAGGGTCATTTAGATTTTTGGAAGTCTGAGATAAGAAATAGTTTCGTTTTGCTGCTTTGACAGCAGTTGTACATTTATTCCTCATCTGTCGAAAACTCAACCAGTCAGTGTCTGAGTCAGATTTTCTCGCTGCGGCCCAAAGATGATCTCTCCTGTGCAGGAGGTCAGCTAGCTCTGGAGTAAACCAGGGGCTGTCTCGTCCCTTTATTCTGAACTGACGAAAAGGAGCATGTAAGTTCAGGAAATAAATGAAATTATTATGGAAATAGTTCCAAGCGGAGTTCACATCATCAGTTAACAGAATACGATGCCAGTCAAAGTGAGACAGATCCCAGAGGAATGACTGTTCACAGAAATGTTTCAGATCCCTTTTTTTAATTAATCTGGGCTTAGAAGGTGGAAGTTTACTATTTCTTAAAGCCGCTGTCACACAATGATCACTCAAAAGATCAGCGAATACACCTGTACCAGGGAATTTGTGAGGCATATTAGTTAGAAACAGGTCTAAGATGGAGGAATTGTCAGGATGGCTTTTATTTAATCTGGTGGGGGAGTCGATCAGTTGGGTTAAATTAAAAGACAAGCAACATTCCTTGAATTTGTCACAGAGGGGGGTCGACTTACACCAATCAATGTTGAGATCTCCTGCCAAAAAGATCTCTGTGAATTTTAAATTACCAAGGAATTCCTTAATGGCATTTAATGCTTCAGGTGAAGCTGTGGGGGGGCGGTAGCAGCAGACTACAGTTAAAACCTGGCCTCCATTCAAGGTGATGTTTACAGATAAGGCTTCAAACTGGTTTGGAATTGTTTTGAAAGTCACAAGACTTGAAACCAGGGTATCTCTAATGTAAATAATGACTCCACCCCCCCTTTTCTGACGATCACAGCGGTAGATGTTAAACCCATTGATTGCCACGTCATTATTCATTACAGATTTGTTGAGCCAGGACTCAGAAATAAAGATAACATCTGCCCCAGAAGAACTGACCAGGATTTTCACAGCATCAAGTTTTTTCAGAAGGCTACGAGCGTTTACATGCAGAAAATGGAGCCCAGAGGCGTTTTTAAAGTCATTTGGTGTGCTGTAATTAGTGGGGGGTCCAGGATTGGGTTGAATTCCTGAGAGCAATAACAACATTATTATCAGACATTTTCTTGAGTTTTTTGTGACTGATGTGTAATTACAGCAGTTAACAGTGTGACAATTAGCCCCCATAATCGAACCATGAGAAACATTAATGAAGACGCGATCATTCAGAACCCAAAAACAGTGAAAGTTGCAGTGATGGACAGATTCAGGTGTATTAACAAGATTCAGTGACTCCAGATAATCTGAGAACTGAAAATAGTGACAGTAATATGAATGATGCAGAAAAGATTCAGACCATAAAATGTCACAGTTCAAATGGGCAAACAAACCCGACGAGGTGGCCCAACTGCAGTTTAAGTCAGGCTGAGGGGGGCTCCGGCCCCCCTGTGAAGATGGATGGATGGATGGATGGATGGATGCTCCCATGAGAAACAGAAGCTGGGTCCAGAATCAACAGGCCGAAACAGAAACTGAAAATTCGCAGCAAATAGCAGAGCGAGCTGCCAGAAAATCCTCCTGAAGTGAAAGGCATGGTCCAAGTTCGTTTCAGGTCAACAGGGGCCAACAACGTGATCCGGAATAAAATTAATTATTATCCAGGTGAGTTTGGATGGAGGCCTGCAGCAGCTCCGATACAAACTCCGAACTTCACTCGAGCACCACGCAGCCCTGCTCCTCCACGCTGCTCCTCCACGCTGCTCCTCCGCTTCTCAGCACCCGACAGCACGGGGCACCCCCGGTGAAAAGCGAGACTGACCGGAGAGGCTGAGGCTGAAGTCGGCAACTGGTCCGGTCCGGTTCTGCTCCAGTTCGGCTCCGGCGCTCCAAGCACGAGAGACAAAGAGGCTGAAGATATCCCTGGCCCGGTTTTGCTCCGGTCCGGCGGCCCAGTCCGGCGGCGCGGTTCTGCTCCGGTCCGGCAGCCCGGCGGCGCGGTTC
>NC_056502.1:9916387-9954513 GCF_014905685.2 Nematolebias whitei | reverse complement strand
CTGCTCCGGTCCGGCAGCCCGGCGGCGCGGTTCTGCTCCGGTCCGGCGGCGCTTCAAAGCACCGGAGCGTCTCCTCCAGGTGAACACAACGACTCCACGGAGGTGGATCGTCTTTCAGTAAAAGTAACGGGCTGCTCACTGAAGCTGAGACCGGCTCTGTAGAAGACGAATTTCCCCACAGCCACCTCGATTCGGTTCTGGTCCAATTCGAGGGTCACAGGTACACTTCCCCCACACCTATGGAAACACCACGAGGGCCAGTCCAGCTGAAAACCAGCGAAATACCACCCGGCGATATTTGTCGGAACCAGGTAGAACCACAAAGGTCCAGATAAGAGTTCGTTGAGGTCCAGAGAGAGAGAGAAAAAAACACCGGACCTTCGTGCGTCGACTCCCCAGCTCGAGGGGTCACCTGGCCGGCAGGGTGCGCTCAGAGTGACCGATGGGGGGGGAGCGGCCGATCGGTCCAGGGCCAAAATATTATTATTATTTTTTTTGGACGGTCCCGTCCGGCTCTCTGAGTCACTGAACACCGAATTCGGTTGGAAGGAGGACCAACTTTAGTCCGGTTCGAAAAACGGGTCAGTTTGATGATAAAAGACTGCAGAGAAGCCGGAGGGAGCTGCTGTCCATCAGCTCGCCGGAAGTGATATTGAGACATGTTTGCTAAAAAGACAGAAAAAGCCTAAATTAGCAGAAGAAAGCAGACAGAAAACACATTTGCTGAATTAGATATAAATAAGCAGAAATGAGGACAAAAATTAAGAAATTAGTTAAAAAAGAGCTGAAATTAAGAGAAAAAAACCCTGAAAAGTTGCTGAAAAAGAGAAAGAAACAAACTGCCAGAAGGAAGTGGAAAGAGCTGAAAAAGCCAAAAAAAAATAATAATAAAAAAATAGCGTAAATGGAAAAATAGTAGCTAAAATACTGAAATTAGCAGAATAATCTGAAAGGAGAATAACATGCTGAAATTAGTAGAAATAATTTAATTATGCTGAAAGAAGCAGAATTTACCACAAAAACTTGAATTTATCTGAAATTAGCTAAAACATGCTCAAACGTTAGCTGAAAAGAGAACAAGCTTAAATTAGCAGAAGAAAGCAGAAATAACACAAGTTTTCCCAATTAGGCTGAAAGAAACAGAAATGAGCACAAAAAGTGAAAATAATCTGAATAAAGCTGAAATTGAAAAAAAAAAGCTGAAAATAAGCTAAAAAGGCAGAAAGAAGCTTAAATTACCAGAAGGAAGTGGAGAGAGCACATTTTTGCTGAATTAGCCTGAAAAAAGTTGGAATGAATGCAAAAAATGTGGAATTAGTTGAAAAGCCTAAATTAGCATAAAACAGATAAATAGCAGCTGAAATAGCAGAAAAAGCTGAAACGTGCAGAAATGAGCTGAAAGGAGCACAACAAGCTGAAATTAGCAGAAAGAAGCAGAAAGATGTTGTAGTCAGAAAGAATATGAAAGGCTCACAAAACAGCTGAAAAAACAGCTGAAATTAGCTGAAAAAAAAGTTTAAATTTGCACAAGGAAGCTGAAAGAAGCTGAACCAGAACAAAATGTGAAAGGAGCAGTAAAAGGTTGTAAACAGATCTAAAGAGCTGAAGGATGTAAAATGAGCTCAATTCATTTTCTATGAGAAAAAAATGGCAGAAAAGGCTAAATGTTTCAAAAAGCTAAAGTTGCACCAATACCAGAAGCCGTAGCACCTTTCTCCTGAACGAGCTGAATGTTTTGATCTGTGATTTGTTGAAATGGCACAGACGTTTTGGAACGAGAAACATGCTGAAAAACGTACAGAAGAAAAATGGATCACAATAGAGTGAACGCTTCATAAAGATTCGCAGCATTAGTCAATCCATGTGAGAGGATCCTCACGTGGTTTTATCACTTCAACTAATGCCTTTCATTTTATCTTTCCACCACAGAGAAGAACGTACTGGTGAGTGCTGTAAACTGCATTTACGAGGTTAGAAACACTGTATGTTTATGTAAAATGGCTCACAGAAGCCTCCAGCTGAACGGTAGTTACTTGCAGTGTAGGTAGCTGAGCTGTAGCCCAGCGTGTTGCTAACATCACAGGTGAAGTGGCCACAAATGGGTCTCATGGTCACGAACAACGTTGTCCCGTCTCTGGAGACCCTCCCCACCTTCTGGGTGATGACGGCTCTCTCGTGGAGCCATCTGAAGCTGGGGTTCGTCCCCCACGCCTCGCCACAAACCAGCGAAGAGTGGGACACGTTGATGCTGACAGAGACATGATGGACTGCTTCTGCAAAGACAGATGAACAGACATGAGGTCGAATATGGGGAGGACAGAAACGAGAGGGAGAAAAAGGGCTCGGCCGCAGGCTTATAAAACAAGAATAATGGTGCACGGCTGTCTAAGAGGGTCCAAGACAAAGAACCTTGAGAGACATTTAATGCTGTCAGGAGACGCCGGCTCAGGTTCAGAGCCAATCATGAGATCAGAGAGTGAGGTGTTAAGTTGGAAAATGGTATGATGAAAAACACTGGAAGCTGAGAAAGAAGATGTAAAGGCTTGAGCTGATGAATTGATCCTGTTGGAGCCAAAAGAGCTGAAGAAGAAAAAGGCAGGGAAGCAGCTACAAAGAGACAGAAATCATCCAGAGAGACAAAAACAAGGAAGAACAGAAGAGCAACAGCTTCAGGCAAATTTAATTTCAAGTGTTACATTATTAAATGAGACGTCCACCTTCAGAAGAAAACAATGTGCACTGGAGTGAAATTAAAGAATATTCATAACACTTATGATAATGTTGAATTTAAAACCGGAAGAGCTAAAACACATCGGCTGAAACGTTTCATGCCTTTATGTCATTTTCAGTGTGATTTATGAGCAAAGACTGAGTTTTTTTTTATTGTATTTTCTTTAAATAAACTGCGTTTGTATCCAAACTTGGCCATTACAACTGTCTGCTGCCCTTTACGAGCCTCGGCATCGCGTGACCTTTCTGCAGATGCTTTGTAAAAGAAACGTTAAAGAAATGTTTAGAATTCATAGTCCTCGTTTCTGCAAAGCGCGGTTCCGGGTTTGAAAAAAAATTTAACAAATCGATTTGCCCTCGAGAGATAAAAAATAAATTAAAAAAAAGTTTTGAAATCAGCTTCACAGAATCCATGTTCATGTCTTTTAATTATTTATTTAGCTAGAAAAACAAAACAACAAAAAAAACCTCAGTTTAAAAAAAAATTAATTTTCAGAAAGTGTTGCGAGAAGTACTTTCTGACCTTCAGCATTTCGCCAACGCAACAACAAGAACAAAATAAACAAAATAAATAAAAACTCAAGAACAACATTTTCATAAAACATGCACCTATTGGACATTTCTTAAAGTAAAACCAATTCCCCGTGTGCAACGTGCTAATAAAGGAACATCTACAAAGAAAGGAAGCTAACTTGGAGTTAAACTGCCCTGACTTTTGGCTGTCACTGATGAAAGCTTCTCAACACAAGGCTGAGGGAAGTAGGGGTGCGCAGGGTGCCGCACCAGTTTTAAACTTGGGAGTTTCAATCGGCTCTCGGTGACGTAGATGCGAGACAAAAATTGCGTCATCTTGTTCTGGTAGTAGCTTCGTCCGCCCCTTCCCGACACCAGAATGTGCAAAGTGTTGCCTGATTGGTCAGAGGTTTGTGGGCGTGTTTGTTTAAGTGAAAAAGTGCTCAGACAGCAATGATGTCATTTCGCTTCCACTACTCTTCCAATAGACGGCGGTTCTGCGAGCAACGTGGCTGAGGAAGTCAGAAAATGCATTCATTTCACTTTCACTTGAAAAGACCCAAAACTCCTGAATGGAGATTGCCCAGATGTGCACAGAGGAGTCCGTCTGCCGAAAAATGTGGCGGTAGATGCAGGAACGGAGCGGAGACCCCGACGGGATGAAAACTACGGCGGGAGGAGTTTCTGAGGAGTTCTGCGCCGTGGTGTTTTGAAAACCTTGAAAACGTCATGCTCATTACTGTGCAAACAAGTTGTGGGGAGTGGTGGTCGGTGATGTCAGTATCCTAGTTGGACCACTCTTTTCTGTAACTAGTAATGTAACACGTTGCTATTTCGAATTCAGTAATCAGATTAAAGTTACTTATCCAAATTACTGTGCAATACTATGTTTGTCATTTTCTCTACTTATTTAATTTAATTTCCTCTATGCGTCTCGGGGAGTGACGTCTGGTCTATGCGACACTTCAGTCACGTTATCAGCGCCTGTGATACCACGCTGCGGCAGCAACGCAAACAATGGAGGGAGGAGAGAGAGACACGTTTTGTAGCTGGAAATACAGGAACTACTTTGAGTTACAGCATAAAATGAAGCCCAAGTAACAAAAGTGGACATGTCAGCCTATATGTGGTTTTATACACCACAGTAAACTGGTCAAATCCACTCCTCGCTGCTCCAGTGCTGTGAACAGGTTCCATGTTCAGTTACAGACTTTTATTTTTTTTATAAAAAAAAAAAAAAAAGGTTTTTTTTTAGTGAAGTCAAGAAAGATATATATATATATTTTTTTTTTACATAAAGCAAGTATTTGTTTATGATACTGAAGCCAAGAAACACTATTTTATTTTTTATAAAACGTTTTTTATGTTTCATGAAGTCAAGAAAGACCTTTTTAAAAAAAAAAAAAGTATTTTTTTCCTGCAATAGTTTTTAAGTTCAACTTTGTATGTGAGTAGACGCATTGTTGATGTTGTTAAAATGAACTTTCAATACGTACTGGCAAAGCTCAATGTAATTTTTATGTTGAGGTGGCGGAGGGTTGTTGTCAGCAGCTGCTGAAAGTAACTAATAAAGTAACTTTAATCTAACTTAGTTACTTTCCAAGTCAAGCAATCAGTAAAGTAACTAAGTTACTCTTTCAAGGAGTAATCAGTAATCCGATTAAAGTTACTTTTTCAATAACTATGCCATCACTGGCTGTGGTGCACACCTGCCTCCACCCTCATGTGCCCCACTCTGGGCCCTTGAAGCAAGGCCCTTAACCCCCACCATCTGCTCCCCCAAGACAGCAGCTCTCTGCTCCACAGAGGGCTGTGGTAGCTCGGTGGTCTGTGCTTGTGTCAGGAAGGACATCTAGTGTCAAAACAATTCCCAAGTCTTCATGAGAGATAGTTCGCTGCAGCAGCCCCTGAAGAAGGGAGCAGCCGAAAGAAGAAAAAACTGCAAAAATATTCCTCTTTTTTGTGTGTGTGTGTGATCTCATGCGATCAGTTAGTTCTTAAAATATGTGTTGGGAATGACTCTCAGCTACTACCACAACAGATTTTAGCAGCATATCTGCTAATTTGACTGGCTTTTGACAACTTTTGTGTTGGTTAAGGTCAGTTAGTTTTGGCAACCGTCTTGAATTCAGTTGACTTCAGCTGTCAATCAGTTGCAGATGTGCAGCCAGTGGTTAACTCTGAATGGTTCATGAGATATTTTGCTAAAAGACAAGCAAGGTTGACTCCACCAGTTAAAACCAAGATTTTAAAGAATGATGTTGCGCTCAAAAGTATGTGTTGGGGAAGATACTGAGCCACATCTGCACCAAATATGAGCTCAGTTTATGTCAAAGTTGCTGAATTGAGGCCATTTTAGTTTTTACTGAAGTCAGTTGACCGAACAAGCTTCAAGTTGGGCAACACTCTCACTATCAAGCCAACTTTTGATTGATATGATTGATTTTAATACATCTATTACAGTACATGCTTTTGGGGCGGCTGTGGCTGAGTGGTTAGAGCAGTAGTCCTCCAATGGGAGAGTTGGGGGTTCAAATCCACCAGCAGTCACATGCCAAAGTGTCTCTGGGCAAGACACTGAACCCCTCATTGCCTCTGACGTGAGTCCCTTCAGTGTCTGAATATGATAAAGCTCTGATTAGTCTCTTTAGAATGATTTGTTCAATTAGCTTTGTAGAGATACAGAGGAGTGATGTATGAATGGGTAACTGAGGACACAGATTGTTGTAAAGTGCTTTGAGTGTCTTGATAAGATAGAAAGGTGCTATATAAGTACAGTCCATTTACCATTTATCATTTTTATCTGTGTGCAAAATTTAGCAACTGCTTAAAACCAACAAACAAAATGAACAAATGAGCACCGTGGCTCTAATTCACAGTAACACCTCTGCTCATCTTCCTGTACCGTATTCCCTGACGATGCAGCGTGCAGTGGCGTTGGCTCCTGTGCGATCCGTCACAGTCACGGAGTACTCCCCGCCGTCTGCTCTGCCGTAGCCATTAATCTGCATCGTCGTCTCCTGCTGCTCCGCGTGCACGCTGACGTTTGGCCTTGCACCAGCACACTTCAGACTGCTGCCGGAGCATGTGGCCAGCGTCACCATCGCCGGATCAAACCCATTTTCAGGCCTCCGTTCCCACGTTACCATGGAGATCTCTTCCTGGGGATCCGTCTTGATCTGGGCTTTGAGGTCCAGCTGGGAGCCAGGGATTACGTACACAGGCTGCTCGTTGGTGATGTGCACCGACATGCACCACGACCTGCACGGCACTGAGGACAAAAATTGGAGCATTTTTAGTTTTTACATCCAGAGTTTTTAAACAAACATGTCATCTACATACAACATATATGCGATACACAGCACATGGATACTTCCTGTCAAATATTGCCAAGTGATGATTTATGGAGCGTGTCAGCGGTGCCTAATGCGATATCCATCAAACAACATCAGTTTCCTTAAGTCTGTGTCAAAGCCTGCTAAGCTTGTGTGCATGTACCCCGAGAGCTATTAATCACGTGTGTTAAGTTGATCGGCGGAGCATGGAGGAAGTGTAAATAATGCAAGTGCCGTTATTATTGCAAGATGCGGTTTACCAGAAGACTTCTGTGTTTATGTAAGAGTGCAACATCTGAAGACTGCGAAAGTGCTGCTGTGTGTGTGTGTGTGTGTGTGTGTGAACCGTTGAATCGTCCAACGGATTTTAATGGAACTTTCAAAAAGCAATCATTGGCTTGACATCTATACAGTAGTCCCTCGTTTATCACGGGTTTAGGGGACCACGCCCCCCACAATAAGTGAAAAACCGTGAAGCAGTGACACAGTAGCCCAAGTTCAAGTTTTACTCCCAATCGCCCTCCTTCTGTGTAAATAATTAACATTTTAATACTGTAATATTTTAAATAAACAGGATTGTTTATTTCAAATATTACAGTATTTAAATTAAATTGTAGAGAAGCGCAGCAGGACAGCAAAGGTTAATCTTTGCTGAGCAGAAATGTACTCCTTGATCAATTACACTGTAACAACTGAACATTGAAGTTCTAAAATAATTAAAAATAACTTTTAACACTTTAATATTTTGTGATTATGACAATTTTACGATGTGACTCACTTTGAATTTTATGTTGGAAGACAAAAGTCGATCAGTGCAGGACAGCAAAGGGTTAACTCTTCACAAAGCCGATGCAGAACAGAGGAGAAATGTGGGCATGGCAGCGAGCCGCAGGTGGCAGAGAGGTGATCATGACAGGCTGCAGAGGGAGCTTCTCCCTGCACCTGTGAGCTGCACAAAGATGCAGCAGGTGCTAAATCATTTAAAAAAATGTATCTTAAATAAACAATCCATGTCACTCGTGTGGCTCATCCATCAATCAGCCAATTGTGTGTCATGTCCACTCTTACTTTGAAAAACCGTGAAAGAGCGAGTCCGCAAAAGTCGAACCGCAAAGTAGTGAGGGACTACTGTAACTGATTAACTTTTAGCGTTCATCTAATTCAAGATGGCCACTATAACAAACAATATAAGCAAACACAAGAATGACTATAACTCAGTTTAATAGATGCAGTACTAGTCTAAAATCTGGTGTGGTAGTAGCTGGGACTGATCCCCAAATGATACTCTGAGAACTAACTAACATCACAGATAGCAGTCTCCACACCATCCAGGACATCTACCACAGCCGGTGTCTGCGTAAAGTACGCTGCATCATTAAGGACCACACCCACCCAGCACGAGGCCTCTTCCATCTACTACCCTCAGGCAGGCGATACAGGAGCCTCCCATCACACACAAAAAGACTCAAAGACAGTTATTACCCACAAGCTGTCACATTCCTGAACTCATGACAATAACGTTGCACCAAGCCACACGTGTGACAGCTAATATGTTTATTGCTGCTGCACGATGTGGCTGTATCATGTATGTCACTACCTTACCATCATAATTCAATTCATCTCAATGTTACCACCTGTGCAATAACCTGTCACTCAACCTGTATAATGTTATGTGCAATATATATCATGTGCATTCCAGCTTATATTACTGTGAAATACTTATTTATACAAATTCATCCTACTTGCACCGTTATACCATGTTTTTGTTGTTTACCATATTTCTTTTGGACCTTGTAAATATTATATTTCTTTTTCACTTTTTGGTACTTTATGCACCCTTTTTGCATTGTTTAGTATTTATTTATTTATTTGCAAGTCAAATTGGTTCTTCTCATCCTGAACATTTCATTGCATTGTTGGCATATGACAAATAAACAACATAAACTTAAACTGATCATGCAGGAGCTGGGTGGATTTTAATTGAACTCTCAAAAAACTAGATATCGGCTGCGCATCTACGACTGATTAATCGAGATGGATTCCACAGGTAATGGACATTAGCATACACATAAATTGCTTCACCTCAGTGACTTTTACAAATATCGAGCTGTTTATTTTCAAGGTTTAACCAAAATAATTCTCCCCATTAGTTTGATTTTAGGCGTAAAACCCAGCGTACAATATGCATGCTCAGATTTTAGATTTTAAAGGAAAATTCGACAAACAAATCAGCAAGAATAATAAAAAAAAAAAATGTTTTGTTTACTTTCTGTCGATTCACGCCGTTTGTTTTGTTTTTGGAAATGATTAGTATGGAGGTAACGACAAAAAGCCTTACACAAGAGGAACAGTGGGGCAACTCTCCAGCACAGGAAGCCGTGCAGATCCATAAAGCCTGCTGGTGCAAAGAAAGCACAGAAAGAGGAATTTGTCCACAGCTTCAGTGGCGGCGGCAGCGGGTCACCATTTCCTCTGTATTCAGGCAGCGGGGGGGCCACTGCAGCACGAATAATAACATCACCTCCGGAGAAAACACAAAAATAAAATGAGAGCAAAGAAACAATTAAAGCAGCATGTGTCACTCTCAGAAACAAAGTCCAAATGTTTAGAGAATACTTTTTCCTTTTCCTGAATTGAACCATCCAAAAACACAACAGCCTTGGAAATAAGAAGTTGGAGCCAAACAGGAAGATGTCTGCTGCTGAAATTTATTACTAATACAGTATATACATATAAAAAGTGGAATAGGAAAGAAAAGTTGCTTTGGTAAATTATAGGGTGAACACAGAGAAATGACCTGCATGCATTACATTTATTCTGCAGTTTGTCCCTTCTTTGCCTTAAAGTTAAAGAAGCAGCCAGAGAGAGACTCACCTCCCGGAGCGATGCTGAGATAAATGAAAACGCAGTCAGAGTTTTCCACGCCGTTCCATCGTTTCAAAACAGATTGAAGATTTTTTTGGACGTCTTCTCCTCTGTGTGACCTGTTTCTCTTCTGATCAGGTCCGAACAGCAGTGTGAGTGTCTCTAAGTAGGCGTCACCTGTTTTTTGAGCTGTTTCCTCTTTCGGTACACCCCAGCCTTCCTGTACTTTTTTGTACGTCTTTCTGCTTTGTCTTTTTAACAAACGAGCTCTCTGCTGTAACAATCATTCCTTCTCCTTCCCACTGCACCTCCTCTTTTCTCTGACCTGTGTCCAAGGCTCTGCTCCCATGCCCAATACGTTCTCGCAACAATGCAACACGCTCAACTCTGGACGTTCATGCATCTTTTGTTGCACTGTTTGTAAACAGATAAAATGCGTTGGTATTTTTTGGGAAGGGAAAAAGCCAGTCTCATGAAATGGGCTTTGTACGCCGGGCGTCTCATCCGGCATGACCACCACTGGCCCTGCAGACACGAAACAATGTCTTGGCTTTGCATTGTAAAGAGGAGGTAATGCAGAACATGATTTACTCCACTCTTGTTTTTTCCAATAATTGTTCAAGCACGTAACGGGGAATGCCGACAAGCTTTTCCCTGGGAAAGTTATTTTACTTCCAGTTGGTTGGTTCAACTGGGAGTGGCACGGTGGCACAGTTAGTAGAGCTGTTGCCTCTCAGCGAGAAGGTCACCAGTTCAAATCCCAACCAGGGACCTTTCTGGGAGGAGTTTGTATGTTCTTTCCGTGCATGTGTGGGTTTTCTCCGGATTCTAAAGTTTCCTCCCAATTGCCCCTGTGTATGAGAGAGAGAGTGAATGTTTGTTTGTCTCTCTGTGTCCCTGTGATGGACTGGAGACCTGTCCAGGGTGTCCTCCACCTCTCGCACAGTGTCTGCTGGAAATGGGCACCAGTGACCCCCCGTGACCTGAAAAGGAAGAAGCGGGTAAAGATGATGGATAGTTCAGCTGGTCATTACAAACAAAATAATGAGCTAAAACTAAAAGCTAAAGCACTGAACCATGATGAAACCACGTTATTGATGCTGTTTCTGCTGTTAGGAGGCTCAATCTGAGGCTCAGACACAGTATCAGCTACTTAAACAATTACATTAAATTCAGTTTATTTATAAAGCGCCAAGTCACAACAGAAGTCATATCAGGGCACTGAACAGAAACATTCATATATAAAAATAATAATTTAACATTATCTGAGGAGCAGACTGCTTTGAGTTTAACTCCATCACAGAACTCTCATCTTGAGCAAGCATGAAGGCGACATTGTGAAGGAAAAACTCCCTCATGAGGAAGAAACTTTTAGCAGAACCAGACTCAGGACAAGCGACCATCTGCTTCGACCAGCTGGGTTTGAGAGGAACAGGAAAGAGGAACAGATACACAATGGCAGGTCAAGAATCACATGTAAATACAGAAATAGTATCAAATGAAATCTATTCAATTTTAACAATTAATTTAAGGAAATGTGGTCTATTTGTCCTCTAACAGTCTAAGCTTAAGACAGCATAACAAACCAACCTAACTATAGGATTTATCAAAAAAGGAAAGTCTTCAGTCCAGTTTTAAAACTGGACAATGTGTCAGCCTCACGGACAGAAACTGGAAATTAGTTCCACAAGAGAGGAGCCTGATAACTGAAAGATCTTCCTCCCATTCTGCTTTTGGAAACTCTAGGAACTGCGAGTAAACCTGCAGTCTGAGAGCGAAGTGCTCTGTTAGGAAAATATGGAACAACAAGTTCTCGAATATAAGATGGAGCTAGGTTGTTGAGGGCTTTGTAGGTTAGAAGTAAGATGTTGAATTAAATTCTGGATTTGACAGGGAGCCAGTGGAGAGAAGCTAAAATTGGAAAGGTATGATCTCTCCCACTAACTCCAGTTAAGACTCTGGCAGCAGCATTTTGGATCAGCTGAAGACTTTTTAAAGAAGTATTTGGACACCCAGATAACAAACCATCGCAATGGTCCAGTCTAGACGTGACAAATGCATGGATCAGTTTTTCTCCATCATTAAACACGATTACATGACCCCAATTCTGAAAAAGTTGGGACACTGTGTAACCCCCCCCCCCCAAAAAAAAAAAAAAACAAAAAAAACAAGACAACAACAAGCAATGATGTATAATTCACATAAGAACAAAATAAAAATCTGTTTGCATTAGAAAAAGGTTTATAAGTAATCACATGAATTACAGCTGTGGATCCCGTAGAGTTCCTTATTCACAGAGAAGCTCCATTAGCTGAATTTATCCAGTGGGTGGCATCAATCTAACATCTGAATATATAATGAACTCTTTGAGCTTTCATGTCAGCAAAGATTATGAATATTCTCTTGTTTCCACATGCATGTGTGTGAGCGTGCTGGCTTTGGATCACTTCAGCAGATGATGGCAGAGGTGAGCAAGTCAATTATAGACATGAAGGTGTGAAGATGTTGAAACCACAATCATTTTCCAGCTTCGTGAGATCACAGCTGCAGTGGTCACCAGGGACAATAACCTTAACGAGAGTAGAAAATAAAATTTGTAGCTGCAGTAAAATTTATTACAACAGTTAGACAATAATACAAGTTTTATGAATCAGTTTCCGTGTGACACATGTGGGCTGGCTCTTTGTTGCCAGATGCAGAAACAGGAAGGAGTCGTGTTGTTTACACAAACAACTGAAGCTGTTTCAGTGCAAAATGAACACGAGGAAAGAAGGAAAACATTTCGATAAGATTCACTTACAACTTAATTTTATAGTTTGTTTTAGAAAATGTAAGTTTGCTCAACAATTAAAATGAATTAAAAACTCCAAATGTAATGGTAGTTTTTTTTGTTTTTTGTTTGTTTGTTTATTGTTGCATTTCAACCTTTGTTGTTTTCTGTTTAGTTCTACACCTGGAGAAAAGCTCTGTAGTTCCAGACAGACCTGGAGCTGACTTGTTCTGGTACTGACTGTGCCTGAGTCTCAGGTCCAGAACATGAGGGGGGGGGGGGGGGGTCATGGACTGGAAGATTCTACTTTCTGAACACTGTGGAAGAGGTTTTAGGGCAGAATCACCATCACGGTCAACCAGCTGCCATGCAGGCTCAGCTCAGAGGCAGTGACCCGCATCTTGGAGGTGGTCCTCAAAGTCCCCACAGGCCCGACCCAAGACCCCAGATCTGTCGAGATAAGACGATGCAGGACAGACAAACTCCAACTCAGTCTGGTTTTAAGACTTCTGGGATTCTTTTGTTCTATGATGTTTTGTTGATTTATTTGTTTTTAAGATATCCGTCTTTTATTGTTTTTGTATCGCCTTATCGTTTTTTGGGGGCTGCTGTAACTTGGTGGTTAGTGTTGTAGTCTTGCAGTCCTGAGGTTGTGGGTTTGAGTCCAGGTTGCATCAGGAAGGGCATCCCGCATAAAGCAATTGCCAAATCTTTTGAGCGTGTTTGCTCGCTGTGGCAACCCTTGAAGGAAAGATCAGCCGAAAAAACGTACCCGTATTTTCTGGCGTATAAGTCGCATCATAAAAAAAAAAAAAGCACCATGAAGAGGAAAAGCACATGTATAAATCGCTTCAGCGTATAAATCACATTTATTGTGTGTCACCGCTAATCCGTCATGTTATTTATGCGTTTATTTAATGGTCAAAACAGCTTCATTTCATCTTGGCAGTGCGGTCCCATCCATCCATCCATCCATCCGGCCGCGAGCTCGCCAGCGTTCCTCCACCTGCACCAGCTGAGTGAAGCGAGCGCGCACGGGAGGACTCGCTGTTGCTGTTATTAGAAATTTAAAGCGTCATTCAAAAATTACATTATGAATATGGAAATAAAAACGTATTGAAGTCGCTTCGGTGTATAAGTTGCAGGACTGACAAATCTATGCAAAAAACTACAATATACATATATATATATATATATATACATATATAGATGTATATATATATATATATATATATATGTATATATACAGTGCTCTACTGGAACTCCGCTGACTGATGAAGCCCTCCGGATAGAGGGCGAAACGTCTCTATAAAAAACAAACTGTCCAAATGACTCGACTGAGAATTATTGGATTTGGTACCTGGATGATTGAGCACGAACTTTGTTAGTACTTGTTATAGTTTTTTTTCTTTGCCGTCTCTGATGTCCAGCACTCTGGTTAACGATACCTGTTGTTTTAAATGAGTTTAATGAATAAATAGGACTGAACAAGGAGGAGGAGAGAATCCAAAGTTCTCAGTGGTTTTAATGAAGCAGTGATTTTAAAGGTGAAAATGAAGTGAGTATAATAAAACACAGAGGATTTGGAGGCTCCGGCTTCAGACTCCTGTTCCCACATTAAAATGGAGAATTGTTCTGGTGATCCTTCTTAATCCGGGCTTCAAACGCCAGGCTGGAGACATGTAGGCTTTTTGCATCGCCTGGACCATTTGTCATTACGATTTAATGCCTTTGTACACACTCAACTGACCAAGACGATTTTTATATAACATCGGCAAAAGATTTGATCAAATAAAACAAAATATGACTTAAAGTGTAAATCTCTATACAATATATATATCTATAGATACGTGACAAATGGTTACTTTCTGTCAAATAATGTGAAGTAATGATTTATGGTGCATGTCAGCGGTGCTTAATGTGATAACCATCAAACCATATCAGTATCCTAAAGTCAGTGTCAGAAACCTGATAAGTCTGTGTGCATCTACCACAGGAGCTATTAATCATGTGTCTTATATTGGTCTGTGTGCGCCAGAGGAAATTAAAGTGAGAGTATTAATGCAAGAGGTGGTTTATAAGGTTTTTTTCCATTTTCATTTTTTGCTTTTATATCAGAGTGCAACATCTAAAGTGTGGAGCTTTTGTGTTTTATGACAAAAATGTCTGTTTCACGCTAAATTAAAGAGAATGGGATAAAGCTGAAAGGTCCAGCAGCAGCATCTAAACCACATCATCATCTTCTCAGCTGCACAACCAGAACGTCATCGCAAAATGACACCAGTCATTCAGAAGTCAGACTTTATGAGGCACAACCTGGGGCTATGATACAAGTTATTTAAATGTGATTATGACCCAACTTTTATTTGCAAAAGGATTTCTGAATGATCAGGAGAATTACAGCTGCGCGTCCCACAGGCTGCTTTATCTAGAGAGAAGTGCTGTTAGTGGGATTTATCCAGTGGGTGGCACTAATCTAACAGCTGAAATGTAATCAACCATTTTTGGCTTTCATATCAGCAGAGATCAGGAATATTCTGTGGTTTACACAAACAAATTAAAGAGTTTGGTTCACATGAACAGATCGAGTTGGATGTTCATTATGCTGGAGATGTTGGGTTGAAACCACAGTGTAACTGAAACAATAATGACCTTAAATCATAAAGGTCAAAACAGGAAAAACAAATGTTTACATCAGTTTCTACTAAACAGCTATGGGTTGCTGTTTGTAAAGTTACACAGTCAAAAATTAACAGCAATATTTTTGGTTTATTTAGCCTTTATTATGAAAAAAAAAAAAAATATTTTTTTAATGTCATATTTTCATCATGCTATTCATACATTTATAAATTCATAGTTCCCAACTACATGTTTAATTTACAAGCTAAATATTTAGTTTAAAAACTAAATACTTGCAAGTTAAATATTTAGTTAGTAAACTAAATATTTAGGTATAAATTAAATATTTAATTTCCAAGCTAAATGTTTATTTTCAAAATTAAAAATTTCCAAACTAAATATTTATTGTCCAAGCTAAATATTTAATTTCCAAACTAAACATTTAATTTGCTAACTAAATATTTAACAGTGATATAAATATTTAACTTGCAAGCCAAATATTTAGGTCCAAGCTCCTATACTTAGCTTGCAAGTTAAATATTTGAATCAGAGTTAAATATTTTTTCCTTCATTCATCCATCCATCCATTATCTTTTACCCGCTTCTTCCATTTTGGGTCACAGGGGTCGCCGGTGCCCATGTTCAGCAATCACTGTGCGAGGGGCGGGGGACACCCTGGACAGGTCTCAAGTCCATCACAGGGACACGTAGAGACAAACGAGACAAACGACCATTCACTCTCTCACTCACACCTAGGGACAATTTAGAGTTAACCATCAGCCTAATGCCCATAATAATAATAATAATAATAATAATAATAATAATAACAATAATGATAATAATAAATGTTTAGTTTGGAAATTAAATATTTATCTTGGACAATAAATATTTAGTTTGTAAATTAAACGCTTAGTTTTGCAAATACATATATAGCTTAAAAATTAAACATTTAATTTGCACATAAATATTTAGTTTACTAACTTAATATTTAACTTGCAAGATAAGTATTTAGTTTGTAAACCAAGCATTTAGTCAGGAACTATGACATTTATAAATGTATGAATAACATGGTGAAAAAATGACTTTGAAAAAAAACAAAAAAACTTTTTTTTCTTATGAAAGGTAAATAAACCAAAATATTGCTGTTAATTTTTGACTGTGTAACTTTACAAACAACACCCCATATGAAACCGCAGTGTAACTGAAACAATAATGACCTTAAATCATAAAGGTCAAAACAGGAAAAACATGTTTCCATCAGTTAAACAGCTGGCTTTCCCTCTTATGCGCGGGCCCTTTAAGAGAACAGGTGTGTCGTTGACAGGTGCAGACACCGGAAGTGGTCACGTTAGTGAGTCAACACACAAATGGGAGCTGAGCCTTGTTTCGGTGGAAAGTCAACATGAGGGAAGGAGGGAAACACTTTGGTGAGATTCTTTACAGACATCTTATTCGCTTTAATTACACCGTTTATGTTTAGGGAAACTCCACGTTAATGTTTTTAGTTGTGAGGCTTGATCAGTTCTGCGATGAAACCTTTAACAAGTCTGATTTTTTACAAATTATTTATAAGAAACTAGATTTATTACATGGATTATTAACGGGGGTGTTTTTCAGCAGAGCGGCCTGATTGACGACATGAGACATCTGCTCTTCATCAGTCTGTCCCTGGCAGGTAAAACTTTAAACTTTCTGCTCTTCTTCCGGTTCTGGCTCTCAAACAGGAAAAAAAAAGACTGTAAGAAAACTAAAAGTAAACAGGTGAGGGAAGGACCGCTGAAATATTCCAAACACGTCAATGACACAAAAGCATGAGGAGCGTTTAAACCTGCTCTGATGCATTCTCACTGTTGATTGACGTGTTGCCTTCAAGGCCTCGTTACAGGCTCCGAGATTAGAGCTTCAGCATGCGATGGAGACTAACGAGAGCATCTTTGTTTCCTGTTACACAACTGTAACTTGATAAGGAACTTTTGACAACTAAATAAATAAAAAAGGTATGCACATTATAGTATATTGATAACAATAAGTCTTTGGTATAAAGCCTGTTTGGTAACGTGCAGATTTCTGATTGACTCAAAGAGTTCAAACTGTAGAAATAAATAGCTCATATTTTTCTAAACAAACAAAACGAGCAAAGTAAATATGGCAGACTAAAAGATTATAACAAGGAGCACAAAGACACTAAATGAAGACACAAATGTCATGCAACACAACTATCGAGAGGTTCAAACTGCAAAATAAATAAATAAGTGTCCTGAATTATGATTAGAAAAAAAACGAGAATATGTGAAAAAAGCAGCATATATATACAAGTATACAATCAGTATAAAATATAAAATGACCGTTATTATACAAGTGTCACATGAGGACAAATTCTATGTTCCAATCTGCAAACTGAGCAGAAAACAGAATAACTTTAGAATATCACAGCCAAACACAACGCGTAACATAACTGCAAATTTCACAATGAATGATTTCCTAAGAGGAAAAAAAAAAAAAAAAAAAAAAGAGATGATTTTTAGATTTATCCTCAAAACGTCTGTGTAAGTTAGTTTTTGTTTAATTAATTATTTTTGAACTGATGGAAAACAGTTGAGTTAGGAAAAAAAAACTGAACAAGGTTTTAAAATAAGCCCAACAAAGTTAAGTCAGATCATCTGGATATTTTTTTTTTTTTTTTTTGTGTGTGTTGGAATGTTTCATCCTTCATCCAAAGGACTTTGTCAGTCCAAGGAGCCACAACAAACTCAGTCCCACAAGCAGCACACTCACATAGTGGGCCACCCAGTTTGATGGTGATAAGATGGTCTCTGGGGCCCGTCCTCTCCCCGTCGACTCCTCTGAGGCAGCCATAGCCAAAGTGGTTCAAAACATCAAAGTTCATGCTCAATAGTCTAGGTTAAAAAAACCCAACAAAGTTAAGTTAGGTCATCTGGATGGTTTCTTTCTTTCTTTTTTTTTTTTTGTTGAAACGTTTCGTCCTTCATCCAAAGGACTTAGTCAGTCCGAGGAGCCACAACAAACTCCAACATAAATTGGCTCCAGAAACCATCTTATTTCCAGCAAACTTGGCCCACTATGAGAGTGTGCCACTTGTGGGACTGAGCTTGTTGTGGCTGATGAAGTCCTTTGGATGAAGGATAAAACATCTCAACATCAACGGCAAAAAAGAAACTGTCCAGATGACCTGATTTAACTTTGTTGGATTTTTTAATTGAGCATGAACTTTGATGTTGTACAATAAGATTTTTTAAATTTCTTTATTTTTTGACAGTTTTTTCTTTATTTAGTTAAAAACTATACCCAAACAATAATGGTGAATCAGGTCATCTGGACAGTTAGTTTTTATTTGTGGAAAGATATTTTGCCCTCTATCCAGAGTGCTTCATCAGTCTGAGGAGTTCCAAGTAAACCATTTTCCCCACTAAGCGGTACACTCCTTTAGTGGACCAGCCAGTTTGCTGGTGATAAGATGGTTTCTGGGGGCTGTCCTCTCCTCCGTCGACTCCTCCCAGACAGGCAGCCACAGCCAAAGTGGTTCAAGACATCAAAGTTCATGCTCAGTCATCCAGGTACAAAATCCAGTAATGGTCAGTCAGGTCATCCCCAACAAGCACTATTGGATTTTGTACCTGCATGATTGAGCATGAACTTTGATATTCCCAAACAAATGATATAAAATGAATTTGTGAGCCAAATGTACAAACAAGTTAATAAAAAAAAAAAAGTAGGAAATGGGTTCAATCAGATAATGTCAGGAGGCGGGATAATTGATACCTAGTTCTTTTTTGCAGTAAAATACAGTGATTGAAACAACATGGATTACCTGCAAAATCTTTTGTTTCCACTGTGTTTTCTTGTCTGAATTATGTATGAAAATGAAAACGATCATTAAACAAAGATCATTTTTAAGTGTTTAAGCTGCTGCAGTAAGAATGAGCAAAGAAAATTACCTCCAGGGATGTAAATTATATTTTAATTTGTTTATTAACTAAGGGCTGTTGTTCATGCATGAAGGATAATAATTGAAGCAATAATTAGTGACACGTCCATATTATTAAATACACATTTTGCTGCTGTGTCTCAGCTGTTCAGGTCCTACGGATCCAATCTGAAGGATTCACGGACACATTTGAGCTTATTCCTGTTTAAACGTCTGCTGGGGTTTAAACTGGGTTTTACGAGTGATAAAATCTCCATTAAACACAAACCAGTGTTCGGTTTTATATAAACTAATGAGGTGGATAAACAAAGCTTCATTTCCTTTTAGTCAACCAGCAGAAACTTACAGTTCAACAACAGATTTCTGTTCTACTCTGAATGACGTTCCAGTTGTAACCACAACTGAGTTTTGCTTTTGTGTTCTGGGTTTTATAAAACGAACCGTTTGTGAAAGCGTCATCGCTGCGCTGCGTCATTCATGCGCGTTTCTGACTTCTGACTCATTTCTCCGTTTGATACAGAACAAAGGTTTTATTTAAGGACTCGACACGGGAACCTAAATTCATTTTGTTTTGTTGTAATTGTTTTTTTTCCTCTTCATCTGTAAAGGTTGTGAAAAAGCTGTCGAGCGAGACGGATCAGGATCGTATCGAGTGATTCGCTCGAGAAGTCACTGACCGCAGAGTTCTGCTGCGGCTCTTTTCTGTGTAAAACAAATGTAGACAGCCTGAGTATTTGATACCGTCTTAACGGAATCGGATAAATGCGTAAACACAGAATTCCTTCATTTATTTACTCTTGACTACACATGAACATGCAGCTATGATTATTTATTGGGTTGAATCTATAAAATTGAATAAAAAAAACAAATAAGATCACGAGACAGTCTAGTTTAAGTAACTTTTAACAATAACCCCAAAACATAATGTAGCTTCTTTCAGCTGTTCCCTCTTCAGGGGTCACCACAGCGAGTCATCCTCCTCCATCTCACTCTGTCCTCACTCTAACTACCTCCATGTCCTCTCTAACTGCATCCATATATCTCTTCTTTGTCTTCTTCCTGGCAGCTGCATTTCTAACATCCTTCTACCAGTATACCCACTGTCCCTCCTCTGGACATGTCCAAACCATCTCAGTCTGGTCTCTCTAACTTTTATCTCCCAGTTGTTCAACCTGTGCTGCACCTCTGATGATCTCATTCCTGATCTTATTCATCATTGTCACTCCTAAGGAGAACCTCAACCTAATTTCTGCCACTTCCAGTTCTGTCTCCTGTCTTTTTGTCCATGTCTCTGTCTCCAGACCATGCAACAACTGGTCTCACAACTGTCTTGTAAACTTTTCCTTTGACATATCCTGATGCATGGTCAATAATCCAGGTAGAAAAAAAATCTAAAAAAAGTTAAGTATGGTCCTCTGGACATTCAAACAACAAAACAAAACAAAAAATGTAGAAACGTTTCGTCTTTCATCCGAAAGACTTCTTCAGTCTGAGGTGCTGTGTTCAGCTCCGTCTTATAAATATCACCTTCTCATATTGGATCAACCAGTTTGCTGCTGACAGCTGATGGTCCTCCTTGATCATGTGAGCAACTGGTTTTGCTTGTCAGCAGCAAACTGGTTGATTCACTATGAGAAGGTGATATTTATAAGACGGAGCTGAATACAGCACCTCAGACTGAAGAAGTCTTTCGGATGAAAGACGAAACGTTTCTACTTTTTTTTGTTTTGTTTTGTTGTTTGAATGTCCAGAGGACCATACTTAACTTTTTTTAGATTTTTTTTCTACCTGGATTATTGACCATGCATCAGGATATGTCAAAGGAAAAGTTTACAAGACAGTTGTGAGACCAGTTGTTGCATGGTCTGGAGACAGAGACATGGACAAAAAGACAGGAGACAGAACTGGAAGTGGCAGAAATTAGGTTGAGGTTCTCCTTAGGAGTGACAATGATGAATAAGATCAGGAATGAGATCATCAGAGGTGCAGCACAGGTTGAACAACTGGGAGATAAAAGTTAGAGAGACCAGACTGAGATGGTTTGGACATGTCCAGAGGAGGGACAGTGGGTATACTGGTAGAAGGATGTTAGAAATGCAGCTGCCAGGAAGAAGACAAAGAAGAGATATATGGATGCAGTTAGAGAGGACATGGAGGTAGTTGGAGTGAGGACGGAGTGAGATGGAGGAGGATGACTCGCTGTGGTGACCCCTGAAGAGGGAACAGCTGAAAGAAGCTACATTATGTTTTGGGGTTATTGTTAAAAGTTACTTAAACTAGACTGTCTCGTGATCTTATTTGTTTTTTTTATTCAATTTTATAGATTCAACCCAATAAATAATCATAGCTGCATGTTCATGTGTAGTCAAGAGTAAATAAATGAAGGAATTCTGTGTTTACGCATTTATCTGATTCCGTTAAGACGGTATCAAATACTCAGGCTGTCTACATTTGTTTTACACAGAAAAGAGCCGCAGCAGAACTCTGCGGTCAGTGACTTCTCGAGTGAATCACTCGATACGATCCTGATCCGTCTCGCTCGACAGCTTTTTCACAACCTTTACAGGTGAAGAGAAAAAAAAACAATTACAACAAAACAAAATGAATTTAGGTTCCCATGTCGAGTCCTTAAATAAAACCTTTGTTCTGTATCAAACGGAGAAATGAGTCAGAAGTCAGAAACGCGCATGAATGACGCAGCGCAGCGAAGACGCTTTCACAAACGGTTCGTTTTATAAAACCCAGAACACAAAAGCAAAACTCAGTTGTGGTTACAACTGGAACGTCATTCAGAGTAGAACAGAAATCTGTTGTTGAACTGTAAGTTTCTGCTGGTTGACTAAAAGGAAATGAAGCTTTGTTTATCCACCTCATTAGTTTATATAAAACTGAACACTGGTTTGTGTTTAATGGAGATTTTATCACTCGTAAAACCCAGTTTAAACCCCAGCAGACGTTTAAACAGGAATAAGCTAAAATGTGTCCGTGAATCCTTCAGATTGGATCCGTAGGACCTGAACAGCTGAGACACCGCAGCAAAATGTGTATTTAATAATATGAGAAGGTGATATTTATAAGACGGAGGTGAATACAGCACCTCAGACTGAAGAAGTCTTTCGGATGAAAGACGAAACGTTTCTACTTTTTTTGTTTTGTTTTGTTGTTTGAATGTCTAGAGGACCAGACTTAACTTTTTTAGATTTTCCTTTGACCTTTGATGACAGCCTTTTTATCACAAATCACTCCTGAAACTTTTCTCCATCCACTCCATCCTCTCTTTTCACCTCTTTACCACACTCCCCATTTTCCTGGACAGTGGACCCCAAGTACTTGAAGTCCTGACCTTTGTGACCTCTGCTCCTTGTAGCCTCACGGTTCCACCTGTCTCCCTCTCATTCACACACGTACTTTGTCTTACTACGGCTGACTTTCATTCCTCTTCTTTCAAGTGCATACCTCCACCTCTTTAAGTTCTCTTCCACCTGTTCCCTGTTCTCACCACAGATCACTATGTCATCTGCAAACATCATAGTTCACAGGGATTCCCACCAGACCCCATCTGTTAGTCGGTCCAACTACCTCCATGAACAAACGAGAAGAGGCACAGAGCCGATCCTCCTCTGTTTAAATCCCCAAACCCAGCTTTGTTTCTAAAATAGACCATCAACCTAAATAAAAGTATCATTGTGAGAATAGTTCTTGAATTTACAAAGGATGAACCAAATTATATTATAACTTAGAACTTAAATTATAACCAAAATAACAAGCACTTTAATATCAACGTGTGAGGAGATTTTTTTTTAGTTGGTTAAGTTTGAGCTTGTTTGAAAATATGTGAATATTTTTTTTAGATTAAAAGATAATCTGAAACAAATCCTAGTACAGTAGTCCCTCTCTACTTCGCGGTTCGTTTATTGCGGACTCGCGCTATTGCGGTTGTTCAAAATAAGATTGAACAGGACACACAATTGGCTGATTGATGGATGAGCCGCACAGTTGGCATGGGATTTTTATTTAAAATAAATTATTTTAAATTATTTAGCACCTGCTGCACATTTGTGCAGCCCAGAGCTGCAGGACAAGCTTCCTCCTGCACCTTTGTTCAGCACATACTACAGGATAAACTTCCTGCTGCAGCTGATCAGCTGTTCACCATGCAGAATGGAGAAGTGGGCGTGGCCAAAAGCGCTTGCAGGTGGCAAAGAGCAGAGGAGGCAGGGAGCTGAAATCATGACATTCTGTGCTCTCTTAGAGAATTTAGAGTTTTTTATTCTAAACATTTTCAGAATATTTCGAGAGTGTGGAACAAACAAAATAAAATATATAATAAAATAAACTACTTACTACTTGTACTACTATTTCTACTTCGTGATTTTTCACTTATCGTGGGTCTTCAGGGTACGGATCCCCCGCGATAAACAAGGGACTACTGTAATAGGAATGTTTTTTTTACGAAGTGTAGTTTTTAATTGTTTCTTCTTTATGTATTCAGCACTTACTTAAATGAAATTGCTCAATATGTCAGCAACTCGATGAAAGAATTTTCTACATTCATTTATCTTTTTCAGCAGTAATCTTTGTACCTTTCACGTCAGCTTCTGTTGTGCTGTTTGTTTATTTATAGTTAAATGCCAACCCTCTCTTTTTTTTTTCTTCCCCCTGTTTAGTTATTCTCTCTGCCGATGTTGTGGCACAGAATCCGGTATCGATCCAGTTTGCTAAAGACCCGTTGCTGATTCAGACTGGCACTGACATCTTGTTTACAGTGCAGACTGCGTCTCAGTCTCAGGTCTTTTCTATGACATGGATGTACAAAGGAACCATCACTCTGGGTTTATGGACCAATGGAAGCCCTGTGGTGAACCCCGTGAGCCAGTTTCAGAACAGAGTCACCATCACTGCCAACCAGCTCCGAATTGGAAATGCCCAGCTCCAAGACGCAGGGGAGTTCACCGTGGTGGTGGTTCCCATTGCTACATCAGGCTTGACCCAAAACTCCAAATCTGTTCAGCTGAGGGTGTTCGGTAAGTGATGAAGATTGAGTGGAGGAGAAGCAGGTGTGGTGGAGGTCTGGCTGAGAAAAATGAAGGCAGCAGTGATGTTCAGGAGGAAAAATGATAAAGTAAAGGGGGATTCAGGGAGTACAAGAACTAATCTGGGATGGATAATAAAATTAGTGACCCATGGAAGGAGAGGTAAGATTAATGAAAAAGGAGGAGGAGAAGAAGCAAGTAGCTCAGGGCTTTATGCCAATTAAAACTCATTTGTTATGCACCACTCATGGTCTTAGATGTTTGATATCGTCTAAATGTGGCGCTGCATGTAGAGACAGTAGAAACTGAATTTGCATACGTTTATATTCAGTACTGTAATGGAGCCTGAACAGCTGAGTGTCTTTATTTTCAGCCCACACTGGAGGGATGACGCACAGTCTCTCGTCCTTTTTACCCTCGTGGAAAGCAGGGCAACCAAACTGCTGTGCAGCCGGTCTGTTACTGCTGAAAGGTCTCGTTCTCCAAACTCACAAGTGCTGGTTCACAACATGGGACAGCCTGGTCCTTGAGCACGACTCCCGATTACTCACTAGTTGCTCATAAATTAGAAAGCTGGTTAAAACTTTAATTATGAAAAGCTACTGCTGAGTCACAGGCAAGTGGGCGCTCTAAAAATGGAAGTCATTAGAGCTTTTTTTAGTAGTGGCTCTACTGTTTTTGTTTGTTTGCTGTTGCTGCCTTTACCCACAACCCCTTCCTCCATCCACACGTCCTCTAATCTCCCAGTCCAATTATTTAACTTGGGCAGTTTGCCAAAAGGCATCTCGGCTACTACTCGCGCCGTCTGCCCTCTCATGCGCCATCTGTGCTTCTATCTGAACGCTGTCCCTTCTCACCCATCTCTTGCTTTGATTACAACAAATTATCCTCAACAGAAACATCAAACTGCGCTCTATTGTTCTGTCACTCTTACTTTTGAAGTGTACTCTCGCTCGCGCTCTCCGGCTCCACGTATGCAGTAATAGCTATTTAAGCAACATTTTCTCTGTGCGCAGCTCGAAGGTAAAATGCTTCTTTGTACATTTCCTTTTGTAGATGCAGTAACTGGGGTGACACTGTATGTTCCCTCAGTGGCAGTGGAGAATAAAAATGTGTCTTTGAGTTGCACGTGGATCTCGGGGACGGAGGTTACGGTCCAGTGGAGCAAAGGAGGCGTAACCATCACTGCTGACTCTAGAGTCACCATCTCAGGCGGCTCTCTGGTGATCAGCCCAGCCAGTCGGAGTGATTCCGGGGACTACACATGTAACGCCAGCAACCCTGCCAGCTCTCAGTCTGCCACAAGGAGCCTCACCGTCTACTGTGAGTTAACCACTGGCCAAGACACGAGGCAGATAATCTGCTGTAACCACAACAAATGGCAGTAGCTTATCTCCCTATCCACATTGCACTGCACACTGTGTGCTAAATTGCACCCGGCTTGCACAAGACATACTTCTATAAGCCCACAGTGCTGCTGGCTTTGTCTTTATCACATCATTAATTCTGATATGACATTTTCACTGTAGTATCTCATGCAGCACTTACCTACTGCATCAGTGTCCATGAAAATTCAAAGAATCTTTCTTTACCCACATGAAAGCCGCAAATGCAAAAAAAATAAATAAATAAAAAATACTTGGAATACTTCAGAAATACAAGCCAAGTTGAAATAAAACATTTCTTTTTAGTAGCATAGAAATCTCCAGCTTGAAGCTTGGTGGCAGAGTAAAAGTGGGATGTCTCCATCACAAAGCCTGCTGCTGCGGTCTGATTATAGCTTGTACAACTTGAAGTGCAGCTAATAATTATTTTCACTGGCAGTCCATCTCTTGGTTTCTTCTCTTTCCTTTTGGGTTGAGATTTAGCAAAAGTGATGAAGCCATTTACCAGTTGGACAACATCCTAAAAATGCTTTTTTTGTTGTCTGACACCAGTTTTGGATAGTTTCCTAAAGGATTAAAACAGCTCATTATATTTTAGAAGCTAGATCCATCAAATTGGTTTGTTGTTGCCTGGAAATACCATACCATATATCATATCGTATATCGTATATCGTATATCGTATATCGTATCGTACCATACCATACACCATATATCATATCATATATCATATCATACTATTTTCTTTATAAAGTACTTAAAAACAGCAACAAGGTCAACCAAAGTGCTGTAAAGCAAAACAAGCAAAGGACACAGCATAACATACATAAAGATAACTAAATGATTAACATTATAGAATACAGACAAGTTAAAATCAACTCTCATTGTGTCAAAAGTCAGGGAATAAAAGTGAGTTTTTAAATGTGACTTAAAAATAGTGAGAGAGGGAGCCTGCCTGACATGCAGTGAACAGTCATTCCACAGTTTTGGACCTACAACAGAGAAAGCCCTGTCACCTCTGAGCTTTAAACCAGTTCCTGGAACCAAAGAGCATCTGGTCTGCTGACCTCGGAGAGCGCTGTGGGACATATGACTGCAGCAGATCAGTGAGATAAGAGGGCACAGAACTGCTCAGAGATTTTAAAAACATACAGAAGGATTTTAAAAATGAATTTGAAAGTGAACCGGGAGCCAGTGAAGGGAGGCCAGAACTGGAGTAATGTGCTCTCTTTTGCCTGAACCAGTTAAAAATCGGGCTGCAGCAGTTTGAACCAGTTGTAAATGTGCAATGGAGGTCTGACAGATTCCAAAAGGAAGTGCATTGCAGTAGTCAAGCCTGGATGTTATGGAAAGCATGTATTACTGTCTCAAAGTTACTTTTGGACAGTATGGGCTTCGATTTAGACAGTCGTCTCAACTGAACAAGAACAGGATTTAACAATCATGTTTACTGGAAGGTCCAGTGTCACTCCCAGTTTAGTGACAACTAAATAATTAAATGACTGAAATGGCTTAATGTAATTGCCATATCAATATTTGTGACATAGTTATCACTTGGAACACTGGGAGCAGATTAATACAACGGTCAAGGTTGCTTATGAAATATGTTTTTAGGATTAAACATAATTTTGGAGGCATGGCAGCTTCAAGTCTGTTTTGGAATAAACTTACGTTTTCCTTTTGGAAGATTATTCCTTTTTTTATTTATTTTTTGGCAGACACGTCATGTTCTGCTGGGTTCAGGCCCAGACTCAAGCTGGAGATGCATGCTTCAGGTTTTTATCTTGTTTGAATGTAAGCCATCACTCCAGACTGGAATATTATGGAGGAATCTAGAACGTTTTTTAGGAGATTAATATTTCAGACCATTTCCTTCCCTCCATTCTGTCCAGACTTCCTGATTTTTCACAGAATCACATTTCCACAATTTGATGCTTTTATTGTGATGTTTGACTTTTGCTATTGTTTTTGTTTGTGATTTTGTTCCGTGCTTTTCTAAAGAATCTCCTTCATGCTGAATATTAGCTTAATACCTGTCCAAAAATGAAGTAATTGTCATTAATTTGGTGCAAGTGCACTCGGATCTGATCGGTCTTTGTTTTTGAAGACAACTTTTGTGTCCCTCTGTATGAAAAGCCTTTTACTGGTGAATATATTCTTTAATATGTCTAACGTGGTGCAGCTGGACTCCCGTCGGGTTGTAAAACATCTCAAGGATAGCTGAATAAAGAGGATGAATGCCATAACAAAGGCTCTGAACACCTGGTTTTGCTTTATAATTGTAAGAGCTGAGTTTTCAGATGAGCCTGAAACTTGTCGCAAAATGGAAAACTTGAAAGGCTTTGAAACCATTCTGTAAATTTTAACACCAGACTGTTTTGAGCAGTAAAACTCTATTCATGCAAGGCTTTGAATGCCAAACGCCCCTGAACTGCCGCTCAGATTTCACGACAAAAGCAGCTTTGCCAATCCCGCAGTAGCAGCTAATGTAATTTAAAAACTCTGAAGCAATATATAAAATGCAAGCCTCCGTCATGAGCGAACTAAGATCAAGGAAGGTTAACTATAGTAATTAAAACAGATGAGGCCTCAAACCTGCTTAGTAATTCTCCCGTTTGCAGGATATAATTAGCCAATTAGCGCTCCTTTTCATTATTGTGCTTACTTGTGAACGACATGTACTTATTTCTAATAAATGTCTTATCGTCAACCAACCAGATGGGCCAGACACCCCCGTGCTGACCGTCGACAGGCCAAAACAGTGTGTGGGGGGCGGGGATGTAAAAGTGGGAGATACAGTGCGTGTCACCTGTACCTCTGTCTCACTACCTGCCGCCATCTTCTCCTGGCAACGTGATGGACAACCGATCAGTGGGCAGCCGATCACGGGGGTGCTCACCCTTCAGACCAGCTCGACCAGCGAGAGCGGCCGGTATTCCTGCGTTGCAGAGAACACCATCACCGGAGGCACGTCAAGGCAGGCCACCAACTTGACGGTCGTAGGTGAGTTATGGTGAAGGCTCTGCGACGGATAAAATCACAGCTGGCTTTAGAATTTGCAGCTGTATCCGTCTTCACGATAGGAGTGGGACAGAAAGTGTTCGGGGGCAGATTGATCTGCTGTGATTGTGGTCAAAGTCGTTCAGTGACCCACCTCTCTTTACTTTTGTTTCTTTCTTCACTCACTTCATTTTCCTTCTTTTTTAGATTCTCCTCATCTCTGCTTTATCTTTTATTTGTTTCTCTTTGGCTCATGAAACCCCACTGTCTGTTTCAGATGTATGTTTTAATGGAGGGGAAGTTGCAGGAATTGTAATTGGCTCATTCCTGGGGCTGCTAATCATCATACTCCTCATCATATTGCTTATCTGTATTGCGCAAAGGAAGAACGGTAGGTCTATTTGTGTGTTTGATACCATTGTGCCCTTGCACTTTAGCTTTACAAACATCTTTTTGAGTATTTTTTTTCTTTAAATATAGTTTTTCTATTTAGAAAACAGCCCAAGAAGGATTTTTTTTTCTTTTTACATCAAGCTGTCTTTTTTTTTGTTTTGTTTTGTGCTTGCAGTTCGACAAAGACGAAGGGAAAATGTTTTTGTTCAGGAGACAAATCCCAATCAAAGGCCTTTTGTAAGCCACTATAAAGTTTACACATGATTCAGTATTGATTTTGTCTTTATGTCATGATGGCGCTGAAGGGCTGTTCACAAATGAACCCAATCTTTCTTTTGCTCTCTCTTCCATGTCCTCATTTTTCACTTGCTCACATCAAGCCTCCAGATCCACAAACTAATAATGTAAGGGATTTGGACCAAGGTCTTCAACCCCCTCTCGCCACGAACACACAAACACGCCAGCCTGACCGCTTAATCACAACCCAACCTGAAAGCCGTGGCAACCCACAGACTCTGCCTCTGAACGGACTGCATCGCTCCGACACGCACCAAAATAATGGCCGTGCAAACAGATCTACACACAATGACGTTCAGAATATTAATCCACGCCCAGACAATGGCATTGACAACCCCGCTTTTACACACAACGAGGCTCCGAATGCAAACGTGCTCCCAAACTCGCAGCAGCAAAGTCCCAACATCCTTATTCGGGCTGGTGGTGGCCAGGGCGGCAACCAGAACCCAGCGGTTCAAGTCAGTCTCAACACGCTACCTCAAAGCACCAACCCGAACAACAATGCTCAGATTCCCACCATCAATGTTAACCTTAACTCATATCCTGCCAATAACCAACAGACTCAGCAAGATCATTTGCTTCCTATCAGTCAAACCCATAATACTGCTTCACAAAGGCAACTTGTAAACACAAGGCAATCAAATCCCACAATGCAAAGTGCCCACTCCCATCAGATAGATCCCCGTCTGCATGGTCATGTATACCCAGATCATCAAGATCAGTCTGGACTCATCCCGACTGGTTATACACACTTTAACAGCCTTAACACTTCTCAGCGAAATGTAGACACACAGACGTACCAGCAGGAGCCAGAGCCTCACAGGAGGTCTGACAGGAACTCTGGGGTGCCTGACACAACGCCAAGATCCACTCGTACACAGATGCCTTGGGATCGCCTCAGAGGAACACCTGCTTACCCCAGTGGCACGCCTCAAACAGTGCAGGCATTACCTCAAGTTGACTCTGATAGCACAGACTATAATAGAGAATACAATACTCATCCTCTCATAAGAGAGGAAACAGGGAGCAGACCTCAGCCTCAGAGCCAAACTGTTTCTCGACGCAGAACACCACCAAGACGTGATCCACCGTCGGAAGAAAGCAATTCCCAGAGCCAATCAGCTGATCGCCCTCGCCATCTTCCAAACGTGGCCAGTGCACAACAGCACGAGCTCTCACACCACACACAGAGAAGCCCCCACACACAAAGGGAACTTGCTCAGCCAGATATCAGAGGCAGCCAGACTGCCCCCAGGCAGGAAACGACTCATAGCAATATCCCCCAGGCACTGCCTCTCATGAGCCAGCAGGCCTCTGCAGGTCGCTCCGCTGTGCCACAGGGACCGACAGCCCAACAATTTCTCACTGCGCCACAGAGTGCAGATATAAGAGCTTTGGCTGATCCCAATCACCTTCTGCAGGCACGCATGACCCAGCAACGCACAGCTGCACCATTTCAAACACAAGGACAGGGCACACACACGCAGCCCGTCGTGCACGGTGCCAGCCAGCTTCACCAAGGGGGCACAGCTTCAATCCCAAACCCTTCTGCCCAGCCTAACCGTAATAACCTAACCCTGGATGCGCTAAGAACCCACACTGAGAGGGCTCAAGTGTTTGAGAATCGGAGACAGCAGACCCAGGCAGCCCTGCTCCACCCCGGCTCGATGCAGATCCAAGCTCCAGCTGCTGCAACTCAACAGCCACCGATTCCTCCTCCCGTCATCCCACTGGCACAGTTTAAGAACCTCCCCAAAGAGCGCAACCAACACAAATCTCCAACCAGGGGTGCAGAACCTGCCAAACGCAACATACCGGCACCTCACCATGTCACCATGGTGCCCACGAACCACCACCATCATCACCACACAAGACACAATCAGGCTGGAGCACACAGGCATGGTGAAGTTCGTGGCCATGGGCTCCCTCACCATATGACCAACCCCTGGCAGGTGAGTGAGCTGCAACCGACGCCAGATGTTCAGTGATACTAAATTTCCAGCATGACTCACTCTCTAAGAGGTGCAGTTTCAGATTTACTGTTCTGTGTGCATCGATCGTTTCTGCTTTTCAAGTGTGTATGAATCTTGAAAAACGCCTTCAAGTAGATTTTGTCGTTGCTTTTCTTTTGACAGTGCCAGAGAATGCACTTAGTGTTGAGCATCCGTGACACCTTTTCAGTTTGCAGAAGCAGCTTTGTGTGTGTCAGTGCTTCTGCCTTCTCTTCTGCCTGACATGTTGCCAATGAAGGCCTTGTTGTGTCTTTCCAGCAACAAGCCCACAGAGGAAGACCGAGATGATGACGGATGATGGCGGACGACACTCTACAAATGTCCCGCGTGCACCGCCACAAACAAACAGCTGACAGACGCGATCCAATATTCCACCAAGCAAGACTGACTGCACCGAGCTCTGCTTTCGAACAAAGCTGTCACACGCTGGCGTGTCAGTCCCGAAGACGCATTTTCTTCTTTTATTTTTTTATTTTTTAAACAAAAATGTCTCCTGTGGAGATTAAAACATTTTTTGACCATGATTTTGAATATTGTCCTTTTTATTCAGAAGAAAGAAACTTGAAATGCTCAGAACACACACGGTTCCCTCAAGCTGCTCTCACTTTTGACACACCGGCCACACGTCAAAATCTGCCCAGAGCCTGTAAAAAAATAAAAAGAATGTAGTGATCAATGTCACATCCTATCATCCATTCATCAACGGGGCTAAACAACACTCCCCTTGATAAATTGCACATGAAATACTTGCAGGAACGTCTGTGAGCACATGAGCCGGACTCGACTGCTGGGAGTGGTGACAGTTATGAAAGAAGAAATTAGCAGTGGGGTGTAGGGGTGGTCCTGACTCACATGGAGCTATTTATTTTACGCCTTCTGTTAGCGGATGCCTCTTCTGACACTTCTCAATTAAGAGGATTCGCCTCGCTGGTGCTCGGAAATAACCCTCAGCTCAGTACGAGGGGGATCCCATGAATGGATGGGTGCTTATTAATTAAACGCTTTTATGCGACTTAAACGACTTGGAAAATAATCACACTCAGGCATGAATGAGGTCGCCACAAAGACCCAAACTGCTAAGCTTTCTGCTGAAAAAGCACAAGTTAAACCAAATGTTTTTACAAATATTGTATTTATTCATCTAAAACTGTTTTTGTAACTATAAGGTGTGCTCGGCAGTATTCTATCTTTCGTGTACATTCAATAAATGGATAGAAAATCGATTAGCCATACTGTTTAAATGGTAAATATGTTGTTCTGCTGTAAATATTTCTGAGCTCCAACCTTTTCCCTGCTCAGCAGAAGTTTGTTTACCGTTGTGTGAAGAACATCTGTTCAGTTACACAAAAAATAACTTAACTGGAATTAACATGTAAAAACATGTAAATGTGGGACTTTTTATTCGCAGTGAAGTAAAATCTGTTGTAACTTTTTATATTTCTGGGTTGGTTTAAGGAAATGTTGCATAGTTGATCCAGATGTCTTGGTTCATTCTTATCTGGGCTGGTCAAACTAGTTTGTTTTTGTAATTGTTGTATGATAAATAAAACTTAAACAATTCTGTTGAACAGAAATCATTTTGTGTCAACATATGATCGTGTTGTGTTTCAGTCTTATTTTGCACAAATAAGAACACATAAATGAAATGCACCTGGAAACAACTGAACCGCTTCTGGAAAAAGCAACGTTTGTTAAATATTTACAATTTAAATAATCAATGAACAAGTTTTAGATGAACATATATGGAACTAAAAAGAAAAACATGTATTTAACCCAAATTGTTTGATATTCTGCTTCCTGTGTGAATGTTTATGAAGTGATCACACTATTGTGATCCATTTTTTCTTCTGTACATTTTTCAGCACGACTCTCGTCCCGCAGTTTTCAATCTATTTCAACAAATCATAAATCAAAAGGTTCGGTTCTTTCAGGACAACCCTGCTATGACTTTTGGTATTGGTACAACTTTAGCTTTTTGAAATATTTAGCCTTTTCTGACCTTTTTTTGGTCATAGAAAATGAATTGAGCTCATTTTACATCCTTCATATCTTTAGATCTGTTTACAATCTTTTAATGCTCCTTTCATATTTTGTTCTGGCTCAGCATTTTTCAGCTTCTTTGTGCAAATTTAAGCTTTTTCCTGCTACTTTCAGCCTTTTTTTTTAAACTGTTTTGTTCTCCTTTCAGCTTCTTTCTGCTAAATAAAACATTTTTGTGCTTCTTAACTTCTTTCTGCTAATTTCAGCTTGTTATGCTCCTTTCAGCTTATTTATGCACGTTTCAGATCTTCTATTTCAGCAACTATTTAGCTGTTTTATGCTAATTTCAGCTTTTTTTCCAGATAGTTTCCACTTTTTATTGCTAATTTCTGCTTCTTTCAGCCTAAATGGGTAAAAGTTTTCTTTCTGCTTTCTTCAGAAAACTTAAGCTTGTTTTACCTTTTCAGCTATTTTTTTTCGCATTTGTAGCTAATTTCAGCTGTTTTCAGATAGTCAAGATTTTCATGGTCATTTTTTGCTACTTTCAACCTAATTAACTTCTTTATGGTAATTTCAGCCGGTTACGCTCCTTTCAGCTTTTTTCTGCCATTTCAGCTATCCTTTAGCTGTTTTTATGCTAATTTTAGTCTTTTTAGCTAATTTTCGTGATCTATTCTGCTCATTTATACGCAATTTAACAAAAATATGTTCTTTCTGGTTTCTTCTGCTAATAAGGTTTGTTCTTTCATTTTAGCTACATATCAGCATGTTTGTTTGTTTTTCTAGTTATTTTCAGCTGTTTTTCAGCATTAAGCATTCACACTGCATTTTTGCAGGAAATGCAATTGCTCTAGTTTTGTTTAACTTAATTAGATATCTAACATATTTGCGCGTTTGAGCATATACGGGCACCAGGATTTCTTCCATCTTATAAAAAATCTAGCAATATTTTCCCTCATCCTGTCATTTTAAAATCCATTTATAAGTTGTCTAAACACAGGAAAGTCTAAAATGTGTAGATTTTTGCATTTTGTTGTTCCTTCAGAAAAAAACAACTTAATGATCCCTAAACATTACTCTGAACAATGCTGGGATCTACAACAGAAAGCCTGCATGAACAAATGGAAACCACATCTGGCGTCTCCAGATGAACATCTGCGCTATAATATTTGCTTATTTACTGCCTTTATGGAAAATAATGATTATAACCAAGTCAAACAGATGTAAGAAGCTGCAAGGAATTTTTCTATTTCTCAATTGCGAGAAAACCGTAAAGTGTAAATTTTGGGGGTTTGATGTATTTTGTTTGATCTGTAGTATACGGTACCGTAGTTGTAAGATATTTATTGCTCTTGTTCACACAAAGCCTCAGTGGATTTTAGTGGCCTAAAGCTTCTGCAGTAGAGACTGTTCACAGGGGAATACACAGAACTTTAATTTTTTTATTGTAATATATCCCCCCAAAGAAACAGCTCTGAAAAACAGGATTTTTAAAAAATAATAAATAAATAAACTCCTGAAGCATGCAGACAACAATCCAGCTAACCCCCCCCCCCCCCCCCCATTCATTCAGGTGCTTCTCATCATGAAGTTGTTTGCAGCCTGAACATATTTGTGCTCGCTCTGTCTATAGTGATAATTATTCAGGGTGTTTGTGCACACCGAGCACCGTGGCTCAGATGAATCTGTTTTTTGGGGCTTGTTTTGGGGGTATGGAGCATGTGTTTGGATCACAGCTCTATCCGTCTCCTGCTCCCACCGCTTTTACGTCACGTCTGATGAAAAGTCCTGCTGCTCACTATCGGAGACACTTCACGGTGTACTAGCACTGTAATGAGCGAAGATGGAGTGCATGTGAGTACCTGCACCAGAATAACTCAGAGCGCTGCCTACACGTTCCACACGAAAGCTGTGATTTATGTCAAGTTTGAAGCCGTTTTACAAATGAAGTACTTTTTGTTAGACTCTGCGCCTGCTGTCTTCGCAGTGAAGTGTGTTGTTTACGGCCTAAACAGTTCAGATAAAATTGCAAGACATTCGGTGGTGAAAAAAACAACACAGTAAAGCTAAAAACTGATGCTACGACCTTCTCTGGGACAATTTGCATGCAAATCTGCTGGTGTTGCCTTAGTGGACTGATTTACTGTGATTTACTGTGACACCCACAAGTAATTGTAAATGTTTACGCATCCCTTTGGAGGCATAAATTAAAGGAAAACATAACTCAAGTGCTGTGTGTGCAAATTGGGCATGTTTTTGTATTGATGAATGCTGGTTTTGGTATTCGTCAAGCTGCAAGCTTTTCCTACTTAAGTGTTTGAACCAGTGGAGGTTTTTCTCAGAGGAGTACATGGATATAAAAACTTGCGCAATCCATAATATAATTTTAATCCAACGTTAGTTTAAACCAGGGGCGATTCTAGAATATAACCTTTAGGGGTGCTTAGCCCCCTGTGCTGATGGCTGATGGCTCTTGGCTTGAACAAGCATAAAATGTAATTATGACAGAAAATGGAGGATTTACCTGCAGTTACCTTCGTACAGATGAACATGTGGTACTTCCTGTTTATCACTGTTGTATTCAGCTGCTCATGAGGTCGGCCGCAGGACTTTATCCATCGTTTACATTTTTCCAGACTCTGTTCAGGTTTGGGAAATGGAATAAACTGTATTCCACCCTCTAAAGAAGGATATTCAACTAAACTGCTCAGGGGGCCACAGTTACTGAAAGCCAGCAGCTCAGGGGCCGGACATCCAGCAGTTAGTCATTATGTAAATAAACTAAATATTACAATAATCTGTTACGTTTAAACCTGTTTATTGCATTTAATATTCAATGCAATAAACAGAAACCAAAACTCAAACTCAGAACTGCCAAAATAAATAAATAAATATATATACACTTTTTTGTTTTCACTTTATTTTTCAGGGGTGCTGAGTTATAATTTAGGGGTGCTTGAGCACCCCCAACAAGAGGCTTAAACAGCCACTGGTTTAAACTCACTTCAGCCCTACAGGAGCACATAATTAGGTATATTTGATGAGATTACATAACAGAAATAATGAAGCTGCTTTGAAACCTTAACATAATTTATTCTGACTAATAATAATAAAAAAAATAAACAATTATATTCCTCTCCTTCACAGCGTTGGTAGAGATTTCTTCAATCAGGAAGAAAAACTGGTCCTCCAAATGTGATTTTCTCTGAAATGAACTGAAAGGATCATTAAGATCATAAGAATGACCTCTGATTTGTGAACTTCTGTCTAACCTTTGCAAGTGAATAAAAACATCTGTGTCAGAGTAGTTATTTTCAACATCTGTGCATGCTTCATCCAACCATCCAAATGTCTTGGAGCAGGAAACCGAAGCCCCCTGTCCTGCTCACAAACTGTTAATCCCATTCTGAAGCCCAGCTCTGTGGCAGCTCAGACGCTTCATGCCTCCTCACCCACCAGAGGGAGCCGCGTGAGAGGATTCCTGATGCCATCCATCATCCATCTGTTTGATTTCTCCTCTTTTTGCTGCTAAAGTCCTTGACAATGTGTTTAACTCTGAAATTAAAATGCAAATCTGAGGCAGCGGCGTAGAAAAATACAGGCAGCAACAAGAAAATCCTCAGCTGCCACAGACTTGTATTTTTATTATTTTTAGTTTAAAAGGTGAACTGCTGCCTTCAGGGGTACACAAAAAGCACAGTTCCTTCCAAGAGTTTTGTTTTCTATCCTAATCCTTTGTTGGATCAACTGAGCGTGTCATGTTCCACTTAATATTTCCACCACGTTTTCTCTCTCAAATAAAGACAGACTGTTTTATTCAAACACTCTGCTGTAAAATGAGTCAGGAATGAACCTGACTGAAAGTGGGGACTCAGGACTTTAAAGTTTTCTCAACCGTTCTAACATTTGTTTTTCTGTTCTACTTTCCTATGGAGGCAAGAAGTTCTTTACCGCCAGCTGCAGGGAAAGGATGATAATGTGTATAACATCTGCATTTACTTCTGGAATCAGCCTGATTTAAGATGGCTGCCACGGCACAGCAATCTTAGGAAACACAAAAATATCCATCCATCCATCCATCCATCCATCCATTCATCCATCTTTACCCGCTTCTTCCTGTCTGCGTCATGGGAGTCACTAGTGCCCGTGTCCAGCTATCACTGTGTGAGAGGTGGGGGACATCCTGGACAGGTCTCAGTCCATCACAGGGACACATAGAGACAAACGAGACAAACATCCATTCACTCTCTCACTCACACCTAGGGACAATTACTAAGAGTTACCAATGAGACTAACAAGCATGTTTTTGGTCTGTGGGAGGAAACCCACACATGCATACACAAACCCCACCCAGAAAGATCCTTAACTGGACTTTGATCTGTCAACCTTTTTGCTGAGAGGCAAAAGCTCTATCAACTGAGCCACTGTGCCGCCTCAAAAATAATTAACTCAGACAGTTTTGCAGACATTGAGCTCAAATCTGAATTGGTAATGGCTCAGACTGATCTCAAGGTTATATTCCGAGTGTTAACTGTGAAAGATCTGCTTTTAAAATGTTGCCCCAAATTATTGGAATCAACTTTGGTGTTAGCAAAACTTCTCATGAACCACTGGATAGAGTTTTTAATGAAACTTTCAGGAAGTAATCAAACAATAAACGCGTACATATAAAAAGGGATGAACTTTTGGACTCAGCCCAATTCAAGATGGCTGCCACATCAATGTTCAAGGTTCTTTATTCTCATTTGCGTCATGCAGTACATCAGGTGGAACAAAATTGTGTACACAAGTACACCCAAAAATAGCAATAATATGAAGTATGATATATATCTATCTATCTATCTATATATTTATATCTATCTATCTATCTATCTATCTATCTATCTATCTATCTATCTATCTATCTATCTATCTATCTATCTATCTATCTATCTATCTATCTATCTATCTATCTATCTAGATATATCTATCTATATCTATCTATCTATATATCTATCTATATCTATCTATATCTATCTATATCTATCTATCTATATCTATCTATCTATATCTATCTCTCTATATCTATATAGATATATCTATCTCTCTATCTATATCTATATCTCTCTATCTATATCTCTCTATATCTCTCTCTCTATCTATCTCTTTCTCTCTATCTATCTATCTATCTCTCTATCTATCTCTCTATCTATCTCTATCTCTCTCTCTAGATATCTCTCTCTCTAGATATCTCTCTCTCTAGATATCTCT
>NC_056502.1:9870647-9916377 GCF_014905685.2 Nematolebias whitei | reverse complement strand
TAGATAGATAGATAGATAGATAGATAGATAGATAGATAGATAGATAGATAGATAGATAGATAGATAGATAGATAGATATGAGCTAAAATTTAATTTGGCAGGAGCTGACAGTCGTAGCACTTTGCACTGTTTACATCTTTTCTTAAAACTTTGGCAATAACTGTTAGTGTCAACCCTGATTACCTGTTAGTAAAACATATGAATGAGCACAGGAATTTTAATAAAACTCTCAGACAGTAATCATTACATGTACAACCCATGAACTCATGGAGCCAACCCAACAGAAGATGCTACCACAGTTGATCAACATTAGCAAACACATAAATGGCTACAACTCAAGTAATTTTACAGATCTCTGTCAGGGTGTGGTTTTCTTTTACAACAGAAAAAATAGGATAAAGAAGTTAGAGAAACTTGAATAAAACTAAAACTTTATTGAGGAAGGCCAGAATAAAATGGACTATTTCAAAACAGGAAGCATGACATTACTGGTGATCTGAGTGTACGTCTGTAAGTGGAGTGATTACAGAGTGAGAACAGGTGAGCTTAACGAGCAGACGCAGAGCAGGTGTGAAGGCAGGTTAAAGATGACTGAGGAAACAATTCAGTTCAGTTTATAAAGCGCCAAGTCACAACAGAAGTCATCTCAGGGCACTGAACAGAAACAGTCATATAAATAAAAAGTCAGTAACATTATTCATCTGAGGAGCAGACTGCTTTGAATTTATCACAGACTCTCATCTTGAGCAAGCATGAAGGCAACAGGGGAAAAGAAAAACTCCCTCATGAGGAAAAAACATTTAGCACAACCAGGCTCTGGTCAAGTGGCCATCTGCTTCAACCAGCTGGGTTTGAGAGGTCAGGGAGGAGGAACAGATACACAATGGCAGGATGAGAATCACATGTTAAGAGATAGAAATAGTGTAAAATGAAAACTATTAAATTTTAACAATTCATTTTAAGAAATGAGGTCAATTTGTCCTCCAGTAGTCTAAGTCTATAGCAGCATAACAAGCCAACCCTAACTATAGGATTTATCAAAGAGTAAAGTCTTGAGTCCAGTCTTAAAACTGGACAATGTGTCAGCCTCATGGACAGAAACTGGAAGTTGGTTCCACAAGAGAGGAGCCTGAAAACTGAAAGATCTTCCTCCCATTCTGCTTTTGGAAACTCTAGGAACCACAAGTAAGCCTGCAGTCTGAGAGCGAAGTGTTCTGTTAGGAAAAGATGGGACAATAAGATCTGTGATATAAGATGGAGCCAGGTTGTTGAGAGCTTTGTAGGTTAGAAGTAAGATTTTGAATTCAATTCTGGATTTGACAGGGAGCCAGTGAAGAGAAGCTGAAACTGGAGAGATCTGATCTTTCCTATTAACTCCAGTTAAGACTCTGGCAGCAGCTTTTAGGATCAACTGAAGACTTTTTAAAGAAGTAGTTGGACACCCAGATAACAAACCATTGCAATTAGTCCAGTCTAGATGTGACTGGCCAATGACACCAAGAGGAAACCAACGAGAGACGTTCAGCACACAGGAAATTATTTAAAGAAACTGAATGTAACAAACAACAGGAATAACTCTACCTACAAAATAAACTACAACAAAAACAATTAAGAACATATTTTGAATTATCAGATGACGACTGTATATTTTTCAAGATTAACTCTTCTCACCAGAAGATGAATTTAGTTTAACACTTGAATCAAAGGCGGCTGGTGATTTGCATTCATTCACTGAATGCCAGGCCATTACTCAAAGCTGTTTCTCTTTGTGTAGAAGCAAGTTTATAAAGCTAAACACGACCAATTATTCTATTTCATTTTGACCTTGAAGCTGAAAACAGTGAAACTGCACGTGCACATCACACCTCCTCCCCCCACTTCTTGCAAATGATGAAGAAATTCACGCCTATGAAATGAAGTGTCACAGCAAAAGAGGTTCAGTTTAAACACCAAAACCACAGGGGAGACGCACGCAGGAGATTTTCAGAGAAAAGGCTGATTCTTGGAAGCGCAGGGCATAAAGTTCTTTACCATTTGTGTAGCGCAGCAGAAATCCAGCTTCAGAGAGAAAATGTGAGCTGATGTACGAGTCACTAAAAATACATGCAAGCCAAGAATAGTAAAGCATTCAGCGTTACATGTCGTTGGTGATATAGGAAGTGCAAACATTAGGGTTTGTCTTTTGCTACTTCTGTTTTCTATTTCTTTCACTTCCAAGTTTCTATTTAAGAATATGAACAAATTACCCTGCTTTCATAAAGATGTATTGTTATATTTCTTAACAAAAGTAAAAAAAAACCAGCTGATTATTGTTAAACAGCAAACTCATGGTGATTGCAGCAACCTCAGCAGCCAAAACTATCCAGAATAATTTGGAAAGGCTAAAAACCAGCTGAAACCAAAACTGCTTCTTTAGAACAGGGTTAATCTCATTGGGTTAGAAAAGTAAGAGTGCATAAACTGAAGGCCTAAAGGAACTTTTATTGATCGCCACCTTTCATGAAAGAGCTTTATATAACATCATCTTATGTTAGGAAATAGTTTTTTTTAGTCAGACCTTGAAAAGGCACATCCATCCATTTTCTTCTGCTTATCTGGGGTCAGGTCATGGGGGTAAGAGCCTAAGTAGGGAGGCCCAGACTTCCTTCTCCCCAGCCACTTGGGCCAGCTCATCTGGGGGAATCCCAGCATGTCCTGGGTCATTCTCTGGGTCTCCTCCTGGTGGGACGTGTCCGGAACACCTCACCAGAGATGCGTCTAGGAGGCATCCTAACCAGATGCCTGAGCCACCTCAACTGGCTCCTCTCGACGTGGAGGAGCAGCGGCTCAACTCCGACTCTCTCCCGGATAACGGAACTTCTCACCCAATCTCTAAGGGAGAGCACAGACACCCTGCAGAGAAAACTAATTTTGATCACTTGTATCCGTGATCTTGTTCTTTTGGTCACAACCCAAAGTTCATGACCATAGATGAGGGTAGGAACGTAGATCAACCGGTAAATTGAGGGTTTCGCCTTTTGACTCAGCTCTCTCTTCACCATGACAGTCCAATACAGCGCTTGCTTCACTGGTGATGTCACACCTATTCGCCTATCGATCTCTCACTCCATTTTCCCCTCATTCGTGAACAAGACCCCGAGATACTTTAACTACTCCACTTGGGGCAGGACCTCCTCCCCGACCGGCAGAGGGCACTCTACCCTTTTCCGGCTCAAGACCATGTCCTCGGATTTGGAGGAACTGATCCTCATCCCGACCGCGTCACACTTGGCTGCAAACTGCTCCAGTAAAAGTTGTAGATCATGACCTGATGAAGCCAATTGGACAACATCATCTGAAAAAAGCAGAGATGCGATCCTAAGGCCACCAAAACGAATCCCCTCAACACCTTAGCTACGCCTTGAAATTCTGTCCATAAAAGTTATGAACAGAATCGGTGACAAAGGGCAACCTTGATGGAGTCCAACTCTCACCGGGAACAAGCCCGACTTACTGCCGGCAATAAGGACCAAGCTCTGACACCGGTCACACAGGGACCTTATGTATAATCTCATGCAATATTTCAAAATGTCACGCTCATAGGAAGTGTTGTGCATGACCAAGTTTTAGCATAGCATCTGTAAAATAGACTGAGTTATGCATATTTGTTGCGTTTTCTAAGGTGAGTTGGCTGTGAATTGCCTGGCTTTTGAATCAGCTTGATTTATAACATTATGTATTTATAGATCCACATCCAGTGATTATTTCCTGAAAGTTTCAATAAAATCCATCCAAGGGTTCATGGGATATTTTTGACAACAGACAGATAGAGTTTTGATCGTTGGTCGAACCTCCGATCCAGGAGGAGCAATGTGGGTTCTGTCTTGGCCATGGAGCACTGGATCAGATCTTCACCCTCACTAGGGTCCTCAAGGTGTCATGGGAGTTTGTCTAACCAGTTATGTTTTGTGGACTTGGAGAAGGCTTTCCATGTTCCTCGAGGTACACTGTGGGGGGTGCTCTATGAGTATGGGATTGGGGGCCTGTTACTATGGGCTCTTCAGTCCATATACAAGCAGTGCGAGAGTTTGGTTCGCATTGCCAGTAGTAAGTCGGACCCCTTCAGAGTGGGAGTTGGTCTCCATCAAGCCTGCCTGTTGTCACCGACTCTGTTCATAACTTTTATGGACATAATTTCTCGGTGCAGCCAGGGGGCAGAGGGTTTCTGGGTTGGTGGCCTCAGGATTCCATCTCTGTTCTTTGCAGATGATGTGGTTCTGTTGGCGTCATCGTGCCATGATCTTCGGCACTCACTGGAGCGGTCCTCAGCAGAGTGTGAAGCGGCTGGGATGAGAATCAGCCGCTTCACATCTGAGACCATGGTCCTCAACCGGAAAAGGGTGGATTGCTCTCTTCAGGTCGAGGGTGAGGTTCTGCCTCAAGTGGAGGAGTTCAAGTATCTCCGGGTTTTGTTCACAAGTGAGGGAAGAATGGAGCATGAGATTGACAAACGGATTGGCGCTGCGTCTGCAGTATTGCGGAATCTGTGCTGGTCCATTGTGGTGTAAAGGGAGATGAGCTGTAAGGCAAAGCTCTCTGTTTACCGGTTGGTCTACGCTCCTACACTCATCTATGGCCACAAACTCTGGGTAGTGACCGAAAGAACAAGACCGCAGATACAGGCAGTTGAAATGAGTTTCATCCACAGGGTAGCTGGACTCTCCCCTAGAGACAGGGTGAGAAGTTCAGTTATCCGGGAGAGACTTGGAGTAGAACCGCTACTCCTCCACATCGAGAGGAGCCAGTTGAGGTGGTTTGGGTATCTGATAAGGATGCTTCCTGGGCATCTCCCTAGGGAGATGCTTCAGACATGTCCAACTAGGAGGAGACCCCGGGGAAGACCCAGGACACACTGGAGAGACTACATCTCTCAAATTGCCTGAGAACACCTTGGAATCCTCCTAGAAGAGCTGGCTGTGGAGAGAGATGTCTGGGCCTCCCTGCTCAAGCTGCTGCCCCCACGACTCGACTTCAGAACAAGCAGAAGATGATGGATGGATGTTTTGATAAAAAAACACGAGCAAAAACATTATTGGTTGTCTGTTGTCTTTGTGGCAGGTGATATACATATTGTAAGAAAATAAAGTGTTTTTAGTAACGCAGAGACGGCAAAGGTTGCCTGCATGATGTACAAAGTGCTGCGTGGTAAAACCCCATGTTAGTAGACACATCTTTGTCTAAACATTCAACGACACCCAATGAAAGTGCATGAAAATCAGCCCACACACACTTTGCTTCCCTTTTAGTATTTTTTCTTCAAGTTGTGCAGCTTTTTACAGAAGAGGACAGAGAAGCTTAAGCGAGTTAAAGGAAGCGCTGCTAGTTTGACAGCCAGGTGACGCAGGGCGCACTGCAGAGGGAGTCTGATTAAACAAGCTGCTCAAATCACACCTGCAGAAAATAATATAATAATACCACTGCCAGTGGAGCTTTAAACGCCCTGCAGGACAGAAGCTTTAATCGGTTGTAAGCTATATCTTAATGCAACCAGCTGGATGGCTTCCTTTCTCTCCTGGACTCAGTCATGATATCTGCTTTTCTTTTTTTTCAGCGAAAAGCAAGGCGAACACAATCAAAACATGTCAGAAGGCAATTTAAAGTTCGTCTGTTGGTGTTTACAGCCAACCAGCTGATAAAGAATCAGTGCAGATCTTTACATTTGCTTATCAATGAGTCACAGCAAAGATCCACAAAGTGCATTGAAGGTATTGTGTCTTATAGCCGCAACGGTTCGGTTCACTTTCAGCTCACGTAGTGCAGAGAAAATAAATTGAATGTGTACGAGACTCAGCTTCTAGTGAAACTCACATGTTCTGTCTGTGTTCTGCTGCCTGGGCTCTTCTGTTCAATCTTTATTAAAACAGATTGCCTCTGTTGGGTGTGTTTCCTTACGTACTCGGGCTCAGCAGCTCAGCAATAACGTTTATTCTCCATTTATATATTTTATACCCACAAAAAAAACAGGCTGCTTTTGACTGACAGGATAGTCAAGTGTAATAAATATGTAATAAAGCTATGTGAGAAATTTAAACATTAATTATGCCTAATTTCCAGGAAATGCTTTTTTTTTTCTTCAGTCCTAAATGATGGTTGGCTTTAGCATTTAATCAAAACCTTTTTTGAAGCATACACAACTGGAACAAGAAACATTAACGTCATTTCTAACTGAATGTAAATAAGCAGGGAATTAAAGCCTCGTATTGTCTTGGAAGACCGTGTCCAATTAAATTCCATTAAATATCATTTTAGCTGCATCCGTTTATAGACAGAGGTTAAATTCAAATGAAAAACATTCAGTTTCACATAGAAGTGCCCTTACCTGTGACAAATTGTTTAATGAAAAAAAAAATATCTAATATAGGGCTGCTTTAAACAACAACAACAACAAAAACAACAGTGCATTGACCAGAAAAGTAAACATTCGTTGAACTGTTTTTGCCTGTCTGTCTTTTCCAAAATATCAAATTACTGGCTGATTTTTTAAATTGAAACTCTCTGAATGTTATTGTTGGATGTACAACTGATCCAATGTTCAGTCAGGTCAAGTGGATAGTTTCTTTTGCTGCCGAGACGTTTTGTCCTACATCCAAAGGACTTCTTCAGTGAACTGACTGAACATTGTTGGATTTGTGCCTGGATTAATGCGCACGAACTTTGGTGTTTTTGAACCATTTTGGCATGGCTGCCTTAGAGGAGTTGACAGAGGGCGGGCCCCAGAAACCATCTTATTACCAGCAAACTGTTTTTTTTTTTCAACTATGGGAGTTGGTGCTTGTGGGACTCCAGTTTGTTTGTGTCTCCTCGGACTGAAGAAGACCTTTGGATGAAGGACGAAAAAAGTCTCCGCAAAAAAAAAAATCCATCCAGATGACATGACTGAACATTGTTGGATTTGTACCTGGATTATTGAGCATGGACTTTGGTACACAACTGATCAACTTTTGTAGTTCACCCAATTCAAGATGGCTGCCACAGTCAAGTGCCCTTAAAAACACAACTTGACTACAATTCAGTCATTCTTACTGATGTTCACCAGGGACTTGGAGTGGTAGTAGCTGAGACTGAGCCTCAATACATATACTGAGCACCAACAGATTGCACAAGATCTTAGTTTAAAATGTTGTTTTGAACTTTTGGCATCAACTCAGTTTGTCTGTTAGCAAAATATCTCATGAACCACTTGGTGGATTTTAACGAAACTTTCATTAAATAATTATTAGGTGTACACTATCTTTGACTGTCAATTCATTTTAAGATGGACACCACAGCTAACTGACTGTAGGCAACACAAAAATGGCTATAACTCAGTTTTACAAACACTGAGCTATGATTTTTAAGTGGTAGTAGCTGAGCGTCAGCCACTACACATCCTCTGAGCCTGACCTTCCACAACACTGCATGACATTTAATTTCTCAACTTAAAAACTGTGGAATGAAAGGAGATTTGAACTATGCATTCCTTTAAGGCATGCAATGTCTTGAAATTTAATCATTATGGATGTTTTATAAAATAAAATTACTGGTTAAATTACAGCTAAATCGTCAGCTAAAGTCTGAAAAGCCTAATAGTAAGGACCCTTTCACTTCTCTCCTTTTACATAAAAACAACACAAACATGAGCTGGATTTCATTCTCATTTGTCACATCAGTTATTACGTTTTCTCTCACACAAAGTGATTTGCAGAAATCGCTCGAGGTTCTGAAAGCCCGTGATGGGGCTTTTGTAATTAATTTTGCCATTTCAAATGAATTGATCTGACAGAAAAGAAGCAGCACTCCTTGCAGACCTTGAGCACAGCAACACGTTACTTCTGCAGGAGAACAGAAAGTACCAGAATATCTCCTCCAAAATGTCACCGCCGTGTCACGTGACCTCATGTTAAGCTGGGCTTTGGGGGGATGCGGGGGGAGTTAAATGTGACATTTGCAAAACTATTTGGTCCGGTTCACTTTTTACACTTTTCCAAAATTGCTCAATATCATGTATTTTTAAATGGCCTTTGATAAGGACGGTGTTTTCTACAAGGATGTTCAGGGTGTGTGGGGAGTGACATTTTGCTGACCTAAAACGTGCAGTTTGTCCCATCACACAATGAGCTGAGCAAGCACTTCAAAGCTGGAGACACTGTAATAAATTAGGCTTTATTTATCTTTTCATTCTGCAGGGGGAGGCTATAAAAATGTATGCGAGACCCCTAAGGTCTGTTTACTGTCATTGTACTTCCTACAAGAGATGAAAAATTCCATATTTGAAACGGTGCTTTTCAAATGGGAACCTTTCCGAGTAAAACATGTGCCTGTGTTTTTTACAGCTGCTATAATCAATTTTTTTTATTTCAAATGCTCTGAAAGCTCTATGTTTTTATGAATGATTATTGGTTATGGAATGGCTATTTTAAGTTCTGCTTTATGTATTTTACAATGGTTTTAAAGTGAAGTCATTAGAATGATAGAGTATTAAGAAAACCTGAATTTAGACATTTTAATTAAAACATTGACTGGGGCACATGCTATTAATCAAATCTGATGATTAAAAATGAGCATTTTCTGGTTTAACAAAGTTAAGTCAGGTCCTCTGGATGGTTTCTTTGTGTTGAAACATTTTGTCTTTCATCCAAAGGACTTCATTAGTCCGAGGAGCCACAACAAACTCAGTCCCATAAGTGGTTTAATCGCATAGTGGACCAACCAGTTTGATGGTGATAAGATGGTTTCTGCCCCCCCCAATCGAGTCCACTATGCGAGTAAGCCACTTCTGGGACTGACTTTGTTGTGGCTCCTTGGACTGATGAAGTCCTTTGGATAAAAGACTAAATGTTTTAACACAAAGAAACCGTCAAGAGGACCTGACTTAACTTTGTTGTATTTTTTTACCTGGATTATTGAACACGAACCTTGATTTTCTGATTTTATTTAAATTTTTCTCAACATTCTGATGTAGACAAACACAAATAACTTGAATATTTCTTGCAATGACAAAGCAACCCAAAACTGCTAGTGGCAGGAAGAATCTGGATATAATCCACATCAGCTTAATAAAAACATCTGCTTGTTACGTCAGAAAATAAAGAAAGAGGTCAAACAAGCAAACTAAAACTAAGTATAAAACCAGGAACACAAACAGAAAAAAAAGGCAAGTCTGTCAATGAGAAGCTGAAAGCCGGTGAGTGAACGACTAGAAACAGAACAGGTGCGACGATTGGCCAATCAGGACCAGGTGTGAAGGCAGAAATAAAAAAATCTGAACTTGAAACCAAAGCTGGAAACACACAATGCCTCACCTATTATAAATATAAGACTAACATAAAAGAACATGACAATACAAAACCAAAAAGTCTGAATCAAATTAATTCTCTTTCATAGAGTCTGAACCACAGGAGAACAAAATGTGTTATTTAGACCAGAATAAAATAATATAAATAATAAATAAGCTCAAGTTTCATTAAGAAGAAGCAGCTGAAGGGATGGAGTTCATGCGTCTCACTGCCTCAGAGAAGAAGCTTTGACTTCATCTTGTTTGGACTTTGAGGCAAGCCAACCTTCTCTCTGAAGGACGGGATTCAATTCAGTTTATTTATATAGCGACAAGTCACAACAGAAGTCATCTCAAGGCACTGAATGGAAACATTCATATACATTATAACTGCCAATTAGTAAAGTTATCTGAGGAAAGAAGACAGCAGACGTGTTGAGTCTTCATTTGGTCACAGTCTCCCATCCAAGGCAACAGTGGAAAGGAAAATACTCCCTCTTGATGAAGAAACCTCCAGCAGAACCAGGCTCAGGACAAGCGGTCATCTGCTTTGACCGGCTGGGTTTGAGAGGACAGGGAGGAGGAACGGACACAAAATGGCAGGTCCTCACAAGGAGGAAAGACACAAAATAAAAAAAATAAAAAAAAAACATGTTAGAAGTTTAATCTTGCTGGAGGCCCGGTCTGGTCTACTCTGACTCACAACCTGGTTCGGAACGGATCAGACCAGCCTCAGCTGCTTACAATGAGCGATCCCAGGGTCAACACCCGATAAGGAGTCATTTTTGTCTGCTTGCTTCCAACACTTAGATTTGCACTTCACCCTATATCCACCATCAGAAACAGATAAGACCAATGAGGTCACGCATAGTCACCCCACTGATACACCGATAGGCTGTGGCCACCTCAGATGTGAAGGCGGAACCAAGGACCAACATAAGCCGGGGCGTTGTCTTGCACGGGGCCTCCGCTTCCGGATTACGACAGGTCGAACAGACGCCTCAGCGCTGAGCTTGTAACTTTTCCTGCCTTATCGACGTAAAATGGTGAAAATAATTTTTCTCTCTTGATTTTCTCAAGTTTGTGTGAGTTTCCTCTCCACCTGGGAACGAAAAGAACGGGAAGGGTGTCGTGGTTGAACGGCTGACACGTTAAGATAGAAACAATTACAACCACAAAGTATTAGTTTGTTACCATTTGATGAAATGAGGTCTATTTGTCCTCCAGTAGTCTAAGCCTATAGCAGCATAGCGAGCCAACCATAACTATAGGATTTATCAAAAAAGAAAATCGCCCAGTCTTAAAACTGGACAATGTGTCAGCCTCACCGACAGAAACTGGAAGTTTGTTCCACAAGAGAGGAGCCTGATAACTGAATGATCTTCCTCCCATTCAATTTTGGAAACTCTAGGAACTGCAAGTAAGCCTGCAGTCTGAGAGCGAAGTGCTAATCTGTAACATAAAATGGAGCTAGGTTGTTGAGAGCTTTATAGGTTAGAAGTAAGATTTTGAATTAAATTCTGGATTTGACTGGGAGCCAATGGAGAGAAGCTAAAACTGGAGAGGTATGATCTCTCCCACTAACTCCAGTTAAGACTCTGGCAGCAGCATTTTGGATCAACTGAATACTTTTTAAAGAAGTATTTGGACACCCAGATAACGAACCATTGCAATTAGTCCAGTCTAGATGTGACAAATGCATGAACCAGTTTTTCTGCATCATACTTAGATAAGAGGTTTCAAATTTTTTTATCATTGTCTATTGCTGTCGCTGTTGTCCATTGTTGTCATCATTCTCTGTTGAAATCAGGTCTCTCTTGTAAATGAGTTGTCGAAGCTCAATGGGATCAACCTGTCTAATTAAAGGTTGAATGAATTTTAGCAATATTACGCAGGTGGAAGAAAGCGGTTCTAGTAACATTTTTAATGTGGGGGATAAAAGACATGTCCTGATTGAAAATCACAACAAGATTTTTTTACTTTACAACTGGAGGCCAGATTATCCAGAGAGAGGCGAACAGTTCATGAGTTGGATAGGTGGGGTCCATCATAACCCTCTTTTATCTGGTTCTGCATCTGCTGGTGTGAAGGTTCTCTAATGAGAACAGCTTTTTGTTGGTCTTTTTTTTTTAGCTGATCTCATATTTTGCAGCTCCTTCTCGTCAATCTCAGAGCAGTTTCTGTAGAAAATGTCACTCTGCACCACACTCCGGTAAAAGGAAGTCAGCTCCGCAGGACTGAGACTTGCTTCAGCCTCAACACAAAATCACCAGAATCTCGGAGACGATCGCGTCCTTTAAAGCAATGACTGTGTTGGACACTGTCCCTCAGCCCTGGTCCTCTGGACACACTGTCCAGCATGTCTCCTGCACTCTAAACCACACCTGATTCAAATTCTTGCAAACTACTTTCACCACGCCTCTGGACCAGGACCCTATGGGAAGTTCAGCATCAATCATACTACATCCTAAATATATATCTGAATTAAACACACACACACACAAAAAATCAGCTAACTTCTTTTACATTTTAAAAATAAGAAATCAAGCAGAGCAGCCATTAGTTTTCGAGCCATCATCAGCTAAGCTCCTCTTTAAACGTTTCCAAACACATGGCGTATTTTCCCCATGGTGATCATAAAACTTTCATCTCACCTTAATGTAAAACTACAGCTGCCTTCCAACCCTCCTTTGTATTCAACCATATTACAGAGCTGCGTCCTGTTCAGTCTGCGGAACAATTTCACAGCCTGATTAGAGGACTTGTGACTTTCATGTTTTGATCGACCTCCAAGAACGAGTGTGATGTCTCCATCTTGTGGATCTGGTCCAATCGGAGGCGCTATTTTATCTCGGCAAACACCCGCTGCTTGATAAAACCAGCGATTCCACTTTCTTTTTTCTTTGTCCCCATAATTAGACGCTTTCATAGAGCTGAGCTTTTTGATTGCTCCAGACATTTTTATCTTTATGATCCAGACTTCTTTTGAACTTCTATATCATCCAGTTTGGTGTTTTTCTCTCATTGTGAAGCTGCACAAATAAACCCCACCTCCATTGGCATTGTGCATTCTAGATATTGCTGAATAACAGAAACAGAAAATGCATGGAAGAAAGACCTAAAAAGTGTGACGATGATCTCAATCAGCTGTAAAGAAAACAAGAATTTCGGCTGATATATAACATAAAGATGGCATTAAGTATGAAGTATCAGGTTCAGTAAAACAATGAAGAAGCTGTTTTCTGTTGTGCATATTTATAATTTTGCAGAGGATTAGGTATAGTGTCAGTGATGTAAGAGTATTATTTCTTGGGAAACTCAAGTATTAAGCCTCTGATCACTCTCAAAACAAATCCAACAGCCTTGTGATCCCTGTGAATTCCCAGCAATGCTACATTATCCACTAGACTTTTATTGTTTGGCTATGTGTCTTGGCTTAGATCCCGTTAGTGCGTAAAAGTTGAAACATGTATACTGAATTGAAACTGTCTCAGTTTCTGTGTGAACAAAGAGACAGTCACTGAAATAATATTTGCACAATTTCTAGCACTGTAACATGATTGTATGGGGGGATTTCTTTTTGGTAACTCTTCACATGAGAAGTTGGTTACCGTAATTCTCAGACTATAAGCTGCTACTTTTTTTGCACACGGCTTATACAATGCTGCTGCTAATTTATGGATTTTAATTTTATTTTTGACAGGCTAACGAGTTTCATGCTGCCAAAACATTTAGCCTCGTCACACCCCGCGCTCACATAGCTGCACAATACACGTCTTTCTTTGGAGGTGGGTCCTCAAAACTCAATGAGACTACCCGTATAAATAAAGGCTAAAATAATCTGACTAACGAAATTAAAGAACCGCTCACAGTGGACCAATGAAACTTGGATTAATTGGCCCTCCTCATTCTTTCCTCCCCTCCTCGTTGTGCCCCCAGGGAGAAAAGGGGCTCTCTGCAGACTGAAAATGGGTGTTTCTAAAGAATAGGCGTTTCTAAAGAGCAAACACTGATTGGCTAGCTGTATTTGTTGGCTCTTTAGGTTACATCAGCTCAAAATTAAATTAAACTGAAGGTTTCTAAGAAACAGCGTTATCTGTTTTGCGATTTATCTGTTTTAAATAAAGGTTGAATGAAAATATCTGCTGCACAAGAAGATTCCCTTTTGTTCTTGGGTTGTATAGGCTGAACCTGACACAGGTTGGCTTGAGTATGGTCTGCGTACAATGAAATATGAAGCATCTGAAGCGAAACCAGCTCCCATTTGTCAACAAGTCTGGTCTCAATTAAATATCATGAGTCCTGTAATGAGATAATGGCCCAAAACAAAAGCTAAAAACAAAATTTGCTCGTTAGAAGTGAGATCTGATCTATGAAAGGAGCTGAAACATTGAGTAGGATTGACCCTTAAAATGTGAGACAGCTGAGGAACCAGTAAGCAGAAATACCTGCTCCAGTTGCAGAAATCTTACAGAAACTGACAATCACTCATCTGCAGTGACTGCTTTAAAAGGATGAACATGAAAATGTGAAGTTAAAGGTAACATCCTTTGTCCCAAAGCCAGTTTAAGTATCATTAAAATTTTGTTCTTTATTTTTCTTTATTTGAATTGATTGTACCTATTTTCACATTATTCCACAACCAAAACGGATTTAGTTTTTTAATGTAATGGCTAGGTATTATGAAACAAACATTTAGCCCTCCCCACTACCCGTTTATGTTGCTCTTATTTTGAAATGTAACCGGGAGTTCTGTGTTAAGTGAGGCGGAAAGAGAAGTTATGGAGACGTCGCTAATGTCGAACTGGCTAACACTTGCTTAATAAGTCTTCTGATACCTTCGTCCAATCGGGTACAGTCCTTTAGTAACACCTTTTTTTTCCCGTCCAATCAGGTGTGGCTCTTGAGTAACGCTTTATTTTTTTTGTCCAATCAGGTGTAGTCCTTTAGAAATGCCTTGTTTTTGTTCTTCATCCAATCAGGTGTGGCTCTTGAGTAATGAAAGAGAGACTGAAGATGCGTGATGATGTTTTTCCGAGAATGTTCAATTCCAACACTAAAGAAGATAAGTTTAGTGGTTTTAGTGCACAGGAGGAAGATGAAGATAGTGTTCAATGAATTTTACTGGTAGGCTACTGTATTTTTATTTATTTTTTACCAGCCGTGTTACTGGCACCGTTCAGAAAACACACCCCAACATTTACTGTGGGTATTTGTGTATTGTATGTTACTGGTATGTATTTAATTAAAAGTTTAAAAAAATCTTTCTGTGTAAATATCTCATGTTACAACGTGGACACCCACAGCTTATATACAAGTGTGGCCTATATATGTACAAAAAAATATAATAATTTATCTTTAAATTTAGTGGGTGCGGCTTGTAGTCAGGTGTGCTCGATAGTCCAGAAATTACGGTAAATCATTACCAGCATGATTACCGGTAGTTTGTATAGGCGTGGAGCCAGGGACTAAAAACAAAAAGTTTTATCTATAAAACTCTTGAATGCTTCTCTATAATTTCAGGCAGATTTCTGTCCTCCAATAGTAATATTTTTTTGCACTTAGGTCACTGTTGATAAGGCGTCCATTAAAAAGTGCAGGATTATCTTTTCAACGTGTTAAGCTTTTATTCATTAATGTGTCACGGGGAATGGAATCAGTCCAACGTTGGCCACAAACTCACTCTTCAAATAGCAACATGGTAGCTTAGCAGCGACTGAACTCTTCTGTTGGGATGAGAGAATTATGTTGTCATTCTTCCCCCTCCATCACAAACATAAGGAAGCTTATAGGTTCATGCTCTGGGTATTAACAAAGGGATTAGCAAGGAAGCTTCTGGGATGCCCAAGTCTGTGAAGCACAGAGCAGCAATCTCTTCATTGTAGAGATAGCTTCTTGATGTAAAACAGTATATTTTTTTTATTTCTAATGCTCTGGCTGAACAGATGGAGGTTTGATTGTTCTGTATGTGTGGGACAGAACCTTTTGTTTTAAACCTTGGTTTTGTTTCTGACGGTTATTGCCCTCTGATCTGAACGGAAATATGCACTTTGATAAGAAGCAGCAGAGTCTGCGAGATGCAGTTCCGATAAATTGTAAATTTGAACAAATTAATGTCATGACATAGCAAGCTTTGCTGCTCAACTTCCTCTAAAAATATTTGAAAGGTGACTGCAGTACTTCTTCAAACACGGCAAATAAAATGCGTTGTATTTTATTACCTTGTCTTTGGACAGAATGTAGAGTTCCCAAAATTCAGAACGAATCATTATAAAAAAAAAAAAAAAGTAAAAATTTCCACTTTATTAATTTTTTTTTAAAACAATGAGGCTGGATTGATTGTTCAATTATATATTTACTGTAATAAGCATCTGTCATCCTATTCTAAAAGTTTCCCTTGTTCATTTATACACTTTTAAAATGGGAAGTGTGCAATTATTTGTCTGGAGGACCATGTTTGTATGTAAAAATGATTTAAAGATCTATTTATCAGTGGAATTAGTCATTTCAACAGCATCAAAACAAATTTCCACATGCGGACATGCATAATATTGCATAGTAACATCCACCCATCCATTATCTTTACCCGCTTGTTCCATTTTGGGTCACGGGGGTCACCGGTGCCCATGTCCAGCAATCACTGTGCGAGGGGCGGGGTACACCCTGGATGGGTCGCAAGTCCATCACAGAGCCACATAGAGACGAACGAGACAAACAACCATTCACTCTCTCACTCACACCTAGGGACAATTTAGAGTTACCAATCAGCCTAACATGCATGTTTTTGGTCTGTGGGAGGAAACCGGAGTGCATAGTAACATATTGCACCATATTCTGTTGCAATGCATTTTATCTTATTGCATATCAAACAGTATTGTATCATATTATTGTATCACATTGTCTTGTGTCATGGTTTTTCCATGGATTGTCCATTTATTGCAACATTACACCTACATTTCAAACAAACTTCTCAGATACATATTTCTCTGTCTAAATTACAAACAGTTTTAACTTTAAAGGTTCAAATGTGAATATTAAAATATAAAAAGCAATCCAAACCCGTCCAACCTTGTGTTTACTGAAGATAGTAAAGAAAAAATGTTCAGAGAAAGTCATGAAAAATACAAATGGAGTGTTTGATTTTTTTTTTTTTTTTTTGTCAGCGTGTTTACCTTGTTGCATCACCTCCTCTTTTTTCCCAAGCTCTGTTTGGGTTTGAATGGTCATTAATTATGGAAACAGTCAACAGGGTGAGAAATCTGTGAAGTAGAGGGCCAGTTTTCAACTCACTCAAAAATCTGGGGTACCTTCTTTTCAGAAAATTTTAGATGTGTGACTTATTTGTGCAGTAATGAATCCATATGCGACTGTAGAATGATAGCAGGGATGATTCCTCTTAATCTTATTTTGTGATTTTAAGAAAACAATTAAAACTTTGAATCGGCCCAACGCTTAAGGAAACACGTTTCTTTTTACTCCTTAGCATTTTAAATGGCTCAGTGAATAAAGCAACCATAATGCATCTTGACATATATACAGTATATAATGTATGTATGTGTGTGTGTGTGTGTTTATTTATTTACTGTATTACTTTAGAGTTAAAGCTTTAATTTCTGAATGCAGTGATGAACTCGGATCACTAACTGTAAAAAGTGTTATTGAACCATTGTTCCTTTATGTTTTGACCTTGAAGTTGCCATGAGCACAAAAAATGCTAAATAAATAAAGCTGATTGATTAACTGATTTATTATCATAGTCAACATTGCTATATATAGGTCATATATTCAAACTGTTATCGTAACCTACAGCTGTAAGGATGGTATGCCTCTGTTGGTCTCCTTGTGTCTGTATTCCTATTGTTTCTCCTTAATTGCCCTGATCAGTTCCACATGCGTGTCCTCCAGGTGTTTGTAATTATACCCTGTCTTGTCTGTGTATATAAGTCTGTCTTAGTCCTGTGTAGAGTCAGTCTATCGTCTGGTATCCTTGTCTGTCTCCTGTGTCCCTTGTGTATTGCATTATCAGCCTTTTAAATTTTTGCTGCCACATCAGCTACTTTATTTTTTATTATTAAAGTACAGCATTTATTATTTTTACATTATGGCCTCTGAGTCCTGCCTGCACCATTGGGTTCTTTCCTGCCCTGCCTAAAACCCTGACAGTAGTGGCATTTTTATAAAGACTGCACTTAAAAATCACATGAAGCACTGTTAAAAATAAACCCAACAATTCTGATTTGACTCTATTTTTTTTACCTTTTTTTTTTTTTTTTTTTTTTTTTTTTTCAAATCCCCAGAAGGTTTTTGTTTTTAGTTCCACACTAGAGTTCCTACACAATTGTGTTTTTAATAATCTATTCTAATAATAGCAACACATTTGTTGAAATTTGTTACAAAAAGCTAAGGTTTAAAAAAAACATCTACAACACTATTATTTGCCACTTGATCAAGTCCAAAATGTAAACATACTTAATTTTTTTTTTTATGTTTTACCTTTAATAAAAAAATAAAAAAATAAAAAAAATAGACATCTATATTGCAGCTCACAGTTGGGAGCATCTCGTCCGTCAGCAGGACTTAAAAAAACAAACAAAAGAACTTCTTTGTTGCATGTGCTGTTACTTCAACAGAGAATTTTCATTTGGTTTATTTCCTTCCTCATTCTCGGAAGAACTCGGGCGTTATTTTTAATTTTTTTTTAATTTTTTTTATACCATTTACGGTAAACGCAAAAGGTACAATTTTCCAGTCATCTCCATCCTCTCTCACGTTGTCTTCAAAACGCTGATAACACAAATGAGTCTTGTCTTCGCTCTCCATGTTTGTGTTGAACAACACAAGCAGTCTTTGCTCACATCAGCTGGGAAAATTGAAGTTAAAAATTAAGATGCTCAATTTCATAAACTGTGGCTCCCTGAGCAGTTCAGTTGAATAGCCCTGGCCTAAATTACTTTTGTCAGCTGTACATCATACAGTGTAGACCACATGCATCAAACTCAAAGCCCAAGGGCCAGCTCTGCCCCTAGTTGTGTATATATATTTTTGGCCTGTGTGATTAATATTTGAAAGTAAAAGATCAAGACTTAGTTATAGATTTTGCTTCAAAAACTGAACATTCATTCAATTCCTTGACCTGCTTTTTTCATGCAGGGTACTTAGTTCAAACTTAACCCTACAATTATAAAACTTTAAAGTCAAATAAAGGAATCTAACAAAAATACGTCCGCTCCTCTGGGTGGATTCTTCTTGTTGAAAGCATTTCATCTTTCAGTCATCAGTCAAATAAAGGAAGTTTAAATTCATCCGATTTCAACTTGGATAAAACACTTATGTTCATCTAATTGGGACCGATCAATCTCTTGCTAACAGTCTTGCAGTCCAGATGTCAGGCATCTGGATTCTCAGAGTCCAGAGTGCACCGAATCAAACTCACATTGACTTCCACTGTATCTGAACTCGGAGTTTTCTCTTCAAACTTGGAGGTGAGTGGTCTTTTTAACTCTACTCCAACCCCCAAAAAATCTTGTAGACATTAAAAAAAAAAGGACTTATGACGACCAGACGCTTCCACCACTTGTAGCTCAGGAACTGTTCAAATAAAACTCGTCAGCATGTTAACCGTTATTTTGATTTGTTTCTTTCTAATCTGCATTTCACTCTACATGTCTTGTTGAGGTTGTTGTAGGGAATAGAAACACAGGTGTGTGTGTGGTTACCATGGCAACTCTAATGAGCTTCTGACAGCAGCTTTATTTTTTTTAAATCCTTGCTTTCTTTACACTTCTTAAACCGATTATGCATCAAAATGTTGACTTTTTGACATCTTGCATTAGTACACGGTTCCAAATTACTAATGGGTTTTATAGAGGAATTACATATGTAGTTTATGTAGTGCCGTACCACCTAGCTAAAGAGTTAACCAGTAAGTTAGATTGAAATGCAGTACATAGATTTGGGCCCTGGGAATGTTATTTTAAAGATAGCTATACTAACAGCTTATAGGAGATCCAACTTATTGTTTATATTTAATTTGATGGTGGCGTCTCCACTTAGTATGAATTTACACTTTGTTTAACCCACTAAGAATTTCATTCAGATAACTGTATGTTTATATTAAATACACTCACTTGGGATACAAAAAAACAAACACTTAAAGTGACTGACACTGGTGCCTGATTTAAAATTTAACACACTTTTAGTAAGAAAGAAACCATGTAAATAGAATACTTTATTTTTTTGCACAGATAAAATAAAAACAAAACAACTTTTCACAGTACTTTCAGTTCTATTGATTTTAACCCAAATATTTGCAGTGTAAATTACCCCTTAATATTTAAAGTAAGGCTTTTCAAACATAAAATTCAACCCCAAAATAACCCGTTGCAGGCCTGAATCGATGCTTGGGTGCATGGGAGTTAAAAACAAATGGCTCGTTCGCCCACTGAGCAAATAAAAATAAAAAGCACGTGCATTGGTTGAGTTTTGTACTCACAAATTCTTCAAAGTTTGAGATTGGATCGGGAAAATGTGGATGTGGAGATCCCTTTTTTTAATATGGCACTGAGTTAAGTTAAGTAGGTGATGTCGTATGAACGCCGAGATTCTTCCTGTCAGCAAACTCACAGATGGGAATCCAACGGCTGAATAGGGAACTTCTAACTCATCCAGCAGGTCCAAAGGTTAGCTCCTTGTCTACTTTCATATGCTTTTTTAAAGTCCGTTACAGTCAGCAACACTCCATTAACCGTTGTAATGGACAGCTTTTCTGTTATTGTTCCAGATCTGTGTCGCTGTGCTCTCTGCACTTGTCTGGTTTTTCACTCTGGCACACGTTTCATGCAGCGTACCATTTAATCCCGCCCACTCCCACCTGATTGGGCAAAATAAAATGTTTAATCCAATACAAGATTGACACTCAGCACAACTCAAAGAGTAGGTTGTCAATCTTGTCACATTAAATTAAAATAAAAAAATACTTTATTAATCCCAGAGGGAAATTAAATGTTGTAACTCATTGTCCTGGTTCCATTAGAGTTGTTATAGATGCTGATGGCTGTGGGCAGGAAGGATCTCTTGTAGCAGATCTGAAGAAGCCTCTGACTGAAGACACTGTTGTTGTATGACGGTCTGATGAAGAGGATGAGGTTGTCTATAATGTTCTTCATTTTATGAAGGATCCTTCTTTGTACAATCATCTCCAAAGGTTCTAGAGGAGTCCCCAGAACTGAGTCAGCCTTCTTTATGAGCTTGTTGATCTTTTTAAAGTCACGTGCTCTGGTGCTGCTCCCCCAGCAGATGATGGCAGAAGAGATAGCGCTCTCTACAACAGACTTTTAGAAGATATGCAGCATCTTGCTGCAAACATTGAAGGACTTCGGCTTCCTCAAGAAGTACAGTCTGCTCTGTACATTCTTGTAGATGACTTTACTGTTGCATATCCAGGTGAACCCCATGGTATTTATACTTCTCCACCACCTCCACTTATTCTCCCATGATGGAAATAAGGTTGGAACTATTCCTGTTTCATGGCATGTACACTTTTAAACTTGTATGTAACATTCAAGGAACGTAGTAAAAATAACAACTGCCTGTTTTATTCTTCTTGAACTAGATTTTCTTGACCAGATATGAACTGTTTTTGAAATTGTATACTTCTAAATGACAGGTTTTTCCTTTCATATTTACACCAATTTGTTTTATCACTTAGATATTTAAAACTTAAATTGTATTACTATGAATTTAGTTTAACACTTTAGTTGGTACTATAGCACAGTTCAAACTGGTCTAAATACAGTGCAGTATATATGGAAGGAATTTGTTGGAATTTTTTTGACAAACTTCAAAATTTCTTCAGAAAAATCATCATGTTCTGGTAAACATTGTAGAATGCAGCTGAATTAAAAGCTACGGCGCATAAAACAAGTTTTACTTCAACTTTTAATTGAAATGGTTGGATATTTTTCATTATAAAGCTCTTTTCAAAACCTCTCTAATATATTTAATTTCTAGTTAGCAGCTCCATTAAAGCATCATAGTTCACCCTCTCCATTTAACCCATGAACCACTTAAGAAGACAAAAAAGGTCTCAGGGGAACATTTAGATGAATTTAAGTGAGAATTTTCACGATAACTTGTGACCTTTTTGAAGAAAAGAAACAGTCAGTGCTTTCCTTAAGTTGTTTTGTGAGGAAAGCATCTGTGCAGGGCCGACTACGTTCATACATTATTACTTTTTGGCACCTCTGTCAGATGCATGGTTTTATTCTGCTTTCAGGAAACGCAGTCTGCAGCTCCAAAGACTTTTCTCTCTGCGCTTCAACACTGCATTAGAACCATGTCATTGTTCCAGTTTGTACGCTCCGTCACAAATATACTTCTGTTGCATCAGCTTTGTCCAACTGCACTCACAGCAATCTGACAACCTCAGGTTTGTGGGTCCGATGCTGCTGTCCGTGACCAGTTTTCAAACCAATCAACCTGTCCAGAACTAGGGAGAAAATATTTTGTTTGTGCTAAACACGTGTGCAACTTGTGCTTGGAAGCTAGATCTTTATTTTGCACAATTAGAAGCACACATGCTACGAATGAGAGAACGTGTCAGCTTCTTTAATGCCAAAGGTCAATCCACTACGGCTAGTTCTAATAAAGCTGCTACACTGCAAATTGTGTGATGGTTTCAAAAGCACATCAGAGGATCTTTCAAACAGAGATGACCTTTTCTTCAAATACTCTCCCAGCTTTGGCTTTGTGATGACAAGAAAACTCCTGAGATGTAAAGACGGATAGAAGAGTTGCATCCAAAACAAGCTTTAGATCTCTCTTTTCCAGCTTTGCTATGAGAGGTACAAAAAATATAGTTTAAATCAGTGTTTTGACAACGTGACTAAACATCTCCCTCCTCAGCTTCGCACATGGCTTGGTTTAGTTTGGTATATTTTCACGGCCTACGTAAGATTAGGACTCGTTTGTGACGACACCTCGGTATCATTTTCCATCATCTACAAGTCTGCTGAGATGCCAATCTATCTGCTTTAGGTCTGTGAGCAAATTAAAATGAGCAGCATGCAGTTTTATCAAAACCCAAGCACGTTATCAGCTAAAGCTAATCACATTACAAACAGGTTGAAGTGTAGAAAAACACCTAATAAACCAAACATAATTAAACAAGCCTATCTGTATTCCTTTAACAACCTTAAGTCAGAGCAATTTAGTTTTTTGTTTATTCTGAGTTGAGTCTTTGCTGCTGAAGAACAAACAAAACCACGTTTCTCAGCTGACCCCCAAAGCGATACCAACGTATGCAAAGTGTCAACACATACCAGACCCAAAACCTTGTTCCATTTCTTATGTTTGTGTTCAGGTTGGATGTTCAGCAGAAATACTCGCAGTCCTGTTGTCACGTTTCACTAATGTGACCTTTCTTATTCCTTTGTTGATGCTGTCACTTTAATTTTGGAACAAATCTTTTGTTGCTAGACGGGGCGATTCTAAGATCTGACCACTATGGCTGAGGAACAGCTTCTACCCTGAAACTGTTAGACTCACGAGTCTCTAACCAGGATAATAACTGTGGGAAAAATCACTGTAATGCCACTTGGTTATGTGCTGCTGACTATCCATGATGCTGATCACATGCTGCTGATTTATTTCATGTTGCTGTGTTCATTCATACTCATCTGCTCCCACAGACTCATGTTCGTGCTGCTGTTGTTTGGCGCATTGTTTTGTACAATTAGTGCTTAGTGTATTCTTAGTTTAGCACAGGGGTGCCCAAACTTTTTCCCTGAAGTCCAAAATTAAAATCTATCAGAGGGCCGCGGCCAAATGCGATAATGTAATGTATGAAATGCAATTTTTTTTTTTAAGTACAGTAATTTTTATTTTAATACAGTTATTTAACCTTCCATTCTGTATAAAGAACTTTACAGAACACAAAATATAACAAATAAGGAAATTAAAACAAATGTATACATTTTGGCATTTCAATATATAAATGTACAGGTGCTGGTCATAAAATTAGAATATTATGAAAAAGTTTATCTCATTAATTCCATTCAAAAAGTGAAACTTTGTATATTATATTCATTCATTACACACATATTGATATATTTCGAATGTTTATTTCTTTTAATGTTGATGATTATAACTGACAACTAATGAAAACCCCAAATTCAGTATCTCAAAAAAATAGAATATGAAGACCAATAAAAAAAGGATTTTTAGAAATGTTGGCCAACTGAAAAGTATGAACATGAAAAGTTTGAGCATGCACAGCATAAATACTTAGTTGTTGCTCCTTTTGCCTGGATTACTGCAACAATGTGGCATGGAGTCTTATCAGTCTGTGGCACTGCTCAGGTGTTATGAGAGCCCAGGTTGCTCTGATAGTGGCCTTCAGCTCTTCTGAACTGTTGGGTCTGGAGTATCACATCTTCCTCTTCACAATACTCCATAGATTTTCTATGGGGTTAAGGTCGGGCGAGTTTGCTGACCAGTTAAGAACAGGGATACCATGGTCCTTAAACCAGGTACTGGTAGCTTTGGCACTGTGTCCAGGTGCCAAGTCCTGTTGGAAAATTAAATTTACATCTCCATAAAGTTGGTCAGCAGCAGGAAGCATGAAGCGTTCTAAAACTTCCAACTGCGTTGACCTTGGACCTCAGAAAACACAGTGGACCAACACCAGTGGTTATGATTCATTCCAATGGTGGAATAAAAATGCAGTGCCTTGGCTTATGAGATTTCAATATAGTAATGAGGACAGTTCCTGGCGGGCCAAATCAAATGGCTTCGTGGGCCAACTTTGGCCTGCGGGCTCCACTTTGGACACCCCTGGTTTAGCATATTTCTTAGTTCATGTCTTTGATCTTACTACTGTTTTTCTTTACAATTTGTATTTTTGTTGGATGTAACTGGGACCCTGTGTACATAGTTTCGTACATCGTTTCCACATGTGGTGCATATGACAAAGAACCTTGAATTCTTGAATATATCTACAAAAAAAGCACAACTAACTTTAACCTTTAATTTAACCATTAACCCACGACTGCGAAGTGTTTGTAATGCAAAACCCCGACAATGCTGTCGGAGGGAAACCCTGCTCCTGCAGCTAAGGGGCATTTAACTTTGGGACAAATTAAGGTTGCTAACTGGTAGTTGCTGACGAACGTACTGGACTGATTGACAGGTAGCATTGAGGATCTGACTCGTGCCAAAAAAAAAAAATTACTGGCACTGTCATTATTTATTCCATATTTATTTAAAATCTATTCAATATTTTGGTGAATCTAAGATTTGAGAACTAAGCTTTCTTACAAAATGCGAATAATGGTGTTTCTTTATTTTTCAGGGGTGCTTGAGCCCTCCCACCCCCCAAAAAAGTAGGCTAAAATCACCACTGTTGCTTGTATTTACGTTGTCATCAAAAAACGTTCTTATTTTGCCACATTGCAGAAACAAAAATTCATACAGAAGTTAAAAAAAAAGAAAAGTTTATTTAAAGAATGCATGCACATTACAGCTTTGAATCTTTTTACCAACCTTTTACAAAACATTTGTAGACACAAGCCTTATTTTTGATGCCTGAGCTTTACCAAACAGTTTAGTAAAAAAGAGCTGAAGTCCAAATTAAACTAACCCACAGCCGTCTTAAAATAATTTCCACAAGTTGCTCAAACGTTCTTTGATTCAAAATGTTAAAATAAAAGCTTTTGTAGCCAAAAACAGTGACAACAAAAACTGTTTACTCATCAAAACTCACTGGACGTTACTTAAAAGTTTCCAGTTGCAGCAAGGGCAGCTTTAATGTAAAAAATAAAAAAATAAAACAATTTTACGACTCATGGAATTTTAAAAGATAAGAAAAAATGAAATATGAAGGGTATGAATGCAAAACGGTACCCTGCATACATGCCTCTTTTGATTTGCTCTTCTGTCTCTCGCCGAGAGGCTGAATTGTTTAATTTCTGATGCTCGCTGTCGTGCCGTGATGATGAAATATCAGCAAGGTTACAGAAACGTTTGTGGTCAGACATTTCTGAAACTCCCCGATGTCACTCTGTAAAACCAAGCGTTTCCATGGAACCCAGCAGTTTGCTTAATGCGCTGTGATAGCCCAGAATTATGCGAAGCTTGCCAACACGATAGCTTGAGACAGAAACACAGTTTGGACAGAAACACAGTTTGTGTTTGCTCGCTTGCCTACGGCGCCAAAAGTGAGATAAAAGAGGATTTTTAAATGAGATTGATAACGGCAACAAGAAGTGAGTGACACGGTAAAAAAGGATTAATACCTAAGAAGAAGAAAGGCTGAGACAAGTAGCTGAAACTCATGCAAATCAGTTGTTGAAAGTCTCTTATCAAGTGAAACTACCTCGGAGTGATTACATACTGAAAGAAACATAAAAAGAACTCTGCACGCCCCTGAGTCATTACATTTTCAAAAGCCTGTATAAGTGACTTTGTAAAAATTAACCAGGACTGCCTGTGCTTCGTGTGCCACCTGTTAAAGATGGCGGTGACCTGTTGCTCTGATTTTATCTGAACGCAACAAAGGCCAACAACCTCTGCTGTCCCTGAGAGTCTTTCACCTGCAGAATACAGTTGGATTGCACAAAGTGTTAGCTTAATTGGTCTCCTCTGAGTGAAAACAAGCCAGCCATGGTTTAGTTAATATATATATATATATATATATATATATATATATATTTATCTATCTTGTGACGTTTATCGCTATCCAAACAGCAAGCCTCTGTTTATCAGCCTGCCGTGCTGCCTTCACCACATGCTGCTCTGGGAGGGACGGCTCTGAATGCAAGTCACCTCTGTTCCCTGCGTCGCACGATTAAGAGACTCGAGAAAGGAAAAAAAAAAAACCCACATTCGACATGGATAACTAAACGTGATTTAACAGCTTACAATCAAACGGGCCTGCAGAAAGCATATGTGACAGTCGGAGTGCAGAAAGGCCAGCCGTCACCGAGGAAACCGTGTTCGGCGAACGTGGGAGATAAACTGGGGCGGTTTCTCTCTAATAATAATTTCTATTAACGGCGCTGAATGTTTAGATTATCATGTAAATAAGGGGCTGTACCAGACAGCGGCAGATTGGAGCTGAAGGCTGGTGCACGGAGGAGTTCAAACAAAGCAGAGCAATGGTGACTTGCAGAGGTAAGGCACAATTACCTCCAGTTTCTTTCAAACCTGTTGATAAAAGGAAGTTTGTGGAGGTGTAATTTTTTTTATTTCAAACTAGTAATTTACCATTTCAGACAATGGGGAAGTTTTCAGGTTGCTTCATTTGGTGTACTTTGTTGATTTTGTCACATTCTCTTGCAAGGAAGAAAAAAATCTCACTTCCTCTTACTTTCTGATTGGACTATAAGAAACAAGCTTCAGTCATGAGCTGTACCTTACTTGAAGCAGCCCTGTACATGAGAGGTAAGAAAATGTAGCTTTCTTAAAATACACTGCACTCCTTAAAATAATTTTGGATAACTATTTCCATTACTTTTACCTTGAGTTTGTGTTTCGTCCACAAGAAAAAAACAGAATGTTGACAATAAAGGTGCTGCGAGGACAGCAATGTGTTTGTGCTCTGATACACTAATTTCTCTTGTGTAGTTAAATTATTATAGGTTTATGAGGGGCATCATTTTCACAGCATGTCCACTATTGGAACATAAAGTAATAAAATGGTCTGGAAGCTAATTATAAAAACACTGTTGCTGTATATTTACAGCATGGGACACACATTTGGTTTGTATACAAACCCATAAGACTATTATGAGATACACTTGTTTCAATATATTCTGAGGTTCAAATAAGGACAAAAATTAAGAAGAATAAGGAGCAGGAATTACTGTTTGTTTCTGAAAGCCTTTTTATTGTTAGCTGAATTTTAATAGCAGAGCAAGATAGCAGTGCATATTTTAATCCAAGTGTCAAATGAGATCTAGTTTGAAACACTCTGGTGTCAGTGTGGTAATCTTTCCATTCTCTCTTATCAGCAGAGCTCAGAGCCCTTGAGGAAACGACGAGTGCTGGGTTACTGGTGGAAACAGGGAAACCACGTTGCCTTTTCGCTTTTTCTTCCAGGCCACTGACCCAATAAGTAGCCTTTGTGCTTCGGACTGCCTGACAGATCAAACCTCCCCGTGCGGCGTCTATTCATCTCCAGAGTCAGAGTCGAGGACATAATGTGACACGACTCAATCCCTGACGGTTCAAAGAGATTAACACAGAAGACAACATGCAGGAGTGCCACACCGGCCTGTGCCTTTCCGTCTACATCGTTACCTTTGTGCTGGGCTTTCCGGCAAATGTCCTGGCCTTCTACACCTTTCTGAAGAAAGTGAGGCGTAAAACCACCCCGATTGACATCCTTCTCCTCAACCTGACCATCTCCGATCTCCTCTTCCTTCTGTTTTTGCCCTTCAAGATGCATGAGGCCATGAACGATATGAAGTGGGGGCTGCCCTATGTCTTCTGCCCGATATCTGGGTTCATCTTCTATTTGACCATCTACAACAGCACCTTCTTCCTCACCGCCATCAGCGTCGAGCGCTACCTGGGCGTAGCTTTCCCCATCAAGCACACCCTAAAGCGCAAACCAATGTATGCCGTTGCTGCCAGCATCTTTTGTTGGATCTTCTGCTTCCTTCACCTTAGCATTGTGTTTATTGTGCCTTTTATTGGACAAGAAATCCACTCAAATGCCACCTCTGCCATTAATGAAATCAAGAGCGAGGTGTGTTATGAAAACTTTACCAAAGTGCAGCTGGAGGTCCTGCTCCCTGTGCGTCTGGAGCTCTGTGTGGTGCTTTTCTGCATCCCGTTCCTCATCTCCAGTTTCTGCTACATCAACTTCATCAGGATTCTGTCAAGGCTGCAAAACATTGACCGGCGCCGCCGCCTCCGGGCCATTGGCATGGCTCTGGGAACACTGTTAGTTTTTGCTTTGTGCTTCGGCCCCTACAACGTCTCACACATTGTGGGTTTCATTATGAAGAAAAGTCCTGCATGGAGGGACATAGCCCTGCTGTGCAGCACCTTCAACACGTGCCTGGACCCCTTTATTTTCTACTTCTCCTCGTCTGCCATGAGAGGAACCGTCAGTGACGTGGCAGAAAGGGTTAAAAGTAGCCTCGGCAGGTGCCTAACCTGTCACACGTTCCAGGCCTTGTGGGGGGGAATTAGTGAGACTGAAAATGATAAGGAGCACAAACAACAGGAGATCAATGCTATCAGAACTGACAGGAAGGAAACGGGGAGCAGCAGTCTCTAGTTTTTTTTCATCTCTGCAAGCAGGAAATTAACTTCATGTTTATGTTTTTACACGCATGAAAACGAGTTGGCTGTAAACACGGCGGCACACTTTGTTTGACTCTCTGATGAACTTCTGATTTGAAGCAACCTTCTGTTTGCCCGAGAAAGCGGCATCAATTTTCCAATGCAGCGTACTGTGCAAAGCTGCAGAGACAGGCTGCCTTGAACTGTCACATAAAATAAAAGCAGCATTTCTTGCATTAAATAGCTGGGTTTCATAATAACTCCCATAATGCAGCAGGGTGTTGTGAAGACATAACAAGACTGCAAGGAAACATCTAGGCCGTCATTTCCGCACAAAAAGCTATGAAGCTTTCTTTTCCTGCTTTAATCATGAACACGATATGATGTCTGTTTGCAGCAACATGCTCATTATGTATCGAGCTGTCGTGACAAAAGGGAAAAAGGTTCTATGGTGTTGAAAAAACGACTTTATCAAACCTTTAGGTACTAAATTTCTGTTATGCAACATGTTTTAAACCCAATCACAACCATCTGTATTTTGTAATTTGTCTTGAAGGTTGTTTTTTTGTAACGTCTTGTAAAATAGAAAGAAACAATATTTTCATACACAAATCCTATAAAAAAGAGCTTTTACATAATTTATGACTCGGAGTGTTTTGTAAAGAAACCCGTTTTGATAAGACTTGTGCACGCCGTGTGAGTCCACACATCAAAAGAGGAAGATAAAGTTTCCAACGCAAACCCAATTTTCATAAATAAATCTAATAACCGTATAACGAAATGATTATTAACCATGCCTGGAACAGAACTGAACAAGAAGTCATTGTTTGTTTTGCACAGAGATAAAGACTAATTCATTTCTGAATGGTTAGTTCCCACCTCGTCGTTCAGATGCCGTCATCAGATCCGGCATTTTCTTTAGGATGCATACAATTTAAAAAAGGTAAAAAAAAAAGGATTATATGTGAGCAATCCGAACTTTATTCAGTAAAAAAAAAAAAAAAAGACAGCCAGCATTGGCTGTTGCTAATCTGGTTATACTATGGAGTCATTTGTTTGCCTTAAGAGTCATCTTTATGATTTCTGGCAGTTTTTGTGGTCACGGCTAAATTTATCATAAACTTCCTCCCAACACCTTCATGATGCAAAACACGAACAGTTCTGCACAAGGAAGCACTGGCATCTCCTGTAATCCTGTTTTATACAAATAACAGAGGTTAAGCAAATCACTGAATCTGTTTTTTTTTCTTTGACAAATGAATAAAAAATGTAGGAGACATATTTTTTTGTGGGGGTGGGTGCACATAAACATCAGTGAATGACTAACATGAACGGGCGACCAGCCACAGATGCAAAGAGCAAATTAACAAGAGTTGCCATCGTTGTGCAGTAAATGGGGGAAAAAAAAAAGTTAAATGATCAGTTTTGATGTGCGGAAAGAAACGAGTCAGGATTTAGGGGACAGGAAGCAACAAAATACAAATTATGCACACATGCATCAATGAGCAGTAAGCTAACATCACATTTAAAAGAGGGGCGTCTTTGGAAATGGTTTGTGTAGTTCAGAGTCCATTTCTCTGTGATGTCTCTGGTCTTGAATTTGTGTGAAACTGTTTGTCAAAGGTTGGTCTGCTGAGACTCGGAACACCAGCAGTCCACTTTCTCTCATTTCATTTCGTGTTTCCTGAAAGACAGTAATTGGTTGTTGCGTCAGTGTTGACTTTTTCCCCAACAGTGTGTGTGTGTGATAGGTTACAGTGATAAGACAATGAGAAAATAAGCAGCCCAGTGGGCGTGCATGTGCGCGTACAGGTCCATGTTTGCCGAAGGCAGGGAGAAAAGTTGTTCTCGCATGGCAGGCGTCATTTTCGCTGCACCCGGGCATGTTTGACTGCTGTGGAAAACAAGATTGCACAAATGAAACACGTTTTTTTTTTTATAGGTTCCTGTAATTCGTGCTAAGTAGGTCTCACCTTCCAGTAAAAACACAACAGTTGCTGCAGAGAGGAAACACAACTTTACGATGTTCAAGTAGGTGATACATTTGCTCGGAGAGGCATCTGGAAAGAAGGACAAAGGAAATTATTGAGAGTGATGCTGAAAAATCTGAGAATAATCACCTTTGGTGGATAAACTTGTTTCCCCACCTTCATGAGTGTTGAAAGACTGAACAAAAACAACAACATAAATTTGCTCAGCTGTGCCTTGTTGCAGGTGGTCTAAGACCTTGGGATGATCAGTGTGTGAACAGCAACAACAGTAAAGCAGAATAGACACAACAAGCCGCTTGTATTTAAGAGACCATGACACCGAGGAACCACGCGTCATTTGGAATATCTGTCTTTAGACAAACAGAGAATAAACATAAATTCACACATCTGGTAAAAATTCAGTTGACTGAGTGCTAAAACTCTTCAGGGACGAATGAACTTGGACATCTTTTAGTTTATTTATTGGTTTTGATTAAAGCGACTCAAGTGGAATAGCAAATGTTTGGTTGATTAAAATGTGATCGTAAATAAAGTGCTTTCCCTCGGCCCCCTCTGTGTGTGTGTGTGTTTGTATTTGTATTTGCTACCTTTTTTTTTTTTTTTTTTAAAGTCAATTTTTCCAACACATACTACATTGTGAGGACCAAATGTTCCTTATGGGGTCCAAAGCCCGGGCTGCACAAGAAGAAATGCCATTGGTGGGATAGGTTTAGGACTAAGGTATGAATTGACAATGGGTTAGGTTTAGGGTTGGGTATGTACTGGTAATTGTTAGGATTAGGGTAAAGGTCAGGGTTAGGCTATAGAAATGAATGAAAATTGAATGGAAGTCAATGCTCGTTGTCACCGATTCTGTTCATGACTTTTATGGACAGAATTTCTCGGTGCAGCCAGCTGGTGGACGGTTTCCGGTTCGGTGGTCTCAGGATTCCATCTCTGCTCTTTGCAGATGATGTGGTCCTGTTGGCGTCATCGTGCCGTGATCTTCAGCTCTCACTGGAGCGGTTTGCAGCCGAGTGCGAAGCGGTTGGGATGAGAATCGGCACCTCCAAATCTGAGGCCATGGTCCTCAATAGAAAAAGTGTGGATTGCTATCTTCAGGTTGAGGGTGAGGTTCTGCCTCAAGTTGAAGAGTTCAAGTATCTCGAGGTTTTGTTCACGAGTGAGGGAAGAATGGGAGCTTGAGACTGGCAGATGGATTGGTTCAGCATCTGCAGTATTCCAGACTCCGTGTTGGTCCGTTTTGGTGAAGAGGGAGCTGAGCTGTAAGGCAAAGCTCTCTGTTCACCTGTCTCCGGTCCTACTCTCATTTATGGTCACAAACTCTGGATAGTGACCGAAAGAATGAGATCGTGGATACAGGAGGTTGAAATGAGTTTCCTCTGGAGGGTAGCTGGACTCTCCTTTAGAGATACGGTGAGAAGTTCAGTCATCCGGGAGAGAATCGGAGCAGAACTGCTGCTCCTCCACATCAAGAGGAGCCAGTTGAGGTGGTTTGGGTATGTGGTAAGGAAGCTTCCTGGGCTCCTCCCTAAGGAGGTGGTTCAGGCATGTCCAACTGGGAGGAGACCCCAGGGAAGACCCAGGACATGCTGGAGAGACTGTCTCTTGGTTGGCCTAGGAACGTCTTGGGGTCCCCCCAGAAGAGCTAGAAGAGGTGGCTGTGGAGAGAGATGTCTGGGCCTCCCTGCTCAAGCTGCTGCCCCCGAGACCTGACTTTGAAACAAGCAGAAGATGATGGATGGAAGTCCCTGTAAAGATAGAAAGGCAAACATGTGTGTGTGTGTTCCAGGTTTCCAAATAATTAGAGCTGATAAGAACTGGAGGCAGCTGGCCTGTGTCTTCATTATAAACTTTAAAAGATCATCTTCTGGCTGGAAGTTTCTTAGTTCTTCATCTCTCCATGGTAGGTTCCGGTTTAATTTCACAAGTGTCAGATTGTTTCACATGGCAGTGGCTGATAATCCTTCAGAACACAGACTGTACTCTGAGCATGACATCTTGCAATATTGTACGAGTTCGCACATAAATGTTTCTTTAAACGTTTGACCAAACGATTACAGTGCCATTATTTCTTAATAAAGGACAATTTTTGTTTAAAGCTCTGGCAAAGATGGAGTGATATGCATTTAAAGTCCCATCATCATTTAAGTGTTATGACGTGTTGGCATCTTTTATCCAGTAGCTTTATTTATTTAAAACAACAAAATATCATTTTGTTGACTTCATTAGACAACCCCCTCCACCTAAATAAATAAATAAATACATTCATTATGTAAAATAAATGTAACTTTTAAAGTTTTTCACTTTCAAGTTCTGGTTTGCTCTGCAAAGTCAACTACAAATTTCTGCTAAGCAGCAAAAAATGTGATACTTCTGCTTCCATTGTTCATCAAGATCCATTTTAGCATTTTATGACTATTTTAAAGACTTGCTCACAGTTAAAATGAGTGCTTTAGCAGTGGTTTGTGCACTTCATTTATAACTGATTCATAGCCTTTCCATCAAACTGCAGTTAAAACATTTAAAACAATCTGTCGCACTAAAGTTGGATAATAAACATAATTTGTCAGAGTAACACACAACAATTTTTGATCCTGATCACTGGTTCAAAGCCAGGTTCTAAATGTAAATTTGACACGTGAAAAATTATTTAACTGAATACAAATTTGTGCTGTTTATATAAGAGATTCATTAGTATTTACCCCAAGTGAAGGAGGAACTCAGAGGACTGTTCAGAGCCGGGTGGTCCTTCACCCAGCATGTGAACGTTATCCCAGCGTTCATGAAGGTTTTCTTGGGAAGGATAATCTCACTGAGCAGATACACATCCAGGCCGTGGCCGTCTAGCATCAGGAGACACCATGGCTGGTGTGCAGCAGCAGACTTCACAAACCGAGCTGAAGACAGCCGGGCTCCGTCAGCTGAGGGCTCCGGCAGGCTGCCATGAGAGCTGTTGGCAGGGAAGGTGCAACTGGCATCTGGCAGGTGATCGATATCGGCTGCAGCGCTGCGGTTGGTCCAGGTGAGGGTGACCCTACTTGGATAGAATCCTCCACTGAGACAGATGAGAGCCCAATGATCGCTCTGTGGGTTTGGAGGAATCTTTAGGAATATTTTAGGAGCAGAAGGAGGGACTGAGATTGAGAAAATAATATAAAACAAGGACAATATGTTAGATTTGATCCTTCTAGTATAGAAAACAAGGACACAGAGGTGTGCTGGAATGGAGTGTATTGTCCAAAGATGCATATGGAGAAAATATAGGTGTTTGTTTATTAAAGCAAGCACATAGGAGGAATTTTTAAGGTCATTATGACAACAACGGTTGCTTACCTTCCTCTGTGGCCACCCTAATGAAACCATTGCTATGAGTTTTGTAACATACAGAGAGGGGTTTCTCGTAAAAGGTGAGACAATTGCTTTTCTTGATCCAAACATAATTCTGCTACATACATATGCATGAATAAACAATTTGGGACAAATAAAAGGTTGCATTCACTGAACTCAACTGAATCTGCATTACTCTGTAGCCCTTATTATTTAGACCTAAAGCATTTAACTATGATTATATCAGACATACAGTGGATTACAAAAGCCCCACAAAGATATTAAATAAAAATGGAAAATAATCTAAAATAATATGCCTAAAAATGATTAAAATATAATATGTGCAAAAGTATAGTATTTTAGCGGCTGGTGTAAACAGTGGTGCATTCAGGGGAAATCAAAAGAAAGCTGTTCTTCCGCACGAAGGATTTCCACATAATAATTTGGTCATCCCTCCCTGCCTTGTTTTCTGGTGAGTTTCAATTCCCTGGGCAAGATCAATACAAGGCACTGCGAATTGTGCCGGGGTGATTATTCCTAGATCTGTCATGAAACTGCTCAGGCAAAAAGATGAACTCAAAGGGAATTTCACGACTTGAATTTTTATAGATTGAGCCCGGCCGTTCGTTTTACGGTGATGAATGGACCACACTTACCTACTGTGGCTCAGGTACACAAATGAGACTTAATTACCAGCATGGCAACACCTCCAAAACCCTGAGAGGCCTAATAAAATGAGGTTCATTTCTGAAGCCACCTATTTGTTTCTCACCCAGGATGATGAGCTGGGTGCCATTTCCTCTCTGGGTCTTTCTGCAGGACTTTCACCTCGCAGTAATACCACCCCGAATCTTTCCGTGTTACCTCGGTGATCACCAGGGAGGAGCAGTGATAATTCTCCACAAAGATGTGCCTCGAGGACTTTAGGACGAGCTGCTTTCCGGGCTTCATTTTGAACCATTGAACCCTGTACTTTAGAGATTCCACTTTAAAATGACAGTGCAGGGTTGTTGTCTCGCCCCGCATGACAGTGAGGGATGGAGGATACTGTCCAACGCTCAGTCCCTCTGGTGTCGCTGTCAGACCTGAGGACAAAGCCATTATGACAACGTGTATACAAGATACTTTTAACAACAAAAACTTTAAATGTGTACCAAGGTTAAACTGGGATTTGGTATGTGTTTGGAGGTTGGTGGGAAAAGGATGTCACAGGTCCCTTCAGGCCACACGTGGCAGAGTCATTCTGAAAGGTGAGGATAATGAAGTCGTTCTATAAATGCACTTTTTCTGTACTTGTTACAGCTACAACAAGGGTGCTGTTGCCATTAACAGCATGCAATACTACAATTAAAGTATTTTAAACAGTTTTATAATGGATTCATGTCTACTAAAATGGAAAAAATACAAATGCTGCAAAAATTCACCTCACAATCTTGAAAACTCTTGAAATGTGGAAAAAATGCCAACAAAAGAAATTATACACACATTCATATATTTCTATCTAGTTTTGTTTAGTCTAGAATGAAAATACACCAGGGTTATTGTTCATGCTTGAGTCAATGAGTTTTTCTTGGACTCTACTTAAGACAAATATGTTTGATTTTTTTTTTTTTTTTTTTATGTGACCGCCCACGCCCCAAATAGGAAGATGCAGATAAAGATGATGGATGGATGGATATTTATCTTATAAACCGTAGGATCTATATCTATAAGTATAACTATAAACTGAGCAACATTTGCATGAGTTGTTCTTTTCATCTAGTACAGTAATCCCTCGCTACTTTGAGGTTCAACTTCCGTGGACTCACTCCATCGCTGCTTGTGGACGCTCAACAAATTGTAACCCCCCCCCCCCCAAAAAAAAAAGTACAAGACACACGATTGTGGACTGCACATTAATATCACTGTTCATGTGGTTGTGAAAAAGTTAATGACAAAAAATAAAATAATTCGGACAGGCGCCACCATTTTGTAGTTTTCTCTCAGTAAGCCTCCACTTTATTCCTGCTCATAACGACCACATTTCCCAGAAGGCAACGGCGCCCAGAAGCCCCATTTCCTTCTGCTGGAAAAGCAGAGGCACAGTAAAGTTTTTGATCTGATCAGCACCCAGCAGACGCAGAGAAGCTGCGTTGAGTTCATCGAACCAGACCAGAACTGGATCAGAACCAGACCTCCAGACCCATCGGTGAATCTCGAGAGCTGGTAGCCGGTCCACAAGGACTTCTAAGCAGGGATGTGCGCAGAAGGTTCAGAGTTATTTTTCAGCCCATCGAGATTTTTTTTCCATCCAGACTTGGACTCAATTTGACCACCTATGGTCCCATGCTGGCCAACAGAAGATCTGCCCTCCCCCAAAATGCACTTTGACTAGAACCGGACCTCCAGACTCAGCGGTGAACCCTAGAGCTCCTGGGACACACTTGTAAGTAAAACTTATTAGCTACATATAAGTATATTGTTAAAATTAGTAGGATAAGAGTTTACAGGACTGATTTTAGACTTTGTTGATTCAAGGGTCAAGGATTCAAGGTTCTTTGTCGTTTGCACCCAACGTGGTACATGTGGTGGAACAAAATTATGTACAGTGTCCCAGTTACATCCAACAACAAAATGTAAAAGAAAAACAGTAATTAGATCTAAGATATGAACTAAGAAAAACATCAGCTAAATAATACACTAAGCACTAGTAGCATACAAACAATATGCAGAACAGCAGCATGAACATGAGTCTGTGTGAGCAGAAGAGCATGCATGAACACATCAACATAAAACAGATCAGCAGCAACATGATGTGATTTTTCACAGTGATTATTCTGGTTAGAGATTCATGAGTCTACCAGCTTCAGGGTAGAAGCTGTTCCTTCGTCTAGTGGTTCTACACTTAATTCTCCTTAACCTCCTTCCAGAGGAGAGTGGGGCAAAAAGTGTGTGTACTGGGTGAGTGAGGTCCTTCATAATGCAGGTGGCCCTCTTCCTGCATCTAGAGGTGTAGATGTCTGTGATGGTGGGGAGGCTGACTCCGACAGTCTTCTGTGCAGCCTTCACCACTCTCTGCAAAGCTTTTCTTTCTGCAGCTGTGCAGCCTCCATGCCACACGTTGATGCTGGAGCACAGGATGCTCTCCACTGCACATCTGTAGAAGGAGGTGAGGACTGAGCTTCCCAGACCAGCTCGCCTCAGCCGTCTGAGGAAGTAGAGTCTCTGATGAGCTTTCTTGATCAGGCTGGTGGTGTTGTTGCTCCAGCTGAGGTTGTCATTCATGTGTACACCCAAGTACTTGTAGATGGAGACCACTTCCACTGCAGATCCTCTTATTTTCAGGTGGGTGTAGGTGTGTTTGTTCCTTCTGAAGCCCACAAACATCTCCTTTGCACCTTGATGCACTCTGCAGAAACTAACTGGGTCCGACCAGAACCGAGAGTCTAACTTGTGTAGGTTAGCTGCAGAGCTAGTACCAGTAAGTAAAATATAGTAGCTACTTATAAGTATGTTGTTAAAATTTTGTAGGTTTAAGACTTTAGATGACTGATTTTTTGCTGCAGGGTAGTCTGCAGAAACGAACTGGGTCGGACGGAACCAAGTCAACTGGAACGAGAGCTGTTGCTGTGTGTTCTGCAGAGCCTTGTGAGTAAAATTTAGTAGCTACATACAAATATGTTATTAAAATGATATAGGTTTAAGAGCTTAAAACATTGCAAGAGTGTGGGAAAGGTTTCTAAAGCCTTAAAAAGAAAAAAATACTAAAATAAACGTAGCGTCCCTAATTCGTGATTTTTCACTTATGGGGGTGGTGGAACGAAACCCCCACGATAAACGAAGGCCTACTTTAATTTATATTTTATTCCTCAAATTAATCACTCATTTTTGAGGCCCAGAAGATAATGCAAAAATATTTGGCTGTGAGGAACAAATAGAAAACATCGAAAGGACTGATTGGCTCAGTGGTTAGCACTGTTGCCTCACAGCAAGAAGGTCCTGGGTTCAATCCCCAGTTGGACCTGGGGTCTTCCTGTGTGGAGTTTGCATGTTCTTCTCGTGCTTGCGTGGGTTTTCTCTGGCTACTCCAGTTTCCTCCCACAGATCAAAAACATACATGTTAGGCTGCCTTCAGGCCCAGGCCTCTCTTCCAAAAGAGATCTGTGATCTCAGTGGGATTTGCCTGGTTAAATAAAGGTGAATACATTATTTTTTTTTTTAAACTTTGATTTTCCAAGCTGATGTACCAAATATTTGGCTCAAGTTAAAAAACAAAACAAAACCTATAAATACAGGAAGACGAGATGAAACAGCACTGACTTGTGAATAGTTAGAAAACTTTCTTTGTAGCTGAACTATAAAAGGTACTCATTGCAAACTACAAAATCAAACATTAAAGACAAATAAATGTTGCGGTTCAAAAGCATTTACTCCTGTAGTTTCCAGACAGTCATGTGCAAATCTGGAAAGTGGGTACCCATAAGCTAATCATGTTTATTTGCATATTTCTCTCAACAAATTTGCTGATGCATATATACCAATACATCAAATATAATATAATGTCAGATTTCTTAATCTCAAACAGCTCTTCCATGGGCTTTACCATTGTGGACCTGTTTTCAGGCACTTCTGCTGTTTCAGGTCATTAACATACGCACACAGAAGTTGGCAGCTCACAAATTTAGCCCACACATTTGATTTAAGTGCGCCTTAACTGATATGTACGAAGAATTGTGCAGATTTTTGCTTGTTTTTTGAAGTTTTTATTAACTTGTATTTATGACATTGCAATGAGTAACTTTAATTGCTTTGCCATTGCAATAAATTGGAAAAATGACACAAATAGTAAATTCAAGGCATTGTATAAATTTGATAATGCATATCAATTGTTTAAACTAAAAGGAAGCTGCAGAAAAATCGCACCTGACTTTGTTTCAGACTGACCTGCTACTTGGCCCGCCAGCGCCACAATCAAACACAGACAAGCTCTTTTTGTCATGCTGCTCTCGTCTCTCACTCCAGGCTTGAAATGATCCCCAGGCTCGCTTCAATTTAAGGCTTACTGAGCTTACATTGTGTTGGTCTCAGCTTTTTTCATCTGCTGCATGATGGTTAGAGGTGACGGTTCATTAATGGGTCACGTCTCAGCAGAAACCTGAGTCTCGGTGACCGATAGGTTAAAAAACTACACGTGTCGAAGTGTTGAAAGACAATTAGACATTCTGTGTGCACGCTGTTAGAAACCACATCATGAGAGTCAGCAAGTTATTCTGTTCTGCAGCCTCATTTCTTTTCCTCATCGGGGAGGAAAAAACATATTTGTTTTATTTGTAAGATTTTTTTTAAAAGAAAAAGAAGTAAACGTGGATGATAAAATCTTTGGTACCACTTTACAATAAGGCTCCCCTTACAGATAGCTAATAAATAGTTTATAGCTATGTTATTAATTCCTTTATTAACACTTTATAAATCATTAATAACTTATTATGCATTAATTAAGGATGACGGAGACAAAACTGACCAGTTTCTTGCCAAATAGTGAGCCAAATCTGTTCACCTATATATTTCATCTAGAGTTGTTATATTAAACATTTCAGACTAAGTTACTATCTTGTACGCACAATACCCATAGTAAACCTATATTTTTTAAAGATATAATATTAGTTAGATACATATAATTCAGTGATAAAGTACAATATTATATGCTAAAGAACATATTTGGTTCACTATTTGGTCAGTTTTGTCTCTCTGCCACTCTTTATAAATCATTAATAACTTCTTATTATGCATTAATTAAGTGCTTATAAATAACATATCTATAAACTATTTATTAGCCGTCTATAAGGGGAACCTTTTTGTAAAGTGGTACCAAAGCTTTTAATTCAACTCAGGTTGTAATATTTAGGCGTATAAAGAGGTTTTTGCAGCATGGCTCTAAAAATGCTGATATTTTTTCAAAACTCTGGTTTTGATTTGGGCTTTCCAAGTTTTTCATGTTGTGAATATGAATGTCCTGAATGCTCTAATGAGCTCCAGTCTAATGAGTAAAAAAAAAAAAAAAAAGTGCCCTTTGGGGAGGAGGGCGAATGGGTGAACTCTTGATAGGAAGAATAACTTTGTTTCCAGTTGGAGAAAAAGTTGCCTACTTTGAACTTAATTAGTGTAATTGAGAACAAAAACGAGGATTCGCTCTAAAAAGCGCTGTAATTGAAGCAATTTTACGGGGCTGTGTTTTGCTTTCGGAAACTCGACAACATTAAAACTGGTGATAGTGAAAATAGTACGACAATAAATTGTGATAAGCTGAAAATTAACAAAGTGGTCTTTTAATTTGGTTTACGTTGAGTGGCAGAATGAAACGGTTGAGATTGTTTGATCGAGTAGCTTGAATTTCTGCAGCACGCAAAACAAAGTGATGAAGACAAATTATGCACAGTATGATGAGATGAAATATTTCAGATCTGCTAGCAAATGTTAGTATGCAATGCTGCTCTCCCAAAGCTGGTAGTTCTGTTTGTTGTTAAAGGAGAATTCATGAAGGAATGCTCATCACCTGCTGCCATTCATGCCAGAGCTTTAGATTAAAATCATCTTATGTTGAGAAATACCATACTTTTTGCTGTATAAGTTGCACCTTTTTGCATAAATTCGCATGCCCTGACTTATACAGCAAAGTGACTTATTTATGTCACAATACCCCCCCCCCCCCCCATTTTTGGCTGAGATCTGAAGATTTCATTCATTATGACATGGAAAATATTGAACACTACCATTTTCAGCCCCCAGAGGGCCCTTGAGTAATATGGCAAGCCAACTTCTCATTAATAGGTAAAGTGACTATTAATGTGACACTTGGCTTGCCATACATTCCACCTTCATCTCTCTCCGGAACTCCTGGAGCAAACGTCAAATCAGCTGCATTTTGCCGCACCGCCCATGTGAAATGCAGCTGAAGTCCTCTCGTGCACGCACCTGCGGCCGCCATTTGGCAGCCAATTTTGGCACAACTCTGGCCCACATTTCTGGGTGAGCAGCGGTGACGCGTAACAAACACAACACATCAGCGGTGATGCATAATAGATGCGACTTATGCAACAAAGTGACGTATTTATGTTTTTTTTCTACTTAGAGATATTTGGACTGATGCAACTTATATGGCGGGGCGACGTGTACGGCAGAAAGTACGGTAACAGAGCTGGAGCCATTCTGCTTAAACATTAAAAATACTGTTATGCTCGATTCCATGCGTTTTGAGAGTTGTCATGCTCAGACTGCGTTATGAACGACTCTCAGCTACTACCACATCAACTGTAAGCTGAAAATCTGTAAAATTAAATGAATTGTAACCATGTTTGTGTTGGTTAATGGTGATTATCTGTGATGGCTAATCTTGAATCGGTTATAGATTGATTATTTATATATATATATATATATATATATATACATATATAGATATATATATATATATATATATATATCATCTACTTGTTAATGAGATTGCTGGTTGATTTCAGCTGTTAATGCTACAGTTTAAAGCAGAAATCTTGTCAAAGTCCAATTTATTTCTACAGCACATTTAAAACAGCAAAAGCTGACCAAAGTGATTTACAATTCAACCAAACAACAGTTAAAAACAATAAAGTAATGATAAATAACACGGAAAAGCATCTCCAACCTCACCAGATTTCTGCTCAGTATTTCTAAGCTGGCTGTGGCGTCCATCTTGAATTGGACTGGCTTCAAAGATCCATCTTCTTTCAGAAGCAGATGATAAATATGTGTTCATATAACATAAATAAATAAAAAAACAACAGCAAAATGTACATTATTTTGTTCTTCTTTTACACGAACAGCAATAATAAAAGAACATCCAGCAAAATTACATGACATTGACAGCTAATAACTACAGCATTCATATGCTGCATTCAGTATATTTAAAAAAAATCAAAGCTCATACAATTAAAAAGCTCAAATATGTTTTTGCTTTCAGTATTTTACTGTTAATTGATTTCCAATATAGATTTTAATCTAGTTTAATCACGTTTCTCAGCTTTTATAAAATGAATTTTTCATGGCAAGCTTTATTTTTTCTTTAATCAGTTGTAAGAGTTTATTGTGTGTGTGTGTGTGTGTCAGACATATTGGTGTTATCAGAAGCACATTATGAAGTGTCCTTCCTGCGCAGATGCAAAACAAACCAACATCATGGTATTTATGGTGACTTACTTAATTACTGTTTTATTTCAGTGTGTTTCTAAATACTATAAATTTGGTTCTGTTCAGTTTATACAAAGATGGACAGAAAAGATTTGACGAGAGAAGGACAGTTGTTTTAAATAGTAAATGGACTGTACTTATACAGCACCTTTCTATCTTACTGAGATACTCAAAGCTCTTTACACTACAATCTGTGCCATTTATACAGCACCTACTACATCTATACAAAGACTAATCAGTGCTTTATCACATGCATACACCAATAGGACACACATCGGAGGAAATGAGGGGTTCAGTGTCTTGCCCAGGGACACTTCAGCATGTGGTGGAATCAAACCACCAACTCTTACATTGGAGGATGAGGATTGTTTGATCCCATTTGTAGCTGCAGCGGAACCAGAAACAAACCCTAAACAAACAATACTAATTTTCCCCTCAAAGATTGATAAGAGCAGCAGATCGTGTCAATCAAGTCGGTAATTCCAGTTTGTTGGGTTGTGTCGGTTGTTAGAAAACAGTTTGACCGAGTCCTAAATGAGTACTATCAAACCACATGTATCAGACATTTTAGCAAATAATAAAGCCCCTCAAAGACAAACCTGCAAACGCAACAAAAGCTGAGTGTCAGCAGGAAGCAGAAACTGGAGGCGCTGCAGCTGCTTGACCTCACCTCCACTCTCACCACACTGCCCCACTTCCGGCAAAGAAACACACGACTGGTTCTGGTAAAAACAAAACAGTGCTTTATTTATTTATTTTATTTTATTTTTTGTCTCCTGTCACTTGATATCATTTTCCACTTTGTGCAGTTTGAAAATTGAGGAAAATAAAACAAACAAAAGAGTGAAAAATACAAAAAAAAAGAGACAAGATCAGCCACTAAAGAAAAACAAAGGATTACAGTCATTGCTTTACACCACAGAACATCTACCAGGGTGGAAAACAAAAGTGTTTCTTTCGTTCTGTTTCGTGTGTTTACATGGATATCTCAAGGAATTTAACAAATGCCTGTAATCTAATCTATGCTGTATGAAACGCACAACCTGCCCTGTACAGCTCAGAAAACGCACACATGCACAAACGCTGCTCGCACATAAAACCTCCTGAATCGCTCCCGGTCGAGTGTGATGCACACTTGAACATGCATCGCCCGAGAACTCGCACTCAAAGATTTGCGCTCAGATTTTCTAATAAGAGCAGCGTAGGCAGACCTGGAGCAAAGACGGGTGGGAGGCCTTTTTTTTTGTTTTGTTACAGATTACCTTTTGACAAAAAGAGAAGAAGAAAGGCAAGATTTAGGGAATTTAAGTGTGCTTAGAGAGGGAGAACAAAGACGTGTGTTACGCATTCTTAACCAGAGTCAGCTCATGCCAACAGTTAGACACAGATCTCCTCAAGTAAAGTTTATTAGTTTCCCAAGGAGACATTTCTATTTCTGAACAGTTATTTCTTTCCTGAGGCATTCAGACCCTGTCCTGTCACAGCTTTCAGTGAGGACGCACAGGAGCTTGGTGCATCTGCTTCTGCACCTCACATGGTTTCCTCCACTTCAATGTTTAATCAGCACAAAAATACCAGTTGGGTCTGTCGCTCGTGAAAGAAATCCAAGTTTTCCCTTGTCACTTCTCAGCACTACAACCGATATTTACCCGTCGGTTGATTGACAAGCAAAATGCCAAGCGTGGGATGGTAATTCACCGAGGCCAAGTGCTGGTGCTCTTTCTGTGCTGGAGATGTGAGGTGGGCGACTTAATGACTAGAGAAGACATGGTGGGCGAGATTCCTCCTTTGTGTTGCGTGGTCCGGACCAACGTTGCTTTTGCTCAGCTGGTGGAGTGTGGCATGCTGCTAATTAGCCGGATCTTCCCGTTCTTATAGAGAGATGAGTGATTGACGGGAGGACACCATATGTGGCCACGGTGCGGAGGAGGAGGGCGAGACCGCTGGTTCTGTGGCCCGAAATCTTTGCTATGAGATAAAGATTGAAATATATACCGTATTTTCTGCCATACAGTCGCTCCGCCCTATAAGTTGCATCACTCCAAATATGTCTAATTTAATTTTATTTTTATCCATTAATCCTTTATTTATCCAGGTAGTCTCATTGAGCCACAAAAACTCATTTTCAAGAGAGACCTGTTTAGGGAGCAGATGGGGGTTAAGGGTCTTGCTCATGGGCCCAGAGTGGGGTGATTAAGGGTGGGGGCAGGTGTGGGTGCTTCACCTACCCCACCCACATTTTTTGTTGATGTTGTCGGTACTGGGCTTGAACCGGCGATCTTCCGATAACAGGCCAACCTTCTCTAACCTCTGCGCCACCACTCCCCACTTCCCCTAATAAAGTGGAAAAATCCATAAATGCGTCGCTTCGCCGTACACGTCACATCTGTTATGTGTCACCACTGATGCATCGCGTTTGTTACACGTGCACGGGAGGACTTTTAACAAGAATTTAACAAGATTAACACTTAAAAGCAATTATTTGTTTGCTCAGAATTATAGTAAAGGTGTGTCTCAGTTTAACTTTTCCTTAATAAGTGCACTTTAACGGTCAAATCAGCTGCATTTCAAAAGCCGATACGCGGAAGTAGGAACTCGCTGGGGGCGACTCACTGTGCATTTCTTCGAAATTTAACAAGATGACCACCTAAAAACATTTATTTGCTTGCTCGACTTTATAGTAAAGGTGTGTCTCAGTTAAACTTTTACTTAATAAAAGGACTTTAACGGTCAAATCAGCTGTAGTTCAAAAGTATTTGCTGCCTAGGTGCTCGAGGAGTGCGCAGACGGGGAGGAAATCAGGAAGGAGGAACGCTGTGCATTTCTTCGAAATTTAACAAGATAGCACATAAAACAATTGTTTGCTCAACATTTTAGCAAAGGTGTGTCTCAGCTGAACTTTTACTTAATAAATGCACTTCAATGGTCAAATTAGCTGCATTTCGTGGGGGCGTTGCAGCAAAATGAAGCTGATTTGACGGTTGCTCCAAGCGAGCTGAAAGACAGCTGCAGTATATGGCAAGCTGATTGTGTCATTAATAGCCACTTTTACCTATTGCATGATACAATGGCATGCCATACTCTCGAGTGTGTATGTATGTATATATATATATGTATATGTGTATGTATGTATATATATATATATATATATATATATATATATATATATGGGGAAAAAAATCCATAAATAAGTTGCAGGGCCTGCAAATTATGCAAAAAAACGCGACTTATAGGGCGAAAAATACGGTACACAAAACCCTTCAGCTGATTCTATTGATCCATCCATCCATGTGAAATGTTTGGTGTCATTCAGCTTTCTCTCCTCACATTGTTGTCTGAAGCAGTGCATACATTACGATTGCAATTAAACCATTTTGTGCCTTAATAAACTTACAACACTGCCTTTACCCATGAGGTCTGAATGAGCCTGTAGACTGATGGTAAACAATGGATAATTGGGATAATATATGGAAATTGCACATGCTTTGCAGTAAAGGACACAAGCGGGGATTTGGAGTAATGATATTGATTCATATGTAATTGTCACTCTGGTGTAGCACATCCTTTTTGATACACAAACTCCGGTGCTTGTATACGTGCAATTTCTCACAAATAAAATCTAATCTGCTGC
>NC_056502.1:9835467-9870637 GCF_014905685.2 Nematolebias whitei | reverse complement strand
TTTTCCTCATTAAGCATAATAGATATGTAACTGTTTAAAACACGAGCTGCTGCCACATAACGCTGCACTGTATTCATGGGCTGATAAAAACGCAGAAAAACAACCAATAAATACAGTTCAAAAAGAAAAGTGATTAATTCTTCCCTCCCTGGGTCGAATTCATGGCTCTGAACTCATAGTTTACCGAGCTGACATTACAGCCTGCCCAAATAGTTTCAAAGAAGGGCTTAAAATCGATGCGCAATTAGGGGTGTCTTGTATCAGGCATGATGAATTATGCTCTCTGTTCTAAGGCCGGGTTATAGACACTTGATCAATTCACTTTCCTGGGCTGAGGAGAAATTGCTCTATTCCAAAGCCGTTCAGTCAAATGTATTGATTAACTATTGTCTTCTGGATTGAAAGTCTGTCCAGGACGTGGTCTGTGCAGGGAAGCTGTTGTAAGAAAAGATTTGGCCTGAGCCTGCTGCCACATAACAAAGAACGTGATATATTATACCACCTAGCTTACAGCGCTTTAATTTGTCTTCAGCGTTGACGCCGAAGCGACAATAAAAACTCACGAGGTTGATTCAGGAGTGTTCTTAGCAGCTTTAACGAGCATCCTGTTCATAAACGCACTTCACTCTAAAAAAACAAAAAGCTTAATTTTACAATCTATATTTTACAATTTATTTTATAACACAAAATATATGCGGATTAAAAAAAAAATCTTATAATTAAGATTAAAATTTTACAAAAAAACAAGCAAACCAAACAAAATGCACCTATTAAAGTGCACTATATTCTGTAAAGTGTCTAGTTTTTGTGAGCTCTAAGTGATAATTTCATGGCACACTTCTCTAAACAAATCATCATAACCTTCAGCTACAGGAGACAATCAACACGTTCTCATCAGGGTACGCTGAAAGTAATTAGGAGCTGAGGAATGGTCTTGTTTATCTCACTGTAAACTCATCGAACCCCAGTAGGGGTGTTATTTACACACTTGAAATAGGCCAGACTGCATTTGTCATCAAGGCTATGCTAATAAGATTCATATTACATGGTGCAACCATAAATAGTGCGTGCTACACCTCTCCCTGGGGGTGTGGTGCGGGGAACACAGCACTCAAGTTTGGAAATGCAATATGAACGCCTGACTGTCTCCTCTCCCTCAATGAAGAGTTCACTGTCTGGTTAGAGTCATCCCATCTCCCTCTGGCTTTCAGGTTCTCGATGTGCATTGTCAGGATATCCTCCCGCAAGCCCATCAGACCGGGTGCTCTCTCAGCAGGAACCTCATTTAACCTTAAATTTTGCACCATGGGGGATCTGCATTCCTACAAACACTCTTCAGCACTCATTTAATAGTAACACAAATGTGAACCACAGCACTGCACTAAGGGTTTTCGCTTTAGTGATTTAGATTATTTGCCATGACATAATAGCATCCGCATGTGCTCTGATTGTTCTAAATTGGTTCTGAAGATGCAACCAGAGTGATAAAAAAGCCATTTTCAGCAATTAGTGGTTCTCTGGCACTGGCAGACACAGGGTCCCCCATCAGGTTCCACATCGATTAGAAGACATTGAAACAGTTTAAATCTGCAGAAGAAGTTGGACATTTTCATGTGCAGCAGTGAACTCATGGAGGACTTGCATCGTTTCTCTGTTGGCATGTGCTGCGATAAAGTTGTAAAGCCGAAAACGTGTAAAGCCACCAAACATGTTATTTAAAAATACAAACTGATTGTACAAAAACTCACATTCCATTTCCCCAGTTCCCAGATATATTTTTCTCTTCATATGCACCGTTTACCTGCAAAACCTGAATACAATAGTTAAAATGCAATTCTTTTTTTCCAAATCCACCCACTCACAAATACTGACATGCTTTTTTTTCCCAAACCCACACTGACAAACATGACAGGATATAGTTTTTTTGTCCATAGTTTTATCTTCTTTTTCTCTTCATCAACAACAGATTATGTACATACAGATGTTGTGGGTCACTGGAAAACCCAGCTGAAGTAAAACAGCGTGTGAGTGACAAGTAAAAAAAAAAAAAAAAAAAGTCAATAAAAAAAGATAATAAGAGTGAAAATATGACAGGGAAAGTAAAAACAAACAAAAAAAGACTTGCTGACAAAACGACCTGCTATTGTGCTTGAAATGGAACCCACCACTGGTTTCGGACCACGTAGTTGCATGCACAAATAAGCGTTCTTTAACACAGATGATCCAAGTACACTGCCGAGGGACTTCTGGAGAACAACATGTAGCGTCCATGATTGAGGGCCATTTAAACAGAGCTTCACAATCATCTCAGACGACTGTACACGATAAAAGTACAACAACAGACTTACTTCATAGAGCTCGTTAATGGCAGATAATTTCAAATATTACACCACAAATTTAACCATTTATCTCCTGCACAGGGGAATTAGGGGTTATTGCTGCTTTGAAACTAAAGTCAAAAGAATAAAACACATTCATACATTGATTCAGTGCACACTACCCCCCCCTCCCGCCACCGTTTCATGTTGTAGTCAGGGTTCGGCCAAGGTCAACTCCGTGCAGGCTCCTTATGACAAGATTTGCATACAGTCGCTGCATGTTGGCGAAACAAAGTTCCAGACTAAATGAAAGCCACCGTGTTGAAAAACGGGCTTTCCCCCTGTTTGTGCTGTGCAGGGGACGCTGCTAAATAACCACGCCATGGGCGGGGGTTGTAGTGTTTACGCCTACATGTCACAGGTACACACTGGAGGGAGCAGCGGCGCACCAAGGCAAGGTTGTCCTTGAGGAGGATTCCTGTCAGCGGCAGGATTGAGCTTGATTTATGGGGCCACGACCGGGCGGCGGGAAGGACAGGTGAAGCTCCTTCACTCAGCCAGCCACAGGTAACGGCTAATTACATCTTTATCTCCTCACGGTCTGGCAGAACAAGAACCGCCGTACAGCCACAACCAGACTGACATGGATCCACATCATTTGAACTATCACGGTTAGAGAGGACACACCATGACGAGCGGACAAATGTGTCGGAAATGTGTGTGTGATGCCGTTAAAAGCATGGCAAAGGGAGTCGAGCACACAGACGGTTACAAATTATAAATTACATCAACAGTCGCCGCTTCTGGACTCAAATGACACGATTTCTTAAGCAACTGTAAATGTCTTAAAGAGCTCGTAATGGCAAAATATAGCACATCACTTCAAGAACTTTACACCGTTTTTTTACGTTTTTGTTTTCTTTTTTCCCACTGAAGTCATAGTGTGTGTGTGTGTGTGTGTGTGTGTGTGTGTGTGTGTTTGTGAGTAAAGTATAAAAACTTGTTCTTGCTTTTTTTTTAATCCTCTCACGCACAATCTTTCACCGTCAGATTTTGTTCTTTTTTTTTCGTTGTTCAAATACTTATTAACATCATCATCATCATCAGTAGCAGTAGTATTATTAACACCAAGAAAGTAAAAGCAGGTGCAGAAACGGACACAGTGCAGGGAGAGGGGGGCAGGGGGGGGGGGTGTTTGGACTCACAACAGGAACATCTCTAACCAGTACATGCTATCAACAAGCGACAAAGAAGATGGAGCCGCAGCTTTGAAACAGAAGATGTTTTTGTCAGTTGACAGTCTCTTGCTGCTTCAGACTGAAGTGAAGTCGAGGCTTACTGGAGGTCTTGTTTGACGTGAAGCATCTTGATGCTGCCGGCGCGGCCTCATACTGCATATATTTACACTGGGGGGGAGGGAGAGTGAAGGATGTAGGGGTGTTGGCACACAGCAGAGAACACTATAGCAATGGGAAGGGCAACTAGACAAAGCACTTTGAATGGAGAGGCAGGGAGGGTTAAAAAAAAAAAGGTTTGGGTAGTGAGGGCTACATGCGAAACCTTACCATAACCCCTACATCGTTTTATAAAGGGGCTATTAAGACTGATGCCGTCACCACCCACCCTTTTTTGTTTTGTACATTTTGACATCATTCATAGCAGCTTCACTGCTACACAGTTAGAAAAAAAAAAATCCATACATGTGTCACGTAGTGTAATCAAAAGGGTGAAGCGTCATGACCAGCTGGATAATTTTAAAAAAATGACCGTCACCTTCAACAATCCATAAATAACCACTGGGGTTTTGTGATTTGATGTATTATTTCCATAAGGCAAATATAGTACATCAGTCAGTAGTCTGTGTAGTAACTTACATGAATGACCATCCAGTTGTTAGATTATCTATTTTCTCTTTTAACACCATCAGGAATATACACTTTACACCAACATCAGTGGTAAAAAAAATAAAAAAAAATAAAATAAAGGTGATGAGGGGAAATACTAAGGTTTAAAAAAAAAAGAGACAAATGGTATGTGTGTGAGGAAGAACAGAAAAAAGTACATTATAGTAAGTAGAATTGAGGGTGCAGGGTTTTTCTGGGAGGGGAGGGAGTTGTCGTGCGTCTGATGCAATGATTCGATGGCTCCTGGAATAATGCATATTCTTTTTGTTCACAGTGATGGGTTCGTAATTAAAGAATTTCATTTCCTTTTTCCTTCCATTGTGAGGGACAGAGGGGGCAGAGGAGGAAGTGGGGCTTCCGGGGACGTTTAAGGGCGATTCCAAACACACTGTGGTCATTACACTTTGAGCAGAACAGCAAAAAGGGAAAGCCAAACGCACACGCTCACACTCATCCCTGCACGTAAACCGGTCCCTCGACCCTGGAGGGCCCCTGGTCCTGGATAAAGAAATAATGGGTTGAAAAAGAAAACAGGAAAGGAAGGGAGGGAGAGAGAGGAGAGACAAATGCAAAGTTAGAATCACATAGAAAATGAGTTTTCATACTCTGAGGGAGAAATCTCCACATGAGTAGAACTAACATCCATCATAATTTACTTTTTTTTTTTAGCTTCTCTATATTCTGAGGGTTTTCACAGAAGACTTCATTTATATCTATTTGTAGCTTGATTTATGTAATATTCCTTTCCTCAAAACATGGCATAAATTTTTCTTTTTGTTGCCGCTGACAGTGTGCTTTGATTTATTTAATGATAAAAAATGGTAAAAGCCTTTGACTGCGACGTGTCACAACAAATGTAACAACTGTGAATGAGCCGTTGTTATTAATTTCACTTAGTTGTATCTGGGCTTGACACATGAGATGATAAAGGTGTGTTTAATGTCTTTATCTGCTAATCTGATATTACTCAATCTCATGTTGTAAAGCCGTAGAGCGTGTGTTTGCACTGTCAGTGTTGTCATTTGGACTTGTCAAACTCATCTGATATCTGTCAAGCCCTAATGACATTGATCGTGCTCCAGTCCTGTGAGTCCTATGAGCAAGGCAGCATTGTCCAAGCACACTGACACTTAAAATATATGTTGATTCCAACTTACATTTATGATTTCAGGAGTTTTGTGTTTGTGAATAGTGCCCAACAAAGTTCAATCAGGTCATCTGGATGGTTTATTTTTCTGTTGAGACGTTTCGGCCGTCATCCAAAGGACTTCATCAGTGATTCTGATGAAGTCCTTTGGATGAAGGATGAAACGTCTCGTCACAAAAAAGAAACCGTCCAGAAGACCTGATTGAACTTTGTTGAATTTTTTTACCTGGATTATAGAGCATGAACTTTGATTTATATGTGATATTTCAGGCACGGTCCATCAGTGTGGCCATGTAATTTGGACATTTCGGAACTGAGTGGACCGACACAGACTCGAGGTAGATGCCATTAAACTTCTGCCTTTCTCCAAAACAACTGTGTGTTTATCTGAATTTGGCTCCCTTGGCTGGCCTTGTAGGCCACCTTATCTGAATTCGCCTGGAGAACATGTGATCTGACACTCTGTCTCCCCCATCGAGGAATTCCAACTGATCAACCACAGGAAACCAGCTGAATAAACATCGTCATTATTTCAGGACTCTTGGATTCCCATGGGCGTTGTCCTTGGCCATTCCTCGACATCCCTCGAGAATGTTTAGGGATCTCACCGGAGGGAAGTGGTTGATTATTCCATCCTTATCAGTGCCCTCGAGAGCGTCCTTGGACATGCTCACCGCTCTCGTCATCTCTCCCCTCTGCGGAATGTCTACGTCACAATGCGCTTGTATGTGCGAGGTGTTTTTTCAATATCAGGTCTTTCTTCTCAGCCGAGAAGAAAGAGTTTGATAGGAATATTTTTTGCCTTCAATTCCTACTTGTGTCCAGTTTCACTACTTTTTTGTCTGTCTAAACAAATCTCACTTGTAAACGAGTCTTCGAGACTCATTGTGATTTATCTGTCTAAATAATTGAATTGAATATGGATGATCTTAAGTTATAATGCCTTTTGAATGCTGATATATTAAAATCAAGATGGATTAATTAGTTTGTTGAATCAACCCTAAGACAATGTGCAATTTATTAAACTTTGCACAAACTGCACAACACAGAAAACAGAAAAAAATGAAACCAAATGAGAGGAAATACAAAAAAACTACCTCAACGCAACAAAACAAAAAGCAACATTAAAAATCAATTTAAGGATGGAGCTAATCTGCAATGAATGAAAGCACATGCAGTGAAAGAAATGAAAAATGTCTCCTGAGACAGTCTTCACATTACTTTGATAGGGACATATGAAGTTACTTATAAAGACAATAAACAAACTTTATCAATTTGTTTCTCTGTGTCCTGATTCTAGGAAGAATGCAACTTTAAAAGAAAGACTTCTAAGCAGGTTTAATATATTTAATGGGTTTTTGAAATCAATAGAGGTTAAAATGATTTAAGTGGGGTCAAAATGCAAATCCAACTCAATCCAAATTTGGATGCAAGAAGCTTTTATATTTGAGGTTAATATTTGACCATTCGTCTTGGTAGAATGTAAAAAATTGTAAAAAATTTTTCTACAGATCTGAATTTTTAGTGCCTTAGCATTTATTTTCACAAGAGTGAAAGTTGTCATTTGGGAAGACCTCTTCGGAAGAATGGTGTTTACGAAGCTTTATTTTATTTAAACAAAACCTGTCATCAAAATAATCAATGCACTCACAGATTTGCTGATGTGCATTAGATGGTTCTGAAAAGGAGCATCCAGCTGTTAGTTTTAAATGTCCAGCTGAGGTTCTTGTTTATTTAATGCAACCATCCGTTCTATTTTCACCAAAGTAATCCCAGAATGTGATTCTATATCCGCTCCAACACATACAGCTTTTGCACAGTTCTAAAGCTTGCATGCTTTGATTGTTTCTGAACGCCTGTCAGTAAAAAGACAATCAGTTGGATCCAAAAATCAATTTGTTTTATGTTAGGAAGTTAAACTCGTACTGTCAATCAGATTGTTGTAAATGCAAAACTACGGCAAACACAACCTTAAGTTTTATGTTTTTTTTTTCCTTCTATGTCCTGCAGCTGCACACATCAGGATTACAAGCATTTTCATGCAGTGTTTAAGCAGCACTTTGCTCTTACCATTTTATTGTTCTGTATGAATTAAGGCTGTTGTAACCCGAGAAGCCTAAATGTAGCCACAGTTCAGTCTGCGTAACACACATGTAAGTGCATTTGTCTGAAAAAAGGTATCAAATATATAATCAACAATATGTTGTTTGAGACGAAGATTTTAAAAGGGCAACTGCGATAACCCTTAATTATGTACTATTTTATTTATATTTTTGCTGTTTTGCACTTTGCTCGATTTAAAAGCACGGATCCTGGCGGTTTAGATTCGAGTGTATCAGTGTAAAGTGAATGCTACTGGAGACTTCCAAATGGGCTCAGTAATGGACTCATTGATAGAGGGTAATTACAATAATGCTCCAGTTTTGACGTGATTGAGGGTTTCTGGCGTTAAAATGCCACACGCGGCACCTTTAAAAGGGTGAAATAAGCGGTAGAAAAGCAGGAAACTAAAGTTAGGCGAGGCGGCGACAGCGAGGGACGTCTTATAAAGATGCTACAAAAGTATCCGATTATGGTTTGACTCTTTAGCGTGAGGTCGAGAACAGAGAAAGGGTTTGTTGTGTTCTAATGATGGCAGGAGAAGATTAGGAGGGAAAGAGGAGGCAGAAGGACAGATGATGGAGAGATAGGCTGACAGAAGTGGCTGCCGCAGTGAAAAATGAGAGCGGAAAGATGTATGGGTCTGGCGGAGGAGGGAGTCATTGAAGGAAGACTGGATGAGATAATGGGGAAAGAAACGAAACAAGAAAAAAAAAAGGGGTAGATGAAGGACTCACTTAAGATGGTAATGCCAAATGCACTAAAGGGAGGGTGATGGAAAATGGAAGGGTAGGAAATCGCTCATTGGGAATGGTTAATGTGAACTGGTCTCGAGAGAAATGACAACTTCTTGGGTAACAGGACAGAACAGAGCGAGTCTGTGTGTACAGGCGGGAATGTGTACGGAGGAGAGCGGGGGGATGGGGGGAGTTTGAAAAAGCGAGAGAAGCTGTAATATAGGAGAGCAAAGCTTTAATGGGGCGGAGAATAACGAAAATGGGAAAAAGAAGGGAGCGGAAGGCAGACTGCAAAACACAGACATTGCGTATATGTTTTTGCAGCAGGACCTGTCTAAGTCTTGATAGTTGGAAAAGATAAATGCGATCGTGTTGTTGCACGCACGCGCACTGTACAGAGTGTGAATGCACGGGCGTTCTGTGATAACTTACGAAACAGCAGCATGCTGGCGTTGGAAGAGCCCAGACGGTTTGAGGCGAAGCAAGTGTAGTTGCCAAAATGCTTCTCTGTCACGTTGGTAAACCGAAGCAGTGAGTACGTCTTCTCATTTTTGATCCTTAAGGTGTTGTCATTCTCTACCGGCCTGGGTAGAGTGGGTGCAGAAGCGAAGGGAGGAAGCAGAAAAATGTGTAAGGAAACATCACACATAATCACATAGCTGGAAAAAATCATTTGTTTCTGTCATTTTTTTTTTTTGACAACTTTGCAGAACAGTCTCCTTTTAATCACGGTCTAACCTTGTGCTAATACTGGAATTGCACAGTCTATAAATAAAAACATCATAATGGGGCGTTTAACGCTGCTCTCTATGGCTGACATTTTTATTTAAACGTCTCAACATTTTGCTGTACCTGGTGCCAAATTACCCACCAGTATCTACATTCTCTGGGACCTTTTACAATATTTTTAATTGGTTATAATTCATTGGGACTGGTCACTGATGTCTGATATTAGATTTTACAAGTATTGATCATCACAAAAGCATTAAAATGAGATTACAATTAAACTAAACCTTACAATTCCATTTTATACTCGGGCTGGTGGCCAAACTTTAGAACTGTTGATTGACATTGATTGAAATTCCCTGCACAGCCGAGCTGAAGGTAAAGAGTGAAATTACTCTCTGACGTTGAACACCCCCCCCCCCCCCCCACACACACACAAAACATCCCAATTATAATGAAGTCCTGCAACCTGTATATTAGAGAAATTCAAGGTTTCACCCAACAGACGTGTAAAAAACACTCAACAATAAATACTGAAACTGTGCAAACGATTCATTAAGCTCTTTTGACTTATTTTAAGAAAAAAAAATGCTACTCTGCCAAGATAAATCTGGGTAAATGAATAAATTTAAAGTCCTTTTTCTTTATTTTCTTTTTTGGGAGGTGGCAGGGGAGACCATATAGCTCCAGTTTTAGCTTCTCTCCATAGGTTCCCTGACAAATTCCGAATAGAATTCAAAATCTTGCGCCTAACCTACAAAGCCCTCAACAACCTAGCTCCATCTTATATTACAGATGTTATTGTCCCATATTTTCCGAACAAAGCACTTTGCTCTCAAACTGCAGGTTTACTTGTGGGTCCTAGAGTTTCCAAGCGCAGAATGGGAAGAAGATCTTTCAGTTATCAGGCTCCTCTCTTGTGGAACCAACTTGTAGTTTCTGTCCGTGAGGCTGACACATTGTCCAGTTTAAAACTAGGCGTAAGACTTTACTTTTTGATAAATCCTATAGTTAGGATAGTTAGAAGCTTTTTATGCTGCCATAGACTTAAACTACTGGAGGACAAATTGACCTAATTTCTTAAAATGAATTGTTAAAATTGAATCATTTTCAGTTGATATTATTTCTATCTTAACATGTGATTCTGGACCTGCCATTGTGTATCCGTTCCTCCTTCCTGTTCCTCTCAAACCCAGCCGGTTGAAGCAGATGGCCGCTTGTCCTGAGCCTGGTTCTGCTAAAGGTTTCTTCCACATGAGGGAGTTTTTCCTTCCCACTGTTGCCTTCATGCTTGCTCAAGATGAGAGTTCTGTGATGGAGTTAAACTCAAAGCAGTCTGGTCCTCAGATAAAGATGAACGTTATGTTCAGTGTCCTGTTCTTTTGTGACTTGGTACTATATAAATAAACTGAATTGAACTGAAATTCTTTTCACTTGCTGAACATTAAACTTTAAGACTTGTGAACTTATATTCTTATTTGTTTGCATTATAAAACAAAGGTTTGGTTGTGACTCATAGTAGTTATCGTACTGAGCATTTTGATATTTAACATATGTTTTAGTTAGACCTCTAGTGTAATCAGTTTTGTTTTTCTAAGTTTCATTAAAGTGTGTGTGCCTAACATAAGGACAATTGTTTCTCTCTGCATCAGTCCTGTCAATAATCTCTACAGTTTCTTTAGTTATTAGCCATCGTTTGTCAAAAGAACAGGAAACAAGATTTACTGACATCTTCTGACAAATTAATTTGTTTCCAGCTGAGAGCTCCATCTTCTTCACCAATCAAAAATAGTGAAAAAACACTGGCTAGAAAAAATATATGCATGTTCAGTCTGTTGTATGATACATATAGATATCATGGATATTTTTAATATAATCTGTAAATACAAAAGCTTAATTTTAGGTTTATGTTATTGTAATTCCATTTTTGGGTTTAACTACTGTATCACATCAATAAAATATTCTTACCTGTATACAGTTTTTTTTTTTTTTTTAATTAAAAAAACTTGTTGCACCAAGACTAGCTTTTTTGCTTAAAAACACTTTATTCAGCTATTCAACAAACTCAAACATTTCTATTCATGTTCTGCACAAGTTATTATTTCTTACGGCTGAAGGACACAACCAAAGAGTTATACAAGATGAAACACTGACTTGTTTTGCATGCAGACATTCTATTTTTTGGACAAATTAATATGCTTTTTAAACATTCGTATAATGATTCTGAAGTTGCAGCTTAAAAAAAATCATTAATGATACAATTTTAAATGAAAACTTGGTAGTCAATTCAATTCAGATTATTTATATAGAGCCAAGTCACAACAGAAGTCATCTCAGGGAACTGAACAGAAACATTCATATACTTAAAATGTAAGTAATAATATTTATCTGAGAGGCAGACTGCTTTGAGTTTAACTTCATCGCAGAACTCTCATCTTGAGCAAGCACGAAGGCAACAGTGGAAAGGAAAAACTCCCACATGAGGAAGAAACCTAAAGGTTTCTTCCTCATGAGGGAACCAGGCTCAGGACAAGCAGCCATCTGCTTCCACCAGCTGGGTTGGAGAGGAACAGGAAGGAGGAACAGATACACAATGGCAGGTCAAGAATCACATGTTAAGATAGAAATAATATCAATAAAACTCTTCATTTGTAACAATTGATTTTAAGAAATGTGGTCAATTTGTTCTCCAGTAGTCTAAGCCTATAGCAGCATAACAAGCCAACTCTAACTATAGGATCTATCAAAAAGGAAAATATTAAGCCCAGTCTTAAAACTGGACAATGTGTCAGCCTCACGGACAGAAACTGGAAGTTTGTTCCACAAAAGAGGAGTCTGATAACTGAACGGTCTTCCTCCCATTCTACTTTTGGAAACTCTAGGAACCACAAGTAAACCTGCAGCCTGAGAGCGAAGTGCTCTGTTAGGAAAATCTGGAACAATAAGATCTGTAATATAAGATGGAGCTAGGTTGTTGAGGGCTTTGTTATGCTTAGTGCCTGAACATTCAGTGTTTGCAAATTTTAGGGATACTTTTTAAATGTAGTTTAAAACCTCCACAGCCAGCACTACCAGCAGTTTCAAAATCAAAATGTTCTCTGAAGGACACTTTCAGAAAGTTCCAATTCAGTGTTAAAACAATCCGAGCTCTACAAAGAAAATAACTTTGTATAAATAAATCACGTACTTTGGGTTTACTGTATTACAACAAATAAGCAGTGCGCTCGATGGTGACCTCACCTGTGGTCATCTCTGTACCACTCAAAGGAGGCTGGTGGGACGGCCATCGCATCACAGCGCAGGACGACGGTCTTCCCCAAATGGGCTGGCATGTTCTTCATGTCTATGATCGTGGGGGGAACTGGCAGAGCAAATAAAAATATTTGAAGTAAACAAATGGAAAATGTGGTTAGAAAACACCTGCCTTTATTGAAAAGGCAATTAGGGTTCTGACTGTGGTTGCCCACGAGGTAGAAAAATGCTCAGAGGGGACAAAATTCAAATGTATACATAACAATGCTTGTACAGCATTTACATATATTATTAATACATAATTATGCAGCAAGGTTTAGTTGAATTATCACAACCAGGCTTTTGTGTTCAGCACATGGAGGGGTACTCACAGTTGACTGTGACTTTGACCTTGCGCTGGTCTGACGGCGCCACGCCGTTGTGGGTGATGCATTCATAGTCTTCAGCCTGCTGCCTCTTGATCTCCGTGATGTCTAAGAACTCCCCCTCACTCACCAGCCCATCTAATTGCATAAGAGTTGAAGCCAAAGGTCACCATATATCAAATGCAAGGTGACTCAGACAACAGATTTATGGTTCACAACTGGAGGTATAGCCCACGAGCTTTTATCTCAAGTCGATTTAAGAGCATGGGCAAGGCCAAGGTGCAGATAACAGCAAATAAAGCATTATTCACTTCTGTTTTGGATTATCGACACACGGAGATGGGTGATCTGGTGAAAATCAATGTAATATTAATTAAACCTGCAGCATATGATGATAATAAATTTATAGACCAGTAAAGATGTGTTTTGTAAATACAAAGTAACACTGTCTGACATCGTAACGTCATTACTTTTACAATATCAGGGGATTTTGTAAGCTTTGCTTTGAAGTGTTGGATGCATCAGGGGGAAACGGCTAATTCACCATATTACATGGTGAGAAGAATATTTGTCTGTTATTTGATGTTGACAAACTCCCAGGTGCAGCTAAAACCAAATTAGTCCGTCTCACACATTCACTCTTTTTTTCCTTGGGCGATGAACATCTCTTCAGAGGAGGAGAGTCGAGGGAATGGACTACAAGTTATTGCTCCTTCATGTGAGGGAATAAATGCTGGAGGTGTTATTGGCTCAACAGAAAAAGAAAAAAAAAAGGTCCGAGTTAGTGTGCACCTCCTCCTTCCAGCTAGCCTTCGCAGCAGACGTCTCCAGAAGTATCAGGCATTTTTTTGCCCTCACAGTTAAACAATTACAGAAATCAGGTTTTGGAACAGTATATAATATAAAAAGATAAATTGCATTTGTTGCAAAAATGCAGTATGAGTACTTATTGCTGAAGAACATGGTGAAAAACAGCGAAAATAAGCTAAACAAACATGCTGAAATGTAGCTGAAATGGAAGAATATGCCTAAGTTAGCAGAAGAAAGAAGAGAGCACATATTTGCTGAATTGGGTTTAAGTAAGCAGAAATGAGCACAAAAAATAGGAAATTAGCTTAAAAAAAGGCTGAAAATACAACAAAAAAATAGCTGAAAAGGCTGAAAGAAGCTTAAACTACCAGAAGGAAGTGGAATGAGCTGAAATGAGCTAAAAAAAAAAAAAAGTGGAATTAGTTGAAAAAGTTTAACTTTGCACAATAACAGCTAAATAGTAGCTGAAATAGCAGAAAAAGCTGAAAGAAGCATAAACTGAGATTAGCAGAAATAAGTTAATTAGGATGAAAGTAGCAGAAATTACCACAAAAAACTTGAATTTATCTGACGACGGCTGAAATTAGTTAAAAATACAAGAAAGTAGCTGAAAAGGTAGAACAAGCTTAAATTATCAGGGGAAAGCAGAACGAACACGTTGCTGAAAGAAGCCAAAATGAGCAAAAAAACATAGAAATTATCTGAAAAAAAAGCTGAAATTAGCAAAAATGCAGCTGAAAAGTAGCTAAAAAATGGCAGAAAGAAGCTTAAATAACCAGAAGGAAATTAAAAGAGCATGTTTGCTGAATTAGACTGAAAAAAGTGTAAATGAGTGCAAAAAGTGGAATTAGCCAAAAAAGCTTAGTATAAAAACTAGTTAGAGTTAGATGCTAAAAAAAATGTACAGAAGAAAAAAGGATCACAATAGTATGAATGCTTCATAAACATTCACAAAAATATAGACATCTGGCTGATTTATCACTCATATGTTTATCATTTAAAGGACCTACTTAAAAATGGAGAATAAAATGAACAAAATAATCTCAAACTACTGTCAACTGGTCACACATCCTCAAAACACATCATATAGGATAGCACACACACACGCAAAGACACAAAACGCTACAAGTATTCCTGCTCGAGATCAGAGCTGTGCTTCTTATCGAAGGTCATTCTTGAAGATTATTATTATAGCTACTGAGCTGGAAACATTTATTTATTTATTTTGCTGCTGAGCGACAACTACAGTGATGGTTTCTTGTGTAACCCAAGAGGGTTCGGGCAGCTGCAAGGTGTAGTAATGGGGTGAGCTAAACGTTACACTCTCATTCCATTAGTTTAATAAATATACTGGAGCTCTCTTGTGACATCTCTGTTAAGCAGCCAACTTTGTCAAAAGGGGGGAGGTGCGTTGATTATCATAAACAAATCACAAAACGCTGCAACAGATGACAAGACATAAAGATGACAAAGGGAACAGAATATGGAAGCAATCAAGTGCTAGATTGTGCATCACATAGATAAATGGTTTTTATGAAGAAATAAATAAACTGAATGAGATACATTGATTTAGGATGGAGGAAACAAGAAGAACAACAACAAAGGTGACTGAGTAAGAGATGTCAAGTTTAGTTTTTTTTCCCACGGACAATTCATTGACAGCTCCCACAGAATGTATGATACATGACAGGCCTTTCTTGCTCCGTCCCCTGAGATCTGCGAACCTGCCTTGCACACTTCTCCACACTTTGGTGGGAGATCATATCTGAGTGGAAGCGGCCTCTGGCACCCCTACAATGGTCAGTAAAATACAGCTCCATCAACCACTTATGGCTTTTGAAGGAGGCTAACTCCTGACCACCAGAGATAATTGGATTCTACCTTGGAGGAGAAGGAGGTGTGGGAGGGATGGAGGAGTGTGTGAATGAAAAGCGGGGGAAAGAATCAGAGGTGCTGGCTTTCCCTACAGTGAAACTGTGCTCCAATTCCCTGGCAGTGCTGTAAGCCTGACTGGATCTTTGGGGCACTTGATTCCTGGGCTTCTATTATCCATTTCCATTACAGAAACGAAAGTTTCAGCAAAGAGGTCTGAAGTTAGAAACAGAGAAGGATAGACTGGCTGACAAGACTTATTACTGGGAACAGTAAGGGGCTGAACTTGATGTTTTTTTTCCTGAGCATTTGCTGCTTACCAAGATATCCAGAAACTAACTTTTTAAAATTTGGATCAAAGTTGAGCGTTACAGGATGACTGATGCTCTGGTTTAAAAATCTATAGAATGGTTTAGGTGTTTTTATGAAAGTTAAAGAGAAACACCCTTTTTTTTGTTCTAATTTTTACTTAAATTCAGTCTTTTAAATAAAGATTTCCTATACATTTGTGTTAAGGAAATTATACAGGATCAATAAAATTACAAAAAAAAACTTGTCTTTGACAATGGACTTGCGACCTGTCCAGGGTCAGACATTGGTTTCTCAGATCACACTATTGATTGGTTCTCGAATTATCTCTCAGATCAGAGGCAATGTGTTCAACATAATGGTACCTCTTCCAGTTATAACTGTCAGTAATGGTGTACCACAGGTTCAGTCTTAGGACCCACCCACTTTACAATTACATAAGTAATGTAGGTCAAATCATTCCTGATGCATCCTTACATTTCTATGCCGATGGCACAGTTGTTTATTGTCGAGCTAAAACAGTTGCTAAGGTTTATTTTAGCTTTTACAATCTGCGTTCCACATCATTCAGTCAGATTTGTTCCATCTCAAACTTGTGCTAAACACTGATATTGTAAAACCAAAGGGATGCTGTTTTCAAACAGGAAGTCGGTGTCAGCAGTTCTTCCTTCCATCTTATCTACGAATGTTGTTCCTATTGAGTTTGTCGATTCTTAAAAATACTTGGATATATTGGTCGATTCACGTCTCTCTTTTGAACCTCATGCCGAAAACTTGATAAAGAAATTGAAATTAAAATTGGGTTTCTTTTTCAAAAACAGATCTTGTTTAACTCTGAATGCTAGGAAACACCTTGTAACTGCAACTTTCCTTACCTGCATTGACTATGGTGACATTATTCACATGAATGCTCCTACATGCACCCTGCAGATGCTGGAGGCTGTCTATCATGGTGCGCAAAGATTCATAACTGGCTGTAACTACCATACCATCACCGCACCCTGTACTCACTGGTTAACTGGTCATCATTAACTTCACATAGACTCTCACACTGGTAAGTTTTAATCTTTAAATCACTCATTGGTCTGTTGCCTTCATACATCTCTATGTCATTTGGTCAGTGCAGCTACATCGTGAGCTCTCAAGACATCATTACCTGCAGTGTTCCCTCAGTGTGGCCTGAATTTGGCAAAAGGGCCTTCTTTTTGCTCCTGTAACCTGGAATACCTTACAAAAAGATCTGAAGTGCTCCACTTTGACCTCTCTAAGAATTTTAAACAATTGTTAACTTCAAAACAAAAATCAGTGCAGACATGTTCCTGTTTATAGTATTTTACCCCATTTTACAATGTAGTTTTCTTATTTTGTTTGTAGCTTGTTTTTTATCGCTATCTTTTTTAATTTTATATGCGTCTATATGACTGTTGATTGTCTTTGTGTACATCGTCTGTGTTTTTTGTTTAAAACAAGCCTCTCTTGAAAATGAGTCCTAGTGACTCAATGAAACTAATAATGAATGAATGAAAAAGGTGTCCCCTGCTCCTCGTACAGTGATGGCTGGACATGGGCACCAGTGACCACGACCTGAAAAAAGGAAGAAGCGGGTAAAGACAATGGATGGATGGATTTCTTTGACAAGAGTGTCCTAATCCCAATGTCTGGCCACTAATTTATTCTTACAATTGTGTCTGACATTTAATGTATTGGTATGTTGTTAATCTGTTAAAATGTTAGAAAAAAGGAATTATCAACAGTGATTTTTCCTTTTTTTTTTCTAATGATCCTTTTTTTTCCAACCAGTTTGTACATGGACACAAAACACCTCTTACTGATAGTTTATATATAAGAAAAAATGACTTGTTTTTTTTTTTAAATGCATGTTCTTCCTGTGAACGAGTGGGCTTTCCCTGGTACTATAGTTTTAAATAAGTAAATTAATTAGTAACCAAGATGTCACTTGTTGTGAGTGAAATGGTAAATAGATGGTTTTCTGTCTTGTCTTGTCTGCTGCCCTGTGATGGACTTGTGACCTGTCCTGGGTGTACCTGCCTCACTGACCACTGGAGATGGTCACCCAGTGACCCTGCATGAAACAGCAGGTAAGGAAAATGGATGGATGGATTTTTGAGGCACTGTCTCATATCAGTGACACATTCAAGGCTGTTTGAGTGCCAAAACATCAAGTGCTTTCTCACAGAGAGTTTGAGCACTCTATAAACACTTTCAACAAGTCTGCACATCAGAAGACGTTGCCTGAAGAAGTTGCATACAGTTCAAAGAGCATCGACGTTCTGGAGTTAGGGGGAACCCAGAGGTGCTTTATAACTAAAGACAAACAAACAAGCAGCGAAGGAGCAACCAGCCTGAAGGTAATCAGAACTTCATGTGTAAACACCTTCAATGTTCCGATCTACAGAGACGCTTGAAAGTTTGAGCATTTTAGAATTTTCTATATTTCTGCATAAATATGATCTAAGACATCATCCGATTTTCACACAAGTCCTAAAAGTAGATAAAGAGAACTCAGTTAAACAAATGAGACAAAAATGTTATACTTGGTCATGTATTTATTTATGTTTTGCTTTTTGCTCAAAGTAAAAGGGCTTTTTTATGAATATTATTTTTACTCTGCTATGCAATTTAGATAGCGATACATAATACAGCCTGGTACATACCTGGTACTTACAGGGTATGTACAAGACACATACCAGACTCTTAATAATAATAATAATAATAATAATACATTTTATTTATATAGCGCTTTTCTAATATGTTTTGCTACCCACATTTTTTCATCCAGCCAGATTCCCACAAAAATAATGTCACAGAAAATGTTACAATTGCAATCAGCTCAGAGCAGAAAGACAAATAAACTTGCACTGAGTGAAACTCAAACTTTAATATTTCATGTGTACGCTTTTTATGAGCTGACCAGTATCACTGCTGTGTTTTACCATCTGATCACGTGCCATGAGCAAGCACTTTGATTGGCTAAGACACTGTTGACATTTACCTTTTCTGAGCTGACGTACAGCAGATTCTAGTATCGGACTGTAAATAATCTATTCAGACTTTATTACTTAGCAGACTGAATGGAATGATCTTCAGATGTTCATTCTGTAAACTCCAAGCTTATCATCTTATTAGTGTGTCTTAATTTGCATCAAAAGGACATATCACCTCCTCCTCTACTGTCATTTATTCATGCAAAGTGCATGTCTGTTTTAGAAGATGGCGTGTCAAATGATGAGCCTGTGCTACACCGGTGTATTTAACTTTACGACAAAAAGCCTTTTTGTTGCTCTGTTGGTCAAATGATGGATGCTCTGGTGAGAGAACTTGTGAGCCATGTGCTACCCCTGCTGTTGCAAAGATGAAGGAGGAGGCACCTGCAAACACTAGTGCAGAATAGTAACACCATTCTATGTCAGGAAGGTCTCAGGCAACTGCAGACATATTGCAGAGGAATTAGAGACTTTTAGCAGGATCCTTGGACCTTTGAGGTGCTCAGCCTTCTTCTAATTCACAACTACCTGGAACAACACCTTCCCCTCCTCCCCACACACACTTTCCACCACTCTTCTCTGCCCTCCCTGCAGTTTTTCTCTGCAGTCTCTGAGTAATGGGGACAGATGGCCAGCAGCTTCTTGCTGTTTGGTTGGGCTCAACAGCCCCCTCCTATCTCCAGCGCCCCTGGTCTACTGCAACTGATGGCTTGGTTGCAGAGACTCTCATGGAATAGCAATGTGGGCCCTATCTCATTCTCTGCTCGCTGAGGGGTTATGAGGGGGTAGGGGAGGGAAGCAGTGTGAGATGGTGGGGGCGGCTAGAGAGGGAGGATTACTGCTGACAGAGGAGAAATGCTGTAGGCTTTCACGAAAGGACAACTGCACAGAGTTTGTGATGTGAAGTTGTGTCTGTGTGTGTGTTTGTTGCAGGTGTGCGATGATGCATGCCTCCCTTTTCTCCTGTATGCTTTTGTGTTTCTGTGGGTGTGTGCGTGTGATCTCCAGTGGGCTTGTCCCTGCCTGAGGTACAGTACTATGTTGTGTAGCATCACAAACAACAAATGTGCAGAGAAGGACAATATGTGCCGGCAAACACGGGGACAAGCACAAGAGAGGAGGGAGAACAGACCTCTGAGCAAACCCTGAGCTGCCTGTAAGTACAGCAGTACAGCCGTTTGTTCATTTATTGGCCTAACAGTATAATTACAGCCTGTTGAGTAGATGTTCACCCTGACCTATTTATTATTGCTATCTTGCTGCTGCCTTTTATCTGTGTTGCTGCTGTTGTAGTCAAACTGAAAGTCATCCAGTTCACTGCATGATACAAAAAGTTTTAACTCTGACTTTGGAGGCATGGACCTTCAGTGCACTCGCCGGCCTAAAATAACAAACCTTGATCTCACCTAGCTGAAGAAAGGATGTGCAAAATACAAGTATATTCAAATAAAGTAGAAAATAATTTGCATACAGTACTGACTACAAAAAGATAAGCTGACACCCCCCATCCCCCCCGCTCCCATCTGCTCATGTCTCTGCTCCTCATGCCACAATTCTGCTCATCCTGCCATACTTCTGCCTTCATGTTCTGTGTTCTCCTGCCCATGTCACCTGTCCTCTCCTGCCATAGTTTCTGTTTCCCTGCTTTGTTTTGCCTATCACCCATCTTTCAGCTCAAGCCTGCTCCTGTCACTCCATGCCATGCCTCCCTTGCTCCTCCACAGCAATCAGCCCTGATTCCATGCACCTGTTATCAGCACTATTTAAGCTCCAGTCATTCACTTCCTTGTTGCCGATTTGTATTAAACCTTCCATGGTCCCTGCTTTTGAAGCCATCATAGGTCCTGTTTCATGCCGTATCCTTGCCTTGCCATGCCTTGACTGCTTGCCTGTACCATGGTTTCCTCATCTTGCCTGCCCCTCTTCAGATTTGGATTCTTCTCTCTGACCAGGGTATCAACCCTGCCTTCCTCCTTCTATGATTTGGCCTCACAGATCACGATTTGGCTCTGGCTTCTGCTCTCGGCTTTCCTGTGCATGACCCCTGCTACCTTTCTCGGTCCCTGGATTTGGATTTGACCCCACAGAGCATGAACCGCTTCAGCCTGCTCCATCGCTGCAGCTCTGTCAGGTGACTCCCTTCCTCCAGCTTGAGAGGATTTGTCATCACAGTCGATTCTGACTCCTCCATCCAGCAACCAGCAGCCAAAATAAATAAAAACTGTTCTTTTGTACTCCTGTGTCTGGCTTATTCTGAATCCTGAACCCAACAGATAATCAATGGCAATTAGCTTTCACTGTTTGGAATAAACATCTACAGCAAGATCCAAAAAATGCTGATTTTTGTAAAATGGAACGGACTGTGTAACACATTAATACCTACTGGGAAAAAAAATTGTTTAAAAACTGATCTTTAGTTGAATCTAAGCACATTTTTGTTATAATGATGAGCTCTAAAAAAATTGCAATTATTTATTAAAAAAAGGTAACGTGTTTTATATTTTGCTGAAATATACCAAATGTATGTTTGTTCTAAAAAGCTGCTCCAATTCACGAGTTTCTAGTAACTGTTTTGGGAATCAGCCGAGTTGTATTCGCAAAATAAAAACATTGTTTTTCAATTTCAGATTAGTATCTCAACATGTTTTGGAATTTATTTTTGTAAAACGTTTCTTAAAATCAAAAAGTGATTGGGAAAGATTTAGCTTAGCTAAGTGTTTTATAGTTTTGTGATACAGGTAAGCAGTCCAATGGTTGTTAATGATATATAAAAATAGTTGCAACATTTCACAACATTTTGAATCCAGGACTGAAAAAATGAGATGAAGCAAATCCTATATTAGATTATAAATAATATTAAGAAAATAAACAGTGGGGAAAAAAACATCTAAAATATATTTCTTATAGTAGAATACTCATTCAGGAAAAGTTGCTATTATGTGCAAAACAGCTGACTCAGCTTTCAATTACAGCTCTAATATTTTTTCTTCAATCTTTCAGTCTTTAATAGACCATGTCGTGATAATCTGCATCACTTAGAGAAGAGTTGCTGACAACGATGTGGCCAAAAGTGAAATAATGAACATAGCATTTCTTGAAGAATGCGTATTGTGATCTGTAACACCTCATAGTATGTGTTGGGAATGACACTCTGCTGTTACACCATACTCAGTTCATATTATAGTCTGCTAACAGACAGGCAGGTTAACCAACACATAACCAGACAGTTCTATGAATGCTAACTTTGCATAGCAGTGGGCAATAAATACAACACTGATCGTATCAAAAGGATCTGACTTTATGTTTCAATCTATACTTGCAGACCGCCTTGGACCTCCTTCAGCACGAACTCTGACAGAAACAAAAAGTAGCTGACGCTGGTGGCACAGCAACACTGGTTAACAGGGTGAATGAGGACAGATGCTGACGATTATGGGTGGTGCTGTGGGGATAATAACGTATAATGAGTGGCTATTTGGGACAAAACATTGGGACACGAGGAAGTTTGAGAGCACGAGTTTAAGACGAAGACAGACTAAAAAGCTGGATTTAAGAATGATGACACAGGGACGGAGAATAAGGATGTGGACACGAGCTGAATGCTGATGAGGCTGTAAGGCTGGAGGAACAAAAGTAAAGACTTTAACAGGCGAGGATGAACGTCTATAGACAGGGAGATAAAGGTGGATCAGAGAAGAAGCAAACAAGAAAGAGGGGCTTACATTTCTGGTCTTTCCAGGTGACGGTGGGCTCGGGCCGACCGACTGCCAAACAGTAAAGGTTCACATTCTCCCCCTCGTTCACTGACACATTTTTTGAGATGTTCACGATTCTTGCTGGTACTGAAAGACAAGATTTTTCCCATTAAAACCTGACCACAAAATCACCTTTTCATATCATAAATTATTGATAAGGTCTAGCGTTGCAGTTTATTAAGGTGTTTACGTCTGTTTTAGACAGACAAGGAGATCATCTGATTAATGATCCGTGTCAGTGCTCACTGAAATGTGCAACGATATGGTTGACTGTCTACTTGAAATGCTTTAAATTATAAACTGCTGCAAATGAGCGACGCAATGTTCTTCTAACATCTACCTTAACTTGATCTTTACCAAAAAAAAAAAAAAAAAAAAGAGCATTTATCAATGTCAAGGAATTTTTACTTGTATTTATTTTTAGCAAAAGACCACCCCCAAACACCATTTTGCCCCAAACTCAAAAAGCTGGTGCAGTTAGTTTGATAACACGATGGCCCTTGAATTTAAATGACCTATTATCATTGTTTTAATGAGCTTGGCTCTGAGATTGCTTTCTGCACGAAATCAGCCGAAGCTCCTTTTTTGTATGTCTTGCTGGAGTTGAGGACTTGCAGTGATAAAGCACAGATTGGAGCGATGCTTCTGCTTGATGCAGTGACTTGAGGGTATAATTATTTTGCGTACTATCAAGCTTCAGATGCAGTCAACTTAGAGCTGTGTGCATGTTTGGGAGCGTCTGGTCATTTATAAGCTTTGGATTATGCAGATAAACGTGTTTTGAGATCTTTGTGAATGACGTTGTTACCTTTAAGGCAGCTTTTGTGTTTTAATTTCTGCAAAATGCTTGTAAAAACTCATTCTGCTGGTGATGTGTAACTTTACTTTACACTACACAGCCCACCATACACTAAAAATGGACACATTCTGAGTCCCATCCTCCTACCAGTCCAGCACCAATACATTGTGTCACTCAAGATCAGCCAGACTTTCATTCACTCAGCTGCTGACGGTGACTGAGCCCCAGTCGTGATCCTGCACTGTCAGTTACTGTATTTAGTCAGACAGTTGGACAGCCTACTGTGCACTTCATCCCCTCAAAGCACATTCTCATCCACTGAATCTGCCTAACTTTTCTGTTTACAGACGATGTAAATCGAGCAAACTTGGGGAAAAAAAAAAAAGAAATCGGCTCAGCTGTTTTTCCACCTGCTTTCCTTTCAGTAGCTGCACAAACAAGCCCACTAAGCTTTCTCTAAATGTAATCTTAAATACAAACTCTAAATGCTGAAAAGTCCTGTTAAAAAGCTATAATTAACCGTCCAACTTTATATACAGCAGTGCGCAAAAGTCTTGACTCAGGCCTAATTTCTTTAATTTTCTTTAAAAGGAGCCAGACTTTCTTTAAATATTTTAGAAAAAGTTTTAATCTAGAGTTATTCTGGTTTTATGACAGTTTATCAAACTGTTTTTGTGAGTGGCTGTGGTTGTTTTTACACTAATTTTATCATTACCTCATCATTTTCGGAGAAATGTGTTGTTGGTTTGTTAAGCCTTTTAACTCTGACCTATGGATTATTCAGACATAAGAAGATGTTTTGAAACTCAAGAGTGGAACCAGATCATAACAGACAACTTTTCAAATAAACTATTTATATATAAGTAAGTATAAGTGCTATATGTTGTCATCATTATACAATGATGAAATTAGTTCTCTCCATTTAACCCATCACACCCGGGATACACCCAGGTGGAGCAGTGGTCAGCTATGTAGGTACCCAGGGAGCAAGTGGGGATTGAGTGTCTTGCTCAGAGACACCACGACATGTGGAAATGACTGGGAGTCGAATCGCAACTTTCTGGTCCAGGTCGGCTGCCCCACCTCTACCCCATCTCGGCTCCCGAGATACTAACATACTCACAAATACTTTCTGAGAGCCCTGAAACAACAAAATTTAATCTAATTTATTTGGTTGAATCTATGAAATGTAAAAGATAAATCGTTTCACACAATATTTTTTTTTTTAGTAGTTTCAGAGATATTAGCTGAACTTGGGATGTCAAACTCTCTTACAAAAGAGGGCCAAAATTAAAACCTTTTTCAAACTAAGGGTCAATTTCAGAAACTACATTAACTCAAGTCAGATATCCAACATCTTTTCTTGGTTGCAGGTTCCTCAACAAGAGTTTGACTGGTCTCATTTGACGTTCCCTGCTGCACTTTCGACATCATAATCAAAGAAAAAAAAATAATGCAAGCGATAAAAGCATTTTACGTTTAACATATCATCATGGGGGTCAGATAAGATGTCAACGAGGGCCATATTTGGTCCCCGGGCCTTGAGTTTGACACATGCACAACTAAAGGATGGTGCATTTCTTAACTCATGTCAGGTTTTGTTGTCTTTTTATTCCTTAAAAATATAATGACTCATTAGCTGTTTTTAAGCACACAGGGGGGAATGGTGGCACAGAGGTTAGAGAAGGTGGGTCTGTGATTGGAAGGTTGCCGGTTTGACTCCTCAGACTGGCAACATCAAAATGTCAGTGGGAAATGTGAAGCACCCACACCTGCTTCTGCCCTCGTTTGCCCCTCTCTGGGCCCTTGAGCAAGGCCCTTAACCCCCACCATCTGCTCCCCCGGGCACCCTAGATGTCAGCCCCCTGCCCCACCCCACACAGAAGGCTGTTGTAGCTCGGTGTTCTGTAGTTGCTTTGGGAGGGGCATCCGGTGAAAAACAATTGTCAAGTCTTTGTGCGAGTTAGTTCTCTGTGGCCCCCGAGGAAGGGAGCAGCCGAAAGAAGAAGAGAAAATTACTGCTTTGAAGCACACACTGAACATTATATTATCAGGTTCAACAACTGGACAGAAAATAACTGAAGAGGCAGCCAAAGTCTAAAAAAAAATATTTGAAAAACATTCGGAAACCCTGAAAAATTATTAATCAAAAGCACTTTGAAATATTGCAGAGACGTCCAGCTCCAAGAAATCAGTTGTGGTTTAAAACTTCCACAGTACACTGCATTTTTTTTTTAAACTTCCAACGACAATCAAATTGATAAACTTGTGATACTAATAGATAATAATTTAAGATTACAGATTATAATAAGAGTGTATAACAACATGTAGTTCTGTCTCAATGGCTGACCTTGGACGATGAGGTAGACGTTGGCGATGCGAGGTTTGTTATTGGCCTGGAAGGTGCAGGTGTAGGGTCCCTCATCGGTTATTTGCACCTTCTCGATGTGAATGGAAAAATCACTATTGTTGCTGTTGAGCAGCGTCACACGCTTGTCCAGCGACCACTTATCTGTTCCGGTGAATAGGATGTTAGAGCGGTTCAGCCAGGCTTTGTGGGTCACCTCCTCATCGATTCGACATCTGTGAGAAGACAGAAAGTGTTTATTAGAAGAAATTGACTGTTTTACTTCACGAGTGGAAAATTAAAATTAAAGAGGATCATCATAAAATATTTTGGGCATCCCAAGAAGTTAGAACTCCCGGGCAGTTTTTACTAGATCTTTGATCTCGGTTTACTTGTTGGCTATACGTGGCACAGTTATTAAAAATGATTAGGTATTTCAAGTGCCAAAGCTTTAAAATACTCATTAAAACCTTGTTCTAATCACCACTAGCCATCGAATCATCAAAGCAGTTCCTTTAATATTAAAATAAATTATAACGTTGGAGCCAAAAGGCAGAAGACTTTAAGAAGACAGCAGTTTTTGGTACCTTTGTTCTCCTCTGCACAATGTAACTAAGAGTTGTCAATTTATGGAAATAGTGGAGGTAAAATTGAGGTGTTAAACACTTTTTCAGAAGAATCTTAAAAGGGCAAACCAACCTCTATTTGACTGCAAAATAGTTTAAAGAAGCTTTATTAGACACTCGTCACTGTGCAATGACACCTTCACACGTATGACCTTCAAAGATGAGTTCATAACAATACATAATGGATCCCAGTAAGTTCTGATTATTAACCAAGTACATGCTGGGTACCTACAGAATACATATTGAACATGTACTGGGCAAGTGGTACCTTAAGGACCAGACTATCTTATGACGTGACTTGTTTCCCTGTTCCTACAGGCTGCATACCTGGTACCTCATAGGATTATACATGATACGTACCAGTTACGTAACCAGAACATACATGGTGATTACATAGGTCATAATTATTACATATTTGGTACGTACAGGAACTGGACTGTTTTATGAAATGATTTGTTATCCTTTACTTCCAGACTATGTATCAGACCAAATGACAGTTACATTGTGAGAAACAAATAAGTACCAGGTGCGCATCATTACATAACCAGTACATCTTTTGTCCTCATCTTTCAGCTGTTTCCCCTTCAAGGGGTCACCACAGCAACTCTGAAGAGGGAACTCTCTCTTACCCTGTCCTCACTCCAACTACCTCCATGTCCTCTAACTGCATCCATATATCTCCTCTTTGGCCATTTATGAACATGTGCACACGTCAAGCAGTAAGGCTTTGAACCTCTGAAACTTGGGAAAGGAAATAATAAAAACATGAGAAATGTTTTGAGACGGATTTCAGTTGCAGCCCAGTAAGATACTGGTTCAAATCTTCTTTTTTCTTCTTCTTTGAGCTTTTCCTCCTTCAGTGGTCGCCACAGCGAGTCATGCTCCTCCATCTCAATCTGTCGACTTACCTCGCTTAAAACCCCACTTTTATTTACTGGCTTTTGACTCTGTGTGATTTGTTTTTAACTGGTCTGTATTCTACAGTGTTAGTCATTTAGTTATTATCTTTTTCCATTTGGATCTATGTTTTTATCTGGTGTCCTTTGCTCGTTTGATTTTGCTGCACACTTTGGTTGGCCTTGTTGCTGTTTTAAGTGCTTTATAAATAAAGTCATATGGTATAGTACCCCCATGTCCTCTCTAACTGCATCCATATATCTCCTTTTTGTCTTTTTCCTAGCATTTGCATTTCTAACATCCTTCTACCAATACTCACTGTCCCTCCTTTGGACATGTCCAAACCATCTCAGTCGGGCCTTTCTAACTTTATTTCCCAGTTGTTCAACCTGTGCTGTACCTCTGATGATCTAATTCCTAATCTTATCCATCCTTGTCACTCCATTTAAGCAATGATAATCAAAACAAGAATACATTTAAATCACAATGATCAAATAGCTAACAAAAAACAAAAACTGTTTCTCCAAAAAGATAGTGATTATTAACACATCAAACAAATCTTTAAAATTCTTCTAAGATAAATACAAGTTGAAGGTTTATCCATAGCCCTCACAGTTCACCTGCCTCGTTAAATGTCACAGAACATTTGCAAACAGATCTCAGAGGAACTGTTCCTGCAAGATGGCCAGAAAATCTGCAATAAAAGTAAAAATTCAAACAAGGGCACAAGGAATGCTTTCAACAGCTGGTGTTCATAAAGTTATCAGAGAGGGCATATGAACATTTGCTTCAGGTGTTTAACTGTTAACAAGTGTGCATTTTTACTTGAAATATGGAAGCACATTTTCATCTTTAACTTAACGGCAAATTACGTCAGCAGAACTTTTTAAGATTTCTGAAAAATCACAAAATATAGGAATATAAATAAGATTTAAATCAACGTCTTTAAATAGATCAGGTCTGTACATTTATATAAATATAAATATAATAGCATATAAGAAGAAATTCATTGATTCAACCAGCATTTTTAACAGCTTTTACACGATTATTCAAGCTCAGTAAAGGAACAGACCTATATTATTCTAAAATTATTCCCACTGTTGGTGCTTTTGAAAAGTATTGGTGAGGCTCTCTGTTCATTTAGATAGAAATGCTGTGACTGCAAAGGCAACACATGATTTGCCTCATTATCATTCTCATCAAGCCATTCAGTGACCCTCTGTGCTGAATCTGCATTTCTACGTCTCCAAACAAACTTTGAGCTGTCTTCTTGTTTATTTGTCGGCTAAACCCTTGGGTAATAAAACCAAGCAAACTTTTTTTTATTTTTTTTTATGTTGATTCTTGTAACAGGGCTGAAGAAAGTGGGTCAAGTTATAACACATTTGGCTGCAGTCAGTCAAACAAGGAAGCAGCACGCCGAACGAAAAGTGGTTATGTACCGTTTTTCACAGCTTGCTAAATTGTTTTTGTCTGCAAGCAAACTTTGAAAATGAATTTGGTCTGCAATTCAAGTCTGGCTGTTTGCACGTAAATTATAGTTAGCAACAAATTGAAAAATCTGTCAAACAATGAAAAGTAAAATACCACAGTGTGCAGAAACACTGTAATTTACTTTCGCTCTGCTCTGACTCAGAGGAAGACATGAATTGCCTGCTAAGGTGTGACGTCTAGTGCTTGACTTGGCCACTAGATGTCCTTCAGCAACTTCAACTAGTAAGATGCTTTTGAAGTCCTCATGTTTCACTGATATGACCTGGATAAATATCTCTGAGGGGGATCTCTTTTTTTTAAATGCATTCAACCTTTATTTATACAGGTTAGCCTCATTGAGCCACAAGGACTCATTTACAAGCGGGACCTGTTCCAGACAGAACATATAAAGTGCAGACAATAACAATGACAACAATAAACTACAGTAAAAATGCATTTAAAATAAGAGCAGTGTATAAAACAATAAATCAGGGTGCCGTAAAACAGGGTGAAATACTAAAAACATGAACATATCTGCTTTGATTTTTCTATTGACATTATAAAATGTTTGAAACCCCTTAAATAAATCAAGGTGGACAACTTCAGTTCCTGTTGCAAGGTGTTCCAGGCTGCAGGAGCTGAACTTTGTCAAGTCAGTGGCCGTGACTCAACAACATATAACAACCAAGTGAGTCCGGATGTCTTTAAAGCGTAGAGCTTATGCTCAAGTCGACACAAATTCAAAGCAAAACACTTTTTATTGTATCGATTTGGATCAGTTGTCTGTAGTTAATGATATCAGGGAAAAAAATCCAGTGAGAATTCCCTCCATTTTTTTATTTATTTGTGTATGTATGGCCTAATAATCTATTTTTACAGTTAATCACTTATGCACTGATGCCGTTACTCCAGCACTGCAAGCCCGGAGGAAATGAGCATCATAATAACATCAAATGGGCCTCATCTTAATGGCCCACAACAAAACCAACACAACAGCATTGTCTTGTTAAAGAAGTAGTTCTGCCACTTGGGTATGAAGTGATTTTATATTAAAATTAAGTTTATTAATGAAGCTGTTTAGTCTACGAGCTGATAGACTACATGTTTTCACTAAAAGTTAGTTTATCTCAAATTAAGCTTTAAAATAATTTATCTTTATCCGTGCAACAACTATTTACACACCGAAAATGCATTAATGTAGTGTTGCTGCAAAGCGGCATATACTGGTATTGGGGTGGGAAATAAAAATCACATTTAGAAAATAGATTTAATCATCTATAAGTCTGGGCTTATGTGTCAAAACTGCTAAATAAATCACAACATCACAGCATCAATAAAACAGCTTCAGGCTACATGTCTTGATGACAGTATAGATTCTGGTTCTTTGATTTCCAACTTCGATAGAGACTTGCTGATGCTGACAACTATTGACAGATTTGTTCTTGGCTTCAGAGTAAACAGACAAATAAAAAAATAAAAAATAAAAATCTGCTCATAATTGTTGCAGAGGTGTAGGCTTAAAGTTGATGTAAAAAGTGTGAGCTTGGACCTTTTTTCTTGTTATACTGCCAAGCCATGTCACATGCACGAGATAAAAGAAGTGTGTTGGCCTTATTGGTGCTTGGTTGGGAGCCAGCAAAATCTGTGATTTCTACTTTATCACTCACAGTTGGGGAGGTGTGGTTGGACAAAGAGGAGATCCACCCACTGAGCTGACCAGTAGTGTTGTTACATCTAAGACAAGGTTACTGGAAAAAGACTGCATGACTAGTTATTTGGCTAGAAAGAGTTGGAAAAAGTGTCACATTGTGGGATACATCACTGAAGTTTTGAGACACAAAATTGGCAATAAGATCTGCATGACAGGTGGTGGAAGGGCAACCATGTTTTTTTATGTGTTAATCTGTTGGTGCAAGTGTAAAATCAAAAGTTACCTCAAAATCACACTGTCGCCTTCCAACACTGTAATATTGTCCGGCAGGAGTCCGAATTCTGCTCCATGCACACTGGACCCTGTGAAGACAAATGAGGGAAAAGTGCAATGAGCATCCAATAACGACACAAGACGCTCCACTGGCGCTCATCAATCTCTGCTCAGGTACTTGAAGATCCACTACCCCAACAAGTAATTTGTGGCGGGGATGTGTCCTGCATTCTGCTTACTTATTTCTAAAGCAAAAATAATAAATATACAAAACAAAAAGAGCCACAACGTCTGCACTGACCCCCGTACTGGAATAATAATTCGGTTTTAGGCTGCATTCTGGTGGGATGCGCGTTCATTGAACAGCACTGATAATGAGCCAAGGGAAGAGGATTCACATGGAGCTGCCGGAGCGTGAAATGAAGGGACAGCAACGGTAACAGAAGGGATGCTCATCCTGCCTACCAACACACACACACACACACACACACACACACATGCACACAGAGAACTCAAGAGGACAAAAGCACAAACACATACTGTATCACAGACTCACACAGGAACAAACACATTCTGAGAACCATTAGCTGAAGGGGAAAAACAAACTTGGCATCTGTGAGTGTCTGCCATGCTTAGTTTAAGAAAAAAAAAAAGTTAAATAGTTGGGGTTCACTTTTTGTAAAATTGGTTGGACTGCAAACAATGAGCACCAAATATCTCATTTGCAGACTGTGATATTGCATACTAACGCAGGCGGTTCCAGTGGGAAAGGTGGCTCTTTCCATCTTACCTCTGCTGAAACACAACATGACACCAGATACCATCTCAGCTTGTGCCCTCCTCCAGTCTTTGATAATCTTTTCTTACTTCCTCCTGCAGGATGACCTCAATATCTCAATAGGCTTTTTGCTGATGCCTTGCCTTGAGGTTTAATAAATGGTGACTTTATGAAACGAAGCTGCTGCACTAAGGTGCTGAGAAGCACCTCAAGGTCTGTTAAGCAGATGTGTGAAGTCAGAGGCATGTTAAGCACGGCATATGAGAACCTGCGAGGAGATGAAAGCCAAAAGTGATGGCAATACGCCACTAAGTAGATGAGAAATGTGGGTTTTAAATTAGAGAAGGGTCTTTAGAGGAATCACGATTTGATTGCAAAGAATAATGAGAGGAGCTTCCATTTTATAATCCACATCATGCATCACTAATCAAAAGGGTCTTAAAATGCAGAAAGTCCTGCCAACTACACAGACTCACACAAAACTTTGCATTTCTTAAACAATGACTAACGGTGCCAGTTATCATGCTTTCCTTTCCATTGCACAAACCCAATAACTTGGCATTAGAACAAACAGAACGCTGCAACTGATTCCCTCCAAGACAAAATCGTTACAAACAGGAGGGTGCTGAGAAACAATGATTTTGTTGCAATGGTGCAAGTGCTTTTGTCTGAGTGTGAGTGAGAGTGTGTGCACAGGTCAGGTGGTGATTCAAAATAAAAATCATAAATACAAAACTAACGAACAACAAGCAAGGTGGTCTTCTTTTACCACCGCTCGTGTCACCATTGCCACTAGTCCTGGTAATAAAAATAAGCCAAGCATGGGTTTTATGAAAAGATTTAATGCCCCCCGTTGTCATCTTTGTACTTGTAAATTGGGGTTTAGCTTTATTCTGTGGATTGAACATAGGCTATTCTGATTTTTGTGTACAGGAATTTTTATATGGTTCACTGCATACTCTTGACAGATGCTGGGCATAAATGTGTGTTTGTTTGCTGACATACAAAAAGAGGAAAACAGAAAAGAGGACAAACTAATGACGCTTCGCAAGAAAATTGGCCCTGAAAATCTCTGACTAAAAGCTGTAATCGCATTAATGGGTGCTGCTGCCGCTGCCGCCGCTGTGCTATCTAGGCCGGCCAAAGATCTGAGGACTGGCTCCATCCCTGCAAACCTTGAAGGACGGGCGTGCCATATTAGCTGCTGTCCCCAGCGTTGGAGAACTCTTGCAAGCTTAAATGTTTATTTTTCCTTTTATTAGCTGCAGAATAATGTTGCATTGCTTTACTGCGCTCATGCTTCCTCTGCTTTTCTCAATTTTCAGCTCAAGCTTTTAGGTGTTCTGTGCTCCACAGCACCAGGCTTTATTTGGGTTAATTTAATTCAGTTCCAGGGCTTGGGGCTTGTGTGTGTGTATATATGTGACATGCTGTCATAAATACACACCGCATATGCAATTACAGGCACACACATAAAGGGAAGATGCTCTCTATTATATAATGTAACACAGGGGCACACATACACACACCAACAACACCCGCAAACATAAACTTATTTTGATAGAACAAATGATGTATGCAAATGCTGAATGCTCCAAACAACATTCCGAATGATACAAACCAGAAGGGAGATATTCCCATTCCCCTATTCAATTCCCACCTTCACAGCTCGATTGGCACCTTGCCTTCTAAAACCTGTGTCACCGAGTCTCCAATCTCAGGTCATGCATAACGTGATAACCAGGCCAAGACATTCGGCACACACTCCATCTTTCCAACTGGATCTCCGGATAAATCGCACACAAGCAAGTAAAGCAACACATAAGCAATGATACAAACTGCTAGACATGAAGAGATATTCTGCAATATTAAACATAACACATTCCCTAAATACTTTCCAAAAAAATATAGCTCTAGGAGTTGCAGTCGACAGTAAAACATCAGAACAAATGCACAAACAGGTAGTTGATATATATAAACATCTGTTATAGTACATAATCTTTTATTTCATTCCTGTATTTAAATGTATCAATAAAACAAGACCTGCATCTGTATTTCATGAATTTATAGACCACCTCATTTATTCTGCTTGTCGGTGGGGGTACTGCAGGGATCCATCCTCGGTACTCTTCTCTTTTTTTTATACATGCTGCCACCAGGTGCTATTTTTTGTAAACACAGCATACCTTTTCATTTTTACCCTGATGACTGTCAAATTTACTTCCCTCTGAAGCACAACTGGTGAATGCTCTATCCACCTTCTTCTTAACTGCCTGGTTGACATCAGGAATTGGATGGCTTTAAATGTCTTAAAATTTAATGAGAAGAAGACAAACAAAAGTCGTGTAGCTTCCACCTAATGGCACAACCAAGAACCACTGTATCAACCTTTCATCTCTAGCCCCATTATAGAAATGTGGTCACTAATCTGTGAGTGAAAATGGACCCTTCCATGAAACTAAACAGTCATGTCAACATGATTGTTAAATCTTGTTTTTTCAGTTGATGCAACGGTCTAAATCGAAGCCCATACTGTCCAAAAGTAACCTTGAATCAGTAATACATGCTTTCATAACATCTAGGCTTGACTACTGCAATGTGCTTCTTTTTGGAATCAGTCAGACCTCTATTGCATGATTACAACTGGTTCAAAATGCTTCAGCCTGATTTTTAACTGGTACAAGCAAAAGAGAGCATGATACTCCATTTCTGGTCTCCCTTCACTGACTACCACTTTTAAATCCATTTTAAAATACTTATGCATGTTTTTAGATCTCTGAACAGTTCTGCCCCCTCCTATCTTGTTGATCTGCTGCAGCCATATGTCCTGCAATGTTTTCTGAAATCAGCAGAGCAAATGCTTTTATTGGTTCCAGGCACTTGTTTTAAGCTCAGAAGTGACAGGACTTTCTCCGTTGCAGGTCCAAAACTGTGGAATGAGTTATCACTGCATGTCAGGCAGGCTCTCTTGCTTATTGTTTTTAAGTCTCGCTTAAAAACCCTCTTTTATTCCCTGGCTGGGGGGAATATAATGTCAAGATATGGTATTTCTGTCCACCCAGCTGCAAGTTAGTGAAAATAGTTTTGAATATTGATCTAATATGATAACAATTATGTAAAATGATTATGATTACACCACTAATTGTTTCCTGTCACAATCCTAGTGAGAGACAGTCGTACAATAATCATTATCCTGGTAAGTGGACTACATTGATGCCATCAGGTGAATCTGCTGAAGTAGTAGAAAACTAAGTGATTAGTTGATGAACAGAAGGTACACTTGTAGGGGTTCTTGGTTTCCTTGTTTTAAGATGTAATATCCCTGCTAGAGGCTCACGTTGCAGTCTTGTCACTTGAATTTTGAACATTTTAAAAATGTTTCCCTCCTCACAATATTCTTGAACATTTGTCAGTTCATTTTCTATAAATTAGAGCAGTAGATCTGAAATTTGACATTGGCACAAGGGTTCTCCTTATGACAGAAAACATCCAAGGCTAAATTAGGTCTGCAAACAACACCAGTAAAACAATGAATATTAAGAAATCTTCTTCAGCTTAGTAAAATATTACGTTTAGATACTATGAAAATAGACTCAGCATTACTGCTGTTTTACACTGTTCATGAAGAGTTGTGTGTGGTTTTCTTCTATAGAAGAACATAAATGACTATCTTAATTTTTACATTAAGTTTCATTTGCATCATATCTTTTTTCTTTTGCGAACATATGTGCACACACATTTTTCATCGTAAGATGCTGAAACAGATCCCTACATCCTCCACCCGACCCACTGTCAGTATATAAAAAACAAAAACAGTTGTAAGAATATCAAAGTTGTATGAATTAACTGATTATTTCCTCCACAAATGCAAAACAAAAATTGTTCTTGCAGTCTCAACACAAAATCCTTGTATAATTTTGCACTTGTTTTGATTCAACTTTAACATTCATTCAACATATATATATATATATATATATACATATACATATATATACATATATATATACATATACATATATATACAAA
>NC_056502.1:9795986-9835367 GCF_014905685.2 Nematolebias whitei | reverse complement strand
ATATATATATACATATATATATATATATATATATATATATATATACATATACATATACATATACATATACATATACATGTATGTATGTATGTGATATATATGTTGACACTGTATATATAGTTGCAAGACATCAATCATGCAGATGGAAAACCCTAATCCAGAACAGATTCCAAAAGCTTTTTTTTTTTTTTTTTAATTCTGAATTTATACACTAGCTCACATGAAAGCTTGTGGTGTAGAATTGTAACATACTGGAAAACATTTGTATAAATATTATGGAATCGGAGTGTACCTAAATCAAACGTTGCCAACAAATTACAATTGTTTTCTTTAAATAAAATGATATTGAGGTCCCTGTATTTGAACCATGAGCATTCTGCTGCATGACGAAGAGCATCACCTTCACATTCAGTCAGTTTCTAGGTTTGTTTCAGCCTTATGGATTATATCTCAGATTCTCCTCTGCTCTGCTTCATTCTGGTTTGTTTCAGCTTTATGGATTATATCTCAGATTCTCCTCTGCTCTGCTTCATTCTGGTTTTGGCATACAGACTGAACTGCGCCCACCAGGATGAATCGGGAGTCTTGGCCGCTGATGCTCCAGAAAGGCGGATGCTTGCCAAGAGGGAAGCTTAAACCATCATCTACACTCTAAATATGGAAACACACACTAAATTTCTGGTTTTCTTTATAATATTAATACTCTAAAACAACCCTGGGAATGAAACCTGATGAGTCTACAAGACTGAGCTGAGTATGGATGATAAATAACAGTGTAGAACAGAGCTGGAGGAAGTCCCTGCTGAGCACTGCAGCAGCCCTTCATGTTAGTGACCACCAGCATATTGAGTTTCCCTGCTCACTGCTGTCTACAGCAGATACAGTCTGGTTAAAGGTATCTCTAGTCCTTGCTATGACCTGCTTTACACACAAATGGAACCCCCACCTTCAAACTAAACAAACACATACAAATGCTGTACAAACAACCCCCTTTCTCCACATAGATTTGAGCCTCTAGCCAAGATTTGACATTAAGAAAAAGAAAATGTGCTATGGACTTGGCTGAGAGCCAGGGAAGCATGCCATTACTCACATGTACAGTGAGTGTTTTACCATTTACTCAAATTACCGATAGTTATACACATAGTAAATGCAGACATTTGAATAATGAGAATTTTTTTTATCTGTCGGTAGCCAGAACGTTCACATGGTTCCCTTCACTCGCAGTCCAATGATTTCTGTTTTCGTCCGTAGTACACTTTCTCTGTTGTCTGTTAAAACGTTGCAGGGCTGCTTGCTCGGCACCCACCAGACATCTATTATGTGATTTGTATTCTCTTGACTTTTACATGCGCCTGTTTGTAATTGCGCTTGCTACAAGCAGACACTTATGAGTAGGGCTCTATTGAGCTGTACAACTTTAGCTTGTGAAGTCTTTGAAAGGCTGTCTTTGTACTGTGCATCTATTTCGCATTGCCCTTGACGATCAAATAAACACACAGAGAAGGGAAAGCTACTTCAGAAAGCATGATTGGCGTCAAGGCGGATAAGACGCAGAGGCTATAATGAAACCCAGAACAATAATCTGTTTGAATGGGGGGCAGCTGTGATTTAGAAATTAAAAGGAAAAAAGGAGCGGTTCAGTGCAAGGTGGAAGGGAAAGGTGAGGACAGATAACGAGGGTGAGGTGAGGTTCTGAAAGGAAAAGCTACTGAGAATGAGGAAAAGCTGTAATGGAATATGGAATTACAAGGTGTAGTTATAGCTGCAGCAGAGTGGCGGTACTATTAGAGGATAATAGTTGTGTAGTAATAAAGAAACGAGCGATGGAGTGGCATCATGATGAAGAAGAGAGGACAAAACATTGCTTGAGTGGAGCACAAATCAAAGAGAGACACACCTGCATAATTAACACAGGCATACTGCAGCCAATTAAATATTTACAGGGGCCCTTCCCTTCGACACCTTGATGATGAAGAGAGGCAGCCCAAGGATTATCAGATGCTGGAGCCGCAGGCAGGAGACAGGGGGTTAGGGATGAGGGATTAAACATTAACAGGCACAGATATCCCTTTCTCTTCCTCGTCTGATCCCATTAACTCTGAACAGTCCAAATCCAACCCCATGTCCACCTCTCCTACTGCCCTCATTTTTTCTGTCCTCTTCTTCACTCCACTATTCATTCAGCGCCTCCGTTCCCCACGTATGAAGTCCCAGACTCCCCTCCTGGCTGCTTCCACCCTCAGCACCACCTGTCAGGGACAAAGCAACAGGAGAGCAGGAAGAGAGTGATGGGCAAGCGGCAAGAAACCACCTGGATATCTCGCTCAAACAGCTCAACAAGATGGATATGCGGGTCGCTTGCTTTTCACAATTGCCGGTGAAGCAAAATGGATGTCGGCAGGATTCCACTTGACAGGAAATATAAGAAATGTCAGAGAAGTCAGGGTGAATGAATTGTTTTGAGTCTGTCTGGTAACGTCAGTTTTTTCTTCCTCTTACACTAAATATGACATTCCTGTTTAAGAAATTTAGTGAAACGTCTAAAACAAGTATTTTTTTGTTACTGCTGCTTATTTTAACACTGCGATGCATTGTTGGGCTCAATGGGCTAATCGTTCAAGGTCATTGTGTCTGTTGAATTCTCACCTACAAAAATTGGCTGACTCATTGTGAAAGTACAGGGAAAAGCCCCAACAAAGCTCAGTCAGGTCATCTGGACAGTTTCTTTTTGCTGTTGAGACATTTCGTCCTTCATCCAAAGGACTTCATCAATCCGAGGAGCCACAACAAACCCAGTCCCACAAGCAGCACACTGGGCGGCTGTGGATGAGTGGTTAGAACAGTCGTCCTCCAATGCAAGAGTTGGGGGTTAGAATCCACCAGCAGTCACATGTTGAAGTGGCTCAGGGCAAGACACCGAACCCCTTGTTGCCGCCAATGTGTGTCCCATCGGTGTATGAATGTGTTAAAGCACTGATTAGTCTCTTTAGAATGATTTGTTCAATTAGCTTTGTAGAGATCTAGTAGAGTGCTGTATAAATGGGTAAATGTGGGCACAGATAGTAGTGTAATGCGCTTTGAGTATCTCGATAAGATAGAAAGGCGCTATATACAGTAAGTACAGTCCATTTACTCACGTAATGAGCTTTGATTGATGTTTTGAACCACTTTGGCTATGGCTGCCTTAGAGGAGTAGAAGGGGGAGAGGGCGGGCCCCAGAAACCATCTTATCACCAGCAAACTGGTTGGTCCACTATATGAGTGTGCTGCTTGTGGGACCGAGTTTGTTGTAGCATCTCGGACTGATGAAGTCCTTTGGATGAACGATGCAACGTCTCAACAACAACAGAAATAAACCGTCCAGAGGACCTGACTTAACTTTGTTAGATTTTTTACCTGGATTATTGAGCATGAACTTTGATGATACAGGGAAAAGAATCAGCATGCATACAAATGCATCACCCATGGGTGACTAATGCACCTTTACTAAAGATGTGACAGATGTGGTCCATTTTGTATAGATGCTGCATCCACATTTCTGCCCCAGGACGCCTACTCCAACCTAGCTTCTGCCTCCTTCCCTTCCTCCCACCTACTAATCCCTCTTCACACATCAATCAATAGAGGACTGCAGAGTGCACACAGCCATATAGTACTCAATGCAGCAGTTGTACAACTTCAATGGGCAGCCACAGATCTTTACCACTGAATCAAGCTTGGCTGGGGAAGAAAAACCGAGCGTGCTAAAACCAGAGACGAGCCCCGCTTCGCATTCTTTTACCCCCTATTTTCCTTGGACTGACATCTAAACCCCTTAGCACTCGTGAAATCAATACAGTAGTTAAACTGTTACTTCCTTTCCCAGCGAGTACACTCACACATACATGCGCCTGCCTGCTTTACACAAGGCCCTGTAGACTCCCTTAAATACACCCCGTGCACTGGTAATTTGACAGATTTGTGTTGTAGTGTTGTCACTGCTTTACAGGGGAAACCTAAAAATACAGATACACACCAAGAAGCTCTACATCAGACCTCCTCTGACAATAACAGTCTTTAAAGGCAACAAAAACATATAGTACTTGCTACACATGAAGCCTAACAGCACATAACACTTTCTGTGGCACCAAGCATGCACATCTGTGAGCTTAGAGTGCAGGGATATATTTCGTTTAACTTTTTTTTTTTTACTTGATATGAATTCTTGTTATCATTAAAGCATGAATGCTATATATGCAAGTCTAAACTGACTAAGTGCAATCAACCTAATTTAAAAAAGCATAGAGAAATGAGTTTCTTGTCCATTCAAGCTCACTGTGGTATCTCTCTGACAATGTTGGAAGAGTAGCTGCTGCCCTCAAATATTAAGAAAATTGTGTGAACATTTTTGTTACAAACTCTGATTGTTCGACACCATCAAGCCTTGAGCGCCAAATGTTTGAGAATCACAAACTATTTTCATGTGCACCGCTTGAAAAAACTCAATTCTAGACCTTGCACATTATCTAGTTGTCCACCTTCACCCACGTTGTACCTGCTTCGGCTCATTTTGTGCCCACTTTGGCAGCTGTGGTTTGATCTGCTGGAGTAGTTTTGAAACAAAGATTTATTTTTATTTTTATTATCTATGTGTGTTTTATACCTGGGCTGGCCTAAGATGTTTTCTGTTAGAGAGGTCTTGTGCACGTGTCAATGACGGAGCTGTAGAGTGCTTGAGATGGGTGGGAGATGTCCGCAGCTTAATTCTAGTTGGTTTGAGACAAGTTGGAGACACTCACAATGACTCTGACTATTTTGAGGGAAAAGTTGACCCACAAGTTTAACCATGTTCTAATCTCAAAAACCCAACACTTATTTATGATGTTTATTTTCTCAAATCACCTCATGAATGTTTCCACCTCAGAGCAGGAAAGCTGCATTGTTTTTTTATGAGACAGCAACTTGGGGAAGAAGCCAGTATGTTTTGTTTTTGTAACCATGGGACTTCTGTGAATAATGTTAAGGCAATGAAATAATGCCCAAATTCAAAAGACAAAAATACTTATTTTACATTTTTGTTTTAGCTTTGTATTCAATAACACTGGGTTGGTTGTTTTTATAATCCTTGAAAGGCAAATATTCTTAAATCAGACAACTCCCTGCAAATTCAGAACGAAGAACTTTACTTTTTATTTTATTTTAAGATAATTGTTTTATTTTATATATGTTTAATTTTCTTTCTATGCAGATAGTTTCTATTTGAAACCTGGATTTTGATACAAAATATTTCTGGTGCACTCCTGTTTATTTATTTTTCTGAAACATCTGAACCGATAGCTGAATAGTGTCATGTGTAAGCATAAGGCTAACTTTAGCTTTACAATAGACATTTTATTAAAGAAAAATTGGTGCAAAGTTTTGAAACATGATTCCAAACTGTCAATCGCTGAGTTTATTAGTTGAAGATGAAACATTACAAAAAAAAAAAGGTCTCATTTATTTTCGTACACACCAATAAAATTGATCACGTTTCTTTATAAAAATTATTTAAATGATTTCACATCAAGAAGATTACTTTAAAAGACCTTAAAATTCAAACACATTACTGTCTGTCTAAGTACACACAATTAAAATTTTAATTAGAATTGTTTTTTTTTACAGAAATACAGCTCAAAAGTTCCACCAAGCCACAAATGGATGTCACTTATCTGTTTACAACATTGCAACGCTGACAACAATAGATATTTTATTCTTTAAACACATTTCTTTTAAACTGCACATAAAAAATATTTTCCAACTTTACTTTATTACCTTTATTCCTAAAACATAAGGTTGCTGTTTGTTCTAAATAAACTATTTTAAGTAAAAAATAAAAAAAAAAGCTGTGAGCAGAAACCCCATAATGATTGTATCCCAGATATTGATTGCATTAATAAAATGTGTTCATTATTTGCTTGGCATTTGTTGTTAAATTGCCTAAGATCTCTTTAACACACAATAAATTATTAACAGGAGACACCAAAATTCATGTTCAATAATCCAGATATTAAATCCAACAATGTTCAGTCAGGTCATCTTGATGGTTTCTTTTTTTGCTGAGACGTTTCGTCCTTCATCCAAAGGACTTCTTCAGTCTGAGGAATCACCAACAACAAACCGATTCCCACAAACGACATACGCCACAGTGGAAAAAAATATGTTTGTTTTTTCCCCACTGTGGAGTATGCTGTTTGTGGGAATCAGTTTTGTTTGGTGGCTCCTCAGACTGAAGAAGTCCTTTGGATAAAGGACGAAACGTCTCAGCAAAAAAAGAAACCATTCAGATGACCTGACTGAACATTACTGGCTTCTATACCTGGATTATTGAACATAAACTTTGGCATTAATACAAAACTTTTTTTTTAAAATTTCCTTAGCTACACTAATAACATTCAGTTGCGAGTTCCAATAATATTCACCAACCAGTAATAAAAGTCTCTGTTAGATCTTTAGAAAAAAACATAAATCTACAAGTTTTATAAAATACTACAAAACTCTGAACAGGTTTTGAGTTTCAAACACATTATTTATTTGTATTTTTTGGTGTGAGGCCTGTTTGCAGGTCTTTTGTGAGACTAAACAACTGGAGCAATTTTCAGCTATTCAGTTAAGCTTCAAGCACAGTAGAAAAGCTTACCCTATAGTTTACACTTGAGCTTCTAAGAGGCTACAATAAAAACCACAATTACCAGCTGATAGTGACAGGAGACAAAGAAGTGTAATAGTATGGGGAGCTGTTATTTTCAATAGAACCGCTGGCCGTAAAGTGGAGTCAAAAGGAATGAGGCGTGAAAAACTTTGAGTGTTTGGGCAGAATGTTTTGTGAAATGGATGACCAGGCAATAAAAGCAGACAATGGTCACTTATGACATACATGAAAACTAGATTTGATGAGAAAACAGCTTGTCCAGAGCTAAAGTAACTTTCACTGATGTTAACGTGCACATGATGCTGAAATCAGACAATTTTTGTCATGGACCAAAATCAATGCCCTGAAAACATATTCAGTAAATTCAGAGAAAGTTTTGAGTCATTGTGAGGCTGAATGAAAGATCTCGTTTGGCTTTTTCTTTTTTTTTCTTTGCGTAAGCATTTTAGCACCATGTCTAGGCTTGTTAATTATCCCACCATCATCTACTTCATTCTGATAATGACATATTTCTGTAGAAATATGCAAAACATGTAATACACAACCAGAGCAATAGGACCAGTTAATTGTACAAACTGAATGCAGGGCAATTAGTTGCCGTCTGAAACAGCCATGCTAATGAGCAATCAAAAAAAGTCATTCGTTGTCAGTGTCTTTTGAAAACAGAAAAAAAAAACCACTTTGGCAAAAGCAGCAACTGTGTGTATGTTGGCAAACTTTGAGCATCTACAACTGGCTACAACTGTTTGGTGTATACACATTAACCAAAATTTTTGCTGTATAAGTCACATTTTTTTTGCATAAATTATCATGACCTGCGACTTATACAGCAAAGCAACATATTTATGTTTTTTTTTTCATTTTTATAACCCAATTTTTGGTTGAGATCTGACAATTTCATTCATTCTGGCATGGAAAATATTGAACACTACCACGTTCAGCCACTAGAGGGCCCTCGACTAATATGGCAAGCCAAGTGTCTCATTAATAGGTAAAAATGGCTATTAATGAGACACTTGGCTTGCCATAGCAAGATACCTTCGTCTCTCTCCAGAACTCCTGGATCAAACGATTTGACGCGCCACCCAGGCCAAATGTATCTGATTTGACCGTTGAAGTGCATTTGAAAAGTTAAACTGAGACACACTTTTGCTATAAATTCGAGCAAACAAATAATTGTTTTTAGGTGGTTATCTTGGTAAATTTCAAAGAAATGCAAAGCGAGTCGTCCCTCTGCGTGCTCCCGCAGCCGCAAATCGGCTTTTGAAATGCCGCTGATTTGACCATTAAAGTGCATTTATTAAGGAAAGGTTCAACTGAGACACACCTTTACTATAATGTCAAGCAAACAAATAATGGTTTTAAGTGTTAATCTTGTTAAATTCTTGTTAAAGTCCTTGCGTGCACGCTCCCGTGGCCTCCATCTGGCAGCCAATCGATACATACGTGGTTAGAGGTGACACATACCAATAACAAATACGACATGTCAGAGGTGACACATAATAGATGCGACTTATACGGCAAAGCAACATTTTATCCCCACACTTTTTTAGACATATTTGGACTGATGCGATTGATGCGACTTATACGGTGGTGCGACATGTACCGCAGCAAGTACGGTATATATTTTCATTCCCTGGCACAGCTATCTTTGATTGGGCATTCTTGCCACAGCATGTATATGTTTGTGTGTTTGTGTCCTAATGTGTTCTGGACTGCTGTGCTGCTTGTCCCGTGGTGTTACTTCTTGCACCATAAGGAGTTGGTTAAAGAGTGAGGATGAGGGCAAGAGGTCAGAGTACAGCAGGAGGTGCGTGAAAAGAGATATAAATTGGTCTTGGGTCAGGAGCGAGAAGGAGGTGAGGGCCAAAAAGCAGGAGTAAGGTGCTGTCAGGATAATTCAGAGCAGCAGTTCCTGCTGCAAAGAACAAGCAGAGTTACCTGAGGAAACAAACTCGTGAACACCTGCTTAGGAGGAAGATCCTAGGGGGCAAATTGTAGAAAGAGGGAGTCATGGTGCGCTGCACTAAGACTCTAGCACTGGTACATTTAGTTTGTGTCTGTGATTGACAGGGTGAGAATTAATGCGAGTATGCATATCTGCAAGCTTGTGGAAATCTGTTTGTCGCACGCTTGTTTTTGAATCTGTATACGAGTGGGAGTGTGTTTCTGTGCATGTGTTTGCACACTTCCCTCTGTTTACGTGCAGTTAGACTTTTGCTTGGCTGTGCCCACAGCCACCCTTACAGCTGTGGAAGTGGCTCATTTGCATTTGGAATCTCAGCAGAGCTTGCCATTGTTGCTGTGCTGCTGCGACTCATCACAGCTGGATCCTGCGCACGTAGCCGCTGTGCCAGTTATGTCTAGCTGCAGCTGTGCTTGGAGAACACGTGGTGGACAAACCAACACCACAAGCTCCAGCCCAAGTCTGTAAATTAGGAGGAGAGTGTTTGATGTGAAATTTCTTTGCGATCTGATTGGTTGACAGGGTGTCCTCTCCTTGAACACATCCTGAAGCTTTCCTCTTTGCCTCTTTCTGTCCTTGTCTCACAGCAGATGGGAGCCGGATGACATCTCAGCTAGCTTTTGGCATGACCGCCATGCTGCTGCCGCTGCTCAGCCACAAAAAAGCCAACATTCTCTTGACAAGATTATACTCTTGTTCGTGTTTACTGGTTGACCTCTCATTTTGATGAGAATAAAGGCCGTCTGAGTTTAAAATATTCCAGACTTTAAAGACACGTCTGCTGCTCTTTTCACCCCCCAGACACGTCTTTCATCCTGGTTGATGGTGCTTTGGTATTTCTTTAGAGAGGCCAGCACATCAGAAAGGAGCAGTCAATACTAAGGCCATTTATTCTTTGCAGCTGAGCAAAATGAAGAGCGTTCTCGTGTATGGCAAGCAAAAAAATACAGGAGGAAAAACAGAGGTATGAGCAGAGAGGTAAAGGTGAATAAATGGGTCATAGCTGGTTTGAGATGGAAACATCAAGTACAAGATGGATACAGCAAGTTTCTCGGGGCCAAGCTAAAGTGTGCGTTTATGTCAGCCCTCGTGGACGGAGCCACTTATGAATCAGCTGGCTCATGTTCCTGATGAAGCTATTTTACTGAAGCCTGGGGCTATCCAGGGATATGAGGAAATCAGAAGCATAACTAAAACTGCGATAGAAGTAATGTGTAATTAAATACAATACTGCTGGCTAATGTGCCTTTCATTTATCTCTACACATCAGTTTCTTGTGTTTTCTTATTGCATTTTCAAGCTGTAAAGGGTTGCATATCTCCCATTAGAGGTTATTAATCTTTCAGCATGGTGTAACAAACATAAACAGATTCTTAAGCCACCATAAGTTATTAGAGTGCGTCTCCTTGGAGCTGTTTGAATTAGATTAATGCACCTTTATGTGGAGCACTGAAAATGATATCTGGCTCTTCATTCTTGGATTTGTCAATGAGCTGCAAAACAATTTGACGGCTGTGCCACAAGCACACACGCTTTGACTGTAGAAATACCTTATGCATATGCACACACACATAAAATCATTATGGCATGTAATATATACACACTTTTAATTTGCTCTGTCACTGTGCAGCTGTGAACGGTGATAACTACCGTGAGAAAAACCTGAGGAATCACCTTATTTTTCAGGTAGCTTAAAATTCAAACTCAACAATGTGGAACAGTGGGACATGCACCTGCCTTCGTGCAGCACTTTGCAAAACTATGTCATAAAACACACACATCTGACAAAAATTTATGTAAAGTACAAGGACTGTTTTAGAATTACAGAACTACTGTGTAAGGAAAACCATGTTCATTACCCAAGCTAAAACAATTTCTTTTCTAAAACCGCTGCAAATTATAAGACACTTTTTGATGAAGAAATAAAAGTTGCATTGCAATGTACCATAATATCTTTATAGCCCCAGTTGTGCCCTTTGGAGCACAAGTTAGGAGTCATCAGGACTCTGTATCACAGAGCAGACAGCATCCCCACTAGCTCGGGAGCCAGGCAGAAGGAGAAATCCCACACAAGACAGGCTCTAGAGCAATGTGGATATCCTAACTGGGCCTTCCTGAAAGCAGAGAAGAAACCCAAACAGGACTCTAGTCAGCCAACAGGTGAAAAGGAGGAACCCAGACCCAGACCAGTGGTCATTCCATATGTTGAGGGAGTATCAGAGAAACTGAGACGTTTATTTTCTAAACATAACGTCCCAGTGGCTTTTAAACCCCAAAATACATTACGGCAAAGACTGGTTCATCCCAAAGATCCAGTCCCCCGGCACAAACAGAGTAATGTTGTGTATGCTGTTCAGTGTCAGGAGGGCTGTGATCAGTCTTACATCGGGGAAACTAAACAGCCACTGGCCAAAAGGATGGCCCAGCACAGAAGATCAACATCATCAGGCCAGGACTCTGCGGTCTACACTCATCTCCAGGCCAGCGGTCACTCTTTCAGGGATGAAGATGTTCACATCCTGGACAGAGAGGAACGATGGTTTGAGAGAGGAGTAAAGGAGGCCATCTTTGTGAAAAGAAACCGTCCATCATTAAACAGGGGTGGAGGCCTCCGGGTTCAACTGTCCCCCTCTTACAATGCTGTGATTGCTAGTATCACTCAGCCCTCTGTGAACAGTAAACAGCCATCAGTGTGCTAATGATCCATTGTTATGCTGATGGTCCTTCTTGAGCATGTGATCAGCTGGTTTTGGTTGTCAGCAGCAAAACTGGTTGATCCACTCTGAGACGGTGCTATTTAAGAGACTGAGCTGAATACAGCTCCTCAGACTGAGGAAGTCTCTCGGATGAGAGACGAAACGTTTCTACATTTTTTTTGTTGATTTGCTTTGTTTTGTTTTTTTGAATGTCCAGAGGACCAGATTTAACTTTTTTAGATTACTATTATTATTATTTTATTTTGATTTTCTTCTTCTTTCAACTACTTCCTTCTTCAGGGATCACCGCAGCAAACTAACTCACAGGAAGACTTGGCAATTGCTTTTATGCTGGATAATCTTCCTGACACAACTACCAACCACCGAGCTACCACAGCCTTCTGTATGGAGCAGGGAGCTGCCATCTAGGGAGCTGGGGAAGCAGATGGTGGGGGTTAAGGGTCTTGCTCAAGGGCCCAGAGTGGGGCAAATGAGCATGGAGGCAGGTGTGGATGTTTCACCTTTCCTACCCACATTTTGATGTACACTAGTCCCTCATTTATCGCGGGGAATCCATATCCTGAAGCCCCGTGATAAGTGAAAAACTGCAAAGTAGGAATAGTAGTACAAGAAGTAGTTTATATATATATATATATATATATATATATATATATATATATATATATATAAAGGTGTTTTAATCTCTTCCCCCACTCTTGCAATATTCTAAACAATGTTTCTAAATGCTCTAAAAGAGCACATAATGTCATGATTTCAGCTCTGTGCCTCCACTGCTCTCAGCAACCTGCAATCATTCTTGGCCACGCCCACTTTTCCGCTCTGCATGGAGAACAGCTGATCAGCTGCAGGAGGAAGCTTATTCTGCAGTGTGGGCTCCACAGAGGTGCAGGGTGATGCTTTTTCTGCAGCTGTGAGCTGCACAAAGCTGACTCAGGTGTTAAATAATTTATTTTAATTAAAAACTCTATGCCGATCATGCGGCTCATCCATCAATCAGCCAATTGTGTGTCAAGTTCAATAATTTTTTGAAAAAAACGTGATAGAGCAAGTCAGCGAAAAGTCTACTGCGAGGTAGCAAGGGACTACTGTGGTTATTACAGGGAATTGAGTCGGCAACCTTCCGATCACAGGCCCACCTTCTCTTGCCTCTGTACCACCACTCCCCCATTAATATTATCATTATTATTAAGCACAAGCAAGTGGCTGTGTCAAAGCAATATTGCTTTTACCACATATTTTCCAACCCTTTTACAAGCTGTCTCATTATATTTATTCACTCTTTCCTGCAGAGGCACTATCTTCATCTGCAAACGACCTGAGAAAACATTAGCCAGATGTTTGTTCCCTGCATTTGCACAGGCGACTCAAGAAAAAAGATTAAATTTAACACAAACCTCCAAAACGCTGCAATTGGGCGTGACTCAAGACATTCAAACCCCGATTGAAAGAAAGTTACGATCAAAGAGAAAATGCTGAGAAATATTACGTTATTTTCAAGGAAGGAGAAAGCTATCTTGCCATTTTTTTACTCTTATGCAACTTATCATCAATCTGTGATATTCAGTGTGTTCTTGTAGTCTTTTAGCAGAAAAATGCAATTTAGTTTCTCTGGTGTACCCACTTTGCAGCAATCTGGCTCATTCTACCAAAGCTGGTGATTTCTTTAGGACACATGAAAAATTGCACCAAGGCAAGAGGTGAGCTGTCAACGTTTACAAGTTTAAAGGAAATATAGTATTTTTATGAACCCACCTGTAATTGTTTTCTGTTGAGGCTAAAATATGCAATAAAGTGCTCACTTCAGTTTTGTGTGCACCGTAAAGATTCAGAAAATGTTTCCTTACACACTTGTAACTATTCTCCCAACATTTGAAGCTTTAACACATATGAAAAAAAATCTAATAAAGTCTGCTCATTTGTTTGGATAGTTAGCATCGTTGCCTCACAGCAAGAATGGTCAAGGTTTTGAACACTGGCTGGTGCCTTTCTGTGGGTGTTGGTTTTGAACAGGTGTTCTGGTTTCCTTACAGAGTCTGAAAACACAGATGTTAGTTTATTTTTTTAAGATTCTAAATTGGCCCTAGATGAGATTGTGTGAGGCAGCATGGTGGTGAAGTTGGTAGAGCTGCTGCCTCTCAGTGAGAATGTCGCCAGTTCAAATCCCGGCCAAGGGACTATTTTGGGTGGGGTTTGCATGTTCTCTCTGTGATGCGTGGGTTTTCTCCAGGTACTCCAGTTTCCTACCACAGACCAAAAACATGCATGTTAGGCTGATTGGTAACTCTGAATTGTCCCTAGGTGTTAGTGAGAGAGTGAATGGTTGTTTGTCTCGTTTGTCTCTATATGTCCTGTGATGGACTGGAGATCTGTTCAGGGTGTCCACCACCTCTCGTACAGTAGCTGTTGGATATGTGCACCAGTGACCCCTGTGATCCGAAAAAGAAGAAGTGTGTAAAGATAATGGCTGGATGGATGGGATTGTGAGTATGTGATTGTCTTTGTGTGACCCTGTGATGACTTGGCAAACTGTTCAGCATCTCCACTGACTACAAATAGGCACCAGATCCCCATAAACCCTGACAAGGCCAAGCAAAGAAAATGTAGTGATGGGTGAATATTGTAGCTACTGAAAGGTTATTGCTGGACTAAACTGTAATTAGCTAAGCAAAACGAGCATTACTAACCACATTCAACCTTTATTTATACAGGTTAGTCCTATTGAGCCTTGGGGACTCATTTACAAGAGAGACCTGATTTTAACAAAGAGTGATGACAGCAGTAGACAACAAAGACAACAATAGACAATCATAAAAGAAAGCAAACAAATGGAGAAGAAGAAATGAAAGAAAATTATATTAAAAAAAACTAAACAAAAAAGATATAGATTGTAAGGCGATGTAGAAAACTAAAAACAGGAACATGTCTGCATTGGTTTTTGCCATGAACTTAGCAGATGTTTGAAGCCACCTAGAGAGGTCAAGGTTGAGAGCTTCAGATCAGTACTTTGCTGTTTGGGATAGCTGTTTAGTAAAAAGTCTACTCATAACAATCATGTTGTAATGGAACAAAATTAAATTTTAGTTTTACATTAAAAAGGCTCAGTTTCCAGCATTATGGTTTATTGTCAGATTTTTTTTCTTCTTCTTCTTTCGGCTGCTCCCTGCGTTAGGGGTCACCACAGTGAACTAAGTCGCACGAAGACTTTTCAGTTATTTTTACACAGGATGCCCTTCCTGACGCAACCACAGACCACCGAGCTACCACAGCCCTCTGTGTGGAGCAGAGAGCTGCTATCTAGGACACCTGGAGGAGCAGATGGTGGGGGTTAAGGGCTTTGCTCAAGGTCCCAGAGTGGGGCGAATGAGGGTGGGGGCAGGTGTGGGTGCTTCACCTACTCCACCCACATTTTTTTTAATGTTGTCGGTACTGGGGCTTGAACCGGCAATCTTCCGATCACAGGCCCACCTTCTCTAACCTCTGCACCACCACTCCCACCACATTATGGTTTATTGTCAGTGTTTTTTAAAAAAAAAAGAAAACACCGTCTAGCTTTACCAAATCTTAAAACGGAGTCACTCTTTTATGTACTTATTTGTGTAAATACTAGGGAAATGCCTCTTCTGAGTTGAGGCAGGGGGATCTTTGCCTTAGATTTTGGAGTTCAAGTCGCTTGGTGTCTTGTTCACCAGCAAAGGTAGGATGGAGCTGGAGATGGAGCCACTGATTTGGACCTTATCCTCAGTAATGAGAGCATTGCTTTAGTCAGTGTTACTAAAGAAGGACTTGAGTCGAAAGGCAAAGCTCTCAATTCATTAGTCTGTCTACATTCCAAGCCTCACCTTTGGTCATGAGGTATGGGTTATTGCCAAAAGAACAAGATCATAGGTGCAAGAAATGAGCTTCCTTTGTAGGTGGCTGGGCTCAGCCTAAAGCGCCCTGCATACTCCATCTGAAGCCACAAAATCAACTCCCATTGACATAGTGTGTCATTTTGTTCTCAGAGTAGTTTACTTGTCCACAAGGTCCAGGCCAAACTTTTTCTCATAGGAGTACATGCATAGTTTGACTGGTGAGAAGATTACGGGCGTGTTTGTCAATGTGTAAAATTGCTAGGATGTTCATCTGCATGACTCTTCAAGACACACTAAGATAGTAAAATGGTCAACAATATTCTGGATAGAGATGGTGCAGTTGTTGTGCAAAGAGGAGTCCATCTGTTGAAAAGTGTGGTGCTTTCTTTAAGATAGATTTGTGTCTAGATGCTGGGACGGAGTGGAAACCCTGGTGGGATGAAACCTATGCAGTGACGTATATTGCAGAGGGGTTTCTGGGGAGCTCTGTTGTGTCTTGTGGACTGTGAAAGGCTCGGAGTAAAGTTGCAGCTCCTTTGCATCGAAAAGAGTCATTTGAGCATTTAATTGGGATGCCTACTAGACACCTTTCTTTAGAGGTTTTCCCACGTCCTTCTGTGGGTAGATGCTGGGGGATACTCAGAATACACTGAAGGGATTTTTAATATTTTCTGGCCTGAGAACATCTTGTGATCCGCCAAGAGGAATTGGAGAGAGGGAGGTTTGGGTTTCTGTCCTGGATCTGTGGAAAATGGAGATGCATGTCTTTGTCTTTTAATCTTAAAGCTAATATTCATATGCTTAGCAAAGCTTTGTCTCAAAACACTGGAGAGTGGATATTCTTTAGACATTAACAGGAAAAGGTGTGTGTGAAAAACAAATGTACCTCAGACTGGAAACACTTTGTCCATGTGTTAATAGTGCTGTTAACTGTTGATTAAATTCACACCAAGATGGTGTGTTTTTGATGGTGTTTCTGTAGTGAATCAGTTTAAAAAAAATACCCACAAAAGAATAAAAAGATTCATTTCCACAGAGATGTCTATGATCAGAATGACTTCAACAAAATAGACATGGGAACAACTGAGGGTAACAGAGAATACTGATTTTCAGCTTAAAAATAAAACATTATATTTCAGATTTTGAGCCTTAATTAAAAAATGTTCCTGCTAGCTGAGTCTCATTCATGGAGTGAGAAAATGCTTGAAATTTTTTGACAACAGCTTATTTAAAACATCTTTTCTGCCTCCAACATGCTCATTATAAGAGGTATTTGCAACAATAATCAGTGTTCATGGTAGTGAGAGTGTGACCAACAAGAACAGCCCCTTCATTGGTTTAAAAAAAAATTACAGACTATCCAAATCAACGTTTTTTCATATTTGCCTAAAATTGAATAGTAAAAATGCTCAAACTCAAAACATAGTTTTTGGTCTCCTGGCTTTTAGACATTTGCTTAGTTTGCAATCCATTACTTTTGAAAAATGTTCTCAATGCAAAAAAAAAAAAAAAATCAAATACAGTACTCAGGTTGCTCAGTTACTTCAGAGCTGTGTTCAGAATATCCACTTGCTTGCTATCCATTGTATAATGTCTAAACCATTATTACTAACTGAACTCCCAACTGTACATTTTATCTGCTGTGTAGTGCATTAGAAATATTATCCCAAGACAAATAAACTCTGCTCTTCAGTTGAAACAATGTCACATTCACAATAGCTGATTTGTCTTATGTTGCGATTGAGGACAGATTGGTTTTAAGATTTTTGTTTCCTAAGAGCTGCCACCTCACAGCGAGCGAGTCACTGGTTCAGATCCTGGCCAGGGGCTTTTCTGGGTGGCGTTTGCATGTTGTCTCTGTGCATGCGTGTATTTTCTCCGAGTACGCCGGTTTCCTCCCACAAATCAAAAACATACATGTTAGGCTGATTGGTAACTAAATTGTCCCTAGGTGTGAGTGAGAGAGTGAATGTTTGTTTGTCTCGTTTGTCTATATGTGTCCTTGTGATGGACTGGAGACCTGTCCAGGGTGTACCCCGCCTTGTGCACAGTGATGGCTGGATATGGGCACCAGTGTCCCCCGTGAGCTGAAAAGGAAGAAGCAGGTAAAGATAATGGATAGATGGATGGATAAATGGATGGATTTTGTCCTACTAATAAAACATTTTGACAAATTCACATGAATAACTAAGCTTGTATATATGTAATGCAATGAAGATTGCACCGTCATGTTTGTGTGAAGGAGTATGTAAAAATAACGTAATAGAAACAAAGTTATAACTAGGGATGGGTCCGATACGGTATTGGCATCTGCATCCGATACCAGCATAATTTACGTATCGGATTTTTCCGATCTAACCTGCAGAGATTTCCGATCCATGATGTATGTCTGTGTTTGTTGAAACGTCTCCACATGTGATTCCCTGCCGGCTGCTCTGCAAGGTGGCTTCAAACTATGGAATGGATTTCCTGAACTGAGACGTGTCTCATGAAACCTAGAGTAATAAGACCCGCCTCACATTCAGGAAATCCATTTCATAGTTTGCAGCCAGCTACAACATGAGGGCTGAGCAGCAGTACTGTGGCTAATGGCTAACCAACTTTTCATAGTAACATGTCCGCTGTGTGGAAGTATTTTATACTAAACACTGCAAGACAGCAACGTGCAATGTCTGCAGAGCCGCTGTGCAGAGAGGAGGAAGCTCGGTCGCGACCTACAATACATCGGACTTAATAAACATTTGATAAAGCACCACATTAAAGAACATGAGGATTGTTTAGCCAGGCACTGTGGTAAAGTTAGTTTTATGTTGGACGTTCGAGCTCCGTGGCTTCAGTGGTGTGTTCTTCTGGTTCAGTCCGAAGCAGGCAGTCTGATTTCGGTCAGCCCTGCTCAGTCTGCCCATCTCGGAGGAGGAACAGACTGAGTGCGGCTGACCGAAATCAGACTGTCTGCTTCACAGCTTGATTGAATACTTGCAGCCAAGATATAGTTTGTTTACCCTCCAGGAGATATTTATCAGTACAACAGTAGACAATCATAAAAAGCATATGAATTGAAAAATAAAAGAAAACTATATATAAAAATAACGAAACAAAAAACTGCTACATTATAAAGCGACGTAAAATACTAAAAGCAGGAACATGTCTGTGCTGGTTTTTGCCATGAACTTAGCAGATGTTTGAAGCCATTTATATCCACTTTAAAGCTAGGAATTAAAAAAAAAAAAAAAACATATTAGTAGGGTTTAATTCTAACATTGAAACTTATCCAGCATTAATAAAACTTACCTCAAGTTGCCTTTTTGTACATGCATGCGTATATGTGTCCAAATTGTACTTGCCTATAGTGAGGAGATTATTACAGCCTCACATAAAATTAATAATGATGATGATATCGGAATGGTATCAGTTGATATTCATATTTAGGTATCGGGATCGGATCGGAAGTAAAAAAAAATAAAAAATGGATCGGTTCATCCCTAGTTATAACATACAGTAGTGATAATGAAAGTAAACAAGTCATCCTGAACTATATCAAATGGTGCAGTTTAAAAGTGTTTCCTCTTGAATTTTTCCAAATATATTGACTTCAATTCTGAGATGAGGGTCCACACTCGATGTAAAGAAATGAGCTTAATCCACCAAAAAGCTTGACTCACATGACTGCCCTACATTAAACTGACTGTAATCTGTTTAGGAAATAAATATGGCAGAGTTGGACAAGCGTGGAATGTCGTAGAAGACGGTTACGTCTTAAGGGTAAAAAAAAAAGAGGATCTGCTGCTAAACACAAGAAAATAGAACGAGTAAAACTGTTTAGATGACACATCAGGGATCAAACAGAGCACTGGAGCAACATAAAGATGAAGCTCAGCATTTAAACACCGGTGGCTTTTGCTAAAGTTTTTCTAGACCAGTAAGTTTACTGTTGGACACAATTTCAGTCACCGGCTATTTCTGTCGGTAAACAAACACACGATAATTGGAACCAAATTTGGCTTACAATTTTTTTTTTTTAATTTAGGGACACAAATACCATCAATATGAGAAAAAAATATTGTGCAGATTAAATTTAAACATTTATGGTGGGTTTTCTTGTCTTTATGACTCTAAAATGAGTACCTGTAATGACAACATTTATAATTATACTTGCCTATCCAAAAACTCAAACTTCAAATAAAAAAAGTCAAATATGATACGTTAGTTCTTATGCTTGATTCAAACTGCAGAATGATGAATATTGGATGTACCGTAAAGGAAATCGAGAAATTTAACAACTTCTTTTTGCCTTTGTCTCCTTCTCGTAACGCAGACATTATAGTTGGTGTGTGAGCGAATGAACAAAATGTGTCACTCAATGTTAATTTTTTACCATTATTACAAAATTTAACAAGCGAAGCAGCTGAAACTCAACTCGGCTACTTCCTCCATCTGCGTTCCCAACACCTCCTCAAATAACTTTGCCGATCTTCTCTACTACCTCCCACCCAGCCTGCCTTATTTTCCATTCTGCTGTTTTTTTCTTTCCTTTACTTCTTTTTTTCTCCTCCCTTAATTCTTATCTGCGCACATAAGCACTCGCTCATCTTCTCTTCTCTGCAACGCCACGGCTGATCCTCTACGTTTAATTCAGTCGCTTATCTGAGCATACGAGTTCCACAGAGCTCTACGATCCCTGTCACCTCGCTGCCCTCGTGGGAATCATGAGTCAGTGCTGCAGATAGATGATGATATAGGAGCTGGTAGGGGAGAAGGAGGAAGATGGGAGGAAGGGGATGTGGCAGAAGATGAACAGAAATACAGTAGTCCCTCGTTTAGCAAAGGGGTTACGTTCCAGACACCACCACCTGTGCAATAAGTGAAAGTACGCAAAGTAGGAATTTTATATTTATTTTAGTATTGGTTTTAAGGCTTTATAAACTCTTCCCACACTCTTGCAACATTCTAAACTCTTAAACTTACATAATTTTAACAACATACGTACTGTATATGTACTGCGCAGTACTGCAACATTTTACTCAGCAGCTCTGTAGAACACAGAAGCTCAGTTCCGGTCCGGCTCAGTTCCGGTTTGGCTGACCTACCCCGCCGGACCCACCCTGCCTGTTCTGGTCGGCTCACTGCAGCCCTTGAGCACCAAAACGCTTTTGGAGGGAGCCAGCTCTTCGGATGGCCAGCGCGGGACCACACGGTTGTACCGATAGAGTCCAAATCCGAATGGGCCAAGTCCTGGTGGCTCAACGGAGAGAACATCGGACCTCTGGGCGGAGCCTCCCCCCTCATAAGGCCTCGTCGGCCAGCGGGCGGCACTCAGATTGACAATGAGTCTGGAGGTCCGGTTATGGTCCAGTTCAGTCAGTTCCATGTGGCTCTCTGCATCCCCTGGGTGCCAAATTCACTATGAATAAGGAGCAAACTTTTTTGAATTGGAACAAAACTTTCCCTCCATTTCAGCAGAAGGTAACGGCTGGAAGTAACATTGGGGCTTCTGGGCGGGGCACTGATGGCTTCTGGGAAATGCAGTCCTTTTGAATGGCGTTACAGTAATATGTATGTATTGTCATCATTGTATGTTCCCATACAATGGAGAAATTAGCTCTCTGCATTTAACCCATCCACCACCAGGTGGAGCAGTGGGCATCTATTGGAAGCACCCAGGGAGCAACTGGGGATGAGGTGTCCTGCTCAGAGGCACCACGAGATGTGCAATGGGTCCCGAGTCGGCTACCCTGCCTCTACACCAGTACAGGCTTATTGAGAGAGAACTTCAAAATGACAGCGCCTGGCCGAAGTATTTATTTATTTTTGTTAATGTTTTACTGTATCCCGTATTGTCCCAATCACGTGAATAAAATTAAAGTTGACGATCGTGTGTCGTGTACATTTTTTTTCTCATATACAATCTTACTTGGAAAAAATGCAAAAAAAGTGAGTCCGCAAAAGTCGAAGCGTGAAGTAGCGAGGGACTACTGTACTATAGAAACACATCAGCAGCTGTCGTTGGATGCTTTTAGGTTTGAGAACTTTACAGCATTCTCAGAATATAATTCAGACAAAGCAGTGATGTGTTGGCATAGAAAGAAATAGGATAAATGAAAACAGAACTGGGGTAGAAGCAGAAAAAACATACATTATATGGAGAAAAAAGGAGGAAAGTGAGTGAGAGCTCCCCCAGATAAAGACAGAGACGGGCAGAATGTCGATGTTAGAGATTCAGTACAGATGTGTCACACAAATCCAGATCTTTAGTCAAACTCTGACATGCACAAAGAACATCTTAGTGCCACGCAGAAACCCCCTGTTAGTCTTCCACCTCCTCTTTTTCGTCATCTTCTCCCCCTCCTTGCCTCCCGACCCCTCGGGGTTCTATCTCTTTTGTCACTTCTTCTCCGCCTCATTTCACCATTTGCTTCACCCCATTCCTCTCGCTTTTCTTTTTTGCTCTGCATCATCTCTCCCCTCACTCGTTTTCTCAGCGCATTCCTACTTGAATCTACTTTGACACTCTCAGTCCGTCTCCATTCCAAACGCTCTTCCTTTCTCTCGTTAACACGCTTTTCAAAATTCTTTTGAGATGCACGTTTCATTAAAAAGCTTCAAAAAGGCAGTTTCTGCTGCCCTGTCTGCTACTGCCCTCTTGATCCCCGCTCCTTCCTTCCTGTCCATTTCTCTCCATCTGTGTCGCTCTCCTGGTAGATATTTGCTCTTCATCTCCCTTATTCTTTTCATTAATGAATTTTGGGCACTTTGCTGCCACAGATGGTGCAGCAGGCAGCCCCTGGTGGCATGGTCCTGGCTTAACAAACTGGAGAGAGAAAGACAAACTGGTGCAGCAACAAAAATGTCTGCCAACCCATCTCCAAAAAAAGTATTCAGAAACCAACACGTGTGAATACCCTCACCTCCTTGCATGGAGATATGTGCCCACTTCAGCCAAACAGGTGTTCAGAGCCCACACATTTTATTTTTAGAATGTTTTCTTCTTTTGTTTCCCCCCCCCCCCCCATTCTCTCTTTTTATTTTTCCTTAGTGGCATTCTGGTTAATTACAAATCCGTGTTCCTTTCTGGCAAGCTTTAAACCTTCTCCATGCTCAGAAGCTGATATAGAAATTATTATTTTAATGCTTTTATGTCAATCTAGACTTATATTATACTTATTTAAACACACTTATACAACGTGTTATTCACATATTAGGGATTGTACTTTGTTTAACATGTCACAGAGACAAAGGGGGGAATGATTTATGTTGCCTTTGTTAATATTTGGGACATTCTTTGATGGTTTGCAGAGGGATGGAGGAGTGCGTATTTCCTCTTTAGGAAGTTTAAGGAGTATTGCTAACTTCAAGGTCTTGGCCCGCCTTGAGGTCACCGTGCTCCTTATTTGTAATAAATCACCAGCTCCTCATCCGTTGTTCTGGTAACCATCAAACTTGTTTTGATCTGCTCTCACGCGATCAGGGAAGCCTTTATAAGAAATGTATCAGACACAGAGAGTTAGAAGTCTTGCTCTGGACCAGCGCGCGGGTGCCAGGCAGTGTGATTGAGTTCCTGTCATTGGATCGAAAGGCTTCCCGATCATTTTGTCACGGTGAGGGATACTCATATCAATTTGTGTGTTAAGAGTGTACATGACTCTTTTGCTTGGCTGTTATTTCTTGTGGCAGATTAATAAATGACAAATATTATTCTAGCAAGTTACAGTCTGTGTGTCATTTTTTTCCTTCGTCTGAATAATATGTGCCGATCGTTCACGAACCTTTGATAAAGAATTTCACAATACAGAAGCCTTTGGGCAAGGAGAGCAACCCTTAAGTTGCTCTCATCACCTTTCAACCAGCAACACACCCTTATCTTTTTTCCCTTTCTTTATTTTATTTCAGCCCACACATAGCTCGCAGGAGTCCATGGTTAATTCATTCTGCCCTTGGACTCGGAGGGCTTAAAAATACAAACGTCAGTCATAGTAAAAGTACACCCACTTTAAATTCAAAGGTTTTCATGTATCTGGGTGCAGAAGAAAATCTTATGGTCCTTACCTGGTCTTCAAATAAGATCTTTCTGTTTCTCACAACACTGTGCCGATTTTATAATCAGACAAGTCAAACTGTAAAAACGGTGTGCAGCACTACTTCACATATTCAAACTGTGAATCCTATACCTCCTAATATTCTAACTAAAACATCTGCCACCAAGTTTGGACATGGAGTTAGTGTGTGAATGTTTATGAAGCATTCACACTACTGTGTTCCATTTTTAGTCCACATTTTTTGGCATCTTTTTTGTTCCACAAGTTTTGTGCTATTTCAACAAATCATAAATCGAAACGTTCAGCTCTTTCAGGAGAAGGGTGCTATGACTTTTGGTATTGGTGCAACTTTAGCTTTTTTAAATATTTGGCCTTTTCTGACACTTTTTTCTCATACATGAAGTGAGCTCATTTTACATCCTTCAAATCTTTAGATGCATTTACAACCTTTTACTGCCCCTTTCACATTTTGTTCTGGTTCAGCTTCTTTCAGCTTCCTTGTTAAAATTTAGAAATTTTCAGCTATTTTCAGCTGTTTTGTGATCTTTTCAGAGTCTTTCTGCTAACTACATTTTTGTGCTTCTTCTAACTTCTTTCTGCTAATTGCAGCTTGTTAAGCTCCTTTCAGCTCCTTTCTGCAAGTTTGAGCTTTTTCTGCTATTTCAGCTACTATTTAGCTGTTTTATGCTAATTTTAGCTTTTTCAGCTAATTCCACATTTTTGCAGTCATTTCAACATTTTTCAGCCTAATTCAGTAAAAATGTGCTCTCTCCACTTCATTCTGCTTATTTAAACTTATTTGTACTTTTTTAGCTTCTTTTCAGCAGTTTCTTCTTTTTTTTTTCTTTTTAAGCTTTTGTAGTATGACATATGCAGGATATATTCATACGTTTTCACGGGTTCTTCATTTTTCTGACTGTGTAAATGTAGTGCATTGAATTTAACAGAAACGTAAACGAGAGACGTTATTTATCTTTCACCCATCAAAATGAATGCGGTCATTTATTTGCAGAATCAAAGTTTAACATCAAACATTTACATTAATTTGGCAAAATATGAAAACAATAACATGGCTAGTTTCACAGGAAGTTGGAACAATACGGCGATTGTCCTCACTTTCAGTAGAACAGCAGACATCAATCACACGGCGGTGATTGAGAACTTTGCTTCAGACATTTCTAAAATATCTGTAATGATTTTAGGAGAAAGGAGAGTTTAAGATGGAAAATGGAGATTTATCTTACAGAGAGATGTGGGAGGGAATTTATCTGTTTGACCAGAACGGGCACGCTCTTTCAGATCTCAGCTTGGTCACGGTACGCTTGGTCGAAATAGAACTTTTACCTGGTTGATGATAGGTCAGGTCGGCTTGAAGTCCTTCTTTTGACTCTTTCAGCGTCTCCGTTGAGAACAGCTAAAATACTTCGAGAGTCGTGCGAGGTTATCCAAACAGAAGTTATAATTCCCAAAATCGTCCCTGCATTCTGGATTCAAGAACTCTGAACTCCTTCAAAGCTCTACTCCTTTAAGCTCTTTTCATCTCGTCGCGTCTCTCTTCGACAGAGACTCGACACAGACATCAGACCTTTTTTTTGACACTTCTCCATGAGCTGCATCCGAGAGCACACACACGCTGAGAGAACCGGGAAGTTGCCACATTTAAATGGGTTCGACTTCCGGGTCATTTTAGAGCTTTTTGATTGGTCGATGGACCAGAACAGAGGTGTGGTTTGTGATGTAAGGTGTTATGAAAATTCAAGGATAGAGATTAAGTTTGTTTAAAACAGACAGAAAGATTATTGGAGAAAACCAGACTTCGTGGAGTCTCTACTCCTATTATCTGCTGTAAAAGTTAAACATGACATTTCTTTTCAGTAAACTTTTAGTTGACCGAAACCTGAACTTTAACACACTTACAAATTTGCTCATTGAAGACAGAAAAATCAAGAAATGCATATTACCCTGATTTCTTCTTTGAATGAGGAATAAAAATCATTACTTACTGTTTATGTAAATAAAAATGAGTAGTTCTCTTCAACCTGTAAACATTGTTTGAACTAACACAATTTGATTATCAAACATTTGTAAAATAGTAATGATCATAGAGAATTGTCTTTTCTACTTGATTAATTCAAGAAAGAAAGTCTCCGGATGGGTCAAACTGTATTTCTGGATGCAGATCAATGAAATAACAGTTTCTGTCCATCTGGTCAGATTTGACATCAGATCAAGTTCACTACACTTTTTTCAGATAATACTCACTTGTTTGTGCTCATTTCTGCTTCTTTTAGCTTAATTTGGAAACAAGTTATTTCTGCTTTTTTCTGCTAATTTAAGCTTGTTGTACCTGTTCTGTCAAGTTTTAGCATTTTCTAGCAAAATTTGTCTGTCACAAGATAAATTCAAGTTTTATGTGGTAATTTTTCTACTTTCAGCCTAATTAACTTATTTCTCACAATTTCAGCTTGTTATTCAGCTTAATTAAACTAGTTTCAGCTTTTTATGCTGTCATGCTGATTTAAACTTAGACTACTAGAGGACAAACTGACCTCATTTCCTTAAATGATTAGCTAAAATTGAATAGTTTTCATTTGATACTATTTCTGTCTTAACATGTGATTCTTGACCTGCCATTGTGTATCTGTTCCTACCAAACCCAGCTGGTCGAAGAAGATGGATGCTTGTCCTGAGCCTGGTTCTGCTAAAGGTTTCTTCTTCAGGAGTTTTTCCTTTCCACTGTCACCTTCATGCTTGCTCAAGATGAGAGTTCTGTGATGGAAACTCAAAGCAGTCTGCTCCTCAGATAAATAACGTTAAATTATTATTTTTAAATCTGGATGTTTCTGTTCAGTGCCCTGATATGACTTGTTGCGACTTGGCGCTATATAAATACACTGAATTGAATTAAATGTAGCTGTTTTATGCTAATTTTAACTTTTTCATCTAATTCCACATTTTTTTTAGCTTGTTTCAGCTCTTTCAGCTTCCTTTCAGCTTCCTTCTGGTAGTTGAAGCTTATTTCTGACTTTCGGTTACTTTTCAGCCATTTTTTGTTAATATGAGCTTTGTTTTAGCTACTTTCCTAATTTTTGTGCTAATATCTGCTTACTGGTATTTAAACCTATGTCAGCAAATATGTATTCTTTCTGCTTTCTTCTGCTAATTTAGGCTTGTTCTTCAATTTCAGCTACATTTGAGCACATTTTTTTCAGCTAATTTCATCAGTTTCTCAGCATCTTCTGCAATAAGCATTCACACTGCATTTTTGTGGGAAATACAATTTCTCTAGTTATGTTTTAGCCTGCATCTGTGTTTGTGTCTGGATCTGGAATAAATCACTGGTTTGACCTCTAAAGCTGATTAACTCCTGGAGTCAACCTAAATCAAAATGGTTGTCACCTACACAAAAATAGCTATGCCTCAGTGAATTTCACAGATATTGGGCTAAAATTCCACATGTCTGACAGTTATTCACAAACATACTCTAAAGCACTAACAGATCGTGGGAGAGAGTTTGCATGACATTATCCATAATGGTATCTTCAATGTTTAAGCAAAATGGTTATAACTTTGTCATTTCTCAGCGTAAGACGTTGAAGATCGTTGTTTCAAACCCATGAAAGGTGGCAGACAATGTGTATTTCTTCAAGGAATGCACAGCTTTTAATATGCATATATGTGTACAAACTCAGAGAACAACTGTTCTGCATTTTGGCCGAACCCTTTAAACATGAATATTTTGTAATAAAAATAAAATATCTACTAAACATGCACAGGATTTTTAACAGGCCAGACATTAATTCAGCATTAATAAAAGACTGTTACTTTATAGTGGCTCATATTTAATAACGCCAGACAACACTACAATTTGCTCTCTTGACCGTCTGCCAGCTGAACATTTTAAGGGCCTCTAGCCAACCCTGGCACCAACTTTACTGAACATTGTAATCACTCGTTTACTGCTAATCTTTTCTTACGAAACTTCAAATCTTCTGAACCATAACCTCAGTGATGACAAAAACTTCAGACCTTTGGGTAAAAAAAATATCCGAAATGCTTATTTTTTGGGGAGTCTATCTAAATTGTTAAATATAATAATTGACTTCTGAAATGTCTGTTAACAAACTTCTGAATCCATCTAGTCTGCTTTTAATTGATATTGCAAGAGGTAAAATGATCTTTTCATATCTCTGTAGTAACAACATTTTTAATGATTATAGTAGAGAGCAGCATTTTATACCGTTGATCATCAAAGCTAAATGGACTGTGCCAACACTTTCCAGGTTCTGTTTCTCAGTGGTTAGAATTATATTTGGGAAAACCAGTATACATTCATGTTCAGTTCTCAGCATCTTGAAGGTTTCACTCTACATATCTGCCTTTAACTGAATCATTCATGATCACTGAAAACATTTACATTTTATGCTGATGATGGGGATGTGTATCAGCACATGTTGCAGTCGTTAGCACAGCTGCATCACATCATAAACACAACATAAACACATACGTTTGAATATTGACTTTAAGGATCTTTCGTGTGAAATTTGCACACTGTATTTTTTGGACTATAAGGCGCACAGATTTTAAGGCGCATTAAGCGAAATAAGTTAATTTTGACAGATTTTTGAACACCGTGTGCCACATAAAATCGGTTTGAAGTCAGTAAGCACAACCAGAATTAATACATAAGGCACACCAGATTATAAGGCTCACTGTCGATTTTTGAGAAAATGAAAGGATTTTAAGTGCGCCTTATAGTCCAAAAAAATATGGTACTTTGCCCATGCCTACACGAGTCTTCTGTGAGTATATGTTTTTTGTCATCCACACAGTTTGCAGAAGCATTTTTGATGAGTTTAGGATGACTTCTGGACTAAATCACGTGTCTCTTCAGTGGACTGGCAACCAGTCAAGGTTTTGCACCTTCAACCCAGAACTTGCTCAAATTGTAATTTTAGAAGCTTTTTTTGAGCATTGGAAACCCACCCAGTGTTTTGGTTATGACTAAAATACATGTTACCATCTGAAGTGCATTTTTGCTTAGTTAAGTAAAGACGGTGACATATGAGGATGGAGCAGTATGGACTTATTAGTTGCTAATGCCAATCCTTAGAAATTAGGGTAATGTTTTTTGTTTACTATAACAATTTATTAATTCTCAATACAATTAACAAGATTTTATAAAAGCACCAGTGTTTACAAAATTCTATGTACAGTAGAGTGAGTTATAGTCAATACTATGGATGGCTTTGGGGTCAAATTCTTATCAAATATTCTCTCATACTTTTAAAAACAAGTGTCTTAACTTCATTGTTTTAAGTTAGCAAATTATTCCCATCATCTATCTTTGGAGAATGGCTGCTTTGTGCTAAAATAAGCACCACTGCTATGAAAGACACCCTAGTCATGGAAAATGCTGTTTAACTTACACAAAAAGTCTTTATACAGGCCTGACCAGATTATTTCAAATGTCAGTAGTCTAATTATTTCTGACTTATCAGTCTACCTCTAATTTTACTCATCATGAAAAAAAACATAAATGCTGGAGTTTTTACACACACAGATAAGTGGGAATGGGGATTAAACATGTTACAACACAGACTGGTCTGAGGGTCTGCTGGTTATCCAGAGCTCAGGTGGCAATGCCAGGTGAGCATGTTTGATCTACTCCACCAAACCTTTAGATCAAACATCATTAAAAGATACTCTAGAGATAATTTTTTAAACAGTAGGTCATCAAAAGGAGTGTTTTTGCTTTGACTGTCCTCATAGGGTCAACATACCCTGTGGTACTCCTGCTTGATTTATGGGTTCTAGGAGACTTAACATTCTCAAAAGCATTACTCAACACTATTTATGTTAACCTCTGTAGGAAGCTATGTTTAGTACCAATGGGCATACAGGTTAATTGTGCTTACTCAAGGGTGTCCCGGCTGTGGTGCCCTTGAAATACCTACCATTGTACATTTTTAAGGCCAATCCCTCTCCCTAAAGCCTTCCTCTCTCCACTGTTTCCCACTTTTACTCAGACCCCCTCTCTTTCGCCTGTCTACGTCACCTCCGCAAACAAACTGCCTCGTCATCAGAATCACCATTTTCCCCTGACAACGTCGTTTGCTTTCAGAGCCCCAGGTGAAATCTGCTCCCCAGCTCAGAGACCACAACTTTAGGGTTTCTGTTAATACTCGAAGTTTTAGCAAAACCAGCAAACATCACCTTCATAGTAGGTGATGCAGTTAGATTGAGGTGACATTTACAGCAAATTACTTTTGACAAAGCAAAAAGGAGGAAAATCCCCAGACCTGGGCTTTTTTTTTCTGTTCTGAAGTTCATGTAGAGGGAAACAACACAGAACACAAATCATATTGGAAGTTATATCTGTTCTCCCTGCTGTTGCATAATTTTATGTGAAGCTGCTCAATTAAAATCTCGGCCTAACTTTCTGTTTCGAATTGAAACACAATGAACCTTTAGAAATTAACATATCTTTACGAACATTTATTTATTTATTTATAAATACCGAATACTTATAAATATATTTCTGAAATATTTGACTGCCATATACTGCCACTGATTTCAAATGTGTGTGTTTGTGTGTGTGTGTGTGTGTGTGGGGGGGGGGGGGGCGGTATTTCTGCAGAATTATTGGGTGCAATCTTTTACAATGCTATGACATTATATTATAAATGTAGAATGGTGCACTCTGGAAAAAAAGTTAAGAAATTTTAAATTTATTTGCTTCATTACAGAGAATGTGTACATAAAACAGAAACAAAACAGTATTGCACATTCTAGAAGGACAATGGCTTTTTGAAAATTTTAGAATACTGACTTGGCTTATGAGTGAGAAGAACAGAGATGATGAGGTTTTTTTCTTTATGCCCAGACTCTGAAAATTAATAAATAAAACACATAAAATGCCAGTTTGTAGGATGGAGTATGTGGGATATTTAACTGGCTAAATTGCTCAAACTTTCCTTTTGTTCCATCCATTCATTATCTTTACCCGCTTTCTCCATTTTTGGGTCACGGGGGTCGCCGGTGCCCATGTCCAGCAATCACTGTGCGGGGGGTGGTGGTGGGGGGGGTACACCCTGGACGGGTCACAAGTCCATCAAAAGGCCACATAGAGACAAACGAGACAAACAACCATTCACTCTCTCACTCACACCTAGGGACAATTTAGAGTTACCAATCAGCCTAACATGCATGTTTTTGGTCTGTGGGAGGAAACCTGAGCATACTGGAGAAAACCCACGCATGCACAGAGAGAACATGCAAACTCCACCCAGAAAGGCCCCTGGACAGGGGTTTGAACCAAGGACCTGCTCGCTGAGAGGCAGCAGCTCTACCAGCTGTGCCACCGTGCTGCCCCCTTTTGTTCCATTGACATACTAAAGTGGCTAAACAGACAAATGGAAAAAAGCCCCAGAATCGGAATGCTCTTGCCAGCTCCTTGCAGATGTTGAATGCTCTCTGCCATTTTTAATTGTATTTAACCTTTAATTCACCAGGAAAATCCCATTGAGATTAAAAATCTTTTTTGTAGAGAACCCTGGCCAAGACAGGCAGCAGCACACAGAAGTTACAGAACATTCACAGCAAAACCAGAAAAAGTGAACTTCGTCGTCAATAAATTAATTGAAAGATTCCCCAGTTAAAACATTTACAGACAGATGATTCCTTCTCAAAAGCAGTAAGAACAGCCTTAAAACATTTAGTGACGACAGCTTCTTTAGGTTCATGTATTTCTGCAACTGGTTCCAAGACGATGGAGCAGAAAACTGAAAAGATTCCTTTCCAAGTTCAGTTCAGATTTTAGGCCCCGAAAGTAAAAATTAGTTTTCAAAACGAAGAGGGTATCCTCCGGTGGACTTTCACTTTATAAAGGCCAACCATGGCACGCTAAGATTCATAACTGGCTGTAACTACCGTACTCATCACTGCACCCTGTACTCATTGGTCAGTTGGTCATCATTAATTTCACGCAGACTCTCTCACTGGTACATTTTTATTTTAAATCACTTCTTGGTCTGCTGCCTTCATACATCTCTTCCTAGATGTCGCTTTGTCAGTGCAGCTACAGCGTGTGCTCTCAGGACATCATTACCTGCAGCGGAAAATTAACACCTTGCAAAATGATCTGAAGCTGTCGACGGATCTCTCTAAGGATTTTAAACAGTTGTTAAGTTCAATGCAAAAATCAATGCAGACATGTTCCTGTGTTTAGTATTTTACCTCGTTTCACAATGTACGTAGCTTGTTTTTATTTTGTTTTATGTCACTACTTTTATTTACTTTAATTTCATATGCATTTTATGGCTGTTTGTTGTGTGTACCTCATCCGTGGTTTGTCAATAACAGGTCTCTCTTGTAAATGAGTCCTCGTGACTCAATGAGACTAACCTGTATAAATAAAGGTTGAATGAAAAATAAATCTTAAGGAAACATGCATGAAACATAAAAGCAACACCAAACATTTAAAGTTTTGTCAAGTGAGTGTGTGTGTCAGAATCAGAATAAGCTTTATTATCATTGCACCGAGATACAACGAGAATATGTCCGTACAGCCGTCCAAAAGATGGGCGGAGTGCACAAAGCTTTTCCTTAGTTTACATATTTCCCAGGGGAAATTGATGTTGGCCTGTTTCGAGGCCGATTCAGATAACCACAATTGTTGACTTATTCAGGCAGACTATTTTTTTCCTTGTCAGCCTTTGAGTCTGTACTGATACATTCAAGATCTGAAATGGCCAGATTAGGGTGCATTCTACTGGTCTGTGCATACAAGCCTCTTCAAGGTCGTTTCATGCTGATGAGTCCCAAAACCGCAGGTGGACTGCAATTAAAATCACTTCCATCTTACGGTTTCGCTTGTAAATCAGCTGATTTTGAGTCCTCCAAGCACGAACAAACCTTCACATAGGCAGCAGCCTGACAAGCTCCAAATTAGCTGCGGCCGTCTTCTTTTTATGTTGATAAACCAGGATCCAGACTATTCCAAAAACAGGAAACCTGTTAGCAGAGATAGACACATCACATTCCACTTCCCCAGAGATATATCCAGCTGCATGCGTGTCGTCCGAGCAGAAATAAGGGTTCTCCAGGACCCTGTCGCTTTGTTGAAAAGATTTTGTCATTTACGCCGAAAGTCCAGTTGGTCAGGTCCAAAACGGTAGTTTTCATTTTGGAAGATGTGTAAAAATAGGAGCTGCTCCAATACACTGACAGAGAGCAAAAAAAGCAGGAGGAGGACAGAGAGCGGGAAGAAACGCGTGCACCTCGTTAGAGAGCCAGTGCGTTTTACTCTTTCAAATGCTGTATGGTAGTTATAAAAACATTTACTCAATTTCTACTATTGGTCATGGAAATCTTTTTCAATGTATAAAATATCACTAATGCTTAAAGAAGTGTTAACACCTATGAAACTGTGCAGTGAGTGTCATGTTTGAGTATGTTAACACTTAGCTAAAATTAAAGAAGCCATTTAGCTTCAGTGATGATTTGAGTCACTTCTAAAATCTAGAAAACACAGATTTCCACATTTAGAAAAGCTGAAAGACGCAACTGTATAAAAAAGTAAAGTCTTGAATGGACAACAAGCAGAGTTTTAAGGAATACAATGGACTTTGTAATCTCCCCGCTAAGCTGACAAATGTCTATTTCTTCGGAATATTTATCTCCATGTTCCTTCTTGATAAAACGTCCTCCAATTATGAAAGACGTGACTACTTAATTTTCTCTCTGTCTCAATATGAACACATCACACTCTTCAGACGCTCGTGCATTGTCCCTCCTATCTTTGTCTACCAGGAGAATAAATGAACCAAATAAGTTTTTGCTACAACTTTCTTTTCCAATTCATCTCTCATCACTGCTCTTTGCCTCACTCGTTCTCCCTCTGTCATTTTCTCATTCTGCATCAGTCCCTGGGTAGGCGGCAGTGCGGGGGAAACTGACAGCCATCATTGCATCGTTTGTCGGCTCGGCTGCTAATCTGCATAGCGTTAATAATTGATTGAGGGCTGCAACCAGAGATCTATGATGGACTCTCTCCCCCCAACTCCCTCACTCTTATTTGTTCCGTCTTTATTCCTTCGCCTTCAAACATACTCCCACTGCACTACCCCCATGTTATCTAAATCGTTTTCTTTTTTTTCCCTTTTTGATAAATTAGCTAAACACAACTGCAGCCTCTCGTACACATGCAAACACATTCTTCCTCCTCCTCTACCTCAGTGTAAACCATTTAAATGTCTGTTTCAGCTTCTAATCCACCTGTTCGTTTTTTCCAGTGAATCTGTTCTGAGTTGTTCAGCTGTCGCCACCTCACGAGGGGCTTTTATGAATCCTTTCTGCAGCAACAACGGAACGGTGCCCTGAATGCTTCGTCAATGCCTTCCATCATATCCCATCAGCAGCAGCGCCACATTAGGCACATATAGAAGAGTATATGTGCTCACACACAACTTTTTATTTGACAACATAATCCTGTCATGCTGCCGTCGGTGATTTATGAGACTCCGTTAAAAAGATGCGAATGTTTTCTCTGCCCCCTTCTCGCTTTGTCCCTTTCTTTACTTCGGAGGGTTGTGTGAGTCTGTCAGGAGGGATGTGACAGCATTAGGTGCACATTGAGTGAAGTCAATTGAAATTGTCTGATTTCTGACCACAGCAAAGAACCACAGCTCTCCTCACTTGCTTACAGCCTGAGTACAAATACAGTAGTCCCTCACTACTTTGCAGTTTGTTTATCATGGACTCGCTCTATCGTGGTTTTTCAAAACAAGATTGGACATGACACGCAACTGGCTGATCGATGGATGAGTCACACGATTGGCATGGAATTTTTATTAAAAATAAATTATTTAAAATTATTTAGCAGCTGATGCACATTTGTGCAGTACAGAGCTGCAAAAAGCTGCACCTTTGTGCAGTCCTTATTGCAGGATCAACTTCCTGCTGCAGCTGATCAGCTGTTCACTATGTAGAGCGGAGAAGTGGGCGTGTCCAAGAGCGCTTGCAGGTGGCAAAGAGCAGAGTCAGGGAGCTGAAATCCTGATATTCTGCGCTCTTTTTGAGCGTTTAGCTTAGAAACATTGTTTAGAATATTGCAAGAGTGTGGGAAGGGTTTAAAACGTCTATATATGGTAAATGGACTGTACTTATATAGCGCCTTTCTATCTGATCAAGATACTTAAAGCGCTTTACAACACAATCTGTATCTCATTTACCCATTCATACAGCACTGTACTACAAAGTAGATCGTTACAAAGTTAATTGAACAAATCATTATAAAGACACTAATCAGTGCTTTATCACATTCATACACCAATGGGACACACATCAGGGCAATGAGGGGTTCAGTGTCTTGCCCAGGGCCACTTTGGCATGTGACTGCTGGTGGATTCGAACCCCCAACTTTTGCATTGGAGGACGACTGCTCTAACCACTCAGCCACAGCCAACTACCACTTACTACTTGTACTACTATTCCTACTTTGCGGTTTTTCACTTATCGCGAGGCTTCAGGGTACGAATCCCCCACTATAAAAGAGGGACTACTATATACGAAAGCAAACGCACAGGAAAAATAAATAAATCTAAGAACGTGCATATAAAACACGTGTATCTAAACCTTCAGGGGAAACTGCATTGACATTCATACTTTCATTTTTCTGCGATTTATCTCACATCAGAGCTGTTTGCTTCACACCAAAAACAACCTCACCATTATGAAACACCAAAATACTCAAAATTAAATAAATAAATAAAACATTATGAATTTTTTTTGTTTTGTTTTTGTTATTTTATTTTATAATTGTGTTTTTCATGACGGCTTATTTATTTCATAATGGCATTTTTCATTATGACTTATTTCATAATGCCACTTTTCAGCAGATTGACTTCAGCTGTCAATCAACGTCAGTGGGTTGGACATGCACGCCCACTGGCTGAACCTTCACATCCATTAGTTTTCCTGCTCACTGGTACAGCTAGTGTTAATCTTGGTAAATTCAAAGAACTAGTCCTCCCGTGCACGCTCCCGCGGTGCCGATTAATTTTTGGCAGCCCATCACTTTCTGTCACGACACCTGTATCTTCTGCAAACGTAATCCTTACATTTTGAGCTGTTAAAGTTACCTGAGCTGAACGAAGTTCATGCAACTCAGCCATTCTTCTTGACTGTTGACCTAGCAAGTCGCTGCTAGCTGCTATGCTAGCTGTACCAGTGAGCAGGTATTCAGGAAAACTAATGGATGTGAAGGCTCAGCCAGTGGGAGTGAAGGTCCAACCCACTGACATTGATTGACAGCTGAAGTCATTCTGAAAACTGGCATTATGAAATAAATAAGCCATGAAAAACAAAATTATGTAGTAAAATAATAAAAACGAAAATTTTTCATAATAATAAGCTTAGATACTTATTTCATAATGCTTTAATTATTTATTTAGTTTTGAGCATTTTGGTGTTCCATACACCACCATAACAAACCAGGTTCCCGGTGTCACTTTGCTAACACATTTTGATTCTTATACGTGCACATAAAACATACACAAACCCAGACAGACTCCAACACAAACCTTTTACAACTGCTCCTCCTTGTCTAAAGGTTGCAGGTCATTTGTAAACCCAATGCCTACCAAGTTTGAATTTTAAGTGATTTTCTTTAAATCGTTCCTGTTGAATTATTTGGGCTAAAAATGTCGGAGCTAAAGACAAAAGGTTTGTGACAACAACGCAATAGTTTTGTCATTTTTTAAGTAATGCTCTGTCAAATACTCATCAATAATCAGTCCCTCATTAGCTGTGACATCATTCAGAACATCGAGATGAGGCAGAAGTGTTTGTCTAAGCTAAGCTAATGGCTTTTAATTTTTTTAAAGCTTATAAATCAGCAATGATAAACAAAACCTTTACACTTTGGAATGTCACCATTTGTTGAGATTTTTGCAGTTTCATCAACCAAACAGCCCCCATGTTACAAAATAAAAGTGTCTGCTGAGGATAGATAGCTGATTGGATGCTGAATGTATCAGTCTGCCTGATCAGCACATCAGTCTGAGCATTAATTTAATTCCCTGTAGACTGGTGCATTCAGTATTTCACAGAGAAATATGTTTAAAAGCTTAGAAACAAAAAGGGGTGGGTCACAATTTTCAACATTTTCACAAGCGTACAAAATAGGTCAAAACCCTCTTGGATTTTTATTTATTTTACCAATTTTTTTTTTAACCTATTTTGTTACACTACAATGTGCATTTAATTTTTTTTTAATTATAATTATTATCTGAATTGTGTGTGATGCATCTGCACAAAATACTCTAAGTTTGTGAAGTGAAATACCGAGGACATCTGTGGCCTTATCAGAACCATGATGCTGAGAGACACTGTACCATATTATCAGAACTTCGGAACTTTCTGGAGTGTTTATGGATAACTCACCGCCTTTGTCGACCTCTGTGCATAAATGTATTATGATGTCATTGTATGTTTCTGCTTTATGTTGCAAGATCTTTTCTTTGTGCATCTTTTACATTGTTTCCCAGCCAGGACATGGTGTGAGACATGATTTTTTTGGCTTCCTCCATCCTCGTGTTCTCTTTTTCATCTGCCTGTTTGTTGTATGTAACAGGTCTCTCTTGTAAATGTCTTCAAGGCTCAATGAGAACTAACCTGTATAAATAGAGGGCTAATAATAAATTGAGAATATATACCTGTGTATATATATATATATGCCTGTATAAGCAGTGTGTTGCTATCCTCCCGCGTAGCAAATACTGATACACGATGTGATGTGCGGTGAGTTCAGGTGTCAGCAGTGTTCCCAACTGAGCGAGCAGCGACTCAGCAGCGAGCCCCTTTCTGTCTCAAAGCGCTCAGAGCAGAAACACACACTGCAAACGAACCACACATGTGCACAGCTGCCACTGATCCTATGCTGACTGGAAAACCTCCCACACCATGCCCCCAACCTCTTTGGGTCTGTTTTTGAGTGTGTGAGATTCGTGTTTCTGCGGCTTTATTTCTTATAATTAAAACAATATTAACTTGAAAGATGATTATTTGTAGGCCCTAGATTATAGTAAAGATGTGCGCCTTCCTTGAACTTAACCCCACACCCACCCAAACTCGCAAAGTTCTCTCTGTGTGAGAGTTAATTTCAGGTGCGTGTAGTTTCTCATAAATATTTGGACGCCTGTATCTGTACGTTTCAAACTATTTTGAGACGTGTACAAATGTGGACTAACAATAACTTTTAACCATGTGAGCACTTGGGTTTTATGTCTCTGTTTTACTTTTAATAAAATGAATTTTGTGAAAGTCAACATTTTTCTGTACACTTTTTGTAGGAGAGGAGGGGTCACCTAACCAGAATATGATTTGTAGTCAAGAATTCAAGGAGTCAAGGTTCTTTATTTGTCATTCATTGTCATTCATTCAACGAAATTGTGTACACAGGGTTCCAGTTACATCCAACAAAAGTATTAAAATGTAAAAGAAAAACAATAATAAGATCTAAGATATGAACTAAGAAAAACGTTGATAAAAATACATTAAGCACTAGTAGTATAAAAACAATATGCCAAACAGCAGCATGTATGTATAAACAGCTTGTACGTTTGTGAATACGCTGAAAATGGTGAACTACCCCTAAAATGAAAACGTATAATTTAGCTAGCCATTAGCCTGCCGTAGCTGAAGTGTTCTGTCCTTTTCTCCATACTAAATGATTTAGTACTACTGATAACTATCTGATAAAACGTGTCTTCAAAAATATGACCAGATTTTTTTTTTTTTACCAATATACGTGAATGTTTTTAATTAAATTTCCTTTTTTTTAAGTCTGCAATTTCACATACATTTTTAAAATATTTAAAACAATCTAATAAGTCCTATATATCTGCAAAACCTTTTCACACCCTCATTTTCTAAGCCATGTTTTTAGTAACTTCCATGTTTTTAAGACTTCTGGATGGGAATCAGGTCAAAACTCTAGCTAGATATAAACAAACTACTAAACTCTCTTTTTTACCATTTCTGACCATTTGAGCTGCAAAGTTTAACATTCCAGTTTCAATGGATGTTTAAATGCACAAAACTAAGTGCTGTTGCAGGCTGCCAGCTACTTTTTGGTCTCCAGAATATTAATGAAGTGCTATTTTCTCATGTAACCATTTATAATGACAGGGTAGCACAGCCCAGTGACTGACAAAGAAAGCCCAAAGCACTACATTTCCCATCACTCTGTTTGACTGTGGGGATGGTTCTTAGAGCTGAATGCTTCTTTCTTTCGCATGCTAACAGAAATCCACGTCTCTGCATCCAGACAACTCTATTTTTGTCTCCTGTGAGCCCAGAACTAATGAGTGGTGAGCTTCTGCAAAGGCTAAGCAAGCTTTTGTCTGCCTGTCTTGGTGAAGTGGAGTCCTTCCATACTGGTGTTGGTTTAGCAGTTTTATTTCAGTAATCTTGAAGCACTGTTGCAGAAGAGTCTTAGCTCAAAAGTTAGTTTTATTACATAAAGATACCAGCTCTGTTTATATATATCTTGGACCTGATTAACTAAAATATTTATAAATACCTAACTTAATCCAAAAGTATCAAAATAAACCTGCTTATAATAATTTTACATATTTCCATTTCAGGGTACTACTTATATAATATGAAAGACCCAATATTTTTTGGGAGAAATACATATAATTTACTGCCTTATATATCCATCCATCCATCCATTATCTTTACCCGTTTATTCCGTTTTGGGTCACGGGGGTCGCTGGTGCCCATGTCCAGCAATCACTGTGCGAGGGGCGGGGTACACCCTGGACGGGTCGCAAGTCCATCACAGGGACACATAGAGACAAACGAGACAAACAACCATTCACTCTCTCACTCACACCTAGGGACAATTTAGAGTTACCAATTAGCCTAACATGCATGTTTTTGGTCTGTGGGAGGAAACCGGAGTACCCGGAGAAAACCCACGCATGCACAGAGATAACATGCAAACTCCACCCAGAAGGCCCCTGGACCGGGGTTTGAACCAGGGACCTGTTCGCTGAGAGGCAGCAGCTCTACCAGTTGCGCCACCGTGTTGCCCCGCCTTATATATATATATATATATATATATATATATATATAT
>NC_056502.1:9736797-9795586 GCF_014905685.2 Nematolebias whitei | reverse complement strand
CATAGTGTATGAGGGTCTAGGTAAGGGCTATGCAACTGGCGGCCCGTGGGCTATTTCTGGCCCGTAGGTGACTTCAATCCAGCTCACTTCATAAAAAATAAAATAATTGTGTGTGTGTGTGTGGGGGGGGGGGGGGGGGGGGGGCTGGGTTTACAATGATCTGTTATCTTTTACATTTGTTTATTTTATTGCATTGAGTCATACATGCAATAATAAACTTTGGTATTTTTAAATAACGACTTTAATCGCTGGATGTCCGGCCCCCGCGCTGTTGGCTTTCAGAAACTGTGCCAACCCCCCGAGAAGTTTTGTTGAATAGTCCTGCTCTAGGTTAAATATAATTTAGAATCTCTGTTCTGTTTATCTTGCATGCTTTGCTGTGGCTACTTAAAAGCAAAAATGGGAGTTCAGACTGGGGATTTGTTTTTGCCCTAGGGCCCCCGGCAGGTTAATAAAGCTTTGGTGTTATCCTAGCCTATAAACATAAAACGTCCTTTGAGCTGCAGTCTTTTACAGCTGCAAAATCAATCTCATCCGTTCATATTGATGCCGTATAGGTGCAGTCAGCACACGCACATATTTTACACACACATCTTTACCCTGCAGAAACATCAATTCACAATGACGACTTCAGGCGGCCATCCATAGCAACGTAAACACATTTAGAGGAATCTAAACAGCAGGAGACACAGTGATATTTATTTGTAAATGTGTGTTTTTCATTTTTGTGCATGCAGGATTGAGTGTGCATGTGTGTCAGGGTGTGATGTGCACAGTGGTTTGGCTGGGAGTAGGTTGACGGCAGTAGCCAATCTGCCCAGGCTGTTAGTCACGATGCTGTGACAACCCTGCTCCCAGGAACAGTACGGGCCATTAAGGAGCAGCAGCCAGAGGATGACCACAGACAAACGCACACATGAACACACAAAGCAATACTGATACACATAAACACAATCAAGTGTGACATCACTTGAGAAAAACTGCACCTTTTGCTACCGTGGTGGTTAAAGTGAACTGAGAAATAGAAACACACACTTTGTGCACACAAACATGCACTACTCCCACTAGCTTCTACAGGGGTAGCCAGTGTGGGAAGAAGAAGCCAAATGGGAATGATCTATTCAATTACTTAATTAAATTCTGAACCCCCCAGTGGCTCAGGAGACCCAGGAGAAGTCTAATTGAGAGGATGAAATCCTTGCTACAACCTCAGTGTTGCTATGCATCCAACTGACCCTTTTCACAGTGTGTTATTCAGGCCAGGAGGGACAGTGTGGGCTCTGGCCACAAGATATCATCTCCAGGCAAGACAAAATCAGCACAAGGGTCACAGTTGGATGAATCAATGAGATAAGTAAATTAGGCCTGATTTCTGATTCCATAGACTTACATTTGAACTTGAGGTGGGGCAGCAAAAAAAAAACTGTACTGTAAATTTTCAAGCTCTTAGGTTGGATATGCATCTATTGCATGAGAGAAAGGCACATTTATGACCCCTTGTCTTGACTTGAATAGTGTTGATCTACAGATGCAATAGAAGAAGCTGAGAAATAATCAGTATCCCAGAGAGAGTTGAATGTTTCCTACATCACCATGGTGAGATGCACTCTACCTGTGGAGGGGAAACTTGTTTCCTTTAAGGCCATTGAGAAAGGAGTTTTTTTTTATTTTGCTGGTTTTTAATTAAATTTTAATCAAGAGATAATTTTCTCTTACCAAAACCATTTAGGGGAAACTGATAGATAGAGCTGAATAGAAGGCAAAAAAAGGAGTGCCATGGCTGTGATAGATTAAATGTTTAAACGCTGCAGAGAGCCCATCACTAGTGTCTGGTTAAAATTTAATCGATCAGTTGATTCCCAATGACACTGCCAGCTCTTAGAAAAACGATGAAGCCAACTAAAGGGAGAAGGTGAAATTGTTCAATGTGGTTTTCTAAGGATATGTCTCTAATGCTCTAAGAGGCAAAGGTCTCATGGGAAAATATTACCAATTATGTTACTTTAACGTCAGGTCAAAAAGAGATAAGTCTTTTTAAATGTATTTATGCTCAGAGAATGAATATAATTATGCAATAGCTCTCTCTGGAGCGCACATATTATTGTTGATAATGTCACCACCTCCCGAACAGCCAACACCTTTGCTTGGCCACCAAAAATGACCCGACCTTTAAACAAAGCCTTGTGCTCAATACGACTTTATTACTTTATTGACTTCACTGGCTTAGTACTGCCGGAGCTGCACAGTACACATTTCATCCTGAATGTCAGACTGCTGATGTCACAGTTGACCGGGAAGTTGGACCCATCTTCATGAAACCACAACGGCATATAATCATCTAACCTCTGTTGCTTAGCTCTACTCTCTTCACTTCATACAATGCTAGTTGGGTTGGGCAGTCTCTGCATCCTCGCCTGAACCCAGACTACAGCATCACATTCTTCTCACTGATGTGTGCAATATACGAAAACACCCCCAGTAATTATATCATCATTGTCACACAGCAACTCACAGAGCGGCGACAACTAGCAGTGAGTCGGGTACTTACATTTCAGCTGAGTGTTTCCTGCCGATGCAGCTGACTATTACTATTATCACTTTCCTTGCTAAGCAGGATAGCTGCAAAGCAACACATAAAGTGAAAATGTCACAGCAGTTTTAGTGGTCACAAAGAGGTTTGAAGAGAGAGAGAGAGTGGTATGAGGCTTCTGTGCATAGGGCAGAGTGTGTTTCTGACATGGTGTGTGACGAGGGGCATCGCACCAACCACTGCTCATGAATAAGACATGAGCTGAAAGGGCCGCTGGGGCGCCCACTGTCCATTTGCCATTTGCACGCTTGGCCAAAGCCATGGTGGATGACTGGTGAGGGAATGTTGTATGGAGTCACTCTAGGAGTAAGCTACAGAGTACACAGAAGGGACTGCATCGTGCAGCTGTGTTATTTGTAAATTAAGGTTTTGAGGTCCACTAACCTGCCTTAATTAATTACTGGTTTCCTGATTGCATGGGCATGAACAGAAAGTCAATTTGATTGTATTTTTGAGGGGAAACCATCTGTGATTCTCATTAGTATGGCAACGGTCCACTTCTTTGGCTATAACACAAAATACTGTTTGTCCCTGTTTAATATCAAGACGGTGACAAACAGCTTAGGTTCGCATAGAAGAAAATAAATGGCTGCAGGGTTAAATTTAGTGATGCTATGCAGCATATCCCACCTTGGACACAGATATGTAGTTTAATCATCTCTAAAGTTGGCCTTGAGCTTACAAATTAATGTTCTTCAATGATTTCCAATAGCAACCAGTATCTTGCTGCTACACTACCTAAAATTTCACAACAAATAAAAGGTTGCTGAATGTTGCATGGAAATTTGAATGTTTCAGTAGCGTTGAGAGCTAAAACAAAAATCAAATACTTATGACTGTTTTGTTTCCTTATCTCAGTCTGCCAACACCAGTAAAGGTAAAGGACTTTCATCATTAACGCTTTCAAATTTACACCCAAGAGACGTCAAACTAGCATCGATTCACCATTCTCCTTCCTGTTCTTTTTACTATTTTTCCACTTAACCAAGGCAGATTGGAATCAATTGGAAATCAAGGAAATGGCTTGAAAATAAGTTGTTCGTGAAATGTTCCAGACTGAACTTTTACTTCAAAGGGACCCTCTGAAACAGGGTTAGCAGCAGGCACACCAGTCACAAGAACTTTGAAGCCTGGGTCTTTGGATGTGAAACGGCAAATTGAGGTGAAGAGTCAGAGGGAGGCTTCTGGCAGCTTAGATGGAGGATAAGAGGTCAAAAACACTACAGATGAATGGGACAAATAGGTGTTCTGCTGTTAACACAACCTGACACAAGTACAGAAAGGCTAAGCCTTGTTCAGCATCGCTGTTTCTGACGTTCGACAGCGGGTTCTGAGGGACTTCGGCTTGCTTTTCTGACAGCTTTATAATGAGTAGAAACAAAGCACACAAAGAAAAAGTTTCTGTATATTATTGTTGAGTTGTGATTGAAATATAAGCTACATTTTGTACAGGAGTGTGAATTCTGCCTCCTCTGCTGAAGGCTTACTAACGTTTTAACAGCCCATATTAGAGGAAACACCACCTTAAAACAATAGGGTTTCTTCTTCATGTTCTTGCAAATCTTTCAGTAAGGACACAAATATTTCAGAAGGATGTTGGACAGTTCAAGAGAGGTGTTAATCACGCCCCTTGAGAATTTGTTAGCAGAGTAACATGTCAGATCCTTCTACACTAGTAAACAAATTAGGCAATAAACAAGGTGAATGAAAGAATGCACCTAAGGCTGAAAGCCTAAGCAACAACAGCTTTGGTTGGTCATTCAGAGGAGAAGCAGCATCTCATACTCAAATACCCCTTATATAAAGGCATTGAAAATGAATTGGTAACTATTTGAAGGATATTTTAGTGCTGATTGTTTTTCATATAGACAAAGCAGCAGAAAACAAATCAGTGTAACGCAGTCTGCCAATCAAACAACCTTTGGATTATTCAACCTTCATGCTTTTAAACCAACACATTAAAGAGACATGCACTGAGTGAGTAAACAGTTGACAGGAAAAAAATAATTCATTTGATCTCAGAAATAATATTCCACTGTTGTAAAACACAGCGTTACATAAGTTAAAACAACTATGCACAATAATTTTACGGACTTACATTTTATTATTATATAACAATATTACATAACTGATACATATTTAATGAGAACAAACCACAAGGTTGCTAGATGCTCAAAGAAGAGAACTTAGGAGTTGTACATAACGGGTGTTCGTATCAGACAGTTTTTAATTAGATCTGAGTAGGGAACATGTAGAGGACCGGGAGTTAGCTCAGCAGGGACTTGGCTTATAGCTAAACTTGTGTGCAAAAGAAAAATGATGAAACGTGTCAAGAAACAATTGGACAAAAAAAAAATATGAGAGAAACTCTGGTGATAATTGGGAACAAGTTGGTGAAGGGTAAACTTGTATTGGATGATTGATGGAGTGGGTGGAGGTGTAAGACAATCAACCGTAGGAGAGACCTTTGGCACAGCCTGTAATTAAAAGTGATAAAATGAGAGTCTTCAGAGTGCAACATGTAATATAGAAGAGGGAAGTGGACAGGAATAGACTGAAGCATGAAGAAACACAGGTGGGGGTGGCAACAGTGGTGTTGGTTATGTGGCATTGTAATTGGCTGTCTGGCATCCTGGCTGAGTTGATCCCTGCACTCTGTGGCAGTTTGGTGTGTGTGGGGGGGGTGGGAGAGGCGGGGTGCGCACGCACACACGGGGACTGGGGAGATAGAACTGATCATCACATTTGTTAATTCCCATGGAAAATCTAGAAGCTAGGGTAAGGAACCATGGGTCAGAAGAATTGGGCTTGTGTAAGCCCGATCATGGGAAAACAAAGGTAAACAGGCGATACAAGAAGCAAAGGAAAGAAGAAGAAAAACATAAAAGCAAAGTGAAGATGAAATACTGAGAGGGGGAAAAACAAAAAGAGCACGTAAAGAAAGAGACATATAGACTCATGGGAGGATTAGGCACCAAATGCACAGGAGAAACAAAATGGAAGAAAAACTAATTTACAGAGGCCAGTCAAAGGCATCTTCAAAGTTTTGGAGTCGATCACAGAATTTCAAATTGGCCTGCCAGATTCCAGATAACTCTTTCATAGTTCACAGAGGAATCTAAATACCTCTCTCCATTTAGGTGGCTCATACAGTAAAGACAATGTATATTTACAGTAAAAGCACGTATTGGTCCAGTCTTTTCTTGTCTAATTATGTCTCTAAACTGTTCGGCATCATTTAGACGTTCTTAAGGTTAATAGGACTGGTGGCAGCTTTAAACCTGCTAAATAGGGAGTTGTAGCATGGCTAACTGCATGAGAAACAATGAGTACAACAAGAAGGTTGCATGTTCACCTCCCAGTTGGAGCCTTTATGTGTGGAGTTTACATGTTCTTTCCATTGCACGGTGGGTTTTCTTTTATGGTTTCCTCCCACAGACCAAAAACATCCATGTTAGGTTAAATGGTAACACTAACTTTTTTTCTAGAAGTAGGTGAGAATGTGAATGATTCTTTTGTTTATGTGGCCCAGTGATGGACTTGCGACCTGTGTGGGGTGAACCGTGCATTGTGCACAATGACCACTGGAGTTAGGCACCAGTTCCACCACAACCCAGAAAGGAAAACGTAGACAAGGAAAATGAATGGATGCATGGATTCTCTTAACATTGGCGACATGTCTCAATTGACTTTGTCAATTATCATCATTACAAAGTACCCCAAGTGTTTTCTTTGTCTATGTTTTAGACACCTTTCATAAACCAATACACCCTACACTTGACCTTGTAAATACTCTGTGAAAAGTGCAAATATGTTGTTCCTTTGGCATCAAGTAAAGAAAGGGTTGCCAATGAACTTTTTATGTGTAAGACTTGCGTTGACAAAGAAAAACCTTCTTTTTTTAAAATACATGGATGCTGTGGGATTGTGCATACATTTACCAGTCACGCTGAAGAGAAAAAAAGTTTAGAAAGAGTAAAGACATAACAATGAGCTGAGAAAAAGAAAAACTTATGAAGCAGAAAGGGAAGTGATACTGCAAGTTTGAGCCAAAGTAAGAAACAGCAACTGAATGATATGAAAAGGAAGTTAAAAGCTAAGATGTGTCTTAGATGACTGTCACAGTCACATTGCAACAATCTCTAGAGGAAGTGAGGTGAGGAGAGAGAAGAAGATGGAAATAAAGAGATATATTAATATTGTACTAAGTCAAGCAAGACTTAGGTGCAAATATGGCCTTCAGGTTTTTCACCAGTACCAGCCAAACCATCAATGTGTCCCCTTCCGGCATTTTTTCCCCACAACACAAACAGACACTCAAATTCAGAGAGAGAAAGAGACAGAGAGGGAGAGAGGGAAACTTTTCCTGCGGCAGATAATCAAGCTGCAGTTGCATGGTGCTGCATACGTAATGTGTTTTTCGATGCTTGGGGTTATATTTCAGGACTGAAGGATTCTGAAGCACTTACATAGCCTTGGTCACTCCGCTGTCAAGATTATAGGTAGGACCATTGATAAATCTTCCATGAAATCACCTCAAAAGTGAGCAGAATATTTCTGTAAGTCTAGGAGGAGTAGGGAAAAGACTCATTTGAGAATTTCTATTGGAAAGTCATAGGCAGAAATGCAACACCGACAGAAAAGAACAACAAAATGTTTGTTTCTATATACAGTATCTTGGCCCTACATGTCAGCTCTTTAAAGGTGGAGCCACCCGCTGTTTGCTTGGTAACATGAGAACACATTTTGGCAACATATACTTTGACGTTATTCCATGTTTTTGATTACTTCAAATTAACTACTTTAGCTGAATTGTGAGAAAAAAAAGCCAGAAACACCAAAATATTAATATACGATTAAATTTAAAGCCTAAGAGAAAAGACGAGGGAAAAAATATTGTTGCTTTTTGACGCTGTGTTTTGAAGTGAGCACTGTGTGTACCAGCTTCCAATCAAATCCCTCTTATGTACCCCAAGTCTTTACCACCTCCCCAGCCCAGTCCTTCAAAAACCCTCCTGCCTGCCCCCTGGAGGCCGCTCATACTTCCTGTATATTTCCTCTTTTCAGTGCCAGAAACTAGAGCATGTTGCTATAGAAACAGCCTTGTATAAGAGAGGTGGGGGGGAAATCTCTGCAGCATTGCTCGACTTGGATGAGTGTTTTGTATGTGCACGAGTGTTCATGTGAGTATAGAGACTTCATGAATGACTCTGTAATCAGGTAGTTGTGAAGACAGGATGCTGTGTGTTTCCTAATGAGAAAAAAAAAGATGGTAAAAAGAAGCAAAAAGAGGAAGTGTGAATGATAAATATGTTTAAATATGTACTTTGAAGTTAAGTCAAATACTAACCATTTATTTCTCCTTTTAACATGTTATGTATTTCCAGTTGCGTCTGACCACAGACTTGCCAGGATGCTGCGACTGAACTAATTTCCTGTCCATTAACTTGTACCATTAATGTAAATGTGACGGGATATTTGATTAGTGACATCTCTTACATTTGCAGGACGCATGGCAGGTCCATTACACACCCCAGCCCAGTTAAAGCTTCTCAGCCAATCCCAGCATTGCTGTGCTGGAATTGAATCTGTTCAATTTGTTCCTGTATTCCAAAGACCTAAACGGTTTTTACTCTTGGCAGGCCCCTTCCCCCCCAACCTCTCTTGCTTAGCCCCTCTGGTGGTTGAGGTGACATATTGTATTAGACCATCAGTCGGAGGTTACAGAGCCTTGGTCTGCACCCTCCGCAATTCTCATTCAGACTCATACTTGGCTTCTTTGCTTCTCCAGCCGCTCGGCTGCCTGGCAGCCCCCTTTCTCTATTGATCCCGCAATCTCATCAAGCATGTTTCCTGAAGATGCAATTTCCACCACATCAACACACAGGGCTGCGGCACTTTGTTCTAGCCGCACCTGCCGTGTCATTGATCTAGTTTGCTGCCTTCTCACTGGCTGCCAGTCCCCTCCTCAGAGTTCTGCCATCATTGCTCTGCTGCCAACATCACCTCCAGCAACCCCACATCAAAACAGCCACTCCCCACTCTGCGACATCATTCGAAACAAAACTCTCCGCCCATCCTCTGACTCTGTGAACATCCACTCCCTGTTCAATTTCCACTGCTGCTCACATCTGTTCCTGAAGAGGGTTCATAGGTGCAGGGAGCCGTTGTGCGCCTAGATACACTTGCAATGCTTTTAAAACCACGCAAAATGTGCATGCAGGCACACTTGACACACAGGCATATAAACACAAGTGCTGTCATTTGACCTCCATCAAAGCTGTGGCAGCAAAGGCCATGTGAGGCTCCATGGAGAGATACAGTAGATGGATCTTCTCATCCTGCAAAACTAAAAAAAAAAATGCTAAGAAAACTGGATCACACTAGATTTAATCTTTATTCATATGTAAATACACCCACAGTAGCAATAATCTTCTTTAAATTTACGCAGTACTGTAAAGAAATACCCATTAATGTAAACAACAAACATAAATTTGCTTTATATCACACCATTATTCCATCTAATGTTTCCTTTGCAAAGTTATTTACACCCTCACATAAATCGACACACAATAACAACAAACTTCATCTTCAGTAGTGAGGTCACGGCGGTCTAAGCCTACACCTCAGGGCCTCTGAGACTCGTTCAATTCCTCCCTCCCTCCTCTCTCATTCTAGTGTCTCCTCCCTTTCACCCACTGTAATCGGCTTCTATTTTCCTACACATAATCTTGTCGCAAATGCGTTTTAGATATGACTAATAAATCCTCCCGTCCATTCCCATTTCCCTTTCTTTCCCTCCTTTTTAGCCTTCTGTCTCTAATTACCGAGGCAATCACATTTACCAGTTTCTCCTTTACTTGTTTTTCCCTCCCTGCAACTGTTTGGATATTGAAATTACTTTTTTTATTTACATTCTCAAAGAAAACAGAAACTGTAAGACTCAATTTCCAGGAATTTAATTGAGTGGGTCAGAGGCTTTAGCATGGATTATTATATAAGAAACAAACCTTGTTGACAACAGTAACTACAAACTCTACATGCTTATGCTGCCCCATCAGCCTGCTCCATGCCCTCCATCACCTTCATTCATTCTTACACCAGCATCAATATGCATTGTCAGGATTGTCGGACACAAAAATTACAAGCCAGAAAATAGAACTATGACTCCAGTGCTAGTGGTGTTTGAGATGTCAATATCAATGTTTATTTTGGGTGCCCAGAATTACATGACCTGACATTTGATGAGCATTACCTTGAGAGAAGCCATGAAAACCAGGTGGTACAAACACAAAAGTTAATGAGAACTCGAACAAGTACCAAAAATATTCAAGTAAGTGCAAGGCAGATTGGTGTGTTTCACGTCTTTCTGATTTAACTGCTGCAACTGGATGCCACTTTATTAATAATGCTAAACGCAACACTATACAGCCTTCCTAAATCCTTTTTGGATTTTAATAATGTCTACTTATCATCAAAAAGTATCTGGGTTAAATATTATGTCATAAAGAAGAAAGAGGTGTTGTTAAATGTCTGCTTTGCACAGAAAAACAATGTAATAATTGTGACAACTGCCCAGTAAAGGGTCATTTTTGTTTTAATAAAAATGGAGCAACAAAGCATCAAACTGTGTCCAGTTAATAATTTGAGAATAATCAGCCATAATGTTTGCGTAGGTAGCCCATGATCAAAGACTGGCATGGTTGACACAATTTGCAATCAGCACAGAACTCTTCTGGAAGTTGGCCTGATTACTCAGCGGGGAGTAATGACATTTCTGAGTGCAAATAATCACATGTTGAGCGCCACTTCTGCTGCCGGAGGTGAATCATACATAGACATGTGTATCAAAGTCATAAAAAAAAAAATATATATATATATATATAAAAACAACCAATGACTGCTTTTTCTCAGACTGTATTTCATTTAGTTTCCATTATCTGGTGGTAGAAGTGGTCAGATGCAAGCGGGTTTGGTTTCGAGGAATACATTGACCTTGTTTCTCCTTGCTTATGAAACAGGAATTAGAAAGCCTCCACTGTCTGACCGGTCCTTCCAAGTGTCTCGTTGCTGTGCTCTTCTTAGTTTTAATCAGTTAAAGGATGGGACTTGCTGGCCTGTCTGAGGTAATCAACATCAGGGGCCATAAAGCGATGCTAATTGAATGGTCTCCTCATTGTCATGCACAAGGAGTATCTTTCCTCACTCCCTTCTTTCTCTACCAATCGCTCTCTTTCGAATCTGACTCTTTCACTCCCTTTTCTCTTATATGCCTCTTATACAAGTCCCTTGGAGACCCTCCATTGCCGGCGCTGGCTTTTCCCACAGACAGCTCTAAGAAAACAAGCCTTGTCTAAAGTGGATGTGGGAGCTGCTGTGAGAGCTTGACCCTTGTTAGGATTCAAATTTAAGAAGAGAGGGTGTTGAAAGGAGGACAGGAATTGGAGGAAATGGACTGAAGACTCTCAAGAAGCTGACTTGAACCTAAAAAATGTTTGTTTTGAATCTAGCGAGTACAAAGAAAAGAGAGTACAAAGGATTTTGTGTCAAGAATAATTTTAATCATGTTTTTTTTTTTAGTTTTAAGGTGTCTTGTGAATAATTCTACTTTGACTTTTCTGAAAATAGTTAAACAACTCACTGTTTAAAGTTCTTGCCTTGCAGAACCACGCTGTGAATACCCATAGAAGGAACTGTGACCGAGCATATTGGCTAAAACTAAAGGCTTCATAGATGTAAGGAATTAGCGTTACATCACACACCACAATATGATGGTGTATTGGTGACTCATGTTGAAGCATGTCTTGTGGGAGAATATATACTTTTTGTTTTACACGGCATTCTTTTAACCTGAGCAAGTGGTGTTGCTCATGCTTGGACCACTATCTCTTCCATTTATAGAAGCAATCTCCATTAAAGCTTTTTTTCTTCTCTACCACAGAAGGTATACGTCATATGGGAAGACAACCACGTCATTTCCAAAAATGACTTCACAAAGCCAGACCATCAAACGTAGAACTGACAGCAAAGAGAGCACAAAACACACAACTGAGAAGCTGAATGTGTGTGTCAAACAGTGGCTCAAGCAGCCAGACCATTACATGCCGCTGACAATTGATTTTCCTTTATGTGTGCCCATTTTCACCTGGAAATGCAACAACACTGTAATCACTCCTCACACCAACGCCACCCACAGGCCCGCCCTCCCAGGCAGCTGCTGCTCAGGCTGCCATCTGGAGAGAAGCTGACCACTGCTTATCAGCCCCTGGCTCATCACACAGCTGGCACCGTGGCACAGAAAAGGGGGGCAGGGGGAGGGGCGGCAGTGGCGAAAGAGAGAGAAGCTAATGAAAGAGGGGCAGAGATGTAGCTGTAGTCTGATAAAGGAATTGTGGGTAAAAAAAAAAACACTACATTGTATGAAAATAAGTTAAAAATAAGACAAATATGAAGAAGGGAGATAATATAACTGACACAAACCATGGCAATGATGGACAATTAACTGTGAAAGTCATGAATAAAGAGAACATTTAAAAGAAGTAAAAGAGAAAGATAAAAGAATCTAATCAAGAGAAAAATGAGACATAACCAAATAAAGCAACATTAGATTTTGGAGTGGGGCGATTGGTCCTGACCCACCGTGTTTGTCCTTTATGCCTCACAAATTCTCTTTCATGGCATCATTGTAGCAGCTATTGATCTTAAAAAAGACAAATGCACTCATTTCAGTGTGGGGAGATGGTCTGTTTTACTTCCATTGATTATGTTGCTGTTTCTTCACGTTCTTATCCATCGTTTTCTCACGGAAAGGAGAGATTTTGTTTTCAAAGAATTTTTAGCATTCCCAGCTACACCTGTTAACATTAAGGGAAGGTGCGAAGCTCAAGGGATAGACCTATAGGTCTTCTCACCTTCCCTCCTGTAATGAGACTTCATGTTATTGAGTCACTATGTCAGTCAGCTTGCTCAGTTATGTAGTGTGCCTGTCAGGCATCCTGTGTGAACTGGAGAATGGGTCCTGTAGGTTAAACGGTACACAGCCCACTGTATATCTACACACCATTGTGCAAAGTGTCTTACACTGATGCACTTTCAAAAAAAAAAATATATATATATATTTACGTTTGCCACCCACCATAACTTTATTTATGAATCTGAGGGACTTTGTCAAGTGGCAAGCACTGACAGAACTAAGATTTTAATGAAAGCTAGAAAAAACATCTTGTACTTGAGCATTTTTGTAACTGCCTTGTTTAAAAAGGATTATGATAAGGGGCTATTTATAAGACTGAGCTTGTTGCAGCTCCTCAGACTGACAAAGTCTTTTGGATTAAAGATGAAACGTTTCAACAAGTTTTTTTTATTTATTTCGTGAATCTGTCCAGTGGACCTGACTTACCTTTTTATAATTCTTTACCTGGCTTATTGAGCATGCATCATTATCTGCCTTGTTGTTTCCCAACAAATATCTACGTCAAGCTACTGTTGGAATGACTGGCCAACACACTAAAATCTAGTTTCTCTCTTGCAGGAATTATTTACTATTTATTTTTTTAGGATTTATCTACTTCATCAGGTGTCTGAGGCAAGCTGGACTGGGAAGCACAGTCCTCACCTCCTCCTACAAGTGTGCAGTGGAGAGCATCCTGTGCTCCAGCATCAATGTGTGGCATGGACGCTGCACAGCTGCAGAAAGAAAAGCTTTGCAGAGAGTGGTGAAAGCTGCACAGAAGATGTTGGAGTCAGCCTCCCCACCATCACAGACATCTACACCTCCAGATGCAGGAAGAGGGCCACCTGCATCATGAAGGACCCCACTCACCCAGCACACACACTTTTTTACCCGCTCCCCTCAGGCAGGAGGTTGATGAGCATTAAGTGTAGAACCACTAGACTGAGGAAGAGCTTCTACCCTGAAGCTGTTAGACTCATGAATCCCAAACCAGAAAAAAAAAAAAACACTGTAATGCCATTTTGATTGGTGATATGTCACTTTATCTGTGCTGCTGATTTCTTGCCTTTAAGCAGCTATATTCATACCCATCTGCTCACAACAGACTCATGTTCAGGCTGCTGTAATATACTTTATTATATATTATAGTTTAGCATATATCTTGGATCCTTGTATATCGTTTCTTTTTTATACTTTATATTTTGGGGTGTAACTGGGACCTCAAGTACACACTTTTTTCCCATCTCATGTACCACATGTGTTGCAAATGACAATAAAGAACCTTGAAGCTTGGACCTTATTTACAAGATTAGTCAGTAGAACAGGCATAAAAAAGATTTGTTTCATGTTTAGCCAGTCTTATTTCCATGAATCAATCATCAAACTTGGCTCTAAATTGCTTTTATAGTGTTGGGGACTCTTACTGGGCCTGCAGCTGTGGGAGCATGTTGAGGGTCTGTGGGACAGAGCATCTCAGCAGAGAAGGTTAGCCAGAACCAGGTGTGGTCCAGCTTTCTCCTGAGGATCCAAATGGCTTACTCATTTCCTCTCCACTCATAGCTTTAATGATCTAATTCAACTAGAAATTTGAATAATAACCCACACTGCCTGTTTCAATTTAGTTCTTAAGTCTTGAAGACATTTTCTAATGAGATGATAATTAAACAGTACCTGAAGTTGCTAAGCCTCAAGAAGAGAGACGTTATCTCATTTCTTAGAGTAGATGAACGAGATGCTGTTGTCACTGCCGGAGCTATCGCCCGTTTCAGAGGCATGGAGTAAACACACTTGGTGAAAGACAGGCAAACCAGGCTGATTAAATCAGAATAATTTTGTGCTAGTCCCAATCGTCTCTTTGTTCCAGTTTGCTTCCATTCTAGAGTGCCTCTGATGAGGAAGAGGGGGAAACAAGAGAAGCAGAAGCAGCTTTCTTCTTCTTTCCTCTAAAGAGATTATAAGTGCCTGTGAAATAACTTCAAGGAAAGCGCATGGAATTCTCTTTTTTCCCACTTCATATCAGCTTGCAACCATGAGCTTGAGACGGCTCCCAGGGAGACAAAATGGCTGCAGACATCTTGCCACACACAGAATTAAAGCCAACACTGAGCCAGCCTTGTTTAAGCCTGTTCCCCAAGTCACCATAACCATCTGGATGGTCTAATAGCTTGTTAGGCTGATTCCAGCGGACTGGTCCTGCAGTTGGGAGCACGAGCAGAGTTGACTGGCAAAGGCAAAGGTCAAAACGTAAGACAGGGTTTGACCGCTAAGCAGCCGCAGAGATGATTTACAGTGATCCTTTAATTAGTGCGTTCAAGCGTGTTAATACTCTTGCTGTGCAGAACAGAGCTAACTTATTACACATGCACCACCAGACAGGCGATATGACGGACTGCACTCTTGAGTTTTGTGTTATTTTTGTCCAAAAAAATAGATGTTTCATGATGCCTGCTACTTGCTTCTGATACTGCTTGTTTCCTGGATGATCAGTCCACTAATCTTTTCTCACCATGCTAACAGTGTCCCCTGTGAATTGCTTCCTCAATCCAGAGAAATGGATGCAATTTCACATGTGCGCAAAAAATTCACCTATGTGCTTTCTGCTCACTCAAATACTTTAAAGTCTGTCGTATCATTTACTACCCATTCTTTCCATCCCGAGACACTCATTTCTGCTCGGTGGAAGTTCTAATGAGTTTTTGGCACGACTTGGGCTGATGCAGGAGGCGTATGTTAAAGAAGACTTTGATGCCAGGTGGTGAATAGCTCTGTGGAAAAAGTACTGGAATTGTCCTCAGTAGAAAACCATCCAGCTGCATAAACAAATGAAACTTAATGACTTACCGTCTAGTTTAGCATCTCAAATGAAATAGACACTGAAGTGGGGTGCTAATTTAATAATAAAAGTATACTTTTTATTATTTATACTCCTGGTGGATGATTTTTTTCTTCCTCCTTGGTGTGAATTATCAGTTGAACTGTTTTGTCATGATGTAACCCCCCCCCCCCCCCAAAATAGTTTTATTTTATTGTTCGACAAACCACAAACACAGTTTTACACTGGCCATTTCAAATAAAGTTTAATTGAAGAAAGACAATTTAAAAAAATTATATATTAACTATTTCTCAGTGCCCCTTTTCATGTAAAAGGTGGTATCGATGTGACTAGTTGGCATAACGCATTTATGAGGCAGTCTCCAGAATATCTCATGACATTTGCCGTAGTTTTCTATTTCCTTGCATGAGTTGCCGAGGTACATTTGAATTACGAACACGTTAAAATATTTTGTGTAACAATTATTTCCCCTTATAGTAAACACAGAGTTGATGCAGGGCCCTCAAACTTGTGTCTTCACACGTATTTCTTCCCTGACTGCAAATGTCTAAGAGAAATGTCCATTTCTCAGAACCATGACTATAAAATATAAATAATTTAAAAAATGGCTTAAATTTGCCTCCATTTCAAAAGTGTGCTCCAGCAGATTAAGTCATATGTAAAAGTATGCAAAACACCTATTTATGTTGCACCAAGACATCAAATCAAATTCCTTGCAAATGCAAATGTAGATGGCAGTAAAAGTTATTATTCTATCCATCCATCCATCCATCCATCCATCCATCCATCCATCCATCCATCATCTTTACCCACTTCTTCCTTTTTGGGTCATGGGGATCACTGGTGACCATATCCAGCTATCACTGTGCGAGGGGCGGGGTACACCCTGGACAGGTCTTCGTCCATCACAGGGACACATAGAGACAAACGAGACAAACAACCATTCACTCGCTCACTTACACCTAGATACAATTTAGTTACTAATCAGCCTAACGTGCATGGTCTGAATCAGATAAATGTGGGGGCCTCCAAGGTGAGTACAAAGCAAGTTGAGGTATGATGTGGGCAGAGTAAGACAAAATAATAAAGAGCATGTTGGGGGTGGGGCGTGGCAGATCTTTTCACTGTGTGCTGATATAAAATGTTACTACAGCAAATGCATGAACAAGGTTTGTGGGCTTGATTTAAGCACAAGTTAAAGAAGAGATATGAGTAACACTTAATATGTTAAAGACATTTAAAAGACATTTGTCCAACAACAAAGACAACTCATTAAGAAATTATACTAAACAGCTTAAAACATGCCAGCTGCCACTCAACAATAAAACATGTTGTGTTTACGCACTGCATGTTTCGTTAAGTCATCTCCAACCCTAGACAGTTTTTTCTTTAACTTTAACTCAAAGTGTATTCCAGTAAACAGACATTTGTTGGAGCAATAAGCAGTCCTCATTACGCTTTATTGGTTCTCTTTTATAGGATATTTTGAATGCTCGATTTAAATGTGATTTTAAATACACTGAGTTGACAGTAACTGTAGCTTTTTTATACTTTTTAAAGTTTATGTTGACTTAGTTGAGCAACGGATAGCTGCATTTCCAGCCCCTTAAAATGTCAGTGTCCCCGTGCAACACACAAGACTAAAGATTACTCTCTTGGGCAGGCCAGATCCAAGAATGATAGTTCTACAGAGACCAAATCGAAATGCATTTTCAGCTTGGATGAATGATGATAAAAACATCCACACCTCAGTTAGTGACGTTCTCAGTTTGACCTTCTGGAAAAAAGATTGTTTTTCATGTACGTCCACCCTAAACACCAAAGAGTCACTTTAGGTTTAGGAAGCACTTTGTTAATAATTCTGTTTTTATTGATAAGTATCTCCGGGATATTTTGGCTGATAGACCCTAAAATTATACATATCGATGGTATGCAAAAAAATTAATTATACATATCGATGGTATGCAGGAAAAATAAAAACTATTTGCTTTCACAGCATGCCTGATAAGAGCTCAAAACAATAGCAGATAATCTTTAGAGAATTGAAATTTTCAAAAACATATATTTGCAGAGTGGTAGTGAAAATAAATGTGTTTTATAAAGTTACTCATCACATCAAAATTATTAATACAGCAAACTGGTAACAATTACAGTAGACTATTACAACTTCTGCATAATTATTAATCAATTTGTAGGAAAATTGATAGATGAAATGTACATGGGGATCACTATATGGGGATTTCCTATACAGCAAGGAAATAGATTAGTTGAATATAAATATTGACACAACAGTCTTTTTGTATGCAGATGAATTCTTGTCAGAACCTAAGAAAAAGGGATATTGCTAATTATAGTTATTAAATACGTTTGTCAGTATCAGCCGGCTTGGAGGCAAATATGATGAGCTTACTGACTTATACAGAGAAACCACTTAATTTGTTAATTATGTGAACAATCCAGGAAACTTATAGAAAACATCTGTACTGAAGGGCGATGCTGTGTCCCTCACTGTCATGAAAAGGTCTTGATCTGGTTTTTAGCACATCCACCGTGCCACGTCAAGTCACAGTTGTGAGGTTTTGATGTCATTCGGAAGAGAGTATCAAGTGTTATTTTCATTTTATGGCAGCATTAAAATGTGTGGTGGCACACCACTCACTGAGAGGACGTGGCAAAAATAAACTTTGTCAATATGAGCGACAGCCGGGAAGCTCAAGCCAACACATGATTGAACGCCATAAACCACCTTCTGGGCACGGGGTCAAAAGAGACTGAGACCCTGACAGAATTCTTCAAGTCAGGCTCATAACTCGTAAGTATAATTTAAAAATGATGATAAAGGCTGCAGCTAAAAATAACAGCTGATGAAATGTGCCCTGCAGCTGTGTTTGTGGAGGAAGCAACAAAGTGATGCTAAAGTGATCAGACGTTTGATGAGTTGAGATTTAAAATGAAAGGAGTAGGAGAAAACTGCCATTCGCTTCATGCCTCTGTCACACCCTTTCATTTTGTATTTCTCCAACGCACACAAACACACCGGTGCACACAACTCTGCTCATATTGACCAACTAAAGCAGACTACACTGCCCTTAGTGCCCTCCGTCTAAGGGGACTATTACACCCAGTGACCTTTGACCTCCTATTTAGCATTTCATGTCACAGCTTGTCTTTTCACAGATTTGCAAAGATTAAATTTTCTGGGGGCTACAGACAAAAACAATATAAATGATTTAAATAACTCATTTGCTGTGCCTTCTTTAGTCTGTTTTCTCAACTAGTTATTTTCTGTTCTGAATGCATTTCTTATTTTTAGTGTGGAAGTGTGATTTTATATACAACAAAAAAACTGCAATAATAAAAACTCGTCATCTGGACCAGTTCTTTAAGTGAGAAACGTTTTGTCACCCATCAGGAGGACTTTGTCAGTCTGCGGCCTGCAAACCAGATCGGTCCCAGGTAGCCTTCATTGCTGTGTTTTAAGTTGCTTTAACACCTGATAGTCTGTTAGACTCCGTTCGATTTGAGACCAAAATTCAGAACATTTGTTTACATTTTCAGCTGGCCCGGTTTGCATCCACACTGCACTGAGTCAATCGAGCCAACCTGTTCCCCGCCTCGCCTGTGGTGGCGCTGCACCAAGAACTACTGAAGGAAACGACACAAAAACCTCTGAAGAAAATACTCCTTCTTCTGGAAATAAAAACAAAAATGGATTGGCGACAAATTTTAGCAGTTTTAAGATTTCTGTTTTGTCATTTTTCAACAATGGACTCAGCATGAGCGGAAGATGAGGCAGAAGACCAGGGAGAATGTTGTTTTTCACACAAGGTGGCTGACGGCTTCGTATGAGATAAGAGAGATGCACGTTTGTTTGCCCTGCGCTGTAGTCCACTTCCTGCTTTTGGAGCGGTCTCCGGTCCGATTGCATTCACACTGCATTCGAACCGCGCCAGAGTTCACTTCAACCGAACCGAGGCGTAGGTTTTTAGGAGGACCAGAGTTCAATTTTTGGTCCGTATCAGAGTTCGATTGCGCATTAACACCTCCACAAATGAACCAGACTTTTTAGGCAAACGGACTAGAGTTCGATTAAAGCGGACTAAACAGGGCTGGTGTGAATGCGCCCTTAAGCCAACCACCTGTTGGAATCTCAGAAATAGGCTTTTAACACGTGCAAACAGAGCACACCCATCCACAGCAATCAATCAACATGTACAACAATCAAATGTTTTAGGTCAGGTGGCCAACTTGCTACTCACAGAAACAGCCTGAGGACAACCAAGACCAAAGTGGTTCAGAAAGTGGCTTTTGGATGGGTGTGCAAATGATTTGCATGTGTTAAAAGTTTATTTCTAAGATTCCAACAGGAGGTTGGCTTGAAACACAGTAGTGATGGATACTGTGGGACAGATCTGGTTGGCAGGCCGTAGACTGACAAAGTCCTCCGGATGAGGGAAGAAACATTTCTCACTTAAAGAAACTAGTCCAGATGACATGATTTAACCTTTTATATTGTCATCTACCTGGATGATTGAGCGTACAAACCTTTTTTTATTTGTTTGTTTTCATATACGACACTAATTAGTAATCTCAGCATATGAGGTGCAGAAACTTCCCTTCAGTGCTGCTGGGTAACAGTGAAGGAAAACTAACGTGGCTATTAGACTGTCTCATGGTTGTGAATGTTTTGTATTGTTCTTTTCCTGCTGTCTTTCATGTCCATCATTGCACCATCACTCTAAACGTGGCACTCGACGCGCATGTGAATTAGCTAATTCACTACCGCTTCTTATTTCCCACCAGACTCATTTGTGAGGCCTGGCGTCTACTGAACACAAGCTGGATGCACACCAGCAGGTTCACAGTCAATTAAACAAAACACAATGCTACGGTGATGAATAGAAAGCCAATGGATCTGACAATAATTTGCGCCCTCGTAGCATCATGTGTGGAACTTTGCTTCTGAAACGATCCGCGGCGTTGATAGAAAAGGCAGAAATGGAAAGTGAAAGAGAGATCCCGCCGAGCTGCTAGCATCAGCATTCAAATTGTGTAACAGCAAGTGAGTTATGAAAAGCCCATGTGCATGTGGGTGTTCTGCTTTTAGTCAAGTGCAAACATTTTAGCCTTAAGAGGGAGACCTGCCAGAGTCCACTGCCAATATGAATGCACTATCAACACCCACACTATTCCCAGTAAGTCGAACCCACACCTCATACATATAAACAGCACAAACACACACAACAAACAAGCTCTCTACATACATTTACATTAGCATATAATTACATGCTCTCATGTGCATTTTCCACAGTGTACAAATATGTAAACTTGCAGAATGATGAGGCAGGCTAATGAAGCTGTTGCAACACACGGTACTGGAGGCAGTATTAAGTCCCTCTGTGTCAAAAATTGTTCCACTGAGGCCTATTGCATCACCAAAAGACGGAGATGATGCTGCATGAGGGTCTAATAGCCGAGTTCCCAATGAATACAAGGTACAATGAATTTTATCTACACATTTGATTTATTCGTTCATCTAAAACAAACTGAGGTGTTATGGGTGAAATAAAATAAAAAACTAATCTAAATTACCTTTCCCAAAACTGTATGTGTAAGCTTTTTAATAAACCAATCAGACTGACTTGATCTGTTTATATCTGTTGGAAATTAGATGAGGATTACTCAAGTGAAAACTGTTTTATTCACCAACAAGTGGCTTTAAAGTGAATCCTGTTTTAACAACAACAACAAAAAAGGTCATTAAATGTGTCGTTTCTGTCCTGAAAACATTGTTTTGGATATATCTGAACATTTTCATTTTTTAGGTTCTAAACAAAGACATATCACATGAAATAAAGATGGTTTTAAAATGCAGACCTTCTTCAAATGTTTGAATTTAGATATATGTAAAATTCAATTTGCTGAAAAGATGACAATGAGTAGTCCCTTTGGGGCACTGCAACATTTTATAAAAATAAATGTTCAGATTCAACTAAATTAAGAAAAGTTTAGTACATGAACATTTGTCCATCCATCCATCCATCCATCCATCCATCCATCCAGCTGCTTATCTATGGTCGGGTTGCGGAGGCAATAGCTTTGAGGAAAACCCAGACATTCCCATCCCCAGCAACACACCTAACCTCCTTCTGTGGTTTCCAAAGGAGTTCAAATTTCAGAGAAGATACATCTTCTAGTGGTGGGAGGATCTATCCAATTATCGATTAATATTGATACCAACACTGGTATTGCTATTGATCAGTGTAATGAGATCAATACTTCACCTTCAGTTTTTCTCCTGTATGCACTGATGCGGTTTCATCAAAGATGCGAGCCGACTGTCTGTGTAAGCGCCGCTCCTCTCACAGCACAGAGCAGATAACTTTGCTCCGCCCCTACCCACAGTGTTTTAATGTTATACATCACGTGACTCAGCAGCTTTGTTTATTTAAGAAAAAAATCCAGAAAAGGAGTGCAATGAAGGGATAAATTTTATTTAATTATCATAGTTTCTGAACACATTGTTTTAATTTATTCTCGAGTGATCATTTTGTGAGCTTTGTTTAAGGAAAAAAATCCAGCCATCACAAGGAATGGGGAAATTTGTTTTGTTACTGTTCTATTTTTTTCAGAAAAAAAAAAAAACTTTTATTATATTAAAGTATCTTTGTATTTACCTATCAACTGTGCCTAATTATATCCTATGTTTTAACAAATAAATGATCCAAAGGAAAAATCACAAAACACTTAAACGTCATCAAAATTCCATGAAATGAACAAAAAGTATCGGTATCAATATCACCATCGGCATTAATGTATTTACTTGGTATCGGATCGATACCAAAACTTGCAGTATCGCACACCATCAGTCTGTCTAAATAAAGCTTGAATGAATCAACATCTTCCTTACTCAGATGCCTGAACCACCTCACCTGACTCCTTTCAATGAGGAGAAGCAGCGACTTGAGTCCTAGCTCCCCCTGGATAACATAAGTCCTCACCCTATCTCAAAAGCTGAGTTCAAAGACTCTACTGAGTAAGCGCATTTCAGCTGCTTGTATCTGGGATCTAAGTCTTTCATCATGATCCACACCTCATGAGGGTTACACATAGATGGACCAGTAAATTGAGAGCTTTGCCTTTGGACTTGTGTTTTTCCTTCAACACAACAGACTGAAGAAACAGCACCGTCAATATTACACACAAGCTCCAATTTGTTGATCATCTTCTGCTCCATCCTCCCATCACTTGTAAATAAGACTCCCAGATACTCAACTCCTCTGATTTGGGCAAAGACATGAAATAAACTCCAAATATGGTAGAAGTTAACCCAGAAATTTAGTTTTGGATTGTAATATGTTGGAATATTTTACATTAAACGAGCTGTATTTCAGTAAAATAACTAAGAGTTAGAAAATATAGGCAAAGTATTAACAAATTTCACTTGTTTCCAAAAACAAAAGACACATTAAAATTTTTACTTGAATTGAACAGTTCCTAAAATAAAGCTACAGCTTTGAACTGTATGTAATTATTATATAATTGTGATTTATATGGTTTGTACAGTTCCTCAAATACTTTTAATTCTACCCAAAAATGTTTACTGGTTTCTGCCCTGACAGCAAGGAAACAAACCTTGACTTGTAAAATGTTTTAATAAGTACAGAGAGACAAGATCATGTTCTATTCTTTTGATAAATCAGATTAAAACAATGACTTAGTTGAAATTCAGAGCACGCTAGACATTTTCTAAACCGATGACGTCATGCACAGGTCATTTGCAAAATGTACGACATGGAAAAATGATCAACCATGTGGCCCTTTAATGAGGAGGATTGTGATTCTGGGTGATCACGTGTGCACCCTCTTGTCCACCAGCTGTAGAAATGAAGGTCACCTCGACACGGTGAACCAAACAGTGAAACCTCTCACCCCGTCACGGTGTTCAGCAGAAAACGTTGCTGGTCCCCATTACACATCACCCCATTGCTGATTAATTAGGCTCATTCTGCAAATTGAAAGTTTCCCCTCACCCCAATGTTCTGCTCTAAAAACTGAGGGCAGAGAGGATACACTCTGACCATTCCTCTCTGGAGAGGTGAGCCATTGATTTGCTACATTTGATTAAATCAACAGGTGACTGCCGCATTTTACTCACCATACTTTATAATGTTTCTTCCTTCCTTGTCTCTCATTGGTCCACGCTGCTTCCATCACTCATTACTGCTGTGAGTGACAGCCAGCCCACACCGGCTGCCCTGGGAGCATTTGGTGTAACAAGCCAATTAACTAATTAAACCCTCGTTTGAAAGCCAAACCAGGAACATGGGCACTCATTTGTTAGGGAAAACGGGAAATGTTACTTTTAAATATCTGAATAGCTCAAATGCATATACGCAAAATACACTGCACACAGTTCCTAATGATACAGGCCTCCTCTTGTATGCATGAAGCAAAGTAGCAAAGACTGCGCAGTATGATGACTCATTTATTTTAATGATATTGCTGACATCAACCAAGCATAAGAATCTGTCTTATTATAGCCAAAACAGGGAAGACTCTTAACCCTCTGGCTGGTAACAGAATGGCTGGATATCAAACCATAAACAGATGCAAGCTGAATATGTTTCTCCTGGCGACGAGTATCAGTCTACATCAAGTGATGTGGCACCCATTGATCTTTAAGCTTTGATGAAAATGCTCTATGAATTAGGCTGATGTGATGGAAGACTGAATGTTTAATGTGCTCCCGCCTTGTTTATTGGACAGTGAATATGCAGTGCATCAAATCACAATGCCCTAATATTCATGAGCACACACAAGAGCGTTCGTAACCTTGAAAAGTCTGATTCGGAAAATGTTGATTAATTTAGTAAAAATGCAACATGTCAAATCACTGATTAGGTAATTAAGATGATTCCATATTCATCATGCTTTTGTTCAGTAAATAAACTAAAGTTTCAAGTATATTGCGTGGTGGGACACCTCTTCTTGTAACTTTCACTAAAGCGAAACCATTCTTTCTTATAGTTAATAGATTATTTTGTTTATTCTAAGTTATCATCAAATGTAAATGAAACATAATTATATGAAACCTTTTCATAAATGTATCTAAAATACAAGCAACTTTTTAAAAGGTACATTATTATACCCAACAAAGTTAAGTCAAGTCCTCTGGACGAATTCAAGTAAAAAAAAATGTTGAAATGTTTCGTCCTTTATCCAAAAGACTTCTTCAGTCGAAGGAGCTGCAATAAACTCAGTTTTATAAATAGCACTTTTTCATAGTGGATCAACCAGTTTGCTGGTGACAACCAAAACCAGCTGTTCTCTGTAAAGGAGGACCATCAGTCAGATCAACAGATCATTAGTGCCCTGAAGGCTGCCATCCATCCATCCATCCATCCATCCATCCATCCATCCATCCATCCATCCATCCATCCATCCATCTTCCGCTTGTTCCAAAGTCAGGTCTCGGGGACAACAGTTTGAGCAGGGAGGCCCAGACATCTCTTTCCACAGCCACCTCTTCCAGATCTTCATGGAGGACCCCAAGGTGTTCCCAGGTCAACCAAGAGTCATAGTCTCTCCAGCGTGTCCTGGGTCTTCCCTGGGGTAGGAACGTAGACCAACTGCTAAACAGAGAACTTCAGCTTACATTTCAGCTTCCTCTTCACCACAACGGACCGGGACAGAGTCCATAATACTGCAGATGCTGCACCAATTCATCTGTCGCTCTCACGCTCCATTCTTCCCTCAGTCGTGAACAAAACCTTGAGATACTTAAACTCCTCCACTTGAGGCAGAATCTCACCCTCGACCTGAAAAGAGCAATCTGTTGCTTTTGCTAATCGCTTGCTATTCATTAAAAAAATATATACACAGTATGAATATATCATCAGGGCACTAACGATCAGTCGTTAGACTGGTCCTCCTTTATCATGTGAACAACTAGTTTTGGCTGTCACCAGCAAATTGGTTGATCGACTATGAGAAGGGGCTATTTATAAGAGAGAGTTTTTTCATTCAGCCTTTATTTATACAGGTTAATCCCCTTGAGCCTCGGGGACCCATTTACAAGAGAGACCTGAATTTTAACAAAGAGTGATGACAACAGTGGACAACGACGACAACAATAGACAATCATAAAGGATGCGTACAAATTTAAATTATTATTTTTTTAAAACAAGTGGAAATAAAAGGGTAATTAAAATGATAATTAAAAGGACAAGTAGCAAAAAAAAGCAGCTAGTTTGTAAGGTGGTGTAGAATACTAAAATCAGGAACATGTCTTAGTTTATTGCAGCTCCTCAGACTGACCAAGTCTTTTGGGTAAAAGACGAAACATTTCAACACTTTTTTTTTTTATCCATCCAGAGGACCTGACTTAACTTAGTTGGATTTTTCTACTTGGATTATTGAGCATGCATTGGGATACATTATTTTTATATATACATTCCTTAAATAGACATGTACTTTTTTCTCCTGATTGGTGATCTTGTGTGGTAATCTTCCTTCCTATTTTTATGAACTTCAGTATTTTTGGAACTTGTACCCACTGACTGGAATAATGTGACACCTAGAGGACACCAGGTAATGAGAGATGATGGGATCTTGTGTCAACGGGTAAATCACACATGGCATACTGAAATGTTTTATCTGGCGGAGCAGAAGCGATGTGTAGAGTGCAGGGCTTTCATGTCTCCAAAAAGGAACAAGGCTTTTCAAGATGACCGTACGATGATCATCCAGCCTTGCCCTAAAAAGCAGACATCAGGGCTCTATGCTTCAGTATGTGCGCTGTAAGTGTCTGTAAATCTGTATACGGCAGAATCAGCACTCGCAGCAACTGTGACTCTGATCAAGTCCGTGGCTAATCCCTGATGACTGAGCCTCCAATCTGGGCTACAAACAGCAGGGATCAAGATAACGGGAAGTGTATGTGTGAGTGCGTTCGTGTTCACGGAGCCATGGATGTGCAAAACGAAGAACAAATAGTATGCATAAAAAGAACATGTGAAAGATAAATGGGTGGGAGGTGAAAATGTGAGAAATGGTGAGGAGAATGAGACAGTGTATGTAGTAGATGCACAAAGAAAATGCTGAACAGGAGAACAAAAACAAAGGAAAGTCACATCTGACTTGTTGAGGAGAAAAATGGTTAGGACAGAAAAAGGCAGTTATTACTGCACAGAAGGACGAGGACCAAATATTGTACGAGCGACCTGTGTTGTTGATGGCTGTGATAACGAAGGAGAGGAGAGGGACAGAAAGGGCTGAGGATTGACTTTTTTTTTTGTCTCTCTTTATTTTCTGCTGGGAGTCAGCAGGATTGGGTGTAGAGTGCGGGTGAGTGGATCGATGTGAGTTTCTATTGCCAGAATACTCTCCTCCATCTCTGACAAGCTGCACACGAGCGCAATAGACCATGGGGATGCAGGATGGGGGAAGCCAAAGAAGAAAATGTAACAAAAAATTTACAAAAAAAAACCCTCAACATGGTACAAAGGTCAATTTAACCCCTTGCGACTTGTGTTATAGTGTTTTAACGTTTTTCTTAGTTCATATCTTAGCTATTATTACGTATCTTATTACTTTTCTTTTACATTTTATACTTTTGTTGGATGTAACAGGGACCCTGTGTTCACAATTTCGTTCCACCGCACGTACCACATGTGATGTGTGTGATAAATAACCTGACTCTGTTTTAAGTTTTAAAATCTAAAAATCCAGTTACCATCTGCTTTGCACTGCATGTTTTGCCACAAATACTTTTACTCAGCAGGTTTAATCATTCCAAACATAAAGCCTCCTCATAAATTCAGCATAATAATTGTGTGATCCTAATAAGGGAGTGTAAAGTAATATCTGGCTTTGGACTGCCATGCAACACATAAAATAGCAGTATCATCTGACAAATGGGAGGTTGAACATGCACATAAGACTTGAAGCACTCATAAAAACTCACAAATAAGAGCGCGCACATACAGTTTAACTCCTCATTACAATCTGCCAGCTGCTGCTTGTGTGATTTTAATACTAAACCCCAACTCTGCCCTTTAATAGACAGCAAGGATGTCTTTATATCCCATTCTGCTGCACTCTTTGTCCTCTCATGCAGTGTATTTTACTGCCCAGTCAATACAAGAAAAAAAAAGTCATGAAAACAAAAGGCAATGTTTTGGAGCAGACCCAGGTCATTCAAGCCTGCAAATGGATTTTGAGCCACCTATCGAGGAGGCCCAGCATGAAGTAACCCTTGCGTCCACTCCACACAAGGGTGGAAAAATAAACAGTGAAACACTGGATAAGTCACAAGAGGGGTGAGTGCGTAACAGTGACAGTGCCCTTCAGGAAGGTCCTTAACCTGGCCCACTCGGGCAGTACTAACTCGCTAATGTGCACTGTATGAAAAATGTAAGTGGCTTAAATTGCATTAGATTAAGGCAGCCATGAATCGAATAAGTGACAGAATAAAACAATAAGCCTCAATGGGTGTAGTCCCAGCAGGAACAAAAAGCACGAGACATTAGTCCTCAGGTCTGCTGCCGCCACACAACCGACAGCCTGTTGGACACGCGCCCTCGGCAGGTGGAGGGGATTTAATGCTTGTTACCATGTCCTCTGTGTGAATATTGAGTTCAATTACAATCATATAAGCCGGAATGCGGCCTAGCAACTTTGTGTTTTATTTATGTGCTGTATACCGCCACAGCAATTTGTGTCACCGACGTGGCTGCGACACAACTAAATAAGGATCAAAGTGCTGCATTGCATTTTTCTTCCCGCAGCTTTCAGATTTCTGCAGCAGCAGGTAAAACCGTGCGTCGTATACAGAAAGTCCTTCTGTCTCAAGCCGTGTGCCTTCATTCCACACTTAACTTATTTTGTTAATTTGAGACTTACTGTAGGACTAAATGCTTCTCAATACATCATTACCCCTGCTAAATTCTTCTCAGGTTTAGAATAAAATGGCCTTTGATAATTACAAATACATCACCGCCTTGTGTATTGTGATAGTTGTACGTGACAGTAATTGCAAAAATTATATACATGCAGTCGGATTGTTGAACACTGATTTTAAGCTTCATTATGCTATGTTTTGACAAGCTCTACACACCTTCTATAACAAATTTAGGCTGATTTCCAGCAGAGAGAGAACATAAATTGTGTTCTCTCTCTCACTCTTTCTCCCCTTTACACCCACACACACACAAACACACACACACTTACATATACCAGTAATAACATTATAAAAATTTAGTTTTATCCAGTCTCTTCAGTTTCCTCCCACAGACCAGAAACATGCGTGTTAGGCTGGTTGGTAACTAAACTGTCCCTCGGTGTAACAGAGAGAGTGAATGGACGTTTGTCTCGTTTGTCTTTATATGTCCCCGTGATGGACTCGTGACCTGTCCTGGATGTACCCTGCCTCTCACACAATTGGCACTTTGCCACTCTCTCAGCTCTCATCTGTTCTGCCCCACACCACACTAGTTACAGGCGTGCCCAGTGTTGGTACCCACCCCCACTCAGCCTGTTGTATGGGACCATCTTGTTTGTGGTTCCAAGCAAACTGCTCAAGCAGGCAGCAGCCGCTGATTGGCCATGATCACTGTATGATCACTGTATGATCACTGGATGAGACACATAGCTTAAACTGCAAACTAAGTCTGAACCACCGTTTCCTCTCCGATTGTTCTAGTGTGGGTTAGTTAGTTAGTTTTTTTCTAATTTTCTAGTGTTTAGTTCAGTATGGAAGCTCCAAAAGTAGTGTGGTGGAGCAATCATCAGTTGTGTACAGGACTCATAATAACACATTAACTATCCATCCATCCATTATCTTTACCCGTTTATTCCATTTTGGGTCACGGGGGCCACTGGTGCCCATGTCCAGCAATCACTGTGCGAGGGGCGGGGTACACCCTGGACGGGTCGCAAGTCCATCACAGGGACACATAGAGACAAACGAGACAAACAACCATTCACTTCCTCATGCACACCTAGGGACAATTTTAGAGTTACCAATCAGCCTAACATGCATGTTTTTGGTCTGTGGGAGGAAACCGGAGCACCTGGAGAAAACCCACGCATGCACGGAGAGAACATGCAAACTCCACCCAGAAGGGTCCCTGGACCGGGGTTTGAACCAAGGACCTGCTCGCTGAGAGGCAGCAGCTCTACCAGTTGCGCCACCGTGCTGCCCAACACATTAACTACAAATATCCAATTAAATTTTGTTAAAAGAGAGAGTTGTTATAATCTTAAGAGGTTAGAGATATTTGTGAAACCTAAATTTAGAACTAGTCTGAAGGAACAGTCTACTTCAATCCAAGGAATTAGATTATGGAATAATCTGAAGAGTGATGCTATAAATGCCAGATCAATGTGCATGTTTAAGAGAATGATCAAAGTTGATTTGTTAAAAAAAAAAAAAAATGAAATAGCTTAATGTGTATTGTATGAATTATTGCTCGAAAAGGAGTTGTTTGTTTTGTTTTTGTGATTTGAAGATTATTATTGTTTGAATTAATTTTTTGGTAAAAAGTGTCAGATATAAGAATTTTTCTTCTTTCTGCTGCCTTTCATTTTATTTGTGATTGTATTTCTTATTGTATATAGAATTGTTTTGTTTTGTTTTAAAAAATGAATAAACTTTATAACAATAATAACAATAACAATCATCATCATCATCATCACGAGGTCCAGACCTTTCTGCCTTTATTGGCAGATCAGATGATTCAGCGTGAACTGGATGTCTCTACAATAACCTGCCTGCTTTGCATTGACGATCCCATCCACAGAGCGTGGAAACCAGTCTTAGTGGAAATTCACCCACACCTAAAAAGACGAGAACCGATATATATATATATATATATATATATATATATATATATATATATATATATATATTATTTTTATTTAAAAAAAATCTTCTCTCCAGCATTCTGAGGACCCCGTAGCAGCCCCCCAGGGGATCATGGCCCCCACTTTGAAAATCAATGATCTAGTGAAATGCATTTTCCCAATAAATGCCCCAAAAAATTGGGGGAGTGGTGATGCAAAGGCTAGAGAAGATGGGCCTGTGATCGGAAAGTCGCAGGTTCAACTCCTGGTACCATCAACATCAAAATGTGGGTGGAAAAGGTGAAACACCCTCACCTGCCCCACCCTGCGCCCCTGAGCAAGGCCCTTAACCCCCACCATCTGCTCCCAAAAACAGGGCTTTCTTGAAAATGAGTTCTCGTGACTCAATAAGCCTACCTGTATAAATAAAGGGTAAATGCAATAAATACATAAATGAAATAATAAATGAAAGTGGAGTTTTAGGTTTTTAATGTTGACATAAACACCAAAATAAACTAATAAAAGTATATATAAAAAAAAGAAAGAGTTCTGTCACTCATTCATTTCAGTGTGTAGACTTTCCCTTCCTTTGAAATCATCCCTACTAACGATCTCCTCATAATTATTTTAAAAGTATTTAATTATGCATTGTTTACTTTAGCTGTCATTTTCCGTTTTTCTTTTCAGCTTCAGATTCTTCTCATGCTCACGCTCTTTCAGTATTAAGTCTTGCCAGTTCTTGTTGTTTTCCACCTGTTCAACAGATGTCTGTTTCCAGCCACATGATCTTCAAACCCACCTGCACACATGCTCTTTATTTTCACCTTAAACCACATCTGTCTTAACCAGGGTTTACATGCTCCACAAATTTTAATTAATGCTCATCTATTTGGAGAAAGAAAATACAAATTAATCTGCCTTTTCATATTAGGGGCTAATTCATCAAGATAAATGCTGACGGTGTTAATCATCCTGGTGGGTGTTGTTAAATTACATTAGAAAAGGCGAGAACTGTTCTGAAACAGTGAAGAACAAAATGAAACATACGACTCTGAGTCTGCTTCATATTGATCAGTTTGCAAATGGTTTTAGTCTCATTCCTTATGTTTTTAATCTGCTGTGTTTTTGCCATACGAATTAATCACATTTAGTCCAAAAAATACATTTTGCATTTTTACATAAACTGTTTAGGGCCAAAACAAATGTTATTATGTTATAAAATATATTAAAGATCTGTTACTTAAACCTCTGAGAAAGTCTTTAGATGAACCATAAATAGTGGCTGGTATACAGTTGTTTAATGATTAGTTTTCCACATTTTCAGTTTGATCATGACTTAGACTGAAAGCTACTTCGCCAATTATCTGGTAAGTATTTGCGCAAAGTGTTTGTCTTTTTCCACTTATATTTTCTTAAGCTTTATAAAATGACTCTGAAAAACAAGTCTGTTTTTCTTCTTCTTGATAAAAAACAAAAAAACAAAACACTCAGATTACATCAAACTGGGATTTTATTAACACAGTCATCCTGGAAATATATACATATATATATATATATATGTATATGTATGTATGTATGTATGTATGTATGTATGTATGTATATCTATCTATCTATCTATCTATCTATACATATATATATGTATATGTATGTATGTATGTATATATATATATATATATATATATATATATATATATATCCAAAGAAACAACCTGCCTCTCACATATTGCTTTTCATAACTCACTCACACACACATACATGCAGAATAGGTTTTTTTGGGGGGGTCGGGGGTAGTCGACCTAGAATCACAAAATAACAAACTCAATATGAATATGAATTTGAAGACGTATCTTGTTAGGACATCAGGTTCACATCTGCACTTTCCTGAATAATACACAATATACTTAAATACACATTTACTGTAAATAAGTTGTATTTTTTTCTAACTACGTCATAGTTTTCTTTGTGACTCATTTATTTTTGGTTTAAAGAGGTTTACTTCATGCGGCACAGTAGCTCAGTTGGTCGAGCTGTTGCCTCGCAGCGAGAAGGTCACCAGATCAAATCCCGGCTGGGGATCTTTCTGAGTGGAGTTTGCATGTTCTCTCCGGTTCACCTCCCACAGACTAAAAACATGCATACTCTAAATTGTGTCTAGTTGTCTTGTTTGTCTCTTTGTGTCCCTGTGATGGACTGGAGACCTGTCCAGGGTGTCCCTCGCCTCTCGCACAGTGACTGCTGGATATGGGCACCATTGACCCCTGTGACCCAAAATGGAATAAGCGGGTAAAGATAATGGATGGATGGATGGATCTCAACCTGTTTATTAGAATCAGTAGATGATTGCTTGAAGATTTTTTTTAATGAATTTTAGACTAAATTACATAAAACACCAGATAATGAAAGATAATAATCAGATCTTTATTGCAATAATACAACTCTCCTGCCCATTTCCTGCCACCCCCACCCTCACATCCTCCTCCATATAATTTTTTATAATGTTTTTTTTCTTTGGGGCTTTTGCCTGTTTTCAAACGTCTTATTTTAGATTGTTTGTCCTTTGAGACTCAATCATAATTGCTTTTGCTTTGGGTGATTAGTAATGTGGTTTAAAGCTTAAGTAAAGTGAGTCTTATTTACCATCCTTCAGTTTCTTTTTACACATCAAAACATATGAAAAATAAATCAGATTTTCTCCGTGTCTTGATAAACGCAACATCAAATTAAATCCTCAAAACACTTCACATGTTAAAACATGTGAGGATTTTTAAAAAACAAAATGCACAAGTGTGCTGGATAAGCCTGGGATTGGAACCGGCGACCTTCTCGCTGAGAGGCAACAGTTCGACCAACTGATCCACTGTGCTGCCCCCTTTTAAACATAAAGAAATGAATAAACAAACATGGCAGCACAGCTAAGGTTTGCAAAGTGGCACACCACAATCTGTCTGAAACAATGTTAAATAAAAAAAAAACAGCTTGTTCATACTGCACAGTGAAAAGTTTGGTACAAAACAAACCTAACAATTCAACAACCTCATGCCGACCATAAAACATAGTGGTTAAAAACATGGGATTCTTCGATATAACAGACAAAGGAGCTTTGACACAAAGTTTAAAAGTATTGTTTCCAGTGCTGGCAACGATTAACATTAACACGGATTGATTAAAAAAATAAAAAAAAACAACAACTTACTTTTACAATAATAAGTGGGGAAAAAAAATACATATTTTGAAAAAAGCAATAGACTTAACTTACCAAGTTAATTTATGGTTAGAATTTAGTGATGAGTTGTCATATACAGTACACCCTCGCCACTTTACGGTTCAACTTTCGCGGACTCACTCTTTCGTGGTTTTTCATGATAAGATTGTACACAACACACAATTGTCAGCTTTAATATTACTCCCGTGATTGGGATGGTAAGGGATAAAAAGTTAACAAAAAATAAATAAATACATCAGACAGGTGCCGCCATTTTGTAGTTTTCTTTCAATAAGCCTATACTGTAACAAGTCAAAAGAACTACAGTACCCAGAAGTCAACAGTGCTTCCGGCTGCTGCTTACTGCTGAAGTGGAGGGAAATATTTGCAACACAAAGTCAGAAGAAACAATCTATCTATTAAGCTCACATAACTGGCAGGAAAGTTGTAAATAATCCTGAAGCTTCCTGAAGCTCAATTATCTACGCACATGTCAACCTGGGCGGGGCGGTGGTCGTCATGCTGCAGGTTAGGTCTGCAGAACTTGAACCGAGCCCGACTGGAACCGAGCTGCTTGTCTGCAGAGCTGGTGAGTACCCATAAAAAAATTTTGCAGTAATATACAATACTGTATGTAGGTTTAAGAGTTTAGAACGTTGTTAAGAACAGTGCAAGAGTGTGGAAAGGGTTTATAAAGCCTTAAAATATATATACATAGTAAAACAAATATAGCGTTCCTACGTCACAGTTTTTCATCTAAATCGCGGGGGTGACTGGAACATAACCCCCACGATAATCGAGGGACTACTGTATTATGTTCAAAATTCTTGTTAGTTTTCGTGTCAACAGTACCACTAGCTGAGTACATCTCTCAGCATTCAAATTATGGGGGTTAATCAGAAATGCAAAAAAGACGAGAAAAACTTTGGAAATTTGCATTCATGTCATATCGAGAAGATGAGATCATTTGCAAACCCATCAACTGGATGTCCTTCCATTTCTGAAGTCTCTGCTGTCCTATCACTCATACACACTGGGGATCTTAATGATTGCTCTCTTATTTGCAGTTATTTCAGGAAACTCAATGACTTACTTGCCAGGGTCATGAGCAAAATGAACAAGACAAGCATCTTTGAAGATTATGATAATGGGAAAGGAGGGCAAAAATTGGAATTGTTTTAAAATTCACCCACACGTTTCACATCTTATTATCCTGCCACTTGGCAGCCAACCATTTTCAAAGGCGTGATAAAAATACACATTAGGTATATTCACTGCTGCTGCTATGTGGCAGAGAATTTTATGGTCTGTGCAGTTTGACATTTCAGGATGAGAAAAATAAACACTTCTCACAACAAAAACTAAAAGGCGTGGATCAGAGATCCGCAAACAAGACGGATGTTGGCCCATCTGCAAAACAGTCATTAGAGACTCAGTCAGCACAGTAGATGGAATACAGTCCTACATGGTATAATTTACTGCGGTTCGTTTCTGATGCTAAATGCTACATGCGCCTTAACTGAGAAGAAAATTGAAACCTTCCGTTCTTGGTGGGAGATCAACTATTCAACTCGTAATACAGCACTGAACTAAAGACCAGATGGTGCAGACTAAAAAATGCTTTACAAGGGAGGATGTCTTTTTTTTTTTTTTTTTATAGAGAAAGATTCATGCAAATCAGGTCGTCAGTGAAGCTGTTGACTCATGCAACTTTGCTGTGTTTACCAATAACAAATTGGAATGGAGCATTAATAGTGCTTTCTGTGCAAAACCCTGGATGAAACTAAATGTTCAGAGAAATGTGTTATTACAGGCTGACCTCCGTGCTGAAATGCTACATTAGCAAATTATGAAAGGTTTAGTAGGTGCTCGGCATATAATGAAAGGAAAGGAAAGGACAGAGCGACCTCAAAAAATACACACGCATTAAGAAAATGTCAGCTACGGCCTCTGATCTGTGGGAACTAAATAAGTACTGACAAAAACATATGCCGTTACAGGCCAGGGGAGTACATCTGACACCACATGTCCAGCAGTGTCATAGGAGGTGTGTTGACCATAAAATTATTAATTTCATTCTCAACCTGCTGCTTTTACAGGTTCGTTCTTCCATCCACTAATTAAAACTGCACACAGTACACCGTCTGCATACTGGTGACATTGTTTCAGGGAGGAGTCAAGGAATTCAAGGATCTTTATTGTCGTTTGCATCACATGTGGTACATGAGATGGAACGAAATCGTGTACTCAAGGTCACAGTTACACCCAAAATTAGTAAAAATATAAAGTACAAAAAGAAACGGTATACGAAGATTTAAGATATATGATAAACACTAACAATGTCATATAATACGGTGTATTAAAGAGCAGCCTGAACATGAGTTTATAGTGAGCAGATGGGTATGAATACAGCAGCTTAAAGGCAAGAAATCAGCAGCATGGATGATCAGCAGCACAGATAAAGTAAGATATCACCAATTAAAGTGGCATTACAGTGATTTTCCTGGTTAGAGATTCATGAGTCTAACAGCCTCTGGGTAGAAGCTGTTCCTCAGTCTAGTGGTTCTACATTTAATGCTCCTCAACTTCCTGCATGAGTGGAGAGGGGCAAAAAGTGTCTGTGCTGGGTGAGTGGGGTCCTTCATGATGCAGGTGTCCCACTTCCTGCATTTGGAGGTGTAGATGTTTGAGATGCTGGGGAGGCTGACTCCAGCAGACTCCTGTGCAGCCTTCACCACATTCTGCAGAACGTTTCTTTCTGCAGCTGTGCAGCCTCCATGCCACATGTTGATGCTGGAGCGCAGGACGCTCTCCACTGCACACCTGTAGAAGGAGGTGAGGACTGAGCTTCCCAGTCCAACTCGACTCAGCCGCTTGAGGAAGTAGTCGCTGATGTGCGTTCTTGATCAGACTGGTAGTGTTGTTGCCCCAGATGAGGTTCTTCATTATTCTTCTTTCGAGTTATTCTTTAGCAGAAAATTACAGTGGATTACAAGGGTTTAGGCACCTATGATTTTTTCTTTATCTTACTGAAAATGAAAACAATTGTTACGTGGTACACTTCTCTCTTAAACTGTATAGTTTGCTAGTTTTCACTTTAAAAAATAAAATAAAAAACAAAGATCTGGGGTAAACAGGCTGGTCATCCTTTGTCTGAATCTGCCTGATAAATGTTGCCGAACATCTTTCAAAGACTGACAACTCTTTTCAATTGCCGTTTTGCAGTCTTATGAGCAGTTACTTTACAATGATTTCATGCATTGCCAATCATCAGCTTAACCTCCACTGCCCCCTGTCAAACGCTATTTTCTTAATTACATCACCAACGACGGAAACAGCAACCTGAACACTATCTATTTATAGCCTTCTGTTCCTTTGTGGGCATCAATTATTTTACCTTTCTGAGTGCTAGGCAGCTGCTTCAGGGAGTCCATCATGAGCCAAGGTCTGTGGTGTCAGAAGATAAGGATTAAAACTTTCGGTTCACCTTGAATATTCTAATGTCTGTAAATAAGATACAGCCATAGCAGGCTAATCAGGAAGCAGGGCTCAAATTACTGGGCACTATTTTATTTTTTGTAGAAGTTAAAGCCTAAAGCGAATTACATATTGTACATTTTTAAAAACAATGCCTAGATTTACTATTTGGAAGTCAGACCATAACTTGGCAACAGACATTTTATACAAAAGTACCCCAAGTTTTGCATGCTACTACATTTAAACAGCATGTCACACAGGCCTATGAAGCAGAGGTGTGGGTTCTGACAACATGTTGCACCCCACTTCCTAATCCTCTTTGCCATGCAAGACATATGGACTGCAGCAGAAGCTAAAGGAGTTTAGAAGGACACGGCAGCCTTCGGGGAAGAGTCTGGAAGGTGTGGAGTACGTGGAGGCGTGAGGTAACCAGGTGCTGTGAAGTGTGAGGATCTGCCCTCCCAGCTGATGATCAAAGACAGGCATAACTGCCACTGATGGCTGTGGCTGCTGGCCAGCCTGAATGCACAATGTAGGGAACAGTGTCAGCTGTATGAAGCCAGAAAAATTCAACTGCTGGCAACACAGCACATTGACAAAGAAACAAAAACGGAACAATGCCTCATCAGTTATCTGTGTAATCCTTTGCTGTTACTAACCTTGAATTCCCTCAATTATACAGCAATGGCATGCTTTGGTTGGACATTTTAAAGAGATTTTTGCATCTGGGAATTACTCGGAACATGGTATTAGACAGAGAATGGTTCCCTTTTGGCAGCTATATGAGATAATAACGTCTTGTGGGATCTTGCACTAAGAGTCCTGATCTTGATCCAGGGGGGATCCACTGTGTCTTCTTGCACCAATGGGAAGCTAACTGATAACTACAGCTATTAACTCCTCTTTGACAAAATTAAACTCCTGGAAAATCATAAGACGATTATCTATCATGTCAACTTATGAGAGCATAGATCCTCTGTGCACATTTCCCAGCTGGCCTTTCTCAAAAGAGCTTTATCTAAAAAAAGAAAAGAAAAAACTTATAGAAAGAAGGAAAGAAAGAAGAAAAAAAGCATTTGGCTGAATGGAAGGGAGCTGTCATGGTATCCCAGTGCTCAGCTATGAAAAAGTGGCCCTGTGGACCACATAAGAAAAGACCATTCATTGAATTGATGGCTTAGGCTTGATCTGTCACCCTAAATGCCCTCACATAAAGGAACATTATGTCACTTTGGTCCATAACAGCGATGTAGTGCAAACTAAAGCACAGCAAATCATTCTGTAGCAAGTCTATCACAGTCCCACTTTGGCTATCATTATGAAGAGATGGGCTTAATCATATCAAAAATAATCCAACTGAAGTGGCTTTTATTACAGAAAAAACCCTCTTTCACATACAGATGTGAAATTATTCAAAGTTATTCAAGCTCTATGTATTCTGAAGATGTCATTGTTTGGTTTGACAACATTTTACAAACAACACGTAATCAAACAGTTTTAATTTAGTGTCACTAAAATATCTGTCAAATACCTTAATTTCTGGACTACAGAACACACCTGAATATAAGCCACGACCACTAAATTTAAACAGAAAAAAAAGGTGTACATACTGTATATAGGCCGCACTTGTCTATCAGCCGCAGCCAGTTTTTGTAAACGATTTCTCGTTGCTAGTCATCCAAGCCTCCCACCGAGCTCGGAGCGCCACATTAATGCATGATTCTTACTTATTTTGAGTGGCTGCAAATACTTTGTTGTGCCCCAAGGAACGGGGTGGACAAAGTTCCACTCCTCCCCATTCGTTTACCCACCTCCACCGTGGACCAATGAAACCAAGTTTTATTGGTCCACTTTGACCTGCTCGATAATTTCATTGATCAGCTTATTTTTTATTTTTTAACCTTTATTTATACAGGTAGTCTCATTGAGTTATAAGGACCCACCCCCCAAGAGAGAGGTGTATTGTGTAACTATGTTGGCACTCGGGTGTGACAAGGCTAAACGTTTTTGCGGCTTGGGGCTCGTTAGCCAATCAAAAAAAAAAATCTATAAATTAGCCGCAGCGTTGTATAAGTCGCAGGGTTCAAAGCGTGTGAAAAAAGTAGCAGCTTACAGTCTGGAAATTACGGTACTTTAAGTAAGTTTCAGCCTCATGTTTTAACTTGTACAAAAAAACTATTTCCCATTGTTCAACAGTAGCTGACTGCTCGTCATAGGGATTAGTTTGAATCACCTTTTTTCTTTTCTCTGGCATCTTACAAGAAAGCTTTTTATCCAAAGCATGAATTGGGTCTGCACGTATTGAGAAAACAACCGACAGGCAATTTTTCTTTATCTGGAAGAAGGTGGCTTGCATTTGGTATAAATTAATATAGATTGATCATCTGCCTAAACATAAACAATAACTTTTTAAAAGATAAAATAAAGTTTTATGAGCAGTGGACATAGCACAGTTGGAAGTTGGAGGCTCACAGCCAAACTAATAATTTCTCATCAGCCAGCCTAACCAGGGAGGGGAAATTAAGGTTGCAGTGTTGCACCCAATAAAACACACCCTCTAAAGTCTTTTGAACACGCTCACTTTGAAAGGACACTGCTAAAACTATTCATCAAGTGCCACTAATTTTGTTTAAGAATCTAAAGATGTACTTTTGTCATTGCAAGTTACAAAGTTGCGAGACTGCAGAGACTGTTTGGTGCAGGACTTATCATACCTTTGCAACATGACAGAATAAAAGATAGAGGTTAGAGACAAGTATGTGCATCTCCCATCCTCAAAAAGACAAAAGTCAGGAAATTCCTCCAGTGACTACGATATATAACGAGACTATGTGTGTGGATCTGTTGACTTTCACTGTCTGCACAGATAAAGCAATGCGATCAAAGCTAAAACTTTGGCAATGCCAGCTGGAACAATCTTTGAGTTGTGCGACTGCATCATACACAAACGCAATCCTGCCTCACAATCTAAGGTCATGCACACACAATGCTGCAGCCTTTCATTTTGAAGAAACAAACCAAAGGGTGAAGACAAATTATTTGAAAAGATAACAAAAGAAAAAGAAAAGAAACAATTAGAATGGTACTTGGAGAACACAACAATCCTTTGAGACTTAATCCCAATTTCACAAGAACTGCAAAGCCAAGTTTCATGAAATCTGGCATGGCAGTTTTGCATTTTCCCACCAACAGGAATATATACGTGAAAAAATAAATAAATGCTGTGCTGACAGCTCTGGATATGAGATGGATACTGATGGAGTGCAGTTAAAAAGACACATCTGATAAAATGATACTCCTTTTACAGGTATCATACAGTAAATACAGGTCAGATTTTACTTAAAAAGATCCAGAAATATTGGAAATGTGTTCGTATTTGTAAGATTAGATACTGGGACTGTTGATGTGAGAAATACAGTTATACCCAAGTATCTGGTCCAGTACTTTGGTCATTAAATTCCATAAGCAGATTCATAACTATTTTACCTCTAATTGTAAAATTAGGATAAATTACAGCAACATTGTACATTCTACACTTTACAATTAAAATCCACCGAAGTCATGCAGCATGAAGATGTGCTCCCCAGGCTATGACCCCTGACCCTTAGGTTGTCTACTAGATTTACTGTTTTTATTAAAGTTACTTTTGACTTTCTTTTCTACTGTTAAGAAAGACATAACAAAATCATTAATGGAGTTTGTTTGCTCAATAACACATTTAGTTGGAAGCAGAGTAGAGTTCCAGTAATTACCGAAGAAGAAACTATGTTTTTCTCACTGCGAGCCACACGTTTTCAGCTTTAAGTGTAAGCTGGCTGAAGGTTGCCAATCACCCACATACCTTCTCATCAGATGCCTCCTCACTGACCCCTGAAGGTGTCACAGTGACTTTTGAATATTTTGGGCAGTGCCTGGATAGTCCTGCCCTCGTGGAGTATCCTGGTCTGAGCAGCCGGCAAAACCCCAGAAAGATGAGTGAACAACACTGACCTGGTGAGGAGCTGAGACCTGGTGGCATGAGTGTCACTGTGGGTCTGGTTATGTCATTTTAGTTTATGAAAATACTGGATTGCTGTGATAAGCAATGACTTGATTTTGTCACATTATATAACATCTCTCAACCTAATTCCAAAGTAAACTATTTATCAAATACAGGTAGTTACACTTTGTCTAAATGTGTACACGTATAAAAGCCAAAATAAGTATTGCTCAAATAATTAAATTTGCCTTAGATTTAAAAGAATGAAACATTGACTGATTAATTATTGTTTAGATTGTTCATTAATCATCCATCCATTCATTATCGTTTGGGTCACGGGGGTCACTGGTGTCATTAGTGCCACTGGTGCCCCTGGTGCCCATGTCCAGCAGTCACTGTGCGAGAGGCGGGGTACAATGTAATAGATTAGATCAGTAGTAGATTAGTAATCATTAGTAATTACTTCACTACTTTTCAAATTAGTTACTCTCCAAATTCTCATCCATTATTATTTGTGTTGTTCAAATTGTGTTTATTGTTGATTTTTTGGGGGGATTAATTAAATGATAATGTAATCAAATTTAAAAAGGTATATTCCATAATATTGTGATAATAATTCCCTTTAACTATGAATTAAACTTCAGCCGTTGAGTCTGATAATTCAAGGGTGAATTTTGTGGTTAAATATCCATCAAATGTATAAACTTGTTACTAGTCAGTGAAAATGACTAAAATAAAAAGGTGTCCACAATTTTAAAGAGTGCACATTTAGGTGTAGTAGAATGAAGAAAATCATCACCCTTGTTTTCATCACTCACAAATGCAGCACTGCAAGATCAAACCTAGATGGTATGTAATGCTCCATCATACTGTCATCCACTGTTGGGCAATAAGTGAAGCTTTTACAAAATATAACTGTGCACACACTCTAGGATATATTTCATCCCAAATCTACAGAAATCTGTTAATAGTTGTAAGTTCATTAAAATATAGAGAGCAAGTGCTGAGATGTGAGTAGTGCAGTAATGCATTCAGTAAGGTTAAATGGTCATGCACATACAAAGGCACTTTGGTCATTAAATTCCATTAGAAGAATCAGCATTTTGTCCAGTATCTATTATACATAAAGATTTACTGACAGCAGTGCAGCACTGACTCAACTATGGGGTTGTAAACCACCACCGGCATGTATGAGTGTTTTTAAGGTTTCCTATAAAGCACTATAAGATCAATGCATGCAGAGATACCACCTTGAGCATCCTGGAGCCTTGCTAAAAGCCTTTGTATCTTGTCTGACAAAGACTTGGGAGTCTCTTCACACCAGAACAAGGGGAGTCCCACCCTCGCCTCCACAAAAAACACATTGTCTTATTATGGAAAGGTCCTAGCCACTGACAGAAAACCAGTTAAATCCCTGGAAGTTACCTACTTTCTTCATTTAATTAGTGTATTGTAAAGAAACGTAATTGACTTCATGTTACCAATTACTCTATTGCTTTTCTCCCCCACAACCTTATTATTGGGTGATCTTGTGGCCTGATAATACGAGCTGAATGACATGCTCTCCTTGGGTTGATCAATCTAAGTGATCAGATATCAGTCACCTGCGGGGAAAGCGTCTAACCTTAGATCCCTTATGTGCAGACTTGCATAGAATGTGGGCCCTGTTGTATGCATGCATTTACACAAATGTGGAAAAAGTGGAGACTAATTTATGTCTAAGGCTAAGGACAATAACTTGTTATCAGGCATGCAGAGCAGGAAGCTTTACTTCTAAAACATTGCAGTCTTTTTTTTATTATTATTTCAGGGTTTGTATTATCTGCTGGCAGCTCAATGAGATGACTCCCACACTGATACGATCCCCTGTTCCGTGCAATTGCTGCACTTGTCACATCCTCAGTGACTGAAAATTGCACACCTTGCTCAAAGTCACAGACACTGGTTTTCACTGGGGGTTACAAGTCACCAGACGTTCAGCTTACTCTCCTCAAACGACCGTGTCCCTGTTTGATTTCTAATTGCTTCTGTGAAAGAACGTGGCCTGTGGGGGACAGCGGTACAACCTACAACCATTTTGTATTTGCCTGTAAAGATGATTCAATTCACAATCAGCAAACGTAAACATGCAGTTCACCCTCTCTGGGAGTGTTGATAATAATTTCTTTGTTAGCGGATGACCTAACTAACCAAAAGGGATAACACTTAACAAAATGTTTAATTTTCAAAGAAAGGATGCAGCACAGCATAAACAATGTTTTAAATACATACTTGGTTCTAGACTTTCACTCTGAGGATCCTAGTTTGAGAACCATTGATTTTCATTCTGCAGACTCCCGGGGGTCCGCAAGCCAGTGCTTGGGGGAATCCCCCCCCCCAAAAAAAAATGCATATTTCTTTTACAAGTATGTACCGGTAGATGTTTAACAACCTGTTTTACCTGCTTGCGCACGACAAAGGCGGATGCGTCCCCTCCCGCCCCCCTCCTCTACCTGCTCCCTTCCTGAGGTCATCTGTGGACCTGTGTCAGAGCCTGCTGATAGACACTGCAGCATCTCTTATCAGGACTATGGAATGATCTGACAGCATCCACAGACAACTCACCATTTTTGGCCTCCTCATGCATAAATGTATTATGATGTCATCAGTATGTTGCTGTTTATATGCTGAGGTCCTTTTTTGCAATTCTCACAATGTGTCCTGTCTAGGACACAGTGCAAGATAAGATTTTTATTTATACCTCCTCTCTCCTCGTTTTTCTCTTTTTCTTATCTAAATAAAAAGGGCAGTGACTCCTGAATGCCACAGCCGCAGACCTCCCCGTCTCCCCATGTCTGTTTGTTTATGTTTTCTTGGACAGGCTGTACTGAAATGTAATTTCCTTGTGCTTCGGTGCAAAGACAATAAAGCTGATTCTGACAAAATACACCAAAATGCAGGAAATAACAGCTACTTTATTCAAAAATTTCTGGGGGAGGACCCCCAGACCCCCCCACTGGTCCACCCATATTTGTGTTCAGGCATCAATTGGTTTACAAATCAAGTTCTGTTACTTGGTATGAATATTGCTCTTCTGATTCTGTTCAGTTTTATGTAAAGAGTTGTCTGTAATAATTTGAAGAAATGGCAAATTGTAGGTATAGGTAAAGTTTTAAAGTGGTTTTTGATACTGTTAATTTTCTTAAAACTGTAATTTTTGGAAGTTGAAATAAATTTTTTAAAGTTCATTAATTGTGTCTTGAATGAAAAAAAAAATACCCCGTGTTTAATAGTATAAAAATTGTATTAACACTATTAAAGACAGGTCTTAAGTATTTATGTTGCACAAATATTCCATTGCATTAAATTTATTTATTAACCTTTTATTTAACCAAGCGGGCAGCACGGTGGCTCAACTGGTAGAGCTGCTGCCTCTCAACGAGCAGGTCCTTGGTTCAAACCCTGGTCCAGGGGCCTTTCTGGGTGGAGTTTGCATGTTCTCTCCGTGCATGCGTGGGTTTTCTCCGGGTACTCCGGTTTCCTACCACAGACCAAAAACATGCATGTTAGGCTGATTGGTAACTCTAAATTGTCCCTAGGTGTGAGTGAGAGAGTGAATGGTTGTTTGTCTCGTTTGTCTCTATGTGGCCCTGTGATGGACTTGCGACCCATCCAGGGTGTACCCCGCCCCTCGCACAGTGATTGCTGGACATGGGCACCGGCGACCCCCGTGACCCAAAATGGAATAAGCGGGTAAGATAATGGATGGATGGATATTTAACCAAGCAAATCCCATTGAGATCATAGGTCTCTTTTGCAATGGAGGCCTGAAGGCAGCCTAACACACAAGTTTTTGGTCTGTGGGAGGAAACCAGAGTACCCGGAGAAAACCCACGCAAGTATGAGAAGAACATGCAAACTCCACACAGAAAGAGTCCCGGTCCAACAGGGGATTGAACCCAAGACCTTCTTGCTGTGAGGCAACAGTGCTAACCACTGAACTGTCATGATGCCAAAGAGATGTATGAGACAAATGCTAAAAAGACAAATTGAAAAAAATAAATAAATAAATAAACATGATGGCTATGAGGGGGTCCCTGAACCCAAAAAGTTTGAGAACTCCCGTTCTAAATGATGCCACTGTCAGCCTTCAGTTCACGTTTCCAATCCAGCAACGGCTGTTTAAAGAACAGCAGCGATATATTTTTTCTACCCGTTTACGTCCACTGATTTCTACAGGTTCTCTTATTAGATCACAACCGTTCTCCTCCTTTGCTTGCATGCCTGCTGTCACACCATGCTGCACACCTGGAACCTCTTCCTCCTCATCAGTAAACTGCTTAAAAGCTTTGGTGATCCAGTGCCACGCCTTTTTTTTTCCTTGGGCATTTCCACTTGGCCCTGAGCATTGGTGTGGTGTGGTTGAATTTGAACTTAACTCTGTGTATAAAGCATTTTAGCAACTCTGAGTTGATCTTTGTGATCTTCTGTGAACAGTTTTATTTAAGAACTTTTGCTTGGATGGGAAGTTTGGTGGGGGTTCTCTGCCATTTTATTTTAACTTTACTCTCGTTTTGTGGCCAGCCAGGGAGCTTGGGAATTGTAGTTTTTGTTTTGTTAGACAAGAGGTGATTTTGTTTTCTAGCCAGAAGAGGCATTCTTTTGTTTGTTGTTTTGGCCTTGGAGACCCTGAAGTTCATGGCTTCCCTTCTGACTCCCCAAACTATTACAATACAACTTATTTATAAAGCACTTTAAAACGATGCCATTGGCCATAGTGCTGTACACTAACACATACAAGCATGAAAACTATAAAAAACAGATACCATAAAAGTAATGAACTACCAAATCTATTAGAACTATCAGAAGAACAAATTATTGTAATGCCAAATTGAGCAGTTTTTGAGTTCGCTTTTTGTTTAGTTTACAATTTTTGTTGCACCTTCTGCCTCCCAGACTCAGTCCAAGGGTTGTAACATACCCTCTGAGTTTTAACATGTTCAACCACCTTACATGTTCCAAACATTATACCTTTTTATCCGTCTCAACATTTCTTTGGCTCTCTAATTTTCCCTTTCACTATTTAAAATGTCAGTTTTTAGAATTCCTCTATTTTATTTTACTTCTCTGACATTAAACTTTAATGTTTCCGCCCAAGTGTTTTTCACATAACCACAGATTCTCATCTACTCTTGACCAAATGCCTCTATCATTTTACATCTATTCTCTGTGGTCACTTTTTCCACATTCATTAAACTCAATTTTGCTCTTAAGATATTGATGAGTGAACTGGACCTCAGCTCATCCAACATTTCTCCAAAGACAAGATCAGTGCTGGTCTGGACTCTTTCAGAGACGCAGCACAAATCAACTTTGAGAATCACATCAAGTACATTATTTCATGGGTCATTTATTTTAAAAGGTAAACAGAAAGAAGAAGAATAGTCCTTGCGGATGCACATTTTAAGGGGAGGCTCAGTATCATTACGAGCAAGTCATCTGAAGTTTGGACTTTTCTAAGAATTTATCCTTGAGTCACTACAAATAATTATTTGTTGGACATTGCTGTGCACAAATGCACTCAAGTAGCTTTTAAAACAGATATTAGGGTTAATTTACCCAGGCGTTTCAGATAATTTGGTGAACTGGAAAACACTGGTGACTGAGAGGCTCTGCTGTGATGTGGCCTACTTAATCAATCCCAATCTGCATGTGTCCATTTACTTTCTCCTTATTTCACTACTAGTGTATTAAACTGGCCACCTAGAAGATACTGGATTAAATGAATCTGAACAAATTAGGGGAATCATTTATGGTCATTAGCGCACGTACGGAAAGTCATTGAAAAAAATTGGGTAATAGGAATACTGCCTTTAAAGATGAACTTATTTTGTTACATGCCAGGTAACCACTGCCAAATATAAACACCTCTTTACAATCTTTGACAATCCTTTCTTTCGCATTCGATGAAGACGGTCGCTCTTACCCTTCATCCTGCTTTTTTGCTCTCGTCCTGTCAACCTCAGAGCCTCTCTTTACACATCTTCTGAATCGAAAATGTATTATGGATCTGGTCAGCTGGTTCCTCAACGAAATTGATTTTTTTTTTTCCACCAGACGACTGGGTGCTGGAGAGCCCTCATGCCCTGAATGGACCCATGCAGCTGATATGTCATTGATACCTGGCGTGAGTAGAAGATGATGTGCCTATCTGTGCTGTCCATGGAGGACGTAGAAGATGTGTACATTATTGGATTCATGATAACAGGATTTCTGCTTGTTGGAATCTGTGGATACCTTGGATATGGACAAATTAAGAAGATGTCGTCAGCAATTTCAGTTATGGTAAAGCTGCCAGCCTTATGTGAAGGATTAATCCGTGTCTCAAGCTCTCAAACTCATATGCTTACTGAGCTCAACTGCAAGTTGGACATGATTTCTGAGAATTATAGGCCACTTGCGGCTCCTAGAACTCACCAGTATGAAGGATTCAATCTTGGAGAATGTTAAATCAAGCACGAACCTGGTGGAATGTCCACTAATCTGGCTGTTTGGATTCGCCATTGAGTGTACACGCAGAACTTGATGTCAGACAGAAAACAGAGTCTGGCAGCCCAAACAATTGTTTTTTTATCTGAATGTGGCCTCCCCGCTGGCCTTGGACAGGCCAACTTGTCTCAAATTGCTTCTGAAGGGTATGTAAACTAGAAGCTCTGCCTGTCCCGCCCCTCCCAAAGACATCAGTGCCTTATCAGAGCCATGATGCTGTTAGACACTGTACCATCTTATCAGAACTTTGGAACTTTCTGGAGTGTTTATGGATAACTCACCATCTTTGTCGATCTCTATGAATGTATTATGATTTCATTGTATGTTGCAGTTTTATGTTGCGAGGTCTTCTTTATACTTTACACATCTTTTATACCATTTCCCAGCCAGAAAATGGTGTGGGATTTTTTTTTTTTTTTTGGCTTCCTCCATCCTCATGTTCTCTTTTCTTACCTGCCTGTATGTTGTATGTAATAGGACTCTCTTGTAAATGAGTCGTTGAGGCTCAGTGGGAACTAATTTGTATAAATAAAAGGTCTAATAATAATTAGGGATGCACAATATTATCGGCATGTTATCAGCCGATATTGGCATTAAAGTTCAATATTGGATATTGGTCATTGCATCAAAATAACTCGCCAATATAAAAGGTGCCGTTTCTGTATGACAACCCAGTGACAAGGATGTCTGCAGCGGCAGCACAATGTGATGTCACGCGCGCCTACCTGATCTCACAGCGGAGAAGAAAATTCAAATTGTCGGTGAAGTGGAAGTTTTATATTTTGTTGACGATATTGGATTCCAAAGATTTTTGGACTAGGTTGAGCCTCGCTACATCGTCCCGAGTTGGAGATATTTTTCTGACGTAACCTTACCCGAGTTATCCAACAATTTTCAGTCAGGTCATCTGGACAGGTTTTTTTTTTTTTTTTTTTTGTGCTGAAATGTTTCACCTTCCATCCAGAAGGCTTCATCAGTCAAGGAAACGCACAACACCAAACCCGAGTTAGCCATAATTTCCGACGTCATTGAGAAGCTACTAGCCAATAGCACTTGGGTGAGTTTTACCACAAACATTTGGACATCGTGTTAGCCCCGTTAGCATGATTAGTCTTACGGCACAATGGATAGACAAAAACTTTGAATTTAAAAAGGCTGTCCTTCATGCATAAAAATGCAGAGGATCCCACACTGCAGCTAAGAACCTGGAACAAGCCTCCACAAGTGAGACAACATTGCAGGTGGCTAATGCTAATAAATAACATTTAACATTTTTCATTTAATATATGTTAAAGGAAAAGAAAATGTATAAAATATTGGTTTCTGTAATCAGCCAATTAAACATATCGGCATATCTGCCAAAAATCCAATATTGTGCATCCCTACAAAATGATGATTAAAAAACAATAATATTTTAATGTTATATAGTTAAAACCCATCTTTTCAATGATTTGGTTTTAACCTTCACAAAAATACAAACAACCCACTTATTATAACACCTATTTAATTTCAATAGCAGAGTCACATCAATTGGAGCTGGTATTTTAATGCAGTGCTAAATAAAGAAGACAACAAAAAATATGTTGATACTCTTCGTTCTTGGAAAATGAATACTTTTTTGCATTTGTTTGTTTCCCAATCTAAAGGAAATAATATAACAAAAACGTGCTTTTGCCTTTGTGTAAAATTACCGTTTCAAGCAAACAGAAGGAAAATTAAAGCAACAAAACTTCTTTACAAGACTATGTCTTCATGCCATCTGGCTCAAGCTCTTCAATCTCTGTTACACCTTTATGCCACAGCCTGAACACAAATGAGTGCTAGTGGTATTGATCCAGTCTTATACTCCTTTTATTATCTCCTCTCCCATCCAAAAGCAGCTTTCCGCTTTGATAGCACCACTGTTGTAGAAAAGCATAAATTCTCAAGCTCATTTGCAGTGAGTGGGTGGATAAATGGATGTGAAATCAAGCCATGAAAAGCCAACATGGCATGGTGGGGAATTTTCTCCTGAGCTTATTAGAAAAGCGTGCTTTCTTCTTTTGCTTGTAATGGTGCACAATACGCTGAAATTTTCTTTTTACTTTGGCTTCCAGATTTTCATGAATGCATTTTTTTTTTTTCTGGAAATGTTAACTTGAGCCTTTGTTCTGTAAATATATTCTTTGGCATACTAGCCGTGGGAGAAATCAAGCCTGGCTTCAGCTTGTCAAGCTAACAGTAGCCCATAGAGGACACGGGGAGGACGGCCCTAAAGCCTCTCCATGCTTCGTGACTATAGGCCAGCTGTGTGTCAGGGAGACCAGAGTAAATAGGGCTGTGTGTAGTCGCAGAGCTGCCCTGATCAAAGGCCTCTCTCTCAGCTTGCTGTCAGTTTCGAACGTCCTCTCTGTTGCTTCTCTGTCCAGTCTTCCTGACTGACTGGCAGGCACTGGAATATTGTGAAAGGAGGTTGGCCCCAAAACAAAATAATAAAGAAACTGATGGCAACATGTTATAAGTAAATCAGTTTTTTAACATTATGAAGGTGCAGCATGTTAAAATTCTCAGTTTCATCTACTCTGCGTTGCCTTTAAGATCCATTCATACTTAAGGTTTTGAAAAATTGCTGCAAAGTTAAATGATGGTCAAACAGTAAAATTGTTTCTGTTGTGTTTTTGAATTTTCTGTCATAACCGGTACCATCTATACACACACCTTCTTTTCTTTGTTTTTATTTTTTATGAGCACATGGGAGGAAAAAATGTCTCATGGTGCTTTGTTTGAAAAGGAATTCAAGCGAGATTTGTGATAAAGAAATATCTTTGTCTTTTATCTTTCATGCATGTGACTTTGGGAACTACAACTGTATGCATACAATGTATTATATTTTATTACAGCATGTATTTAAGTACAAAATGTCTGAGGGTCACATCTGTGTGCATTTGCATCAATAGAGAAACAGAGAGCCTTACAGCCTTACTATTCTGCCTGGATTTCCCAACTCCTGTAAAAAACACTGTTTTCACCAGCGCTCCAATTAAAAGACTTGTACTACCCTCGCATTACAATTTGAGTTTGATGTGCATATCTCTCGTTCTCACAAGGTGGAATCACAGTTGTGTGATGTGTGACTGCTCATGACTGAACACCCCTTAAGCTAACAGGTGTCATCGTATAGACAAACCCACACTTTCTCACACTCATAAACCTCAGAAAAAGTGAAAAAGATGAACGAATGTGTAAATTATCTGCTCACAAAATCAATTGTGGCATAAATTCTAAGTGGGTTTTGAAAGTTGTTATGAAAATTTCAGAAACATTTCTGGTAAATGGACTGTAATTATAGTGCCTTTCTATCTTATCAAGACACTCAAAGTGCTTTGCAACACAATCTGTGCCCTCATTTACCCATTCGTACAGCACTCTACTAGATCTCTACAAAGCTAATTGACCATTCTAAAGAGACTAATCAGTGCTTTATTACATTCATACACCAATGGGACACACAGAGGCAATGAGGGATTCAGTGTCTTGCCCAAGGACACTTCGGCATGTGACTGCTGATGGATTCGAACTCCCAGCTCTTGCACTGGAGGACAACTCTTCTAACCACTCAACCACAGCCACCCTATATTCCACCATATAAATATGATCTGATGACATGTATCAATATTATATATTTTAACAATACTACCCATATGTAAATGGTCCAAATGGTAGTTCCAGACAACTGCCTCAGCAAGCAATATGCAAATGTTTCATATTGATTTGTCAAGGAGGAAAAACATAAAGTGCAAACATGATATGCAAAGACAGGAGAAGCGTATCCATTAAAAAAGAAGAAAGAAATCCCTCTGATGTAGACTTAATATTTCCAACATTGCAGACCTCTAACACGCACAAGAATCCAAACAACATCTTGAAACATGTATTAGGAATGCTCATTAAAATCTCCCAGAAATAATTCAAAAGCACTTTAGTTTCGTTCAGCATAAATTAGAATTCCACAGACAGATTGTACATGGTCTTGTATTGTTGTAGCGTCATCACATTTGTGAGGCTGATTAGCTCGCTGGGATACGTGTAGCGCTTGTAATACAAATATCTCGAGTTTGATCCATGTGTGGGCAGCGCCTATTTATTTCTGTCAATCTCATGCCTAACACAGACATGTATTCAATATTTAAATCTAGCCGTATAGGTTTAATAAACTTTCAATTTTAGATCAAAATTAGCCGAACTTCAGTCTAGACGTCTACAGGCCATTTAGATGCTCAGAGGGTTATCAGGAAGATAAATCTGTTTTGGCACAGAGTTGAGGAGAGGCAGGCAGTCTCAATAAATCTCACAGGCTGCCTGGCTGGAGCCTGGCTCTGTTAGCAGGACAAGGGCTTTAAGAACTCCCTCTCTCCATGGCTTCTTCTTTATCACTCTGTTCACTGCGCTGCAACGTGCACCTCCAGGTTTTACCTCCACCTCTCTCCCTTCAAATCACAGTCTTCGCACCTGTAACCCCGAGTGAGAGATGATTACACCGTCGGCAGCTAAAGCTGACCTTCAAGTTTGGCCCTGACCTCCCTCCCTCACGCTCCTTCACCTCCATCTATCATGTGCTATATGGCACAGAAACAACTGCATAACTGCGGTGTCCACCTGTAGAGCTACAGGAAATGGCTGAGTTGTTGGAATACATTTAAAACAAGCGGTGTGTAGAAACCTGTGCTTTTTTTTTTTAAATGGGGGGAATTCACTTCCTCTCTGCTCTCCAAACCCTGCCATCCAGAGCTCAGAGGGCAAATGAAAGGTGGTGACGTCTGATTCTCCACATGCAATGTCTCCCACAGAGTCGCCAACAAACTCATTTTCTCCCGAAGGGAAAACCACAAAGACTTTGGCAAGCTTCCCCGTAGTCCTGTTGGCATATGGTGAGAGAAAAACACAAAAACAGCAAGGAAGGACTGAGGTTGAGGGCACAGAGGAGGGGGGAGAAAGAATGTGATAGATTGAAAAGAAGGGCATTGGTGGTTTAGAGTTGAAATGCCGTCAAAGTAAGGGCAGAAGAGAGAGAAATGGGGAGGGGGGTGGGACATAAAATGCGACACACTTTCCTGGCTTATTTACACGTAGCTGCCAGTATGACAGGTAATTTGGGCAAATTCTCCACAGAGCCCGCAGCAGACGGCGAGGGGATAAAGACGAAAGGAGAGAGCAAAAGAGAGAAAAAAGGCAAGAGGGACGTGAGCAGACTGCCTGACATGGTCTGAGTTAGGTCTGAGAGCAAGATAGCAAATGGGTTTCCAGATTCCAATCAGAGGAGCGGAGTGGGACAGAGGGAGGGGGTGAAGAGATGGAAGGATGAGCGTGTGTTCGGAGGAGGTGGAGAAGGGAGAAATAGGGGCGGAAGTCATCCTGTTGACAGAGTCTGATCATTTTATTTATCTTCAGCAAGGAGGAGATATCAAAAGCACTTTTTAATTCAATTTCTCTTTTTCTGTTGAGGCTGAAAGATCAAGCAGGAGGCAGGAATAGCTAAAGAAAAAAGGGAAGGGGGGAGTGGTGGGAAATCAAGATCTCCCAATTTATTCAGGTTCTGATTTATTCACTTGTTTGTGTCACTCGTATTTTGCGCGCCTGTGTGAGTGTTGCATGTGTGTGCGACTCGGAGTGCATTTGAGCATTCGTCTCACTGAACTTCATGTTGAGGCAAAGCGGGCCTGTATTTATAGAAAGCTCATTCTTTTGCCGTCTACCGGTGCTCTTACCCAATTAAAAAAAAAAAAACACTTGATAATGGAGCAGAAGATTCCTTCCTGTGGTCACCTATGTGGAAAGGTGATCACTTCATGTTCCCTCTTTTTCTGTGACCGTAACGTACAAGCTTTGTGCCTCTTGTACACAAATATCACGATTCCAGCAGCAGATTACATCAGATGGAGAACTAATACAAAGTAAGCTCTTTGCTTTAAGCCAAGTCAGTGTAAATGAAGATGCACTAATCTGCGAAAACAGCAAGACCATATAGCATGTAACGCAAACAAGACAGGCTATGAGCCAAGCAAACAGCAGAGATGGAGACGCTGTGGTCAGCAGGATCAATATAGTACATAGTATGATATGATGGGGAAGATGAGATGAGAAAGTCAGCAAAGCAACAAACCAAGCTGCAGTTTATAGAGCAACAGTCAAGCCTGAAGCTAGCTGAACATGCATGTGTGAATGCATGTTTGGCTTTCAACCAAAACAGTCATATGTCTGACATCTGGATCATTTGCTCTGTGCGTTTTTATATTTTTCACCTACCGCTGCAAGGCAAAGACTCATTCTCTACACGTATTGTGAGCACAAACACATTTCACAAGGTCTTGCAACAGCACACGAAACACAAGGTTTGACCAAAATGGCTATAACTGTAATTTCTTTTTACAAAATGATTTTAATTTAAATTTGATGGCATGGTGGCTCAGTTGGTAGAGCTGTTGCCTCTCAAAGGGAAGGTTTTCTGTTCAAATCCCGGCCCGGAGGCCGTTCTGGGTGGAGTTTTCACGTTCTCTCCGTGCATGCATGGCTTTTCCCTGGGTACTCCGGTTTAACATGCATGTTAGGCTGATTGGTAACTAAATTGTCTCTAGGTGTGAGTGAGAGAGTGAATGGTTGTTTGTCTCTATGTGTCTCTGTGATGGACTGGAGACCCAGTCCAGGGTGTCCCGCCTCTTGCACAGTGACTGCTGGGTATGGGCACCAGTGACCCCTGCAACCCAAAAAGGAAGAACTGTGTAAAAGATTGATTGGATGGGAAAATTTAATATATAAAAATAATGAGTTGTCATGATTTATTTTAGTTAAGCACTTCCATTAATCATTCCAGTGGCCCATTTCTCAAAAAAAAAAAAAAAGTGAATCGCTTTTAGCATTTTAGTGGAAAAAACAAAATAAAAATCACAATGTGGTAAGAGTGGTTGCTGACGTCATTTGTGCCACGGCCTGCTGTGATAGAACGCTGGAGGACAATAGTTTTGTTCATAGTTTGTTGCACTGTACTGTCACAAAAAGTCATGTGGGGCGCCAAGATGGTGCAGAGGTAGGGCAGCTGACTTGGGACCAGAAGGTCACAGATTCAACTCCCTGCCATGCCCACATGTCGTGATGTCCCTGAGCAAGACAACCAATCCCTAATTGCTCCTCGGGCAGCCTACATAGCTGCACACTGCCACACCTGGGAGTATCTCACATGAGATGGGTGAAATGCAGAGAACTATGGGTAATTTTTTCATTGTATGGGAACATACAATGATGACAACACATAGCATTTTACTTTAAAGAAGGTTTGATGGAAAAATATGGAGGAAAAAATAAGACAAAACAATCGTTGTAGGACATAGATCAAGGTCATGGTTGCATTGTTTATCAATGAAAATGGAAGAAGAGTTCATAGAAACTGAAGAAATGCTGGAACACGTCATCTCTGGAATCAAAAGAGGACTTTTTCAGATGCTGTTTCCAACAATCCTGAAGATCACCCAGCGACCAGGTTGGCAGCAGGAAAAGGTGTGAACCAGTTTTCCCCGTATCTTTGTCAGTCACATGTAGAATTAGGTGATTCAGCTATGCATTAATCTGAATGTCCATTAGGGTAATATAAAGGCCAATGCTCAGTGTAAATTAGATAGTAACATATTGTCACTAACACAATATTCACAGAGTTTATGTTAGAAGGAGCTGACTCTATCTCTTTCTATCTCTCTCTATATCTCTCTCTATATATATCTCTATCACAATATGCAGAGTTTATGTAAGAAGGAGTTGCCTCTATCTACTATCCATCTAGGGGGAGTGGTGGCGCAGAGGTTAGAGAGGTGGGCCTGTGATCCGAAGATCGCCGGTTCGCACCCCAGCCCTGACAACATCAAAATTGTGGGTGGGGTAGGTGAAACACCCACACTTGCCCCCACCCCTCATTCACCCCACTCTGGGCCCATGAGCAAGGCCCTTAACCCCCACCAGGTCCCTAAACAGGTCTCTCTTGAAAATGAGTTCTTGTGGCTCAATGAGACTAACCTGGATAAATAAAGGCTAAATGAAAAAAAAATATTTATATCTCTTCTCTCTATCTCTCGATCTAGTTCTCTCTGTTTTGCTGATTTTCTTGCCTCTTTTTTCCTGTAGTGAATGTTCCCTGAATACACGGGCAGTCTGGATTTGGGAAAATCTTGCCAGTTCTTGAAAATAAGTGAAGAATGAAACAACCGTTGGAGTTTTGGGTCGGTTTTCATAATAAATTGAAATGTGCTGAACCATTTCCACGTATTCTGCCTATTCACTTCTTGTTCATAATCTTTTATTTGGCTCTGATGACGTCACACTTCAGAGTTTTCACAGAAAATGCCCAAGATACTGTGATACATTATCTATCTTTTAAACTTTAATTGAAAATGTGTATGAATGCTTTAAAATGTGAGACTCTGAAAAGAAACATATTTATGAATTTATTTGATTTTATGTTCGTTTCAAAATATTTTTCATTTAACCTTCCAAACTGTGAAAGGTGTTTTCCTTCAAGGAATGTTTTAATAGATTTTGTTCTCGTCTGTGATTCACTCCTGGGTTTTATTAACAAATGCCAACAACGAGTTCCTTAGTCTTTGTTAGTCACGCCTGGTGTGTTCATTTATTTCCTGCTCAGCAACGTCTTTGGTTTTATTCTTTTTATTGTATCAAACTTTTTCAGACAGCTGCATCTTACAAGGTCTACATTTTAGACCTGCAGTTTGCTCCGAGTGTTCCTTAGGGACAAGGCCTGGCTGAAGTGCTGGACGCTGCCCTGGCAGCAACGTCTTCTGGTAGCTCATGGTTCATAGAAGTGCTTAACATATTCTGACCTTTTCACCCTGCCTCCTTGTGAGCTCAAAGCCTCCGAGACATCCCAAACATGACCTGTCCTTCTCTTGACAAACACATAAGTGCAGCTGCAGCCGAGGGCACGTGCTGCACTCACGTCTGTGTGCACTGAAGTGTGTTTGCACATCCGCAGCCCTCCTGATACCAGCCCTCCTTTAAGGGCTCTATTCACACTTAACCGGCCCAATGCATGATGGCTTTGTACAGCAAAATGTTCATACACTTTACAAACCATCTATGTTCTTCCACTTTTAAGAGTCTGCACCCCTGTTGCACATCTTCACCTCAAACAGCTCCATGCAGAGCATTTCACCCAGTGCTATTCTCACAAGTCATGGCACAGAGTGGAAGAGCAACAGAGTTCCCACTTAAGAGGAGCAGATGTGTTGAGAGGAACTCTAAGAAGCACAGAAGCAGACTTGACACAAAAATAGAAATGGGTTTGAAAGCAGACACACACAGAGACACAGTGGTAACTAGGATAAGTTGGAATTAAAACCAGCAATGCATATAGGAGTCAGGGCAGATGTCCACATCTGGTGGCTGCTGCAGATTTCAAAAGAGGATGCATTAAAGTGACGAGGAGCGAGGGTGAAATGTGTGTTAGTAGGTTGAAGGAGAGCAGTAAAATGTAATCAAAGTCAGAGAAAGGATTACCTCCTTTGCTTCAGTGGAGTATGTAATTGTAGCCCAAAAAAAAGAAGAAAAAAAAAAAAACCCCGCACTGACTTGCTGTGACAACAAAACACAATTGTGCAGCAAAGAGCCGTGTGTGATGCTAGGAATTAGCAGCGGCGATAAAGATGGAGATAACAGCGAGACGACAGGGAGGAAAGATTCGGCTGATTATCGGCGCTGATGATAACGGTGTTGGTGGTTATCATAATGAAGGTGGTGAGGATGAAATGTGCCGCAGTGTCTTGATGATTTGACAAAAAAAAAAAAGATGACTTGATTAAAATTGCTACTGATGCCGGTGATAAAAGAGGGATTTTGTCGACCACATTTTAATCACTAAGATATCTGATTTTCTATATTTCCCATAATTCAATGCAGCAGGAAGCTGTTAATCACATAATTTCTTTTTTTTTAATTATTATTATTATTATTTATTTCCCAATTCAGATCAGTCCCTCCATATGACTTGATGAATATTCAACCCTGCCCTCAGGTATCAACACTAGTGTCACTCACTTGCTTTTATTTAATATCTTGTTTGACTACTAAGACTAAAAAATTAAATTAGGCCTACATGGTCCATTTATACCAAGAGAAGAAAAGCTTTTAAGCTTTTCAATCTTTTTCCCTTCAGCTGGTGAAGGTACTACAGTTCTTTACCCCTCACGAATGAGCTGTCTTCTCTCAAGACCGAGGCTGAAAATAGGATAAACGAAATAAATCTGTAACATTTGATTATTTGAATAAATGATCATATATTTTCTTACATCCAGACTTGATGATCATTTAATGCAGCATGTCAAATTTAAGCTGTAGATGTCAGAGACTCATGGTAAGAAGTTTTTTTGATGGGTTTTAAAATGTGTTACTTTTGCATTTAGTTCAGTTACATTTTCATGGGAAAATGAAAAGAAGCAAATCACTAATCAGCTGATTTTCTTGCATATGATTGAGATATTTTCCAATTCTGTCATAGTTCTATCACTTTTTCTAAATGTCATTTTACATTTCTGTCACTGTCAAGCCCATAAAAAGTAAGGTTCAAATATATATATATATATATATATATATATATATATATATATACATACATTTATTTTTTTTTTAACATGCTGCTGTCCAGCCCCTCCTGAAAAAACCTAACCTTGACCCCTCAGTCATGTCCAACTTCCGGCCTGTCTCCAGACTCCCATTCACCTCTAAACTACTGGAAAAAATTGTGGAGTCTCAGTTGAAACAGTTTTTGGGGGATCACGCTCTCCTAGAGTTATTCCAATCTGGCTTCAAATCTCGCCATAGCACTGAAACTGCTCTACTGAAGGTTTTTAACGACATTTTCATTCCCACAGACGCAGGTGATTCTGTGCTGTTGGTCCTATTGGACCTTACATCTGCTTTTGACACCATCGACCACGAGATCCTCATTTCTAGACTGGAGCAGTGGGTGGGCATCACAGGGTCAGCCCTTAAATGGTTTGGGTCCTACCTATCTGACAGAACCTTCTGTGTCAATATCAAAGATTCTAGTTCGGCATCGACAGCGCTCCAGTGGGGGGTACCGCAGGGGTCCATCCTTGGTCCCCTTCTCTTTTCTTTATACCTGCTGCCACTAGGTGCTATCTTCCGCAAACACGACATACCCTTTCATTTCTATGCCGATGATTGCCAAATTTACTTCCCCCTGAGGCACAGAGGCACACGCTCTATTCAGCCTCTTCTTGACTGCCTGGCTGACATCCGGGACTGGATGGCTTTAAACTTCTTAAGCTTCAATGAGAAGAAGTCTGAAGTCATGCTGTTCCATCCCAGTGGCTCACTCATGAAC
>NC_056502.1:9683211-9736397 GCF_014905685.2 Nematolebias whitei | reverse complement strand
TATAGATATATAGATATAGATATATATATAGATATAGATATATAGATATAGATATATATAGATATAGATATATAGATATAGATATAGATATATAGATATATAGATATATATATAGATATATAGATATATATATATATAGATATAGATATATAGATATAGATATAGATATATAGATATAGATATAGATATATAGATATAGATATAGATATAGATCTGTGTATAGATAGATATATATCTGTGTGTATATATATATGGATAATACAGAATAAAAGAAAAAAGTATAAATTGCTTTAACTTTTTTAAACCTACAGCTCAAAGTTCTTGGCATCTCAAGGATGCAGCTTAAACAAACATATTGTGTATATTTTAGTATTCCATATTCAAATATTTTTCTTTAAACAAGTTTTGTTGAGGTTGTTGCCTGTTCTGCCTGTGTGAACTATTTTCATTAATTTGACATTGGATTTTATTTTTATTGCTTATGTTTGTTTTATATTTTTATAGTAAAGGGTTTTGTTTTTGTATTTTCTTCTTTAATCCCCCCCCCCCCAGTTTATTGTGCTTTATAGGAACAAGTTTGAGATTTAGGGCAGCTCTGCACAATCTTTGCATCCGACCCAAGCATTTGAATAAGTTCACCTGCAGACCTTGCATTTCATTTTGGTGTACATTCATCACTTCATCTACATTTATTTCATCCATCCATCCATTATCTTTACCCACTTCCTTTTTGGGTCGCGAGGGTCAATGGTGTCCATATCCAGCAGTCACTGTGCGAGAAGCGTGGGACATCCTGGACAGGTGTAGAGGGACACATGAGACAAACAACCAGTCTCTCACTCACACTAGAGACAATTTAGAGTTAGCAATCAGCCTAACATGCATGATTTTGGTCTGTGGGAGGAAACCGGAGTACCCAGAGAAACTCAACGCATGCACAGAAAGAACATGCAAACTCCACTCAGAAAGGCCCCCGGCCGGGATTTAAACCGGCGACCTTCTCCCTGAGAAGAAACCGCTAGACAAACTGCGCTATCATGCCGCTAAATTTAATTTTCTTAGACAAACCAGATATTAGAATAAAAATAAACTCAAATAAAAGAGTATTGGACACCAATCAACTTTTCTATTTGTACATATTCATAAAAAAGTTAAGCTTTACTTTCTGGCCTGATACATTTAATGTCAGAATTTGCATATCACAGGTTTCAGATACCAATGTGCCAATCAGATTATGTCTGGAAGCTCGGTGAGGTTAACACAATGCTTATGTAAACAAAACTATGATTAACTGGTCTTTACTCTGACCCCAATCTGAGAAAAGCCCAGATAGGCCCTTACTCTACATCGCTTTACACAGGTAATGAGAGGGAGGTCATCAGTCAACCCTGTGTAATTAACTGGGTGGCCTGAAAATGCGCCTTTAGGATACCATTAACCCAAGCTAGCCTAACAAGCCTGTGCAAACATAGTCTAAAGGCACCAGCAAACATACATCTGTGACGAGGAATGGTGGGTGAGCAGAGAGGAAAATCCATTTCATGAATATTGGATTTCATTATGAGAGCGAAAAAAACAGCTTTGCAGTGGATCATTCTTTAATGACCCCAAAGTCCACACGCTTGAATCTTTTAGCAGTCGCTGTCCGTTTGATATGGGGGGAAGAATCAAATTAAAAAAGAGAGGGGAGAGTTGTTCCCAAGAGGGTTTTGATGAACCATAAGTTGAGCACCTCAATCATGGCCTCATATAATCTTTCGGACAGGTGGGTCATCCTGCTCCTGACACAGAGGTCGGGAGGGTCCAGGTCCCACATTTGGGAAGTCTGCAGAGGAAAAACTGCTTCTGGGTCCAGAATAAGAGTGTGTCAAATATTGATGACATGCAATATTTTATGGATGCTTAAAAGGGGCACATCATACACTGTATATGAGTGAATCTAGTCTCTGCTAACTGAACCTTCCCCCAAAGACAACCCAGACGCACTGTTTGGGCCTGTAAAATATGTATGAATTTCAGTGAGGGGTAATAAATCAATTAAAAAAAAGTCATAATAGGTGCATCTCCTGCATGTGTCTTTATCTCTGCTGTTCTGCTATTATTGTGCAGACAGAAGCACAAACCACTCACTGCTTGACTTAGACCCTTTTTGAGGTCCATTTAAAATATTTTTCTATTGTTTTTTATGTGATTAAAAATTGTTTTTCCTGATATCTGTGATGATCAGCATAGATATGTACAGCTCTCAGCTTTAAGAGACCAGTCGGTTGAGTTTGTACCCAAGAATAAAGTTTAGCAAGTGGTAGGAAAAAAAAAAAAAACCATGACACCAGCCACTTTTTGCTGAAATGATTGAACCAGCTTGAGCTAGTTCAGCCCTGAATGTCACTTCAAACCATGTGTGTTTTTATTTGATGATTTCTAGCACAACACTTACGTTGGGAATCTGAACAACCCACAGCTGTGTGGATGAGGCATGATGAGGCTCTCATTACAGCAAAAGAGTGTGACCTGTTCCTCACCGGCCCTGCTGTTCCTCTCCTTTCCTACAGTAACTATCAGGCAAGGTTTTTGGTGCAGCCCATCATTTTACTGAGACTAGTTAGTTGATGTGCACAAAGTTTGAACTTGAGGAGCTTATGTTGCAATGACAGTTTGGTGCATAAATTAAGCAGGAAAAGATGCTGTGATTAAACCGAACCACATCTGTCACCAGATTTTACAGAAGGATGCAAAACTTTGTCTGCAGAAGTCACAAAAATATCTAAAATCGGTGTCTGCGATCTTTGTGATTAAGAGCCATTTTGACCACTTTGTTTACCAATTATGTGTCCGGAGCTGCAAAATCTGCTCCAACTGTGCACTGTCAACTGGTGATATTATAAAATGAAAAATGTCTAACTACTATTAACATTTATTGATATTTTTACATTTTAATACAAAAGAAAAGTCCAGATTAATGTTAAAGACAAATATCTATCTATCTATATATATATATATATATATATATATATATATATAATTTTTTTTTTTTAACAATTTTATAAAAAATTAAACACTGAACTCTACAGGCCAATATGAGTTCTCTTAATTGTTGTATACCTGGATTATTGAGCATGGACTTTGTTGTAGTTCTCTTAATTGTTGAAGAAATAAGTATCCTTGCTAAAGCAAAGTATAAAATTAGGCCAGTTTGTTGGATATCCAGTAACATTTTAAAGAAAATGTTTTGTTTACTTTGACTTGTTTGTGAACTTATTCTTAGTGTTATCAAAAAGGTACTTACCATATTCATTCTCAGCAACTTGTCTTAAAGATATTCCAAAACGTTCTGGTGGTTTTAAGAGAAAGATCACGCTGTGAGACTGGAAGTCGACAAAGTGGCTAACAAGCTAGCATGATGTAGTCCACATGTTTTATTCCTTATATTTGTACAATACTTCACATATTTGAAAATGACAATGATTTGCTGAAGCTAGCCATTGTCATTGTTGACAATAATATAAATAAAATTCAGTTTTACTTTAGTTTTATTTGAAGCCTGAGAGAGCTGCTGCAGAGGTACCACAGAGCCACATGTGGCCCCAGAGCCGGTTGCAGACCCCTGAACCATCCATCCATCCACTATCTTTACTTTCTTCTTCTTTTTCGGGTTGCTGAGTCACTGGTGTCCATATCCAGCTATCACTGTGTGAGAGGCGGGGGACACCCTGGTTTCCAGTCCATTACAGGGACACACAGAGACAACCATTCACTCTCTCACTCACACTTGGGGACAATTTAGAGTTACCAATCAGCCTAACATGCATGTTTTGGTCTGTGGGAGAAAACACACATACACGGAGAGAACATGCACCACCCAGAAAGACCCCTGAACTAAGTAATGCAATAAACTGTGAACAGATAATTGCTACCTTAAAAAAAAAAAAAAAGGGGCCAAATCACAAAAACTGAGCTCAAGAAGGTTATTATTATTTTTTTTAATGTACGAGATTGAATAAATTTATAGTAAGCAAAGCTTTATGTTAAATGCTAACCAAAGCTTAAATAAAAAGTCATAAGATAAAAATAAATTCCAATTTCTAACTGCTCAAACGTGGACAATTCCACATATAAATGAAAGCCAGTATTGTAAACTTTCCCACTGCATTATTTTACAGCAGTTGCTTGCATCAAAGACCAGCTGGTACCGCGTTAAAAGACGATGAAAAAGATGATGTTTTGCATTTTTAAGTGATACTGTGATCAAAAGCATCTTGTTTAAAATGCAGATTATGTTACATTTTCTAGATAAATAGTCACTTTTTAGTTTGGTAGATAAATAGCAAAGTGAACAGGATTATCATAGTTGTTTTATTATCTTTTTTCCTTTTTAACAATCATCCTTCAGTCAGTCAGTCTTCACTCAGTCAAAGGCAGCTGCAAGGAACACAGTAAAAAATAAGAGGGAAAATTAAGCTATCATACCAAAAAAACAAGATGTAGATAAGAAACTTAAAACAAAGGAAAGTTTATTTGTCTTCCTAGGATGTGACTTTATAGCTCAAAAGGGTTTTGTGGCTATATATTAAAAAAAAAGATACAGTAATACAAAGAGAACCTATGAGACCAAAAGACCAAGTGAGCACAAGATTAAAGCTGCTACGGCAAAACTTGACCCGTTATTCACCACATTATTAATTGCCTCATATTACTTTATTCTGTGTTTCTCTGCAGTTTGAGGAAACGCTCGTGCTCCTCTATTTTGAGTTATCTGAAGTCAGCAACCTCAGCTCAAAATGCAGGTGTGGTAACACAGGCATGAAATTAATGTTGCAACCAACCTGGCAGGGCTAATAAATAAAACAAGCGGCTACAGCCAGACACAGCCCTCCATATGGTGCGCTTCCATCTCAATCTGCCTTCATTCTTTGCACAGAGCGCAGTCCATCTCAGGAGCGGCCTCAGCGTTCCCCAACACAGACTCCTTTCCCACCTTTTACTTTCTCAAACGCAGGAGCCATTACAGAAGCCGCTTCCTGCTGAACTTACTGCAAACAGGATTTATGAGATCTACAGACTTAAAGCATCGGGATATATTCAGTAACACCCCAGTTTTACAGCATGGAGCCCAGATGCACTGCAGGAAGCACATTAAGCTGCTTGACAGTAAAATAAAACATGGTGTCTTTTACTGTTTTGGTGCTATATTCATGGTCACATACTGAATTTCCTCTTCCTTTGAACAATACCATCTTAAAAAGAGAAATCTATTACTGGCTTTGCTTTTATGAATCTGATTTTGAAAAGTAAAAATGACACTTGTATTTTAAATGTTGATGCTATTTAGAAATTTTAAAATGTTTTAAAGATTGATAACTTGTTCTATAAAGTGAAAATGATTTTCAGTTTGGGTATTTCAACAACATAACTCTTCAGATTATCTGAAATAAAAGTTACATAATTACATGCATCATAATTCACAATAAATGTCTTGACGGGGAACATTTGCTGAATGGACCCAAGATCCAGACTAAGATGAGAACCTCATGGAGAACTTCATTTTATTAGAAAACAAAAGCTAACATTGCAGCTACCATATTTTTCAGACTATAAAGAGCAATTAAAATCCTTTAATTTTCTCAAAAATCAGTGAGCCTTATAATCCGGTGCGCCTTATGTATGAAATCTGCTTACCGACCTCTTACTGATTTTATGTGGTTACTGTGAACAAGTTGAATAAAGTTTGACTTATCTGACTGTTTTGCTTATTGTGCCTTATAATCTGGTGCGCCTTATAGGCCAAAAAAAAAAAAAAAAAAAAAACAGTAATTTGACTCTTAAAAAAGGTTAAATACAAAAAGGTTCACTGGAATCAAAAAACAAGATCAGAGAGGGCTGAGATCAACACAAGGCAATCTGTACCAAACTAACTAGGAAAGATAACGGGTATAAGTAAAGTAATAAGGGTATAAGTAAACCTGAGCTAATGAAGTGAACTAGAAACACCTGAGCAGGTGAGATGGGTGGAACAGGAGCTGAGCAGACCAAGTGATTGAAGCCTCAGACGGGAAAAAAAACTGAAGAATAAACTTAAAATAACACCTGAAGTGAACAAAAAGCAGATCAATAAATGCAATACAAGAAAAACTATCACAGTATTACTAAAAATAAGAAATGTTGTATGAAGCATCACAAACAACACGTTTGTTGGAAGAAACCATCAGTACTTGCCTATTTGTAATCAGAACCAGAATCATTTTATACCACAAAAACTTCCATGGTGGGCAGCACGGTGGCTCAGTTGGTAGAGCTGCCACCTCAGAAAGAAGGTCACCAGATCAAATCCCATCTGGGGGCCTTTCTGGATGGAGTTTGCATGTTCTCTCTGTGATGCGTGGATTTTCTCTGGGTTGGTTCTCCGGTTTCCTCCCACAGACCAAAGACATGCATGTTAGGCTGATTGGTATAACTAAATTGTCCCTAGGTGTGAGTGAAAGAGTGACTGGTTGTCTCGTTTGTCTCTGTGTCCCTGTGATGGACTGGAGACCTGTCCAGGGTGTCCCCCGCCTCTTGCACATGACCCCTGTGACCCAAAAAGGAAAAAGCGGGTAAAGGTGGACAGATGGATGAAACTTGCAAGATAGTAAAAAACAGACTGCAGATCCTCAAATGGTCATTTGAGGATCTAAAAGCCAATAATTTTCCCAAAAGTATATTTCATAAAGTTTCCAAATTGCCATCTAAAATTAAAAGCTGATATTTTATGCCTTGTCTTTCTTTAATAACAGACAATAAGACACTGAAACTAGTAAAACACAAACTGTGACACATCAACAAAAAATAGCAACAATGTGAACACTATCAATAATACCAAATGTAGTAATTATTCCTGAGGTTGACTGTCTTTTATTAACCGGGAAATGCTTTGTTTCCAGAGCACATCCAAAGACTGGGAAAAAAAAAAAGGACAGAGGATTTTGATGAATGCTGATCTACTGGAAGATTCAGTTTGCCAGAAAGGAGCTTCTGCTTGTGTTTTATTCATTTTCTTTTCTTTTCTTCTTCTTTGAAGAAAATTCCAAAGATATACTCTATATATTACTTACATCTAATGCATATAGTGTAGATACTGAGCTAAAAGTTATGTACTAATCCCATTTATATCCAACGGTATATAGACTTGACTTGTGATTTGGTCTCATCCTCATGTAGAAGCACAAATAAAAGTTCAATTAGAAGTTTTATGAACAGTCATAAACCTTGTCGAAAAGCTTATTCTGTTGTGGAAAAAGAAGATCATGGCAGTGGCTGAAGAGATCAAAGCTAGACAACAAATCTTTGCAGAATTCCTTGAAATAAATCAGTGAGTTGACAACCAAAGTCATGCGGTCAGCTGGGGAATATGCCACTGCTGTGGTGCTGCAGGCAATAAAATGGGGACAGATTTGTAGCTTTTATTTTATAATAAAGACTAAAGTGTGTGTGTGTGTGTGTGTGGGGGGGGGGGGGGGGAACAGGGTATTTAAATGACAGTTGAATGCAAGCATTTTAACTGTTTTTTTTTTTTCTAACATGGTAATCATTAAGCTACACTAATGTCTATACATATTTTACAACAAAAATCCTCACTCATCATCGGAAAAATGACCATTATTTTGCCTAAAATGTCGTTCTGTATTATAATAACATCAATTACATAATGTGTAAATATGTTTAAATGTTTTAAAATTCAAAATAATGGGAACAAATCTCAATATTCAATGAAACCACGCAAAACACTGCATAAAAAATTACTGGTCGCACTAAAGCTGGGCAATGGATAATTCTGTCATGTTTATGGTGAAATGTTGCCATTACAGTAGTTCCTTGTAACTTCGTGGTTCGACATTCGTGGATTCGCTCTTTTACGGCTTTTCAAAGTAAGATTAAACACAAAGAAATTATTATTATTATTTTTTAACTGTACAAGACACATGATTGTCAACTTTAATATCACTCACGCGATTGGGACAGTACTGGATACTGTACAGTAAAAAGTTAACGAAAAATAAAATACTTCGGACAGATGCCTCCAATTTGTAGTTTCCTCTCAGTAAGGCTATACTGTATCCCCACTCACAAGGAATACATTTCCCAGAAGCCAACAGTGCCCCGCCCAGAAGCCCTGTTTCCTTCTGCTGAAATACGTAAAGCGAAAGTTTTGATCTGATTGGAAAAAGTTTGGTGCTTATTACAATGACTTCAGTACCCAGCTGATTCAAAGAGCTGCACAGAACCCACCAAGAGCAGAACCAGACCCATCCGCAAATCTGAGAGCTTGTAGCCTGCCCACGAGGACTTCTGAGTGCAGGAGGCGCTGTCGAAGGTCCGGCTACTCTCGGGAGCTCACCTGGACTTTTTTTTTTTTTTATCTCTTTAGCGAACCTCTGGTTTTGCGCCGGCCACCCAAAGGTCAAAGTGCTTCAGTGTCCAACGGCTGCACAGAACCGGATCATAACCAACGCAGAACCAAGAGCCAAGAGCTGCTGGTGAGTACAATTTAGTAGCTACATATACGTATGTTGTTAAAATGACAGTTTTAAGAGTTTAGAACATTGCAAGAGTGTGGGAAGGGTTTCTAAAACCTTAAAATATAAATAAATACTAAATATATATATATATATAATGTTGCTACTTTGCAGAGTTTCACTTATCGCTGGGGGGTCTGGAACATAACCCCTGCAATAAACGAGGGACTACTTTGCTGTATTTTTATTTATATAACACTCCAAATAAAATAGTCAGCTGCCCTGCCCTAAAATGACCAAACTGCATGCAGATATTTGCCATTTTCAGTATTTTTGATGGAATTATTATGTGATGAATGAGGTCATTAATATCCACCTCAGCTGGGGAAACACAGCTTTTATTAAAGGTCAAGAGGATGTGCTACATTCGGTCCCCAGGTAATCGGTACAGACACAGCAGGTTGACAGCTCTGATGATGCTTTTTACCAAATATGTCCGTGTCCCTCTTGACATCAAGTTGCACCCCCCAAAAAAGCTAACAGATGGCTTTAGGTTGTACTCTCGTGTCTTGAAGTGTGAGCTGAGTGCAGGAAGTAGCAAGGGGTGAGTGGGCACAGTCAGAAGGCCTGTGGGGTCCCCAGGGCTGAGCACTAAGCACAGAGAGAAAAAAAAAAATCCTGACTGGATTATAATAAATGTGGCAGCACAGAAATGGAATTCCATCCTCTTCCACGTTTGACTGTGTAATTGCTGCCCCATGAATTGAAATGTTGCGTTTTCAAAAGCACTGTATTTCAAAGCCAGTCAGTCTATATGGTTTGACAATTTGCGTTATGCAGCTTTGCTTTCAGCCTGTGCAGAAGACTTGTATTGAAACGAATCTTTCCACAGTTAAAGTTAGAATGAAAAAAAAAAAAAATCACTGCGCTACATCAAAAGGCACTGTCAAAATCTTGACAAAAGACATGTATATACTTGAGAATAAAAGCCTCACTGTGATGCAGGATGCACAAATGAGACTGTAAATGACAGGGGCTGGCTGAAGCACCTCTTTAGTACATGAAATCAAAAATTTTCTCAAGTGTGTCACATCTCACATTAAATACATCCTTTTAATGACAAAGCCTGTTTCAGTTAGGCCGAATATATCATACACTGGATGCAAAGGCACTGCATTAGCATTTTAAAAATAATCAGAGCACATGTTCAGCCACAATCAGCACCCTTCAAATTAATTCCCCGTGAACGAAAAGTCAGATTAAAGGAAAATCAATAGCGAAAGGCCTCCCAATGCTTTTAAAAAATATATATTTATTAGGGGTGATGGAGGGATTCATAAATGCTTCATGGACCTGTGTGACGGTGCAGTTTCTTTGCAGAAACTTTTCTTATTGCAGCAGATTGGCTCCTACCTTTCGTTTCTTTCTATGCTGTCATAAGAAAATCTTAATAGAAGCCAACTGTCAATATGGCTTGATCATGATGGATTCAGGGGGGGATCAATCACGTCGGCCTGATTGAGAAAACACCTGCACGGTCTGGCCAACATTTGTCATGTCAGATATTGCAGCCTCCCTGTAGCATACAGATCAATTCTGATCTCAGCTGTCAGATTCACAACAACAGACAAAAGGTAGGCGAAGATTTGATGAAGCAGATGTTTACGATACATGAAGCTTTAATAACGAGCATCAAATTGAGCTGTTTATCTTACCATTCACATAATGTGTCTTCGTGTCAGCTTTAAATCTTCAGCTGTGTGGGTCTGGCATCAATTTAGTTTTATCTGATCTGTTATTTGGGTTTGTTGGGATTTTATGGCAGTATCACTCAAAATTAGGGATGCACGATGTTATCGGCATGGTATCCGTATCGGCCGATATTAGCGATAAAGTTAAATATCAGACATAGGCCATTCCATCAAAATAACTCACCGATATAAAAGGCGTCTATCTATCCATCCATCCATCCATTATCTTTACCCGCTGCTTCCTTTTTTGTGTCATGGGGGTCGCTGGTGCCCATATCCAGCAGTCACTGTGTGAGAGGCGGGGGACACCATGGACAGGTCTCCAGTCCATCACAGGGACACGTAGAGACAAACGAGACAAACCACCATCCACTCTCTCACTCACACCTAGGGACAATTTAGTTACCAATCAGTCTAACACGCATGTTTTTGGTCTGTGGGAGGAAACTGGAGTACCTGGAGAAAACCCACGCATGCACAGAGAGAACATGCAAACTCCATCCAGAAAGGCCCCCGGACTGGGATTTGAACCAGGGTAACCTGCTCACTGTGAGGCAGCATCTTAACCAGTTGCACCACCATGCTGCCATAATAGGCTTCTGTTTTTCAAGTTATTTTTTTATTTAATTTAATAAACTGTCAAGTGAATCTATTAATGCACTAGTACGTATGCACATGTCATTTCTCGCTTGTGAACAGGTAGAGTTTAAATATGTGAAAATTTACAAATTTGCACTGTTCGAGTGTTGTCATTGTGTTAGAGAGAGTAAATGTCATGAATAAATTTAACATTAAACATGATCCAAGTTGAAGCTTTACATACTTTTCAGCACCCTTTCTGGCATCTGCATTTGGTAGCAGGCCAAACTGACAAAGACCATGCAGAATAATGTAGTATTTTAATTCCACAGCAGAGAAAGCTCTGCAGTCTCTGTAAGTAGGTCTGGGGAAAAAATATCGGTATTGGTAATCGGACAAATACGTTTTTTAACATACTGGCATATAGGATATTGACCAAAAATCAAATATCGTGCTTCCCTACTCAAAATATGACCAGATTTTTAAACTACCATAAAACAGAGTTTCACAAATGCAGCATGTGAAGTTTTGTTCTAAATCAAACAAATCTAAACCACATAGTAACATGTCTGTCCTAAAGTACATGTAGTCAGTGTCAAACACGTACATGTGACTCGTCAGCAAATTCATGTTGTATTAAAGTACTTTTGCCTGACATTAAGCAGCTAATTGCCCTTTTCTGACACCTTCATTATTTCCTAATGGAATTGGAGGTCCGCTGGCCAGATAAAGGTCACATCGATACAGGCAGTGCCCCCTTGATGGGGCGAGAAGAAGATGTTCTGCTGCTGTGAAAAAATAATTTCAAAAAGTCATTTCTGAAGGAAAAGTTGCTAAATTACTTGCTATTATGTACCAACTGCATTCAGAGCTTTCAATTTATCTGCATATGAAACTTAATGCTTACACAACACACTTTATCTCTGAAAATAGCTCTAGTTTTGCAGCACTGCAGCATTTAAACAGGCCAACATGATGCTGCTTGCATCTTTAAAACGATATCATGCATTTTAATAACCACGTTTATTTTTATTTATTGCTGCTCAAACACAAGAAGGCAAAAAATAGATGAGTGAGGTTTAGTTTTAACTGTGCATCGCAGCATTAAAACGTCTAAATACACAGATGTTGGGAGGAGGGAATTGGGAAGATTCACCAAAGGAGTGATATTACCCTCAAAAAATTAGATTGTAGTTTTTGTTCACATCCTTCAATGAATAAGGGAATAAAATTCGGAGTACAATTTAAAAGTGAAGAACATATTTAAAAATATTATTTAAATATGGTACTCAGGTCCAAGCAGTAATAAAATTCAGCTTTCTGAATTACAAAACTGGAAAAAACTCCAAAGGCTTTCAGTGTTATTCAGCTCTTCATCTAATTAATGAAATATCATAACATAATAGAGCAGCATCTCCTTCCAAACCCAATTAAAGGTCTGCAGCAGCACAAACGTTTGATGGAATTTCACCCAGCATTCCAATTAACACAACAGGACCCCACTATCACAAATATTTTGCTTTGTTCTCAAACTATTTCTGTGATCTTTTGCCTCGAAATATTTGGGGCAGTTTTTTGAACACCAAATAGCTAAAATGCACGAGTAGAGTCGAACATTTTTAAGGATTCTGTAGAACTGCGAGTCCATTTTGGGGTCATGAATCCTGCCTAACAGTCTTTTTTTTTTTTTCTGTCATGCTAACACGGACACTTCATTACAAGAACTCCCATCGGCGCTTGCCCAGCTGGAGCCAGAACCACGTGCTGGCGTTAAACAGCAGAGGAATCCTGACGCATCTAAAATCACAACACAAGCTCAACGTCGGACGCTACAAGAAATAAATGTCACATCAAGACTTTCTTAAATGTGGCGTTCCACACAACAGCGCCAAATTATGTAAAAACATTTTTAATTGCACATTGTCAATTTTACACAACATCTAAATATATTAAAAAAAAAAAAAAAAACGTGTGCAACCCGTGGATTCTTGACAAGTTCCAAATTGTTTATTTTGTGGGCACACTGCATGACTGTTTTATTAGAGGTGTGCTGCCTTGTTGAAATGACTCCCTAACCAGTAGCATACTGTATTAGCAGCAGCTCCTTAATGCCGCAATATCACACAACAAGTGACCCTGAACAGTTTTACTACTCCCACTCACACCGTAATATTAGCAAACTCAGTTTTCATTGGCAGGATAAACCTGACGTGGGTTTTTTTTTCCCCGCACCTAATCATCTGCCTGCAAAATCAATCCATCTCGATCACCGCCTGTTGCGGGTCTTTGCATCCCTCCTCCTTCACACCATCTGTCTCCCTTCCCTTGCTTGCATCCTCGCAGCCCTCCTTCAATCATTTTTTTTTTCCATAACTCCTCCATCTCCCTGTCCTGTCCGTCCTCATCAGCCTCTTGTGTCTTTCTGTTCCCCGGGCTGTTTCTGCTCTGTGCATTAAACAAATGCACGGCGCTGCACATGCTGCATGGAGCGTGTTCCCCGGGCGAGCAAATTCCATGACAATGCAAGAACGTATCAGCGGATGATTGGCACTGACGGCGGACACGCCTGATTCGCAGCGACACGTCGGCCATCTCAGCTGTTGAGCGGCTCATTATCATTTAGAACTGCTTGCTGCACAGACTACACACCCACACGGTCTGCCGCTGTCTCCCGACAAGAATTAGAATTACGTGAAAGTCAGGATGCGACGGTCTCTTACAGTCAATGTTATTTTGAGCCAAAGTTTCGAAGCACAGCCTCTCGTATGACTTATTTTTTTGTTCCCTTGGAGGACACTGTTGGTATGTGATGCTCATTAGCACGCCCTGTGTCTCTTTTCCGCCCCTCAGTCATACTTCCTCCCCCTGTCTATTAAAGTCTAGGACCAAATTATCCCCATTCTCTGTCGGTCTCTTTCACCCTCCATCTCGCTCAGAGCTCACTGTGAATACCAGTCTGGAGCACAATAACCCCTCTTCTTTCCCTCTTCCCTGCACTTTATCCATCCCTCCGTCTTTCTGTCTCCCACGTCGCTCTTATGGCTACAGGAGAAGTCTGTGAAGGGAGCAGCTGCTGAAATATTTATCGATCTGTTTTCCTCAGTTTTATTTATTTTCCTCTCACCCCCACTTGCTCTCTCCCATCCCGCCTGCAAAGACCCACAAACACCTCCAGCACCATCAGATGGCAGAGGCGTAGGAGAGGCTGAAAATCCACAACATAAAAACTATTATTTAGCATTTGTTGCACCCAGCGGTTTTACCTGTGTAAACAAAATGAGAGGCGCAGGCGTGAGATGGAGGCTGAAAACGTGAGAGAAGCAGCAGAATCAACTACAGCAGGAACAACTGCGGCGGAGATTGAACCGTGAGTTCGGCAACTTCTCTTCTGGCGTCTGCTTCACGGGGCCTGTTGAAAGGAAACATTGAGACGCTGCTCTTTTTGTGCCACTGCAAAGGAACTTGTATGTTACTGCTGACTGTTGAAGTACACGTAGTCATGGCAACAACGCCCCAAGCAATTATAATTACAATGGCAACAACTTTGGTTCTGGGCCGAATGGGTTCACAAATGACTCTGACGTTATCGTAGCACAATTAAAGGCTTCTGAGCCGCTGCTCGTCCCAGTGAGTCCAACAATTTTCAGTCAGGTCATATGGATGGTTTCTTTTTTTTGTGCTGAGACGTTTCGCCTTCCATCCAGAGGGCTTCATCAGTCTGAGTAGGCCTGTCACAATAGCAAATTTTGCTTGGCGATTAATTGTCTCAGAAATTATTACGATAAACGATACTATTGTTTGAAATTTGACAATTATTAGTAATTTATTGTCAAATTTAAAAATAAAAGTTTGTTAATTTGTTTTGTGGGTAGTACATTTTTTGACCACCGGATGGCAGTATAAGACTGTTTGAACTGAAGGATGGATAGTGAGGGAGGAACAGCGTGTCTCTTTAGGAAAAATGGAAAGGAGGCCCCTTAACATGACATGGGCTGTCTCTCCTTAATTTTTGTCAGTTCTCAAAATGGCGGACGCTCGGTGTGGTTTGAGCTCTTTAGCATAGCATTTTTCACACGAAGCTTTTAATTTAAAAAAAATCAGTGAACAAGTTCTCAGCTTCTTTTTTAAAGAGAAAACAACTTTTTACATGAAGGCACGGGTTTCAACTGTGAATTTTGAAGCTTCGACAAGACAGAGTTGTTTTTCTCCGAGGTCGGCCTGTTAGCTTAGCTCGTAGCTTAGCTGTTTTTAACAATCCAAAAATATGATTTTGGACGGTTAAAACAAATTTTAGAGAAAAGAGAAAGGGAGGGGTCAGTGAAGAACACTGGAGTTGAGTCTTTTGTCATCCAGTGTCTTCAGTAGAAAGAGAGACACGGAAAAACGATAAATGAAAATGAAGTCGATAATATTAATTTATCATGCGATTAATTCATTTATTGTTGATTGTGACAGGCCATCTGGAGTAAGCTGTTGGGTGAGAAGCAGTTTTGTTTTCTGTTTTCTCAAAGTGGAAAAAAAAAAAAGTTATGTTGGTGCTAAGATGGTTTCTGGGGCACGCCCTCTCCTCCGGTATGGTCGACGATGAAACTCAGACTGATGAAGCCTTCTGGATGGAAGGCGAAATGTCTCAGCACAAAAAAAGAAACCGTCCAGATGACCTGATTGAAGATTTTTGGATTTTATCCCTGGATTATTGAGCATGGACTTTGGTGATCAGCACAGAGTGTTGAGGTTACACCCAAACAAACGATTTAGCAACATTTTTTTTTTGAAAAACGTGATTTGCTCCAGCTTTTTGTCGCAAAATGAATAAATGTAAACAAACACGGACAAGGAAAGTTTCATTCATACGTAGCATGCACAGTATGCAGGAGAAAACACACATACACACACAAAACTAAGTCCCTCCACCAGGCTTGGCCTGCCTAAGCCTTTTCCATTGATTTGCCGGCGCGCGCCTTGTCTTTTGATAATGAGGACAGGGAGAAAAGCGGGACCCTCGTCCCTCCCAGCTCCCCCAGGACAAGCCGCCTGTACTAATCTGAATTGTGTTTTGAATGATGCTAACTCCATGGCCCCCAAAAAAATGATGAGAAGAAAGAGGAAGAGAAGAAAATCACACACTGCTCTCTCCCCTTTGAACTGAATGTATTCCTCCTAAATGAGTAACATCTGCGCATAACAAACACAAACCCGCTTCCTTTTCTCCCTACAGCTCAGTCTGCAGTGTCAACTGGAGCTCTGGAAACCAAACTGAAGACGTTTGTATAACTTCTTTAACTTGTAATATGAATGCTTTGGGAAAGAGATCAATTGGGGTATTAATAGCCACACTAATGTATTCTCTATGTGCAGTAAAGATGTCCCTTCCTGTTTGCTTTCCATCGATTTTACAACTTCAGAGGGAATTCTCGAAATTCATCTTTCTAGAGGCTCGAGTAAAAGAAACCCCTTCACCGAGTGCATGCATATGTGTATTTTTTTCTTTACAAACTTCGTGTTTGTGGGGGGGGGGGGGGTGCAAAAGAGTGCCCCTTCTTATCTGGTGCCAATATGCAAGTCCACAATACAATTCCTTTTTCTCTGTCCTCAGCCACTTTTCTCCTTATTGAACCGTCCCTTTCTTACACTAACTAAAACATTTCCCTTTTTTCATTTTGAACAGCAATAACCCTAAAAAAGCTAATGTTCATAATAACGGTCAAAACAGTACAGGTCTTTTAGATGAGTTTGAGAGCTGGAAAGAACGAGGGGAGGTTATTTCAGAGCAAATTACAACGGATATAAAACACAGGGCCACTTCCTGGCCTGAGCTGCAAATAGTCACTTTCCATTACATTTAACTTTATATATTATAACTGTAATTATAATTTCAAATGAGACTATTGATGACCTAGCGAGCCAATATGCGAGGCCACTTTAGATGGGTATAAAAACAGCAGAAGAACTCTCGAGTGTCGTGCTCTGTGGAGGTTGCTCTGGCCTGAAGGCCAACACCATGAAATACAAAGTGCAGAGCTCCTCTCGGTTTAATCAATCTGCAGAAACATTGCAAGGAATGTGTGAACAGAAGCAACTATTTTATTTCTGGTCACTTGTTACAACTGCTACCCAGTGTTGCTTCCATTAAACATAGTTTGTATAGTTTTTGCATTCTTTGAACCTGCCTCTTTGGATATCTCCGCTTCTGTACTGAACTCTATTACTTGCATCTTTGCACATTTATTGCAACTTGCACAAGTTTTTGCATTTTTGCATCTTACTCCGTTTATATCTCTGCTGCTATAAAATTGAATAGGTTTATGCTGCTAACCACATATCAGAACATGTTTCTACCTCATGTATCACTTACACATGTACTAATAACACGTGTCTCTAGTCTCTTAATTACATGTTTAGATTAGAATGTTTAGATTAGATTAGATTTATTTTTGTATTTATTCTTCTGTTGTGTATTCATACAGGCTAGCCTCATTGAGCAATGGGGACTCATTTGCAAGAGGGACCTGTTCCAGACAAAACGTATAAAGTACAGACAACAAAACAGACAATGATAACAAAATATGCACTGTGTGTTGTATTGTTGTTGCGCATAATGTTCTGTGTTGCACCGTGATCCTGGAGGAAGGCTGTTTGTTACAATATGTACTTGTACGTAGCTGAAATGACCATAAAACCTCTTTGACTCTGACTCACTCTGAAATGAGGCCAGAGTACCAGAAATATTAGTATATGATGTTTAATTGCAGTGGTGGCCAGTAACGAAGTACATTTACTTGAGTACTGTACTTAAGTGCATTCTGTGAGTTGTCTTTACTTGAGTATTTGCGTTTTGGGGAACTTATGACTTTCACTCCACTACAATTCTAGGAAGCTTCTCGTTACTCAATCCACTGTTGCTGTTTTTCTTTCCTCAAATGCAGTTGGCCAGTTGTTGATTCAGGTATTATGCTAGATTCATCTGTGCAGAACATTCATTGTTTTGTCAGCTTCTATGTTAAATATGGGACCATTTTTAGTTATCAGTGTTACTGTTTTCTCTCCAGTGTTGTTGTTGCTGTCAATGTATGCACTTTTATACACAAACAATGCAGTGTATGAATACTGAAGCTGGGGAAACGACTAAATGTGCATCATCTGTTCGTATTTCCATGACTTTCCACAAACATGTAAAATACAGGGAAGATATTATTTGTAGTTCGCAGGTTTTGTTGCCATGTGTTGTTAGAGTGGTTCTACATGTCAATACATCATCAGGTGGTTTCAGAGTTACAAGGTTCTGTAAAATAACTTAAAACAAAACAGTAATGTACTGATATTAGAAAATATAATTTGCACTTTTAAATACGTGAGTATTTTTAAATGCAAGTACTTTTGAATACTTAAGTATTTTCAAAAGTAAGTACTTCAGTACTTTAACTTGATTAAACTTTTGACTGAACAACTTTTACTTGTAGTTGAGTACGATTTTGACCATGAGTATCAATAATTTTACTTAAGTACTAGAATTGAGTACTTTGTCCACCACTGTTTAATTGTAATTAATCACTCCTGTAACAATGTTCTGATATCTCACTGTCTTTTTGACAAGTCTTGGCTAATTCACTGTTCATACTTTGCTGTTAACCTTGCTTCATTGTATTGTAATTTTCACTTTAAAACTGTTTCAGAGTCAGATCAGACTGCCAAGTGTTTTTGTTTTAGTTTTGCCTCGAGCAAAATTACCCACTGCACACATTAAAGACAAAAATATATATAGTTTTCTTTTCCTGTCCCTGATGCAATTTAATAACACCTTTAAATTCATTCCAAAGCTGCAAATAGTCTGTTGTTTTCATTACATTTAACTTTATATATTATAACTGTAATTATAATTTACTGATGACCTAATGAGCCAAAATGTGAGGCCAGTTTAGGTGGGTATCAAAAACAACATAAGTAATCTTGAGTGTCATGCTCTGAAGAGGTTGCTCTGGCCTGATGGCTGCCGACACCATGAGATACAAAGTGCAGAGCTCCTTTCTGTTTAATCAGTCTGCAGAAACATTGCAAGGAAAGGGTGAACAAAAAGCAAATATGTTATGTGTGGTCACTTGTTACAACTGCTAGTGTTGCTTCTATGAGGCCAAGTACCAGAAATATTATTATATGGTCTTTAATTGTAATTAATCACTCCTATAACAATCTTCTGATATCTCTGTCTTTTTCACTGTTCATATTTTGCTGTTAATCTTTCTTCATTGCATTGCAATGTTCACTTTAAAACTGTTTCAGAGTCAGATCAGACTGCTGAGTGTCTTTGTTTTTAGTTTTGCCTGGAGCAAAATTACCCGCTGCACACATTGAAGACTAAAATAAATTGTTTTTTTTGTTTTTTTTTCTGTCCCTGATGCAATTTCGTAACACCTTTAAATTCATTCCAAAGCTGCAAGAGGTTGCCAACTATAGAGTGATTAGCTTTACTGCCTTCACAAGATTAAAGTCATGGTACAATAGCTATTTTACTTCTAAACAAATGAATAGTAATTTAGGGCGCATAATTGAAGTCATTCTGCAGCGTCTTCGGAGTCAGTAACTCGTTTGAAGAACTTTTGGTGCATCTGAGGTCTCTCTAACTTAACACAGCATAATCTCAAGTTTGCTCTCGTTCGCAGTCAGGCTGACCCAAATCCTTTGACGACTCAACTGTTGCCATGGTAACTTCGTCCTAATGTTTTTTTCTGTTGTTGAGTAATATATGCATCGCAAGAAGTATTCCAAACAGCCTGTGAAGTTGGGAACAGCCGAACATTTTGTCATTATGTGCCAACAGTGAGTGATTATATTCAGTTATATTTCCAAAAAGGACATTAAATCTCAGAGAATTGTTGCTCATCTGCTTTTTGGTCATGTAACTGAGTTACACGATGAAATGGCAAGTGGCAAATTACCTAAAGACGTTAGAAGTTTGTGATGCTGCAATAACATAATTACGAACGATATATGATATTAGGTTACTGCACTTGACTAATAAAACTGGAGTGAACAATTCCAGCAATATATTGATCGTCTTCTTACCCAGACAAAGCTGCATGTTCAAGCAAAATACACTCAAAGCTCCTGAGCCACAAAAAATGGTAACAATACCCTGACATTTTTGTCTGGCCTCGCTGCAGCTTTGCATTTGGTTTGTATGGATTATGTCCCTCTTGGTTTCAGTGTGAGAAAAAGTCTTTGTTCAAATGGATGGAAACTTCACTGCAGTCAGAAGAGATGCTCAATTTATCTGCTTTTTTGTCCTTCCATTTTTTTTAAAATTAAATATTCAGTAGAAGAGTTGCAGCAACAAAAACCAAAGACAACCAAGTTGAAAAAGTTGGTTTGACAGGAATATGGTCAGTATAAAATATGGTGTTAAAAATTAAGGAAAACTGATTGCTACATGCGCCGGGTAACTTTCTAATTGAAAATACATCAATAGAGTAATCTGGCAAGTAGGTTAAGTCTTTATATTTCACAACATGCACAAGTCAACTTCTTCATAGGGAAAATATACCATGCCATACCATACCACTTTATTTATAAAGCACTTAAAACAGCAAGACCAACCAAAGTTCTGTACAGCAAAAACAAAACAAGCAAAGGACACAGCATAAAATACATAGATCTAAATAGATAAATATAAGAACTAAATATTAACATTATAGAATACAGACAAGTTAAAATCAACTTACACTGTATCAAAAGCCAGGGAATAAAATGAGCTTTCAAACAAGACTTAAAAACAGTAAGTGGGGGAGCCTGATTCAGTGGTAACTCATTCCACAGTTTTGAAACTGCAACAGAGAAAGCCCTGTTACCTCTGAACTAAAAACCAGTGCCTAGAACCAGTAAAAGCATCTGGTCTGCTGACCTCAGAGAGCACTGTGGAACATATGACTGCAGCAGATCAGCGAGATAGGAGGCGGCAGAACTGTTCAGAGATTTTAAAACATACAGAAATATTTTAAAGTGAATTTGAAAGTACATGGGCTGCACTTATATAGCGCCTTTCTATGTTATCAAGACACTCAACGTACTTTGTGCCCTCATTTACCCATTCACTCTACTAGAGCTATACAAAGCTAACTGAACAACTCGTTCTAAAGGGACTAATCATTGCTTTATCACATTTATACACTGTTGGGACACGCATCGGAGGCACAGAGGGGTTCAGTGTCTTGCCCAGGGACACTTGGGCATGTGACTACTAGTGGATTCAAAACCCCAACTCTTGCTTTTGAGGACGACTGCTCTAACCATTCAGCCACAGCCGCCCTGAAAGTGAACCAAGAGCCAGTGAAGGGAGGCCTAAACTGGAGTAATGTGCTCTGTTTTGCCTGTACCAGTTAAAAATTAGACTGCAGCATTTTGAACCGGTTGTAATCGTGCAATAGATGTCTGACTGATTCCAAAAAGAAGTGCATTGCAGTAGTCAAGCCTGGATCTTATGAAAGCATGTATTACTGTCTCAAGGTTACTTTTGGACAGTATGAGATTTAATGTAGACAGTCGCCTCAACTGAACAAAAACAGGATTTAACAATCATGTTTACTAGAAGGTCCATTGTCACTCCCAGATTAGTGAAAAGGTAGCACTTCTATAAAAAGGTAGCACTTCTATAAAAAGGTAGCACTTCCACATAAGAAGCACGCAAGAAGGAGAGGACATAGAAATTCCCATGGGGAGAATGCATTCTCAGCTGACTCACTTATTTTACCGCAGCTCTGTGGAAACAAAATGTTAACTCAGCAACACTATCACATGATTTGAGTCAGAGTGGTATATCATGCTTTATTCAGGCTCAGCTGTGTTTTACAGTAATTTTATATATAAATTATAAATTAGTTATGAAAATGAGACGTTCACTGGAAAAAAAACAGTCACCTAATTTTCTCTTACATCACCTCTCTGTTCAACCTGAAACGACAAGTTTTACTGAGGTTTGATCTTCTACCCCAGAAATGTGGTGCACCTCTACATAACAGCATGAGGGAAAAAAGTAAAATAAATAAATAAATGTCACCCCTCTCCCCTGGGAATATATAGAAACCACAGGCCCTCTCTGGTTATATCTCCAACCCTTGTTCCCAGGGCTCTTCAGAACAAATCCAAGCCCTCTCACTCGAACACTTGCAGATAAATAAAATCTGCCAAAATGGCAGAGCATTTCCAAACCAAACATGAAGAACAACAGCACACACAACCCGTGGATTTCAAAGGGAGAGGAGAAAAAACAGAAGCCCCTCCAGAATAGGAGCGCGTGGCATCTGTTGATGCTGGCATCTTTCGTCTCTTCATCTCCAAGCCAAGACTGGTGATCCATTCAAGTGTGTGTGTGTGTGTTAGAGAATAGTTGTGTGTATGAGGGTGCAGAATAGAAGGGGGATAGCCATGTGCTAACATGTGCAATGTGCATTGACCCCACTTGGCCCCCATATGTTGCTCAAACAAGAAGGATGGCGAGTTACAAATCGACTCCGCTTGTTTTCACCTGTTCCCCCCGCCCTCTACATTTCCTCCTTACCAGAGCTTCCATTTGTTTGAAAGAAAACACATCTGTTGGACTGTTCGGCCGCACCATATAAAGTACTGCACTCAGCCTTGTGCACAAATGAGATTTCCTGAAGCACAACCGTGGAAATCTGTATGAATGTGAAATTACCATTAACGTTTTATTCCTTGAGAGAATGCAAATTATTTTCTACTTAAAGGACTTCTTTTGTCATCCTGAATGAGCAAAGGCAATAAATTGAGTTTAAAATAATGTGGGTTTCTGGTATAATGGCAATTATTGTTCAATTAATTGAAATTAATGAGCGCATGGATACACTCCAGCCATAATGCGTCATCTCTGGTCTGATTGCAGAGAAGAAACAGGTTTTGGAGTAGATGCAGAAAGCTTGTTGCCAGGAATGTGCAGATATTTTATTGTATGTTTCGGTGGGAGTATTGCCATCAACCTCCTAGAGAAACGGTCCTTGTGCATTTAAAAAATACAAATAAAATAATAATAATAGCTTGATGGCATGCCAGGATTTGGACATCGTTTCCATGGAGTGGTCCATGCATTCAGATGCCAAGTCAGTGGGAACCCTTTGAAAAGCTTAATGGTGTGTTTTTGTAGCACATAAATAAAGAATCTCTCTTGCATGCCATTGTACAGGTCTGAAACCTTTTGTACCACTTCTGAGTGCCTGTGCAAAACCAAGCTACTTTGTGCCCAACATGTGAATTTCTGTTAATGTGTTGGAGCAAGAATGAGCTATACTCAAGTAAATAAAATGCTTAGAAAGCAGTACAATAATTCAAGGTAATGTGCCTTATACATTACTGAACAGCATTAATACCTCTTTTAGTCTTGTAAACATTTTGTAGAGAAGCATTTAAGCAACAGCAACCCACCCATGACTCTCAGGGCCACAGAGACGGAGGATTATTCTGCTGCTGCATGATTTATCATCCATCAAACAATAGCCTTTTAACAGCCATGTGCTTCCTCTATAATGCATGTCGTTCACCTTAAAAATGGACATTTGGATAACTCATAGCAAGTTGCTGCTGCAGCAGGCAGGAGCCTTCTCCAAGATGAGTCTGATTCACATGTGTGGCAGCGTGCACATCTCACATTGATGTTCAATCATTCCTCAACTGTGCCTGAGATGATTGGTTGCACTTTCATACCCCACCATCGCCACAGGTTTATAAATTTGCAGAGCTGAAACGTGAGGTGAGACCCACTTTGGCCTGGGTTTGGTTAGTGTGATGTTGAGCCCTTTGTGTTTGTGTGCGGAGCGCTTCCTGCAGGGCTGTCCGTCTGCTGTCTGCCTGGACTGGATATAGGGGGGCTTGCTGTGGGAAGCCAACCATGACCAGCTGGGCTCTCCCTGCCCACAAGGAGCTCAGGAGCAGGAAGGGTGCAGCCTGTCTGCATCTGCAGGTTGTTAACCTCGTATCTCATTGCACTGACACATCAATTATTGTTATTAAGGGGCCGGAGTAATTTATTTATATACTGATTTCCCACCAGACTAAGGCAGGACTAATTGAGCCAGGTGTGAGTATTTGTCTCTGCTCATGCTGGATGTGCTGAGGGAAATCAGAGGATATGGTGAGCATGCTGCACACAGCTAATAAGACATCTTGTGGTATAGGGAGAATCTGGAGAATGATACTTTAGAATGTGGAATAAGATTTGATTTATTTTATACTTTGTGATCCCTGATGGCAGCAGCAACATAGCAGCGCGGTCTGGTTTTGGTACTCGGAACATGTTTGAAATGTCATGAAACCCCTGCAGTGACTCGTAACTGCAGGAATTTCACTAATAAATAATGGAAATAAATATCCTGATGCATGCTCAATGGAAATAAAGCTCAGTCGCTCCCTCAAATGTCCAGCTTTATTATTTGAGTTTCATTTCAAACTGACTTTGAACCCAAAACGTTCAAAATGTTTTATGTTTATTACCTGAACATTTTTTTTTTAAACCTTTTGCATTGTTGCTAGTTTGGCAGTGCAACAGAAGCAAAGAAGATAAATTGAGGAAATACGTCACCACTGCCTGTGATCTGCTGGATATCAGTCTGAATAATCTGGAATAATCTACAGACTGAGATCCTTTAACAAAGCAGGAAAGATTCTAGCTGATCCAAGCATCCACTTTTTACTGCCTTTAAACTGGTATACCCTCTCATGTAGGAAGTACCAGTACTCAGCTGTTACAAAAGAAATAGGACAAAACAGTCCAGCAGAAAATTAGTTTCTTAAACAAATATTTTAAAAATCAATAGTTTGTATCACTTTCATTTTTCTGCTCAGCTGGCCTGAGCTGTAGGAACGTCATGTTTCATTTTAAGAGATGTTGTTTTTTTTCCCTTGACATGAACTTTTTGTACTTTTAATCATTTAACATAGATGACCACTATGTAGTACTGTGCACTGAAGTTATGAGTTCTGTGGGAAGGTATTTTGTAGTTGATGTCGGTGTGAGAGTTGTCTTTATGTTTGAACTGAAACACAAGTTAACTTTTATCTTTTCTTTTTACACATCAAACCTGTTTTTGTATTTTCTTTTCTTTTTACTTAATGTTGTTTGTTTGACCAAATCCTGGACCTATAACCTTGACCTCAGTGGTCAGGTCATAGATTATGTCATTCTTCACCCTCTGTAATTTTAATTTTAGTCCAGACATTGACTAAATTGGACCTAATTGGACAGCGAACATTTAATAAGTAAAGCTAAATATCTTGTAAGTATTTGTTAAACATGGTGGGCTTTGTTAAAAAGTGTGCACAAGGCAATGAGTCTGGGTTCCTAAAACAATGTTAGTTGGTGCAGGCCAACTCAAACAGCTGTATAGTGCCAGCTAGCCAGAAACGACCCGTACTGTAATTATTTAACTCAGATTTTTGTATAGCTTTTTTAAAACTCAAAGTTTAATTAGCTCAAATTCAACAAATTAGTCATTTTGATCGCATTTTGGTAGAAAACGTTCAGGACCAGATTGACACAGCTGAGTTCAAAATGGTTGGGTCCAAATTTGGTCCAGAAGTGTGTGTTTTAAATGAAGATAGTATGCTTTTATTTTGTTTTCTTTGATAAAATGTGTTGTTCACTGAGAAATATTTCCCCTGAGGGTGACAAATCGGTGTCTTATTCTATTCTATTTTATTCTATTCTGGCTACATATGTCTCGACCTTGAGATTTGAGTAAAGAAAACAAAACAGCATGTCTCTCCTGGGTCTCACTGCATTGCTTCGACCCGTACTCCAACATGCAGCCACCCCCACCTCCCGCACCGAAATGCGTCGTGCGCGTGGGGATGCCGTCCCATTCAAGTCACGTCGTGAAGGAATGTTCACCGCGGATGGGAGTCCATTCTCCCCACCTCTCTCTATAAACACCTCTACATGCATCACTCCATGTTTACACTCAACCACGAGGTTTAGATGAACCCTGCTCTGGGCTGACCTGCACGCGCTCGTGTGCGCACACAGAACGCGCACGAGCGAACAGCATCTTTCGCATCTCTGTGTAAGCATATGAGATCAGGAAGCTTACACGCGTGATGCACATGCAGGTATCGACACCCGCCCTCTCCTCCTCCTCCTCCTCTTCATCATCATCATTAGCATTCGCCCCCAGCAGCATGATAAACTAAATGGATTAGAAAAAGGCGCAGTGGCAAAAAGACGCGTCTCATCACTTGGGAAACTTACCTTTAGAGAGCAGGACCAGGACGAAAGCAGCAAACGCGTTCTGTAAACCAAGACAGCCCATGATGGAGTTCTGATTGATTTCTCTGCGTGTTTCTTTCTGCAGCCAGATGTAAAATGGTAAATCCTCCTCTCTGATGGAAACCAGTTTATTGCAAAAAGTGGATGAACGTCAACGGCAATAACTCTCCGACACGTGACTGGACGAAAACATCAGTCTTGACTTTTCCCTTTGATTCCTCCCGGCGGTCTTCTCCGACGCAGACTCTCTTTCAGTCAAATATTAATGCAGAAAAAAACACATAATCCACACTTGGTTGTCTTTTTGTACCTTGACAAAAATATATATATTCTGATAAAAAGCAGTGGTAGAATTTAAACCGCCCAGAGTTCATCAGATATGATCTTATTTATTGTCATGGAGCAGGTTGGGGGGGCTCTGTGCGTCCTGCCCTGTCTGTTGGTATGCAGCCCGCTTCTCCGCTCCGCTCTTCGTGCGTCGCACAGAGCAGCACTGACTGCGAGGCGCGCAGGATGGGGCATGATTGACAGCTCGAGAAGAGCCCCCTCTCTTCCAATCACCGGCCCCAAGGAGGGAGGCGGGACAAACCGGTGCGCAGAAGTCCCGCACGGAGGGGCAGAGCGAGGAGTCTCTCCGGCCAATGGAAGGCGCGCGGTGGGCGGAGCGGGCACGGCCAGGCGACGCACGGCGCGGTGATAATGCAATGTGATTTATTGCCAGTTTGGTGTTGCTGCAGTACTCGGAGAGGGTAGTCCACTGGGGGGGGACAGGCAGACGGAATAACTACAGGGACAGAGGTGGAGGATGAGTGAGGAGCAGGTGGAGCCACGCATGCGGTGGTTCTTTGAAGTGATGGACGGGTTTGACTCAGATGCTGGAAATCAGCATGTTAGGTGGTGAAACAGCTTATAATGGAAAAATAGGTTTGTGCTATTTTGAAATATACTGAAAATCACCCATAAATTCAGCCATTTTCTTTGAATTGTGGTTCGTTGTGAATTGTGGTTGGGTTATAGACTATCTCTAAAAAAATTGAACATAGTTTGACCTTAAAGGGAGTCACTGTGCTGCTTCACTGAATCTGGACCACAGAAAATTGAGGACAGAGTTGTCTCAGGAGCTTAAAAAGAAATCTATTGACAAGCACGTTAGACCATCTCAAAGCAGTTTTTTGTTCCTCTGACTACAAATTATGTGGGAATTTTAGGCACAAGACTGTAGCTAGGATGTTCCCACAAGAGGAAAACTGATGGCAAACTGAAGAGACAGCTAATACACATGGAAGAGCCCAGAACAACAAGATTAGAGGTGAACTCCAAGGTCTAGGTACATCAGTGTCACATCGCAGCATCAGTTGTTGTTTGAGCCAAAGGAGATTTAATGGGAGAGGACTAAAAAGGCACCACTCTCAAACGAAAATAAAAAAAAGCAAGACTGGAATTTGCCTACAAGAACATTGACAAAACCTTTGGGTGGAGAAAAAAAAATGGAGCCAGCAAAGGCTCGTTTTGTTCTGGGGATGCTTTGCTGCATCTGGTGTCTTGAATCTGTTCAGGGTACGATACAATATCAAGACTATCAAGGCATTCTGGTGCTGCCCAGTGTCAGTTTCAGTATGACGTCATGGGTCATCCAACAGGGTAATGACCCAAAACACATGGCTCAAAAACACCAAGAAGGGTCAGAAATCTGACTGCCTCAAAAGTGCAACAAAAGATTAAGTTAAGGATATTTTTTCCGCAGGCCAGTATCTTTAAAATAAACCTGCTGGATCACAATTCTAAAGCGAAAACTAAGTATCAGTACTGTATTTTTCAGCCTATAAGTTGCAGTTTTTTGCATAATTTACATGCCCTGCGACTTATACACTAAAGCAACTGATTTGTTTTTTGTTTCTCATATTTATATTTATAAACCATTTTTTGACTGAGACATGACTGTTTTTATTCATTCTAACTGAAAATATTGAACACGACCATTGTCAGCCACTAGATGGCACTCGAGTGTATGGCATGCCGTTGTGTCATGTAATAGATAAAAGTGGCTATTAGTGACACAATCGGCTTGCCATAACCCACAACCTTTGTTCAGCGCCGCCACTGCGAAATGCAGCTAATTTGACCATTGAAGTGCGTTTATTAAGTAAAAGTTCAAGTGAGACACACCTTTGCTATAATGTTGAGCAAACAAATAATTGTTTTGGGTGCTTATTTTGTTAAATTTCAAAGAAATGCACAGCGAGTGGTCCCTCTGCGTGCTCCTACTTCTGTGTATCGACTTTTGAAATGCAGCTGATTTGACCGTTATAGTGCATTTATTAAGTAAAACTTAGACTGATACACATCTTTACTATAATTCCGAACAAATAATTGTTTTAAGTGTTAGTCTTGCTAAATTATTGTTAAAGTCCTCTCATGCACTCTCCTGTGGCCGCCATTTGGCAGCCAAGCGATTTTTGGCACAACACGGTCCACAATTCCGGGTTGTCAGCGGTGACCTATAACAAACGTGATGCGTCAGCGGTGATAAATGCGACGCATATGGCAAAGTGACGTATTCATGGATTTTTCCACTTTATTAGATATATTTGGACTGATGCGAATTATAAGACGGTGCGACGTGTACGGCGGAAAATATGGTAGTTGCTTTCCTTTGTAATACCTTTTTGGTCAGTTTCAAGTTATTTCAGCAACCTTTGTGTGTTTTTCTTTCTTTAATGAAAGAGTACCAATTAATGTATGTAAGGTGTGTGCAGTGGGTGGACTGAGTTGTGTCTGCAACCATCTGATTATACAGTTAACCTAATGGTACCTAACATAAACTCATTTAGGTAGACACCTTCCATTTATGCAGAAATAGGCTACTAATGAGCCATTTGTAGGCACGTTAGTCCCTTTGTCTCTGGACTGCATCTGGCACTAATTACATAAATGGCTGTTGCTTTTAGCAAGAGGCCACTGCAAGCAAGTAATCTTGTTTTAAAGCTTGAGGCCAGTAGACATGAAGCTGTCGAATACAGAAAAGTTAGACTTGCCAATTTATGCCTACAATACAAACAGATGTTATTTCAATACAGTTGAAAAGTGTTGCCTTCTTTATCTAAAACGTGCCGTTTAGTGGTCCATATTTTCAATACTTACAGTGTATGCAAACAGGTATTTTCATATTAGTTATTTATTGTTTTATATTTGACTGCTGCTTTCTTTTTATTCCCAGAATAACCAATTAATACTTTACAACAGCTGAGTTCATAAGCAATCCAGCAATGCCAGCAGATAGGATCGTCTGACAAAATAAGAACAAATGCAGTGGGGGATAAACAACCTGCGTATTTGGCTCAGATTAAAGATGAAGGAAGATGAGATGACCCAAATTAAGAAAACCCAGGACTGATTAGATGTTGAACAGTTAGTATTAGTTACATATGGTGAGTCGTCAGGAAACATTTGTTTATTCTTATCTAAAGGCATATCACATATCACCCACTGACATTCATATCCAAGACTTAGAATAAGATGTTCATTTTAAGAAATGATGACTAGTAATTGTTTAGGCTAAACCTTAAAATTAACTTTGTGTGCAACCTCATGCAGTATTGTGAGATATCGCACTAGCGTGGTTGTTGTGAACAAATCTCAGCTACTATCACAACAAATTTAAGCTCGGTATCCATAAAACTGATTGGCCTATAGCTATTTTGTGGACTAATGTTGTTATCTGTGGTGGCCATGCTGAGTTAGATTGACTCCAAAATGTTCATCAGTTGTAGACATGCAGTAGTTACATATTGAAAAGGTTATGGTAGCTCTGGGGTTTAAGTCTTGTAATCCAGGGGCTGCTGGTTTGAGCCCAGGAAGGGCACATTGATCACTCTTAGCTACCGGACACCAAAGTTTTTAGAACCATATTTGTGAAACAGATAGAGATTTAGCCATTTATATGTTTATTACATTCAGGTGGCTATGGCATTTATCTTGAACTGAATCAGCTCCAAAGGTTAAACAGTTCTAGATGTAACAAAAGTTCAGTCAGGTCATCTGGATTGTTTCTTTTTTGTTGTTGAGATGTTTCGTCCATCCAAAGGACTTTTATCAGTCTGAGGAGACACACCAAACTGAGTCTCACAAGCAGCACACTCGCATATAGGGCTTTAGCAGACTACTCGAGTAATCAACAGGTCGATTCCTAGGACATCTATCGAGTTTTAAAATTTCACGTCGAGTATTCGCAGTGACGTCATTGTGTCATGTGATCCGCACCGGGCTACTAGTAGAAGCTACCAAATGGATTCCTCCCAGCAGGTGGACTGAGCAGAGCAGGCCCAGTCTTGGCAAACAGGTAGAAATGCATCAATAGTATGGAAATATTTCACTAAAGATGAATCTTCCGGTGCAACTACCAAAAGGAAACAGAAAATGAATCAACTTCCTGACTGTTTGGAGCTCGTTGCGAACCGGTGTTATACCATATTCTGTGACCACCGTATATTGTGACCGTAGGGGGGCAGTGTTGCATGCCCTGTTGCAGGTCACAGAATATGGTGTAACACTGGGTCCAATCGACCGAACCAGAACCAGCTTCCTTCTGACCTTGTTTCACAAACTAAAAGCAAAAAATATTAGTCTCTAAACCTATAAAAAACCTATAAACATATTAATCTCTAAAACTAAACCTAACACACACCACAGCTGGCGGTGGTGGTGCAGGGTGGTCGACCGCCCCACTGTTTTTAAGTTTAGTTTTTGACATGCTGCAAGTTATTTCTTTCACTTTTGCAGCTTAATAATAATAACTAATAGTTTTGGTTTTCCTGATACTTATTTGCAGTATGATAAATGGTAGGAGCAAAATATAATATAGTTTTGTTGGTCTTTTTTTGTAAATAATAAATGACTTTTTTTGCGGTTTTATTTGTTTATTTAGTTTTCATCTTGAGATCCTATGATGTCATCCACTACTCGAGTTCTACTTAAGTTTTATTATGTTAATGTCGAGTTTAAAAATTATCTGTTCGTTCAACCCCTACTCACATAGTGGGCCAACCAGTTTGCTGGTGTTGAGATTGTTTCTGGGGCCCACCTTCTCCCCCATCGACTCCTCTGAGGCAGCCGTAGCCAAAGTGGTTCAAAACATCAAAGTTCATGCTCAATAATCCAGGTAGAAAATCCAACAATGTTCAGTCAGGTCAACTGGACGGTTTTCATCTTATCACCAGCAAATGTTTGGTCCACTATGTGAGTGTACTGCTTGTGGGACTGAGTTTGTTGTGGCTTTTCGGACTGATGAAGTCCTTTGGATGAAGGATGAAACATCAACAAAATAAAAAAAAGGAACCCTCCAGATGACCTGACTGAACTTTGTTGAATTTTCTTCCTGGATCATAGAACATGAACTCTGAAGTTAGATGTACATTCAATGATTACTTTCAACCAGTTTTATTCAAATGCCTCCAGTGGTTCATTAGATATTTTGCTAACACACAGACCTAAAAACACACAGACATTGCCATGACATTTTTGTCCACCTTTGCAGCAGCAAATAATATATTCTGACTCAGAAGAGAAAACCAGAAAACGTGTTTATGCCTGACATTCCCCTCAGGTTTCTTTTAAATGCTGTTTCACGTTTCTCCTTCTAACTAAACATTTACTGCATGATACGACCAGGATAAGTAACATTTGTAATTAAATGTGGGGAAAATTTGCTGAAGAAACAGTGAAAAGAATATTATGAAGACATGACAAGAAAGAGAATAAAGAGAACCGCTCTCTGGCCAGAGGGAAACCCCGTTCTCAAACAGGCTTACACACACCACATAGTGTGTGCTATTCTTTGAACAAAACACTTAAGTCAAGCACACTATGGTACACTGTTCCTCCAATCAGCATGTCCTCCTCGATGTTTGTGAAGGGAGTTCAGTGATTTCACTGAAATGCTGTGGGACACATTGTACAGCTTTCACACAGGAACACAGCCTCACTGATCCAAACAAAATGTATGTTCACACTCAGAAACCTTGTTAATGACGTTAACTATTATAACCAGTGATCTGATTCTACTTGCAGGTGTTATTTACACACCTTACGGTTTGTTTGCAATCTGTTTTTTATACCAGTTATTTTATAAAAGTAGAAACACCTGAGAAAATGTTGACATAAATTTGCATATTGACTCAGATTTTGCTAAACCAATTACCCTCAGACCTCACCAGCGCCCATCAAGTTGTATGACAACCTGAGTCGTGTGAAAGCCAGCGAACAGGAAGACAGTTCCTAAGTTTGGAAAGACTGACTTTGAGTAGTGAGAGGAAAAGATGTTGAATCTCTTCTCATTCAGTGCCAAAGCACAACTGTTTTCAGAAGGGTGCAAACTTTCCTACTGAGGTCTCCAGCTCTGAGAAGCTAATGTATATTTTTTAGGTTGTCTTTTAACACTCACTCAATGTAAAACCACCAGTACCACAATTTTTATGTTGTGGGAAGATCTGTGTGTATTTTTGAGATTCTTGTGTCCTTTCTCCTCAGTGTTTCTCCCTCTTGTAATCAGCTCCTGCCTCTCCCACCTGTTTTTCCCCAGGTGTTTGTCATTGCCTGTTGGTTAGCATTTGTATTTACCATATTTTCTGCCATAAAAGTCGTGCCACCATGCATTTCAAAAATCGATTTGCGGCTGCTGGAGGGTGCAGGAGGAGGACTCGCTGTACATTTCTTTGAAATTTAACAAGATAACCACCTAAAAACAATTATTTCTTTGTTCGACATTATGGTAAAGGTGTGTCTCAGTTGAACCTTTCCTTAATAAATACACCTTAATGGTCAAATCAACTGCATTTGGCCTGGGCGACATGGCAAAATGCAGCTGATTTGATGTTTGCTCCATGAGTTACGGAGCGAAACGAAGGTATGGCAAGCCAAGTGTCTCATTAATGGCCACTTTTACCTATTAATGAGACACTTGGCCTGCCATAATGCTCGAGGGCCCTCTAGCGGCTGCAACTGGTAATGTTTAATATTTTTCATGATTAAATTGTCAGAACTCAGCTAATAATTGGGTTATAAATCTAGAGAAAAAATCGTATATTAGTCGCTTTGGTGTATGAGTCGCAGGACTTGCAAATTCATGCAAAATGGTGTGACCTATGTGGCAATAAATTAGGTAAATCTCTATGGTCCTCATGTCCGTGCATTGTCATCCTAGACGTATGGTTTCTGTCTCCCTCCGTGTCTCCTCATTCCTCGCTCTTTATGTGAGTTAGTTGTATTCGGGTCCAAAAAATCTGACCTGACCCGGCCCCAGCCCATAGCCATAATTTCTGAACCCCACCCAACCCAACAAATTAACAGTAATCACAGGTCTGAATAAAAAAAACAAAAACATTTTTAATTAAACGTTGACTGCTTATTTATTAATGGTCAGCGGACACACGTGGCTGAGTAAAGAGGGCAGAAGAGCTGCTTCTGCCTGCATTCTGCATTATTCAGACACGGACCATACTCTGACATGTCGGATATTTTGTGATCTCACCTGTTTGGGTCGTTGGACGCGTGTGTCCGCTGAACGCAACGGATGAATGAACGTCCACTTGGTCGGGAGGATCAATGGCAGTATAGTCCATCTGAAGCATAACTGAACTTTTTACCTCTTTCAAGGCCGGTCAGCGTGTGGTCAAATGGACGTGTGCTTCTAGTGACTGTATGGCAAGCCATGCTGTCATATAATAGGATTGTCAACCGTGCGCGTCTGTTGACGCAATCAAAAGCTCAACACTGACCCAGCCCGCATATTATTATGGCTCAGCCCGGTCTGAAACCGGATCGGGCAGGGCTGGGCTCCGGGCTCGGGTTAGAAATGACAGCTCTAATGTGAGTATCACTGCCTCGTTTTAAGCCTGTTATTTTGTTAATAAATATTATTTTACTTTACCCTGCGAGTTCCCTGTGCCTGCCTGCACCATTGGGTTCACACTCACAGACAGAATTGTAACATGTTAAAGTTGTAAATGAAAAAATGACTTTATCAAGAGTGAAAAGTCAAATACTGTACACGGAAAACACGGTTTTGCCAACATGTGTGAGTGAAAATATTACTGTTTATCAGTGTTGTATTATGAGTTTATGCATTTCTTCTTGTGTAATACTGCATGTTCTATTATTGCTGTCTGAGATTCCCTGACCTTTAAGTGTGAGGCATTTTTAACTATCTTTGTGTTCATGAATATTTCAGTCCTAGTCATTCAAGAACTGTTTGACCTGTTTGGAAAATTTTGACCTAAGGTATTATCGCTCAGTTTGTGTTCATTTGTCTGTAGCATTAGAAAAATATCTCATGAACAGACGTTAATGAAACTCTCAGGAAGTAATCGTTGGTTGTACATCTACAACTAGAATTTGAACCCGTTTCATAATACTGTATCATTTATGATATTATGATGAAGTTTGACCTAAAAAGCTACATCTGCATAATTTCTCACTGCATGATGGTCTAAAACTCTGGCATGAAAAGCGACGAGCAACGTTCATTTCTTCAAGGAATGTTAAGATTTTAATTTTATTCAGTCATCTGATTTGGTTAACAGCTACTTGTCTAGTTTTGTTTTCAAGTCTATGGCAGCATAATATCCTCTTGAAAATGTTTATGACCTATCCATGACCTTGAATAGTGTTTTTCATTTCTTACCACAAGACCAGTTCAAAAACTACATTTCTTTTTATTTCCTACCTTTAATTATGAGCTAAAATGATATCAGCTTCTCCAAGACCCTTAAGTGTCACAGCTGTTGTTTTTTTTTTTATTATTATTCATTTAACAATGACGTGTGCGTGTGACCTGTTTGCTCTTTATCTGCAAATAATTTAAAATCATGAAAGTGAATAATCTCTTAAAAGTCCTTATTTAGTCTCACCATTAATTTATTCTACATCAGTGTGTTTAGAGGCTGTAGGATTATTTTAAAGAGTGCAGTGAAACTAAAGGGTTGTATGCATTTTGCATGGATTCAACAAACTACACTCAATGCTATATACAAAATGTTTTTTGTAGATCTGTTTTTCAAGGATATTAGATTGTTTTATTTCGTTAATTATTAATTAAGACTATTTATTTATTTATTTATGGTTACAGCTTTATATAAATTTTTTATCCAGTAAATGATTATAATAACTCTTATGATTTTTGTTATATGACCTTGATCAAGAGTTCTTATTTGTGTTCACAAAAGAGGAAAACAAATAAAAAATGTATTTTAGATTTAATTTAACTTTGGCACATATTTTACACTTGAATATGCCTAAATTTGTTGCTTTAATTTAAAGATGGGGATTCTCTAACCAAATGATGTGTAACCTCTGTTGGGAAACAGAAGACAAATTATTTTTCAATGATCATATAAACTGTCAGCAGTTAAAGGCTAAGAGCAATAGCAAAGGACAGAGAAGAGTCATTATCTCTTTTTTGTTCTAATTTATCAGTTAAATCAACTTTTATGTCGTCAAATATCTATTGATATACCATATACTCCAATTTATTTTTCCTTAATCCGTTATCTGAGCATCTCGTTTTCTCCCTTGAGGGCCACACTGCAGAGATGAACATGAGCACTCATATTAACCCTGCATCGATGTGCAGCATCGCAATGAGCATCGAGCTGGAATTAAGGGGCTCCTGCAGAGCTGAAGAGCATGCAGCGACTGAAGAAACTCCCCAAGATAACTTGAAAGCTTCAGAGTAGACTTATTTTCAGAATAAACATTAAAGGTGGACACATTTTATTAAAGTGGGCAAAAGATGTGAGGGAGAAAACCCTTACAATTAAAAAGCAAACATTCCTTGAAAGAATGCCTGCAGACATGTATGTTCGAGTTTTACAATAAGATTATCTATGATGGTTAATGACAGAGTTCTAGAAGATTTAGCCGAACCTTGAAAATATTAATTACGTGCAAAATCATGCAGTATTTCAAAATAACAGAGTATCTGTTGGGAACGACTTTCAGCTACTTAATATTTTAGTACAGTATCTGTAAAACTGACTGAGTTATAATATTTTTTTTCTGTTGACTAATATGGATTAGCTGTAGCAGCCATCTTGAATTAAATTTACCACAAAGTCGGTTGTAGATGGACGTCCAATAATTATTTTTTGAGAGATTCATTAAGGGGCACAGTTGGTAGAGCTGTTTCCTCTCAGCAAGCAGGTCACCAGATCGAATCCCAGCTGGGGGTGCCATTGGAGTTTTCACGTTGTCTCCGTGCTGCATGGGTTTTCTCCGGGTACTCCGGTTTCCTCCCACAGACCAAAAACATGCATGTTAGGCTGATTGGTAACTCTAAATTGTTCCTAGGTGTGAGTGAGAGAGTGAATGGTTGTTTGTCTCTGTGTCCCTGTGATGGACTGGAGACATGTCCATGGTGTCTGCAGAATAGATGGGAAACTTTGTCCCCCTGCCCCTGCCCCCATCCTCTCCTCCATTCTTCCTCCCTGCGGGAGTTTCCCCACAAGTTTTTCCCCTCGTTGTACACAACAAAGTATTTGTTGTGTACAACAAATATTGTTATTTTGAGTATCGTAAATCAAATCAAATCGCAACATTACCTCAAGACAAAAGTGACGTTGAGAGTGACAAGAGACTGAGGACGTGTGAGATGAAGTTTATCTGAGGCTGTTCAATCCTGACACTGAAAAAGACGACTTTAGTGGTTTTAGTGCGCAAGACGAAGATGGCGATCAATGACACTTCCTGGTAAGCTACTGCATTTTAATCTTAATTTTTAATCAGCCGTATTACAGAAAGCTCATCAGAGACTCTACTTCCTCAGGCGGCTGAGACGAGCTGGTCTGGGAAGCTCAGTCCTCACCTCCTTCTACAGGTGTGCAGTGGAGAGCATCCTGTGCTCCAGCATCAACGTGTGGCATGGAGGCTGCGCAGCTGCAGAAAGGAAAGCTTTGCAGAGAGTGGTGAAGGCTGCACAGAAATCTGTCAGAATCAGCCTCCCCACCATCACAGACATCTACACCTCCAGATGCAGGAAGAGGGCCACCTGCATCATGAAGGACCCCACTCACCCAGCACACACTTTTTGCCCCACTCCCCTCAGGAAGGAGGTTAAGGAGCATTAAGTGTAGAACCACTAGACTGAGGAACAGCTTCTACCCTGAGGCTGTTAGACTCATGAATCTCTAACTAGAATAATCACTGTGAAAAACCATATCATGTTGCTGCTGATCTGTTTCATGTTGCTGCTGATCTGTTTCATGTTGCTGCTGATCTGTTTCAATGTTGATGTGTTCATGCATGCACATCTGCTCACAGACTCATGTTCATGTTTGTGCTGATGTTCAATGTTTTATGTTATGAGTGCTTAGTGTATATTTAGTTGATGTTTTTCTTAGTTCATATCTTAGATGTTATTACTGTTTTTCTTATCCATTTTATTGTTGGATGTAACTGGGACCCCGTGTACATAATTTTGCTCCACCACATGTGCCACATGAGGTGCGAATGACAATAAAGAAACTCTGACTCTGACTCTTACAGGCACTGTTCAGAAAAAAAACCATCTACTGGACGTATTTGTGTATATTACCAGTACATATTTAATTAAAAGTTTCAAAATGTTTCTGTGTAAATATCGTGTTACAATGTGAAAACCTGTGGCTTATAAAGAAGTGCGGCCTATATATGTACTACTCACTGTGAAATGCTAAAAGATCTACTTACTCACTGAAAAGCTGGAGAGGTTTTGATCAAAAAAGCACCCCATCTCCTTCAATGTAACACTAATTAGTATCAGAGACCTGACCTTTTGCAGATTTTTTTTCTTTTATACCTTCAGCTCATGATTTGGTTCTAAGTGAAGATTATTTTAACTGCAGTGACCAATTACTGTAACTAACTTCTGGCTCAGTCATTTCTCTCAGGAGAACTGTAACTCAGTCACTATCTCCATGTCTCATTAAGCTTGTGGCCGTTTTCTGGTGGTTGCTCTGGAACAGAGTCCTCGTAGTGTTGTCATGGTGCAGATGAAGAGAAGCACAACGGTTCTGTAATTTTTTTTTTTCCAGCAGTCCTGCTGAGAGCTCTTAGGCTCACAGGGATTTATCTTTGCTGTGGCTGAGCACATTGTATGTAGCCATTGGTCTGCAAAAGTTTGGGCACCCCAGTGACCATTTCTTTTGCTGTGAATCAGATATACTGTTAACTTTTCAGCTTCCGAGTCAGCAGTTATAGTGGCAAAATTGTGTTATCCTGTCTGTTGGTGACCTAAATATAAAAACAAAACAAAATAGACAATGGTTGGAAACAAACGACCTCAGCAATCATACTACCTACTGTATTTTCTACCGTAAATGTCGCTCGCAAGTGGAGCAAGCATGAGTTTTGATAACCACTGTCCTAAAGACATAGAGTTAAAGTTAATCAATCATTTAAAGAAATTAACACATTTTAAGAAATGGTCAGCAGTCTCAAGAACAAGCAGCAGCACATATCTTAAAGAGAACAGAGTTACCAACTGTTTACCGTATTTTTTGGACTATAAGGCGCAATCGGGTCTGTTTTCATACATAAGGCGCACTGGATTATAATGTGCATTAAGCGAAACAAAACAGTCAGTTAAGTCAAATTTTATTCAACTCATTCACAATAACCACATAAAATCGGTCTGAGGTCAGTAAGCACAACTAGAATCAATACATAAGGTGCACCAGATTATAAGGCTCTGTCGATTTTTGAGAAAATTTACGGATTTTAAGTGAACCTTATAATCCAAAAAATATGGCACACTTAAAACTAAATCTGCATATACCCGTTTTTTGAAGTCCCATTTCTATAAAATCTTAGTAAAATCTCACTTGAGCACACATAATTCATCTTGTTTTTTCCCATAAATGTTTTAAAGGACTAGATTTTTAAACCCCATGTAGGTAAGTATAGGATTTTAAAAAATAACAGTGAACATGAAGGGCATATAATGCAAATTAATTGCAAAATTATTTTACAAATTAGTAAGCAGCCACAAGAAACTTATCTAAGATTTTAAAAAGGAGTATGCACAGACAGAGAGAGAAGCTGGTGGTAGTTCAAATACATCATAAAGAGGAGATGATAAAAAGCAAAGGCAGTAAACAAGTCCAAAATATCCAAACTGTTCAGCGGAAAAATCCCTAGGGGGTAAATAAGAAGGGCCTAAATTGCAAATAAGCACAGAGAAACAAAAAAGAAAAGGAAAAATGTCTGGAACACTTGAGTCCTTGAGTGCAAAAACAATATGTTGAGCAAACCAACGAGAGAAGTGTGTACACAAAGAAAACATGGCAACCAACTCAAATAAGATGAAATGAAGCGACATTTACTGATGTGCAGCAAAACAAAGAAATGCTAAATAAACAGCGTAAAGTTGACAGAGATTTGAATACAGTATAAAAGAAATGAAATGAAACCGAAGCCAAGACAATTCCTGAAGCCATGTACAAATTCTGCAGAGAAAGACGTGTTTGGAGTTCTTACTCTTAAGTTACATGTTTAATAAGCAACAAGACATATTAGGTGATGTCAGACGATCCTGACTGTAAGGACAAACACAGAAGGACACAGCAACAAGCTTTTCAGAGAGCTGGAAAGTTTATGCAAACATGTCTGAGTTGGAGTACGTCTGGCTGGGGCAACGTGTCCCTGAAGTGTCTGCTGTAGAGCAACCAGTTGGGCTGAGACACCCCAACAGCCTGTTCAGTATGGTAATGTATGGAGATGCAAGCACAGGCACTTTTCCTCTCTTTCCCTCTGCTCCATCTTTAAGCCTCCAACATTAATTGGCATGGCAGGGGCGGCAGTACCTTGGTTGTAATCACTGTCCCTCTGAGAACCCCCTGGGAGGGATTGAAGGGGCAGGGAATAGAGGAAGACTGAATGTTTGGTTTTAAAAGGCTTATTCTCTGTATTATGTTCTCCGAGGAGGTTCAAGTAGAAGTAAAGACATTTGGAAAATGCTACAGGATGAGAACAAATCAGTAACAAGATAATAGCAACTGGAAAATTGTGGTAATTATGACATAAACTTATCTGAGGTGGGTCTTTTTGGGCCAAGATGGATGTGTGTTGTGCAGAAGACAATTATGCAGTGATGAAATGAGGATGAATGGCTTTGTGTGGAAGGCCAAGAGTCTGCTACGGTCCAGGAAAGTATGATTAGTTAGAGAAAGGCTCATCTATAGTAAATGTGTTTCTGAGTCGATGACCATTTGTTTTCCAGGAAAATGCGGGTGTGATTTGAACCAGATGTCCTAACAGGAGATGTGTTCAATTTCACTTCTATATTTAGGTTTGCTATTCTGCTCGGGTCAACTTGAACCTGAAAATAAATAAATAAATGCCTGCATGAGTGTGTGTGAGGAAGTTGTGAAGAAGCAAACATGTGTGACGCAGGTTTTGTAGAGTCATGCACGCCCTGATTTGATCATCAACTCTAAAATTAGATTTTTGGGAAAATAATGAGGTGATGCAAAAAGTTAGGACTTTTGATTATTATTGACTATGATTTTGATATTAAGTCAATACTTCCTCAGGGGGCTGAGCCAAGCTGGACTGGGAAACTCAGTCCTCACCTCCTTCTACTGGTGTGCAGTGGAGAGCATCCTGTGCTCCAGCATCAACGTGTGGCATGGAGGCTGCACAGCTGCAGAAAGAAAAGCTTTGCAGAAAGTGGTGAAGGCTGCACAGAAGTCTGTCAGAGTCAGTCTTCCCACCATCATAGACATCTACACCTCTAGATGCAGGAAGAGGGCCACCTGCATCATGAAGGACCCCACTCATCCAGCACACACACTTTTTGCCCCGCTCCCCTCAGGAAGGAGGTTGAGGAGCATTAAGTGTAGAACTACTAGACTGAGGAACTCATGAATCTCTAACCAGGATAATAACTGTGAAAAATCACATTATGTTGCTGCTGATTTGTTTCATGTTAATGTGTTCATGCGTGCTCATCTGCTCACACAGACTCATGTTCGTGCTGCTGTTCGACGTAATGTTTTTATGCTATTAGTGTTTAGTGTACTTTAGTTTATGTTTTTCTTAGTTCATATCTTAGAGGTTATCATTGTTTTTCTTTTACATTTTATTGATGGATGTACCTGGGACCTTGTCTACATAATTACGCTCCACCACATGAGGTGCGAACGACGATAAAGAATCTGACTCTGAAGGGAGAAAAAAGAAAACCAGACCCAAACAAGGTAACAAAACGTTGCTGGAAATTTAGGTTGTACGTATTTTGATGTCATTCAGGGTATTTTTTTTTTCTTAACAGCTGATCAGTTAAAAACAAAACACTACTGCAGCAACTGACTACATAGTAATACAAAGCATTGTTTTTAAAATATCCCTCCTACCTCCACACACATATTTTGTGACAGTGTTAAAAAATCCATATTACACCAATCCAAAATTTTCAACACCCGTTTCGTTCTGTTGAGCAGCTTTGTTCCTCGGTCTACTAATGGAGGCTGATAGTATTTTCATCCTCATCAAAAACATTTAAGTGAAAGACATGAAATGATGACTAGAAACATAAATCTAACTAATTAGATAGTTTTATACTTATTTTGCAAAGTACACATTCACATTTCACATTTACATTTCCCTTGGAACATCTAAATGATTAGTCTTTTTCACAATGTTTACTGAATATTACTTTTAAGAAAACTTGAAAGTTTCTGGATAAACTTTGACAAAGGACTGCCACGTGGCGGCCATTTAAAAATTTTGATTAGACAGTATTGTGTTCACTCTCAGCTACCACCACACCAAATGTCAGCTTAAATGGAAAAATGTCAATGAGTTAAAATCAAATTTTCTTTCAAACTATGGTGGCCATCTTGGATTGTTGATTTGGATTCAGTGTGTGAAGATTCTCAACTACAGTCACGCCAAATTTCAGTTATATGTGTAAAAATAGCTGAGGTAATGCCATTTAAACTGAGTTTTGGTAGCCATCTTGATGAGTGGGCATTGCTCTCAGCTACCACCACACAAAATTTTAGCGTAATATCTCTAAAAATGTCTGATTTACAATATTTTTCCTTTTTAGCTCAGGTGGTCATCTTTGATATTTGATTTGCAACCAGAATCTATGAAAAATGACTAATAAAAATGGCATCTTTGTTTGCAAATTATGTCGCCAAGGTAACGCAAAACACCAATAAAAGTAATAGTATTCATCACGGTGCCGAGCTGGTCGTTTTGATATAACGTTTGTGGGGGGACACATTGCAGTTATGACTGCAAAGTTGACAGAAGAGCAAGCTATAAAGTTAAGAAACCCTTATCAGGTGGATAATAATAGGGCTGCCTTCCTAGGCAGTCCCCAATAAGATTTTATGTAAATATATATTCACATAAATGTTTGATTAATTAAATATTTCATCACAAATTTTTATTAGGGTGACACGATTGTGTAACTTCTTTGGTTTTTATTCTCTAAAAAAAAATCACATTAAAAACAAAGAACTATTGATTTATTGATATGCAATTATAACATGATGGTCTGCAGTCAATGTAAACAAAAGCACTCAGGCAAATCTGGAAGCTTGAGTCATGTGACAGATCTACATTAGGCTGGACAAAGTCAGTGAACATGAACAAATATGGAGAATCAGATACACATGGAATCTCAGAAAAAGTTTGGGTGGATCTGCTGCTAAACACAAAAGGAAAAAAAAGAGACAACTGTCAAAAATTGACATTAGTAAGTAGTGGAGAGTCATGAAGATAGAGCTATAGGCTTTCAAACACGCTGCTTTTCCAAAAAAGTTTAATTACAGTTTATTGCATTGCAATGAATACCTTTAATCTTCACGTCTGATGAAACCCTGGTTGTTTAGTACCTCAGAAGTTGATGTTACAGCATCCTGCTTTAAAAACACAATTTTTATTATTTTTTTGCAGCTGATTGCTTCTGCTGCAACATGACATGCTTGTAATGTACCTTGATACTGAATAACTTCTTTTGAAACTGAACATGAGAAGGTGTTTGCTAAGCAAACAAAAAGAAAGGAACCGGGAGACAACAAAAGAAAGTAAAACAGAGACATAAGAATTTTCTTTTCAAGGGTCAAAATGTCAACGTTCTTAGCCAAGGCTGTTAATTTTTGTAAGCACAGAGCAAGCGTGCAGTAAAACATGGAAGATGGTTTGCCTATGCACATGGATGTGATTCCCTGTATGCAAAGAATGATGGATAGCTAATAATGAAACAAGACATGGGTAGAGTCACCTTTTAAGCAGCGAATGGAGCCTGAGTGCATCACAGAACTCGGCCTTGAAGCTAGATCAAAGCCACGAAGCGAAAGCTGTAATAGATGATGGAATTTAATCATGTCTGCTGCCTAACACTGTCTCACCTTCTCTTTCTCTGTACTGCCACGTTCAAATGCTATTGTAATTTTCAGTTCATTTGAATTCTTCGTTCTTCACAATTTTCTGTTAATGGAATGGTCTAACGTTTCAGATCCCAGACGTTGGGATGGACTATTGAAGAACAGTGACGTTAAGAAAATAGCATAATTGCTTTAAAAGGCCAGACTGATATGACATAAGCTGGTCATGTTTCATTCCTACATCGTTTTCTGTTTTACATGGTCAAATACTTCGTCAATTAGACCAAGATCTGTCTGATCGCTCGTTCATATTCAAGTGTTTACATCAACATTTAATAAATAAATCTGATAAGTTCAAAATCACAATGCAATTATTTGACATAAAAAGTGGCCTTGCCTGCTAACCTATAGAAAATATCAAGTTCAATTTTTTTTATCGTCATTCTCATCACATGTGGTACATGAGGTGGAACGAAATTGTGTACTCAAGGTCCCAGTTACACCCAAATATGGCAAGAATATAAAGTGTAAAAAGAAGAGTATATAAGGATCCAAGATGTACGTTAAATGAAGGCTAAACAGTACGCTAAAAAATCTAAGATGTATGCTAAACACTAATAATGTAAAATAATATGATATATTAAACAGCAGCCCAAACATGAGTCTGTAGTGAGTAGATGGGTATGAATGAATATAGCAGCATGAGATAGTCAGCAGCATGGATAATCAGCAGCACAGATAATCAGCAGTACAGATAAGTCGCATATCACCAATTAAAGTGGCATAACATCTATCTATCTGTCTGTCTGTCTGTCAGTGTATATATGTCTGTCTGTCTGTGTATATCTGTCTGTCTGTCATATATATATATATATCAAATTAACAGTGGTAAGACTTCCACAAAGTTAAGTCAGTTCCTCTGGACGGTTTCATTTTGTTGAAAAGTTTCGTCTTTCATCCAAAAGACTTAATCGATCCGAGGAGCTGCAACAAACTCAGTCTTATAACTACCACACTCACATAGTGGAACAACTTGTTTGATGGTGCTAATGTTGAGCTTTGTTCAAAGTTTATTGGATTTTTATTTATTTTTTTTACTGAGGATGAACATTGATGTTTTGAACCAGTTTGCCCACGGCTGTCTCAGACGAGGCGGTGTGGGAGAGGGTGGACTCCAGACACCATCTTATCATCATCAAACAGGTTAACCTACTATGTGAAGGTGCTATTTATAAGACTAAGTTTGTTGCAGCTCCTCGGACTGATGAAGTCCTTTGGATGAAAGACGGAACGTTTAATCATAAAGAAACCATCCAGAGGACTTGATTTTTTTTACCTGGATTATTGAGCCGGAAGTTAAAAGGTAAGACTTGTTTACCCAATTATTTTGATTGTTTTATTTTTTTATTAAAACCAGAACAAGCATGATTAAGACAGATCACACCCTGCAAACAACAAATTCCTAAGGCTTTTAATAAAACACCACATGCAGTGGTACCAGTACCTCCTTTCTCACAGTGTAATTAATCTGCAGGAGTGAATTTGTCCAGCTCAATTTTTGTCTTCCAGTGAAAAAAATGATTATATTTTCAAAAGGTTTGGACAAACCGTTCTAATCTAAATGAACCCTAATTTCGACTGTGATGAATCAGGTCTGTCTGATCTGACCAATTTAGGTAATTCCTATTCTAATTGGACTATTATTTTGATGAAAAATAAATAATGTAAATGCCTCTTTTGTCTATGCTTAAGACATATATGCTGCCTCTCAGTCCCACTCTAATTAAAATGTTCTTAATTACACAACAGAGTTTCTCTTCTGCAATTAATCATCTACAATTCCCATTGATCTGTGTAGTTGTAGGACAACAAAGGGTGCATTTCATTATCGTCAGAACTACTTTGAAATTTCATTCGCATCCGAGGAGTAACTGTTGCGCTCTGAGCAGGAAGTGTCATCGGCGATGTGTTTGTGGGGATCACTGAGCTGTTGCTGGGGCACGAAGGCAGCAGCTGAGGTGCGAGTGAAAGCTGTTGGATTATTTAGAAACGAATGGAGACACCGCAAAGCTCTTTGTTCACAGGGGGCTCAGAAAATTGGTAGTCTGAAGCCAACACAAATATGACATTGATGAATAACCGGTTTCCGAAGGTGGATATCTATCACTGATAACCGTTCCAAGTGCTGCAATTTTAGGCTTCAAGCGTATCTGCTTATGTCTCGCTCACATATCACTGTAGCCACTCCCAGCTTCCCTAATGGATTCTCTGCCCGTTGTCTGTGTCGCTTTGTCTCTTTTATCCTTTTTTCATTTAGCCACGCTAAAGTGAATCACCGCTTTTTTCCCCACCTGCCTTTGATTTCTTGTTGTCTCTCACCTCGTTTTCCTTTCCCCGTCTATCATCCATTATGACGGTCTCCAACCTCCAGCCGGCCATTTGTCTCACCTTCTCCTACTTCTGTGCTTCCCACTCTCACCGTCCTCGTCCCCAGCCCGATCCAGAAGTAATGAGCGCATTTTCAGGTGGGGCTGGCCTGAGGTGGGTTTGAGAGAGGAAGGTAGGTTAATGAGGATAGAAACCTTTCGTTTTGCCCGGGGTGTACAGAAATGGATAATGAATGAATAAGTCCAGGGACAAACAAAACTGACAGTTCTCATATTTGCAATGGTGAGTTGGGTTGGGAGCACAAACATCACGTCCAAGAGTGTGACCGTCAACTAAAGGTGATAAAAAGAGATAGCGAGCATGTGTCAAAATGAAAATTAATATTTATCTTCATAGCCGCTTCCAAGAATCGTAAGTGTGCAGCTGTTTAAAGTGCATAAATTTACAAGCAATTGCCATCAATCATTGCAGTTTTTAAAATAGTAAATATATGAAAGGGAAAAAAAACTGAATTAGTTCTATCTGTTAAATGTTTTGCCAAGGTTCCTGCGGTTACGAAAAATTAAAAATCCAACAAGGACACGGCTTCAAACATAATAAGCAGCCCACACAGTTCAGCAGCTCTGCCAAAAGGAGGCGAGTGAATGATGCCGCCATTGAGATTCTCATTCATCTGAAAAACCACTTAGGACAGATCATACCAGTATGGGAGGAAATGGATTGATGAATTAAAAAAAAAGAGAGAAAGAAATGAACGAAAAACATTTAATGGATGGTGGTGCTGCTTTAGAGCTCAAATCCAAATTAGACTAAAGTAAGAAACGCTAAATCAGCTTCAAAGACGTCCTTCTCTAGACATTGATTAGACTCCTAAAAATTAATCTCTGCTCATTAAAATAGCATATTTAGATTTTTCAGAATGAAAGAAATTCCCTTTACGCCCTAAAAGGGTGTAGCTGTGCAAGTTCGTTTGATTTACTATGCAGAGAGACCCACCTGCACCTCATCGACGTACAATATGGCTTCATAACACAAAGCAGGCGTGTCATGATTTATGGATTTTGTTCTTTGCAACATAGATAACGTCATCTTTAAAAAGTTTTAGGTTTTCCATTTGCTGTGTTTAGATTTATTCCGTTTTCTAGTGCACGTTTGTTTCCTATATTGGTACTATTTGCATATACAGTATTCTGGAAAGTTCATTTTTCCGTGACTGCTTGAGAGTAATTGGCAACATTGCAGATGGTGTAAGCAGAGTAAACCAAGCCCACACAAGCAAAGCACAAATACAGTTTTGGTGCAAAGCAATTTACACACACTTTCATGTCAAATGGTGCAGAAAAAGAGCAGCAAATCTGCATGAAGAGACCTTCCTACTAAATTATAATAAAGCAGCTGCTCATCAGGTAATTTATGGCTTCGAAACTGACAACACTACTGTCTTACTGACTGTTGTTGATAGTGAAAACATGGCCACAGTTGTCAATTTTGACAAATTACCTCACCTTTTTAAATCTTTAATTTCATGAATGTCTCTAGTAAACTGCTATTTTAAAGAAAACAATTGTGTTGGTGGTTTATTTTGCTTGTGTTTCCATACAATTCAATTCAGTTTGGCAGAGTCTTAATATGAGTTAAAGTAGAGATCATATCTCTTCAGTTTTAGCTTCTCTCCATTGCCTCCCAGTCAAATTCAGAATAGAATTTAAATTTTTACTTCTAATCTACAAAGCCCTCAACAACCTAGCTCCATCTTATATTACAAATCTTATTGTTCCGTATTCTCCTAACAGAGCGCTTCACTCTCAGACTGCAGGTTTACTTGTGGTCCCTAGAGTTTCCAAAAGCAGAATGGGAGGAAGATCTTTCAGTTATCAGGCTCCTCTCTTGAGGAACCAACTTCCAGTTTACGTCCGTGAGGCTGACACATTTTCCCGTTTTAAGACTGGGGTTAAGTCTTTCCATCCATCCATTATCTTTACCCGCTTCTTCCATTTTGGGTCACGGGGGTCGCCGATGCCCACGTCCAACAATCACAGTGCGAGGGGCGGGGTACACCCTGGACAGGTCGCAAGTCCGTCACAGGGCCGTTAAGTCTTTCCTTTTTGATAAATCCTATGTCTTTGTTTTATTTACCTATTCCTTATCCTATGCTGCTATAACCTTAGACTACTGAGGACAAATTGACCTCATTTAATGAAATGAATAGTTTGTATTTGCAATTATTCTTTCTTAACACGTGATTTCTGTCTTTTTGTCTTTCCTCCTAGAGAAAAACCTGATGGCCTCCATCCTGGACCTGCTGTTGTGTGTTTGTTCCTCCTTCCTGTTCCTCTCAAACCCAGCGGGTCGAAGCAGATGGCCGTTTGTCCTGAGCCTGCTTCTGCTGGAGGTTTCTTCCTCATGAGGGAGGTTTTTCCTTTCCACTGTTGCATCTGTGCTCCCTTCAAAGCACTCTGTTGGCTCGTTCGATTAATATTATTAACTGAATTTTGTGTATGTGAAAGTTTCTGTACAGTGCTCTGAGGTCAGAATCAGAAAAAGCTTTATTATCATTGCACCGAAGCACAGCGAGATTATATTCCATACCGTCGTCCGAAAGATGGGCGGATTGCACGTGGCTGCAACTCCTGGGTGCGCGGCCCATTTTTCTTTAGATAGAAAAGGGGAAAGACCATGAGATGACTTCTGCTGTATATTGGCACTATATGAATAAACTGAATTGAATATAAAGCATTTACATGAATATGTTAAAGATGCAATGTTTGCACTTTAAAACCCTTTAAGAGTTTAACATGTGGCCACTTTCTCCTCGGACCTCCTGTAACCCACAAGTGAAATTTATTTTTTTGTCATCATTTTCTCCCACTCACTCACTCATTCACAACTCCCACACATGTCCTCAACACTGTTTGCTTTTGTCTTATTTGCAAATCTCATTTTGTCCAAAACAGATTTGGGCATTTTTATTGTTCACGCGCTTCCAGAGATTTCTCTCTCCAGCCCTTTCAGCTCAGTTTCACTCTGGCTTGCTCATTTTATACCACTCTGCTTTATTTTCCTGCTTTTTGCATCACTGTAGCTCATTACAAAGCAGTCTCCATGGCTCCTTTACATTATGGAAAATGTCTTGACTGGATGTGATCAGCATTGTTAAATATCCTGCGCTGCAGAGTTTCTGACAAATAGGCGATTTTGTTGGCAGCCGACAGCTGATTTATTTTATCCAAGTTTTTTAGTCTAAAAATGACTACATTTCTACACTGACATCTGGTGTGAGAACAGGTTGTGTGTCTTCTGTTTTACTGCTGCAGTGCAGTACTTAACAAACCCATATGTGTAGTGGGCAGCAACAGAAGTAATTTACTCTCATTGCGTTTCTGGCGTGCACAAAGACTGCCTTATCGCATGTATACATGGTAATTTTTTTAAATATTATTTATGAATTTGTATGTGACGGGGCTGCTCCAGCAGCAAAATAATCACATTTGTTAAGTGGACAAAGCCAAAGAAATGTGCCCACAGGGGGAAAATGGAACTGTGTTGATTTTGGCACAGTAGATTGATTTCAAGTCAAAATTATAAAATGCACGTTCAACACATGTGATGACTTCAGGGTCAAAAAAAAAAAAAAATCTCGCACTGGAAATGATTTAGTTTTACTAAGTGACTTTATAATTCTAGCAAACATCTCAGACATCATTTTATTCTGATTATTATTGTGTGACGGTTTATGAAGCATTCACACCGTTGTGATTCATTTTTCTTACGTACGTTTTTCAGCATCTTTCTCGATCTAGAATTTTTGTGTTATTTCAACAAATCATAAAACAAAACATTCAGGACAATCGTGCTATGACTTTTGGTATTGGTGCAACTTTAACTTATTGAAATATTTAGCCTTTTTCTGCAACTTTTTTGCTCATAGAAAATGAACTGAACTCATGTGACATCCTTCAAATCTTTAGAACTGTTTTCAACCTTTTACTGCTCCTTTCACTTTTTGTTCTGGTTCAGCTGCTTTCAGCTTCCTTGGGCAAATATAAACTTTTTTCAACTACTGTCGGCTAATTTCAGCTGTTTTTTTCAGCTGTTTTGTGATCCTTTCAATTTCTTTCTGCTAACTTGTTCTAACTTCTTTCTGCTAATTTCAGCTTATGCTCCTTTCAGCTTATTTCTGCAAGTTTAAGCTTTTTCTGCTATTTCAGCTACTATTTAGCTGTTTGCATGCTAATTGTATTTTTTTTTCAGCTAATTCCAGATTGTAATAATTTCAACTTTTTTCAGCTTAATTCAGCTAAAATGTGCTCTCTCCACTTCCTTCTGGTAACTTAAGCTTCTTGCTATATTAGCTACTTTTAAGCTTTTTTTTGTTGCTAATTTCAGCTTTTTTCAGATAATTTTGACTTTTTGTGCACATTTTTTCTTCTTTAGACATAAATAGGCAATCATGTTTTTTCTGCTTTCTTCTGCTAATTTAAGCCTGTTCCAACTTTTCAGCTAGCTTTATAGCATTTTTAGCTATCTTCAGCTTTTTTCAGATACATTCAAGTTGTTCATCCAAAAAAGTTCAATCTGGTCCTCTGGACATTCAAAAAAAAAACAAAAGCAAAACAAAGCAAAAAAAATTCTAGAAACGTTTCGTCTCTCATCCAAGAGACTTCCTCAGTCTGAGGTGCTGTTTTCAGCTCAGTCTCTTAAATAGCACCTTCTTAGAGTGGATCAACCAGTTTGCTGCTGACAACCAAAACCAGCTGATCACATGCTCAAGAAGGACCATCAGCCTAACAATGGGTCATTAGCACACTGATGGCTGTTTACTACTCACAGAGGGCTGAGTGATACTAGCAATCACAGCATTGTAAGAGGGGGACAGTTGAACCCGGAGGCCTCCACCCCTGTTTAATGATGGACGATTTCTTTTCACAAAGATGGCCTCCTTTACTCCTCTCTCAAACCATCGTTCCTCTCTGTCCAGGATGTTCACATCTTGGATGAGAGACGAAACGTTTCTAGATTTTTTTTTTGCTTTGTTTTGCTTTTGTTTTTTTTTTTTTGAATGTCCAGAGGACCAGATTGAACTTTTTTGGATTTTTCTACCTAGATTATTGAGCATGCATCAAGATATCAAGTTGTTCATGTTCATTTCAGCTTGTTATGCACCTTTCAGCTTTTTTCTGCTAGTTTCTGCTTTTTCTACACGTTCAGCTATACTATTTAGCTCCTTTTCAGACTTTTTTCTCAATTCAGCCTTTTTTCTAGCTAATTTCCTAATCCTTGTGCTCATTTCTCCTTATTCAAATAAAATTTGGCAAATGTGTTCTTTTTGCTTTCTTGTTCTTCCCTTTCAGCTACTTTTCAGCATGATTTTCAGCAAGTTCTTCTGCAATAAGCATTCGCACTGCATTTCCACAGGAAAAGCGGCTTCTCTAGTAAATGTGAAAAAAACAAAACAAACAAAAAACACTAGACTGTTGGGAACAAAATAGATCTATATAAATCTATTTTATATAAGAACCATACTTTTACAGTTTTCCTGTTAATGTTCAGAGTAAATGTTCCTACGTCTTATGATTTGTGCTGAATGCAGTACATAGTTTTAACTGTTATCAAATAATAACATCTATTGCCAATCCTTCATGAAATGTTAGGGTTCAACTTGACTCTTCTCCAGGATTTTATTTTATGGCGATGTTATCTCAACATGGCTGAGATGGACGGATTCTCACTGCAGGATCGAGAGAAGCTGCGGTGACTCACAGGACATAAAATTTATGGTGTGTGAGTGTCCAACTTTCTCCAACTGCATGAGCATGTGCTTTATTTTCATGGCTGCAAAATAATAACAATAAATCTCAGAAAATATTTTTAGACCATAAACCTCACATTTGGATTCATATTCCATGCGTAAATTCTAACAACCACTGCACAGAGTTGATAAAATGCATTTCTATAACATCTCACTTTTTTAGGTTGAACAAAATGTACATTTCATTTGTTTTATAGCTGATAGAAACTTTCATCTAGAACCTTTTGTGATACAAGAGGGGTTTTTCTCTGATATCACACACAGATAAACCCGAGGTTCTACACATTTAACAATTACATGAAGAGCAGTCAACAAGTGAAGTCACGGTGATATTTTGTCTAAAATAAAAGCTGAGAAATGTTCAAACACTTTGCACAGATTTGCAAACAACACCTCTCTGGAGAATATATCCAGAGTGTTTACAAGTTAGTTGCTGTTGTTCAGTCCAAGGCTGAGGATTCTTTCAGACAGTCGGGGATCTGCAGAGTTCTTCTCTCATTATCTCGTTGAACTGCAACTGTTGGAGACGATCTGGTGACCCAAAATTGCACAAAAACACATAAAGCTTTGTTGCAGTTTCACTGAATTCTGAGTGTTTGCAACCAAGTGTTCGACGAACTGCAAAGCTTCATTATTTCAGGACCAACTTTTAAAAATCACACTGCAGCATTACTTTTATGTGTATAATTTAAAAAATAAAATACAAAGTATTTTAGGTCATGCACACTTTTTCAAAGCCCACTGCAGAAGCCACTTTTGAAATCAATACAGACAGATTTAGACCAGTTATTTAACAATTGTTTTTGTTGTCTGTGTTTTGAAAGCAGCTCTTGTGCTCTTGAAACGTGTTGAAACAAAACTAGATGGGTTTGAGACAGCAACTAAGTGATTATTGTAAGAGAAAATGTATTCAAAATTCAAGCAGCAAGGCTGCAAGCATCTGCCACTTAAGCAAAGAAACTTAGAACAGCACAAATATTGTGACATTCTGGATATTCCCTTGCAAACATTGCCAACTACCATAATTTCCAGGCTATAAGCCGCTACTTTTTCCACACACATTGAACACCACAGCTTATACAATGCTGTATCTAATTTATGTTTTTTTTTTGACAGGCTAACGAGCTTCATGCGACCAACATTCAGCCCCGTCACACCCGAGTGCTCACATAACTGCCCAATACACATCTCTGTTGGGGATGGATCTTCGTGACTAAATGAGACTCAGAGTCAGAGACTCAGAGAGTCAGAGTTTCTTTATTGTCATTCGCACCTCATGTGGTACATGTGGTGGAGCGAAATTATGTACACAGGGTCCCAGTTACATCCAACAATAAAATGTATAAGAAAAACAGTGATAACATCTAAGATATGAACTAAGAAAAACATCAACTAAATATACACTAAGCACTCATAACATAAAACATTGAACATCACCACAAACATGAACATGAGTCTGTGAGCAGATGTGCACGCATGAACACATCAACATTGAAACAGATCAGCAGCAACATGATATGGTTTTTCACAGTGATTATT